>NW_027325374.1:20058684-20695481 GCF_036924035.1 Leuresthes tenuis | reverse complement strand
AAATGCCAACTGAAGGCCAATCAGCCAAATATTTGTCAGCATGCTACTTGAATAGTTACATTTATGTACATATTATACGTCACATCACATACATTATGTACAACACAAATGTACATTTGAAAAGCACCAGCATCATATCCGATACAAAGCACAATGAAGTTCCCATGGAAAAAAAATATGTGAACTGTGTAGATTTTTGTAACTGTCTAACCATGTATTTTCTAACATGTAAAACTTGTACATTAATTCTAACCCGAACTATGACCTTTTTAATGCCTAACTAATACTAACTATTACTAACACTGTGACAAAGTAAGGAATCAGGAGTCAGTAGGACAATGAATGTTTAAAACATTGTGCACTGCTAATCTCAAACCAGCGATCTCTTGTATTGCACAAAGGGACTGCTGGTTCACAAAGGTTCCACTATTTCTTCCTAACTGTGTTTTTTTTTTTTACCAAGTAAGAACTATCAACAAATAGAATATGGATATCATCATGTAGAAACACATAGAAAGATGTTGAAGAATGTTGACATAATGACTAAACACTAGATAACAACAGAAATTTGTCATCATAAAGTGAAAAGATACTTCCTCCATCACCATTATTGTGGCAGAAGCAGTGAATGCACCCAGGAAACGCTACTGAAGAAAGTGAGGAAAAAAATGATCAAGAATACAAGGGTAAGAAGTAAAATGTGATAAAATAAAAACAAACATTTAAATTTCAAAATGTAAGTATCTAATCCAATATAATAAATTGAATTATCAAAGTTAATCCAATATGGTCATTTAGAAAGATGAGAAAGATAGTTTACTAAAACTGACCTTTCTAATTAATATCAGTATTTTTTCAAAGAAGATGTAAAATCAGAGAACAATCATTACCGATGCTGCTTCAGATAACTAGAAAAACTGTGCCAGTGTGCATGTCTGAGACTATTGCCCGCAATATGTGTCCATTTGGTGTTTGTTCATACAGTCAGATGCAGCCACTAATTATGTTCAAAGAATACGTCTTGTGGGCGTTAGAGCAACTACATGTGAAGGTTAAAGTGGCGTCCATGACGATATGGTCACCTTGGAAAATATATGTTGTATATATTTTTTTTCTAGCCCCTACCATGATTGTTTTCTAACTCTACCAAAGTAGTTTTCATTTTAATCCTAACTGCCAACCAGAAAGTGACAAGTTTTCAACCAGCAAATGGTGACGCTCTCATTGTAAAAAGAATGTATTTTAGCCCGAACCCTGATCATTTTCTAACTGTAAAAAGTAAAGTGTTTGCCTAAACACAACCAGAAAGTGACCAAAATGATTTAGGAAATATTTATTGTGTTATCAAAACAACGCTATACACCCCTCCACCTTGCTCTATATAAGAACTCAGTGGCCTCTTGAAACGAAAGACTTAAGAACGACATTTGCTGTGGCAATAGTTCACAGGACTTCTTGGTATTTCTCCGCGTTCACAACACCATTGCCTTCCACATGTTTACAAGCGACATGCTGAGACTAGCTTACGAAGCGTGTTTAATTAATTGCTGTGAGCTGTACATGTAAACTTAGCAGTCATTTTATTCTGCAACAGTATTTGATCACAGTAGTACTTAGTGTAATAGTTTACCTTGATAATTGCATTTTTGTTACTACAAAGAGAGTGCCATTATCTAAGCTGTCTGTTTTATTGATTCATTAATTAGTTACTCTGCTGTGAATGTAGTGAGTCACGCATCTTGTTGGCAGATATATATGCATGTTTTGGAGCATTAGATGCTGCCACTCAGTGTGTTTTTCAGGAAAGGTTTCAGCAAGTGAATACCAAACCAGATTCTACTTGTATTATAACGGTATGGCCTGTGGTAAAAATAACAACTTCTCCAATTGATATGACTATAAGTGCTCATACCTGTCAAGACAAACCATAATGGCATCCTGTAAGTTAGTGCACCTACAAGCAGAAGGAAGGAAATGCAACTTAGATGAGCATTATCACATGGATGGCACAGCATTTGTCTGCTATTACATTTTGAATCATTCATGCGTTCAAAGTACAACTTTAAGGACATATGAGAACAGCTTTTCCACCCAGAGTTGCATTCAGTCAACAGTTTTGTCCCTTTCTGATTGGGTTTAAGCAATGACATTAGTTTGGTTAGAAAACTACCATATTAAGGCTGAAACATATTATTTTGCAATACCCCTGCCACTCTCATGGATGCCATTTTGCTTGTTGCCATGGTTAGATATAGACACAGCGCGTTACTGTACAAGTACCTTTCACAGGCTCATTCAAAAGTCTGGACACACCAGTTAATTTAAAAAGAATAAGTAAATGTGTCAAATGTTTTAGGTAGTACTCTGTCTATGACGTGGAAAGCTTAGATACACAGGCTAATGTAGCTTCAGAGGAGCTAAAGGCTTAGGACAAGAAATGGGCTATTGACAAGATTAATAAGAGAAATAATAATTGTAGTATTGTTGATCATTTATTTATTGCATATATGAATTTCTTGTTTTGACTGTCTCCTGAGTCTGGGTTAGGAAATCTGTGGGTCTGCATAGTCAATTCCATGGGCTAATTGGTTACATTTTTCAAAGGACAGTGGTTTCACTTGACCATGTTTATCCAAATCATGTCCTGCTATCTGTTAAATTACATATAACTCAAGCAAGAGTGCACTCGGTTAAATTTTTCAGGATTATTGAAGCTGATTTTCTTCTTTTCTTCTGTGGGAGGTGGGGTTCTATTAACTGATACTAACGTGGAAATATAAAGCTGTCAAAATGTGGGCTCTGTTTCAAAAAGATGATGTGCTGATACAGGGAGAAGCAAAAAAAGTCCCATCATCAAAAAGTCAATATAAATCTGAGTGACAGTGTCATTGGATGTTGATGATTGAGTTAAAGCTGACTTCTTCACATGTGCTGAACAACACTGCATCTTTTTTGCTATTTGGAGTCGTGAGAGAAGCCCGAGCAACCTGTCGCTTAGAGCTTTGGCGACCTTCCTGTGTTGTGAGTGAACTAGTTTGAGCAGTGAAGACTTATTGTTTTCATGACTCCACATGTAAGTGGATTATTACCATGCTCTGGAGTGCCAAAGAACCAGCAGACCTCTGGGACAGCTTAAGCAGCTGAGGCATTCAGGATCACACTTTCCCTCAGATGATAAATCCTCCATGCCTCCCATCAAACACGCACACTTAATTTCAGCTGCTTTCAGCCGAGTTTCAGTTCTCGCTCATTCCAATTAAGGACCCATGGTTATGGCTTGGATAGTGACAAATTGATTCTGTATTTTTAGACCTTGAATTCTCTGCACAGCTCCTAAAATCTGCAAACCATATTTCAAACAAGAACACTTAAATAATGAATCAGACAACAAAAATGTAGTTCACAACTATCACGAAATGTATGGGTTCTACCTTTGCCTGTCCTTTTACACTCCTACAGGTTGGTGGACATGTGGTTACAGTGTTTTTGTTTAACTTCTGAAAGCACTCATTTAAGCTGCCATCTCATTATTAAAAACAATTTAAATTGGATGATTTACATCTTGGTAACCCAAACTACAGTCTTTACTTAACCTCAACTAAAGTGCTTTTTCAACACAGCCACTGACAGGACTGTGGACACAATCCTCTCTGATGGGAATCGCATGCCTGCTAACTGCCCCAACGACCTGCAAGCAAGTTTGATGCAGTCTACAGAAATCATGCTTTCTTTATTCTGAAAGAAGAACCTGATATCAAAGAAAAAAACAGCATCTTTGAATTTGAGATGATGACAAATTATTTACTTTTTTACAATAACAATACAACTTTTACAATAATGTATTTAGTTAGGATATCGAGTCCGTGTGTCCCACATGTTTGTGAGGAAGCGGGACTTGGTAGGAATTTATCCAGAAAAAGGATATTTTGGTCCCATATGTTATTATAATGTCTGTTTTAATGCAAGCTATGACGTTTTCCAAACCTTAACCGATTATAACCAACTATGTCTGACCTCACCAAATTATACTGTAACTCTTAACCTAAATCAAGACGTCTGTCATGTGTTAAACAGAGATGACAGAGCGACTGAAGCCTAAAATGACAAGTCACTTTGAAAAATTAGCAGTTGGAATGGGAGTCAAACGCAGATGTTTGACATGACAGTTGTGTGTGCAGCTGCAAGGTTGTACAAAAAACAGCAAAAATCTTGCCTGTGGACACAAATCTATAGATCCAAAGTTGGGGTTTCATGTTTTGCTGCCAGACTGTGTGGAAGGAGAGTGATCCAACCAGCAGTAAAATTGTCAAATAAACATAATGGGGGAAATTACCAAGTAGTAATTATTAGAATTTCTACAGGGAAAGTTGTAAACAAATCTCCAAAGCAATACCTCCCCCTGCAAAGTTTAGCAGGATATTTGTAACTGGAACTGGTAACTTTAAAAAATATAAACAGCTAATCTCAGAATTTCTCTTGTCAGCAGTCATTATATCTGTTAAACAACGCTGATATAACCCCTGGCTGATGCACTATTCCAAACAAATAAGATTACAACTTTAATACATTATCATTACACGGAATGTTGAACAGTCTTGAATAAACTGAATAAATACACCACCCCTAGTCAGAAAAAGGTGGGAAAGTATGGAAAATGCAGATAAAAAAATACAGTTTGTCACAATCGTGGTGTTGAGGGAGGACCCAGATGCGGAACTCAAGAAGCAAACAAGATTTATTTAACAAAACACAAAAGGCAAGAACAAAAAACGCGGCTGAGACGGATTTCAATAATCTTAAACTGTAAAAACAAGACAAGGCAAGACTATGGTGATAATGATGCAAAACCTGACCTGACTGAACGTGAACCATGAAGGAGAGGTGAGGATTCAGCAATGACATGAGTTAGCCTGGAAACTAAATACTGTGGGGAGGTGATTAGTGATGACGTGCAGCTGTGGAACAGAAAGAAGGTGACGTAAGTGAAACTTAATGTGACGGGAAAAAATCATGACAAAACAAAACTCAAAATGTGACATAGTTACATTTACTTTGACTTTCATTTGAATGCAGACAGTACGAAACCAAGATGTTTTCATATCAACTCATTTCCATTTGTTATTAAAAAGAAAAGAATTAATGCTGCCATCACAGAGGTGTAAATGAGCTTTGCCAAGATCCCCGTTACGACTCCAAACCATCACTGAGCCTGTTTTTTGGAATTGCTGCTGATAACGTCTGGATGGTTAATTTCTAATAGTAACCAGCCTCCATTTCTTCTCAAAAAGGATCTGGAATACTGATTGTGGTCATATCAACTACTTATATCTGAATGCAGGGCCATCTCTGGCATTGGAGACCACAGATGTCTGACTAAGACTTGCTATACCTTGCCATTTACACAGTGAAATTCCTTCAGATTGCTTAAAGATTGTGAAATGGGGTTCATTGAGCTTTATTTGTGCATGTAAGTGGCTCTGCACCAAACATAGAAAGCAGTGAGATGCAGATCTGTGTCGACTTGTGACAGGCAGGAAGCCAATGTATGGTAACTAAAACAGGTTATTTTGAGCAGGGTGGCAGCAAGTCACCAATACAAGGGGAAAAAAAGTCATTGAGACGTTTGGTCAGTGTTAAGTAAGGAAGTCAGATAGTAGACAATTCAGGAAAAAAACAATCATATATTAAATCCATGTGATTGATTTTCAATCATCTATAACCATTAAGAATATGTTTGTCTAGTGTTGAATAGGCTCTCTTTTGAATGAATGCATGTCATGTACATCCAACCAAAGCACTTGAATAAAAATCCATTCAAAGCTTCAACTGTCTCTCCTTGCATCCTGTTAAGAGAGTATTGTGCTAAAGAATCCTCAGATTCTCCAAGAGTCCTTAAGAGTTATTTTAAGAGTTTAAGAACTCTTTCAGTGGTTTAATAATATTCTGCACTGTAGAAGGTTGTTTTGAAATAGTTCAGTGATTGAGCTGGCGATCCCCATGGAGATCACAATCACCTGATTGTCACAGCTCATGTTTTGTTAAATCTTGTTTCAGGTCTTTTCATGTTTTCAGGTTTCTGGTCATGTTTTTCCCCCTGTCACCTCAGCTGCACTCACTCACTCACTAATCACCGTCCTCAGTATTTAGTTTCCCGGTTCACTCATGTTCATCGCAGAATCCTCACCAACCCTTCATGTCATGTCATAGTCGTAAGTTAAGTCTGGTTATGCCTCGTAGTCTTGTCGTTGTTTATTAATCATAGTCCTGTTCAAAGTATTTATTCATAGTCTTGTTTTCATCGCCTGTTTATTGTTTTCCATAGTTTTCTGGTATTTTTGAGATTCGGCTCTGCTGCGCCTTTTGTTCTTGTTCCCCTGTTTTATTAATAAATCTTGTTATTTTGAAAGAACTGCATCTGGGTTCTACCTCCTCCACCGCTCCCTGACACTGATGACTTTTTTTTTTTTACCTCATTACTTGCCTTACATTGGCCCAAAACATGAAATATCTTTGTTTCATACTATCTGCAAAAAAACAAAAGTAGACATTAAATGCAATTTATTTATTAATGTCCTAATTTTTTTAGATTTAGGGCTGTACTGCATATGTGACTGTAGAGAAAATAACTAAAATACACTCGACTGCTCCTGATACTCACCATCATACTCACTTCAATTCATCTGGGTTAAGATTAAAATGATAAAAAACTTGAAGATTGTGTTAAAACACTCATCTGACTGAATGGATGTGATATTAACCGCTTCTTTGTCCCGCATGTAACCAACAGTACCACATGAATGATTCTGCCAGTCCACTTTTCTCTGGTTGAAAGTCTTTGGGAAAGTTAAGATGAAGGAGAATTTACAGTTTGAAGAATACCCAGTGAAGGCATAGTGTTCATTACAGTAGAGGCGCAAGGAGACATCTTTGCTTCTTTTGTGTTGGGAATTTGAATGCTCTTTCTGAGGCTGCTTTGCTGATCTCTGTGTTTGAAGCAGAGCAAGTTTTTCTCCACGTGTCCACAGGGACTTGGTGGCTTTAAAGCAAGAGTTCCTGAGTGGAATTCACTCAAATATTTGTATAAAAAGAAACAAATTGGAGTTTTACTTGCAGAAGTCAAAACTCCTGAATTCTTCCTCTAATGTGTGACACAATACTGATTGTGGCAAACATTTTATAATTGCAAAGATCCAAGCATGTTGGAGATAATCTTTCACAGACAAATAATATTTCATCATGTTCAGCCTAAGACCACTCAACAAGCCCCTCTTTCTAATAACTGAAAATAAAACTTGTTTCACACATGGAGTGTGAGTCTGCTCCTGTGTGAGGGAACCTCCAAATCAAGAACAAATGAAAAATAAAAGTTCATCAAGTAAAAAACAAACTGCCCAACTGTGCAGGTAGATGGTACATAAAGGTAGTCTCTGATCACTAAAGTGGAAGTAAATAAGGCAAGAAAAGCAACGCATTTATATTTTGAAAGTCATTTTAAAAATAAATCTTATTTACTTTGTACTTAAGACATGAAACCAGGGTACAAAAAGAGGAGCAACAGAGATTTTTACAGCCTATTCCTTTGAAGAGATAAAACAAAAAAGGTGGGTGTAAGGATAGCTCTGCAAGTAATTTTGCTGTGTTACATAACTCACATCTTGATGGTGTCACAAATTTAGGGCTTAACAATGTAAAAGTAACAAAGCTGTCAGGGGAAACACTAATGAGCAAATGCATTATGCAACAACCAAAGTAGAAGGCAAAACTATGCGGCAGTTTTACCTTCTACTCCACCATCCAGTTGGCTGGTGGTAGGTTGGATCAGTAAGAGGGTCACAACAGGAGGCACGCTCTGCTGTGATTAGGTTCAGGGTGATGCATCTGGAGCAGGGTTTCCCAAGTATTGGAGGAGCAACCATTGCATGAGCTCCAGTGCCTCTTTTATATACTCCTTTAGCATAGGTAACACTGGACCATCACATCAGCTGATCGCAACATCAACCCAGATCAGCTGGTTGAACCGTTTCCTTTCTATGCTTTCAGTTGGTAAATCTCATATGGAGCACTCAATCTAAATTGCTCACGTTGCTCCGCCCTCTGCAAACTTACAACCCACCTTCTCCTTTTGTAAAGTAGTGTAACTGAATCAAGGTCAAGTCAGTCTTTGATGCTTCTCTGTTACAGAACAAAGTCTGGCCAAATATATGCCTGAACACTACCTGACACCATGCTCCACAGGGTTCCTAAAAAAACAGAAGAAGTTTTTCCTCCTCCCCTACACTTCTCTCATGGAAACAAAGCCTCCTTACAAATCTGAAAAACCTCTGATGCATACCGAATGTGGATACAGCAGCAGCTTTATGTACTTTCCCATCCTCTCCACAGCTGTGACATTTGGACGAATATCAGGATGCCTGTGCAGTGAGTGCTGAGGCAGCACATTCCAAAAGTGCTCCAGGATGCATTAAGACCAAACAAACCCGGTCTCGCTTGTAACCTACTTCTTTCGATTTATTTATGTTGGTATAACTCAGTAGGTATCCTGGGTTCTGACTGCAGTCAGGCTGGCACTATTACTTATTAACATACAATTGCTCTTAAGGCCTGTCGATCCCTAATCCCCTTAACAGCGATGGAAGGCTTTCCAAAGTGGAAGTGACAGCGAACTAATCCACAAAGGTTCAATACATCGGCTCTTTAAGTGTGAGTTTACAGATGCAATTAATATGGCACAGAAGGCTTGCAGATTCATTCCATTCCTGTCAGGGCACTCCATAAAAAAATCACCCACATATTCAATTATAAAACCTGTTGGTCAGTTTGATTGTCTTAAAAACATGTTTTCAGAAAATGAAAGGGTTTACTATTAACTAATAATGTGCAATGTGCGTTTATAAATTCAAGCCAAAAACTTTATCTGTCACTTATTCCCGCTAAAGATCTTCCTCCATCCATAACAGGACTGCTGGTCTTTTCCTGTGGTGAACTGTCAGGCAGACAAACAGTATAAATCTAGTAATCCCTCATTAAATCTGCTGGTGTGTGACTCTAGAGCAGTGCTGAGGCTGATTCATTGCTGGGAATGACACAAACGTTTTCCTGTAGTGGGTAAACATGACCTGTCCATCTGCTGGTGGATTAATGATGCTGCCATAGTTGGACACTTGTCTAAAAGCAGGACTCAGAGAAGCCAAATTAAATCTGACCTTAAAGAATCAGAGCAGGGACCCAGGATGAAAAGAGCAATATGATGAAACTTCTTTGAAAGTTTAATCCCAATTATGACATACTGAATTTAGCCACAGACATGACAAAAATATCTTCACACAGCTCAAAGCTCCATGCATTATTTTGGTTGTCTGCTTTTTCAACCACTTGTCAGAAGGGCTAAACCAGAAATTACATTCTTTATTCCACTGTTTATTCTACTCATTATAAATCAGAGCTGTGCAGCATTTAAATTACTGCTGCATCTTGTTGTGAATCTGTAACAACTTTCATCACAAGATTTATTGCAGGAAGTTTGTTTTTGTTTGTAAAAACACAAACTGGAGAAAATTTTCAGGAACCAAGCTCTTTAGGAGGGTCCTTTCCTCATACTGCCACATTTCGACTGCATTTCACCCACCAAATGGGCCCTTATAGTGGGGCAGTGGACCTTTGGGATGGGTGAGGAGACTGGTGTATCTGTCCATGGGACCACCATAAGTCATACACTCCACAGAGTTGGGCTTTTTTGAAGAGTGGCCAGAAAAAAAACCTTTGTTTAAATAGAAAAAAATAAGAAAGCATGTTTAGAGTTCACCAAAAGGAATGTCGGCCAAACATACGGGAGAAAGTTCTCTGGTCAGATAAGCTTAAAACTGAACTTTTTGGAAAGGAAAAAGTTATAGATAGTATATTCTGCAAACACAACCCCTTTCATCACCTCAAGAGCACCATCCATCTAACATGGTAGTGGCAGCATCATGCTGTGGGGATGTTTTCCATCTGCAGGGACTGGAAAACTGGTCAGAATTGAGAGAATGATGGCACGAAAACAGAGATTTCTTGAGGAAAAACTTATTTCAGTCTTCCAGAGATTTGAGACTGGGATGGGTATTCACCTTCTAACAGGACAATGACCCGAAGCTAAAGCAACACTCGAGTGGGTGAAGATTAAACATTTAAATGTGTTGGAACAGCTTAGTCAAAGGACAGATCTCAACCCAACTGAAAAAACATGCAACATCATTCAAAGACTGCTGTCAGCTTAAGTAAGTGGAGCAGTTTTGCTTTGAAGAATGAGCAATAATCCCAGTGGCCAGAAGTGCCAAGCTCATGAAGACATATCTGAAGAAACCTGCAGCTGTAATTGGAAAAGGTGGCTCTTAGTTCAAATAAAATCTTAGAACAATTCTATAAACATTGTACCTCGTTTAAAAGGAAAGAAGCATCATAAAACAAGCAGGCTGAGTTGGATAATGAATAACTGCTGAATATATTTACAGTCCTTAAATCCAGGTTGAAAGGCGGCAAATTAGGAAAAATGCCAGGGGGGTGAGTACAACTGCAAGCCAGTGTAGTTTGCTAACTAGAACAGCATCAGAGAATGTCTTGAAAATGACAATGTCTTGACTTCCTGATCACAAAAGCACTTTGAAGGAGGAGATTCTTGGCATTTCTAAAACAGGAAACTGTTATGAGAACCCAGTTTTGAGGATGTGCCTGGATAGTGTGCACAGAAGCTCGGCATGATGAAAAACTTTCTCTTCTGTTGATTTTATTGAAGGACAGATTATTTGGAACAAAATTTTCTTGCAAAACAGAAATATGTATATTTTTAAAAAAATTCATTGTAATCTTGGTCCTTATTTTACTTAATTTGACTGGCATTAAGATCCACAATAAACCAGATTTAACTACAGAAAGCTTTGCCAAGTTGCAATGGGAACATGTCCCACAGTGCATTAGCAACTTGTGGATACCCTCTGTGTTTAAAACAGATGCAGGGGGCTCATGACCAGCGTCAGTATGTGACAATTTGGACATTACAAGTTTATTACCAATGGTCTTAATAGTGTCCTTGAAATGACACTGGAAAACTATCTGGAAAAACTCCAAAATAAGTCTAGACTTATTGTTGAAGGTATCAGATTTCTTACATGCAGCCCCTCTGTCACATGTCTAAAATAAGGGGAGGAACTGGGGGGAACTGCAGATTTTGGGGAAAATTTTCAATGGGCTTACCCCTATAGACAACCCCTTTCAAATACAAGAAATCTTGTGGTTCATCATCCTTTCAATAAAAGCATTGATGCTTTAAATTGCAAGATATATGACCAAAACAATGGCATGAAAGATGCCAAAAACCTTGAGCATCTTTCATCTTTCAACAGAGTAGGAATAATTCTTTGAGGAAAGTGTTCAATCCACAAGTAGCGCCTTTAATATTTTACAAGGTTATTTTTTATGCTGTTAATTAAATAAATATTGACTAGTACAGCTTTAGTGGGATAGTCTTTTATGATGTTAGGTGATTAAGAAATGTACTGAAAGTAACTGAAAGTTAACTTGACCGTGATTGATCAGATCAGGACTCCATAGCTGAGCAGATCACAGGTTAAATCAAGAGAAGAAGTGCCTGCCAGCCTGAATATCATCAGAAATGCACACTCCTAGAAGCTTCTCAAACTTAACCTTTTTAGTTTTATTTTTACACTTTTGCTTTTCCAACTCTTCAAAAGTCTTTCTCCACTTGTTATCTATATTTTATTGGAGTCTTTTATGATTAATATCTTTCAAAACAGCTCAGAAACTTGGCTCAGTGAGTTGAATGCCAGCCACTCCAACCCAAATCTTACTTGCAGTTTAATGGTACTTGACAGTGTTGCTGCTGTTCTGCTGTTTTTGATCTATTTAATGGCTTTTGAAAAGCATGCCATTTCAAACAGGAATGTCCACAGGTGATATCTGCCAGATATATTTTCCTTTCAGGTAAGTCACACTGTCTACGGGTGACAGCTCACAGCAGCCTATAAGTGCCTGGTTTTACCTGCACTCAATCAGGGAAGTTTATTCAATTTAGTTGTAATGGACGAATTGGAAGGACATTAAAAAATGTTCCACCAGCTCATGTCATCTGTGGGGAGAGACATTAGAGTCAGCACACTGCAGAAGGCAGCAGCAAGGTCTTTCCTCTGAAATATGGAAAATGTCATCGCTGTCATCCCGTTCCACAGCACAGCCACATTTCCACCCACCAGTCATACTTCCAGAGGACTGTGGAATTCAAACATGCAAACACATTCATTGCACAGCTCGCAGACCTAACAGATATGTTTTGGTGCCAGTAAATTACACCCAGATTATAATACTTCATCATGCAACTGGACACAGGAAGTCTATTCTTACACTCATCGACATGTTTCCCTAAATGATCAGGGTGATTAATGACATGTCTTCCACCTTACAAAGGTGATTTATAGATTCATTAAAGCAGCACCCCGACAATTTCCTTTTATACATGTAGGTCACTTAACTGTCATGAGTAATATCATTTAGTAAGGAGGTCTTAACATTTTTCCCTTTTCAAGTACTTTGATACAGAGTTTTCATTTGATTTGGTCAATACTTTCTAATATGCTTGGTCATTCTGTCTCCTTGTAGTGCTGCTTTGCAACAGTTGCTTAGAGTCTATGCAAGTTATGGTGAGCAGTATGAAGTTTTTTATTTAACTCTAAAAAGAGTCTTGTCATGATCAAGAAGTATATACAACAAATGCAACTGCATTAGAACAGCTACAGATGTGTATTTATAGACATATATAGAACTATGCAGCAACATCCCACAGAAGACAGCTATTAATGAGTGAAAAATGAGTGAGGCCTATCTGCCGAGGAATGTAACGGATGACTTTGCACAGCAAAAAGTCAGAGGAGAGCACCTGTGATAGAAGTTGAACTTTTGTTTTGACCTTGGTGCAGACAGCTGCGCTGCACACCAACGATCCTCACTTTTGTCATGGACTGCAACTGAATAGATTTTATGTGTTGTGGTGCTTCCTCACCAGTTTAGGTGACATAGTTGCTGCTCTGTTTTCTTTGTTTCTTTTAGACATAGAAAAAAATACTAAGAAAACAGGACAATAAAATGCAACCAATTGTATTTTTTTTCCTGACTGCTGAAGTTACCTTGTGTTAAATGTGAGATTTGTCACTGGGCCTCTGCTGGCTAATTCACCTGTGTGGAAAAATGATCAGTAGGTTTTGCATTAAAAACAATTTGTTTTTAAAACAGTTTGATTTTGAGAATCTTGATGGTTAGTGAAGCCGTAGTTTGCGTGTTCCAGCCCATCATACCAATGCTCAACACTATGTAGCATCTAAGGTGGAGAAATCAGAGGGGCTTATGAAAAGTTTTAAACTGTGTAAGGGTTGTGAAGTGTCAACAACATTGCTGATGTGATCTGAAAAAAGTTTTACTGTGCGAGTCCTGAACCTGAAGTTATGCGATCAGCTGGAGACAATGTCTTGCTCTATTGGAGTGGTAACCTCATGCAAATCTAGATGGCTGATATGTTTCAGTGATATTTGTGGGGTTGTAAAGATTAAACAAGATGAATTTTAACCCGAGTTTAATTTTAAAGATGTCAAACGCATAAACATAACATAAACATCATTCTTCGTACGTGCGCCTCTGAATTTATTAAAATGTGTCATATAATGGTCATTAGTCTGATTCTACACAGTGTCAACCCATGATTTTACTCCAGTTGAATCCAGCTGGATTTTATACGAAAGGTACATTGGGCAAGAATCTGTAACGCACTAACTAAGCGCAGCAGTGATGCTTTAAATTGACTGTAGTTATTCTACTGCTGTTAATGGAGGGATATTACACTTTGGGCTGTGCGTGCATCCAAGCCTAGATTTCATTTTGCATGAGCTGTGTGTAGGGAGTTAATCAACAAATGCAAGGTCTCAGATATTCTTTTTTTCATTACCTGCTATTCTTTTTTTTTATTAGCTGTTCAGTTTAAAGGCAGACCACTTCTTTTTTATATAAGTGTTTTTCTATCCTCAGAATGAAGCATATTACCAGCTTCAGTCTTCCATACCATTGTGGTGATGTTGCCTATTAAGAGTTAGTATTTTTTATTTTTTTTGGTTCATGCATAGATTTCTGACTAAACCCCCATTTGTGCTAAGATTATTTGAAGGCAAATCCCAAAGCAAGCACCTAAAGTTTAAGTTGATTTGAGATTTAAACATTACAGAAACACAAGTTACAAATAGGACTTTTTGGGCTTTGTTCACTTGTACACAGGTATTTTTTACTAATGCGGCTTTATTTATTTTGTCCTTTTATCCATATGCAAACGGCTTTTTATCACTGAAAACAAATATGTCACCAATAGATATGCAGAATCTCAGTTTACAGTGTTTTCTTGTGGAAAAGGAAAACTAAGACATTATCTCCTCTGTTTTAACATCAGGGTATACAGCATCATCTTCTTTGTGTACATGGCTACAGGAGACAAGGCCAGTGCTTACCTTAATTGTGCTTAACAGGATTTTTTATGTTTGCATGTTGAGGACTGGAGGTGCCAGAACGTGTTACATTAATCTGTGAAACACGATCCAACACGCACATGGGACCAGTACTGGACAAGACCCGAATGGACCTCCAGTTTTGAGAGTGAAGTGATCTCTGCTGCAGAACGGAGCAAGAATTCTTACTGTGCTCTGTCTGAGGGACCTGCGTCACACACACACTCAACAGAAGAGAATTGTAATGAGATCACCTGAGTGCTGTCAAAAGAAGTTGCACTCTGTACTGCTTAGTGCACGGAATGCGTAATGGATTGTAGTAGTGCAGCAAAGAGTAAGGGAAGATAGATACAGTTTTTTAAAGAGTGCTCCGGGAATAGGATGAAAACAAAAAAAACACAAGCCAGAGATTTATAAAGATACCTATGGACTGAACCTTAGAACCTTCTTCTGTAATGTTTTTTATGCCCCTTATCTGTCTGTGTCAGAGGTGGGTTTATGATTTAGTTCAAATTAAATCTTAGAACAATTCTATAAACATTGTACCTCATTTAAAAGAAGAGCAGCATCACAAAACAAGCAGGTTGAGTTGGATAACGCATAACTGCTGAATATATTAACAGGTGTGGCGTTGATTGTTGCCCCTGCGGTCAGCTCATCAATACTCTGTGTTACAAATTTGCAGTTAACAACAGTTGAAGGCCAAACTGAACAATCTCCAAAACAAACCTTACACAAAATTAAAATGTTTCCTTATACCAAATCTGTAAAAAGGAGAATGAATGCCTCAATGCAACAAGTTGTTTACATTTTATACAATCTTTTATAGTCCTATAAACCAATAGTGAAACCATTGAAATAATGGCAGTTGGTTGCTTTTAATTAGATATACACAGAGATGGGGCTACAAGACATCATCATTTTGTAAAACATAATGTCCTCTATACGATGCAGTGACAACAAGGAAAAAAACACCTGCTCTACAGTTAAAGAAAAATAAGACAGTTTCATTAAAAGTTGATAAAGTAAAACAAAAGCAGTAAAACAAGGTTGAGCATGACCAAGAGAGCCGGCTGTTCATATCCTCAGGGCATTGATCAAGAGCTGAAACAACATTAGCATTCCACCCCGACACTGAGGCATTACTGACTGTCTAAGCCAGAGCCAATTGATTTCTGCTGCTGTTCTCTTATTTCATCCTTAGGGGTGAAATATGCAGCTCTATGTATTCACCCATCTAGTAAGCGTAAGCTCTTGATGAGCCCAGTCGAGCCACAGTGGCACAACTCTAACCAAGAAGGTGATGGAAAATGGAAATACAGCATCACATTAAAGTGAGTGACAATACCAAGCTGATTTTCATTTGTGGGGATCGCACCGTCTCATTTTTTTCCATTACACACTGCTCTAATTTTCAAGTGGTGGCGGGGTGGGTGAGTGGGAGGGTGAGTGGGTGGATTCGTACATTTCTGTATTGTGAGCCAAGAGAAGCTGGGTAAATAAGGGGTATCAAAGCAATCTGCTGCCGGGAGCCGAGAGTACAGCCTCATTATAGGGGGGCTTGGCTGAGGAGTAGCTGGGAAGACATGCCAAGTTAGACTCCTGTTGTGACAGACAGTGCTCTTTAGCTATTAATCCCCAGGCAGAGAAATTGAATGGACAGCGAGTCGCTAATGGAACAATTTGTCTCACTGTAAGGGATTGAATCTACTGCACTGTGGCTTCTACCATCATCTCATCCACCACCTTGACTCCCTATGTTAAACTCCTGTTTTTCTTCTGGTTGGTTCTTCAATTGGATGGGTCACTCCAGTATCATAGTGTGGTCACAGAGCCTGTGCAAGGCTTGTGTTTTAATTGCATTTACAATAAATATACAATTTTTGTGTGCCACAAAGTAACTGATTAATTATACGAATCACAACAACACAAGTGTGCATTTCTCTCTGCACTACATTAAAGCAATACCATATATTTAACTTCATAGTCTTTATTCTTTTAAGGGTTTAACATGAGTTTTAGTGTGTAATGGCAGCAATATTTGTGTTAAGTACAACTAATAGACTTACCTAAATGCTACAAAGACCAGCAGTGCGTCCATCAATACCCACTCCATCCATCCATCCATCTTCTACACCCACTTAATCCAATTCAGTGTCGCAGGGGGGACTGGAGCCTCTTAGCAGTCGTTGGGTGAGAGGCAGGGTACACCCTGGATGGGTTGCCAGTACATTACAGGGCTAACACAAGACAAACGACCACGCAAACTCCCACTCACACTTAGGGTCAATTTAGAGACCCTGCAAACTCATTGAGTGTAAAGGCAAGCATTCTTCCACTCAAAGAGACAAACTTTCTCTGTAAAGTTGTTTTTTCACATCTTCAGGGCTCTCTGAAAGTATAGGGAATAAGGAGCTACATTAGGCAGTAAATGTTTAGTCAATGAAACATCAATGGTCTGGGGTAAATGCTTGAGGAGAGACTCTGAAGGTGCAATTGTCAATTTCTGTAACTCACAGAAATTTGGGGTAAACTATGGGTTTATCTTATAATGAAGCAAAGAGGAGTTTACATGGAACAGAAAAGATAACTGGGCAACATCCAGATGGTCAACTGGTATTTTATGGGTCTGGATACTGAAGTTTTCACCCAGTTTCTCTCTTATTCGCCTTTGCTCCTGCCAGAAAAGACTGTTGTTCTTCAACAGCAGAGCTGTATCATTGTCTCAGGGTTGATATGAAATGACAGCATGACTCTTCCAGGGAAGATCTGGAACACGCTCTTCTGGATCACCCAGTTCAGATGATAATCATTAGAGGGGTGATGAGACACCTGTGAGAATAGATGGACTTTCATGATTTTGTAAGACTTCCACTTAAATAGAGCATAAGAAAAAATGTGCGAATCTTAATATTAATGGTGATATAATAGTAGATGGCCTCAAGATTCAGTTTCAGCTGATGCACTCTTTTCCACTCTGCATTCAATCAAAGCCCAAACCAGTTGTAGGTGGACAGTGAATGGACTACAACTGGACAGAGGAAAGCTTTCAAAACTAAAATCTTGTCCCTTGCCTTTTTATTCAGTCTGTTTATGTGTGGACTTCAAATGGATAAGAAGTCATATGCAACAGCTGCAGTATTTTTCATTGTGCAAACAAGATTAAGTAAACTGTGGACATGATACCAACCTTTAAAAGTGTTTAGTTTTTTTCAAAGTGATGCTCCAAAATCAGGATGGTGACAGTTGGTGGTGAGGTGGGGAGTCACATTTCTTCATCTGTGAAGGAAATAAACTCAACTCACCATGTGCCTCACAACATTACATGCCATCAAGGACATGCTGCGATTCAGTGCACCAATCTTACAGCCTCACTGTCAGCCAGAGGGGTTAAACTGTCCCCCGACCTTTTTTCTGTCTGTGCGACTGTCTCCCTTTACGCCTTTCCTCTGACTGAATCATTCCATTAAGACCCCAGCATGTCGCAGAAAAGAACAGGGCCAACGGGCTCAAGGCAGCCACATATCCTCCATGACAACCAGTGATCGATGACGAATGGCTGCTCGCTCTAATGAAACCAGGGAAACGGATTAAAAACAACCCTCCCATAACTTGCCATGCTGTTAATACATTCCCCAGCCATCCTACTACAGAAAATCTTCCCAGCCCACTGCCTTACCCTTCAGCTTTTGTTGTTTTACTTGCTGTAGTACTTTAAGAGGATGTAGTACGCAAGAGGGTGAGTCTCTTTTAGAAATACTGAATATGACTAACTTCTGCTCCTCACATGCGGTTAAATTAAGCTCCAAAGTAGGAAACCAGGGAGAAAGGCATCCATCACAGATTCTTTGAAGACATTAAGTTTATTAGAGCTCTACTGGCTTTAATGGTAACTTGCTTTCAAACCCTGAAATGAGAAATTCAGTACAATGTTCATCAACAATCAGGTCCCACCTTTATTCTATAGCAGCTGACAGTTAGATTTGAAGGGTGGAGCCTTATTAAAATTTCCACTGTAAATTGTACATTAGATTGAGGTTTGGTTGGCTGTTTGTTGGCAACGTCATTGATTTCATGTATTTCAGGGGAGAAGTTTGAACCCTATTTGCTCGTAACAAGATGCATTATCATCCTGAAAATGACCTCATAGCTCAACTTCCTTTTGATTAATGGAAAGAGAATAAATGTAAGATCTTATCAGAAGGTGAGATAGTGTACAAACTTGTAAGAAAATTTTCCGAAATGTTTGCTGCCACTATGCTAATGAGTGTGTCTGCTTGTGTACTGGTGGGTTTGTCCTTTCCGCTGACCTGTGTGCTGCTTTCCACTCACTCCCAGCTATTGTTGATGTGTACAGATAAAGGCAGTACTCATATCAGCATAGCAAGGAGCCTCATCTGCTCTTAATGCATTGTAAAGAAATCACAGCGATTTTCACAGAATGATTTCTGCATCATGTTCTGCCTCCAGTGTGCTGTAAACATCTGTTCTCCTCCACATTCTCCCTCCCATTTCCATTCAAAGGAGATAATCTCCAGCTGTGATGTGCTTTTGTGAACAGCATCTGCAGAGAAACACCGGATCAAACTGTTTTAACATCTATTCTAAATGGTAAAGCCACTGTCATCCACTCACACACACATTCATACAGCATGTCTTAGTCTATACAGTGTTACAGGCTACACAGAGCTTTTTAGACTTTACACATATTCACACATCTGTGGATGCATCAGGGGCAACGTGGAGATCAGTGTGTTGCCCAAGGACACTTCTACATGTGTCAGCAATCATGCCACTAACCTTCCAAGTGTCAGATGACCTCTCTTCCCCTGAGCTACAGCTGCCCCACGTCCGGTGTTCATATGAAAACAGCTTGGATTTAACTAGACTTGTACTAAGCAAAAAGGTTCAGCATCAACTATTGAATCTGATTTTTTATTCAATAATCCACAACCATAGCTACTTCTCTTTAGCCCGCTAGAACCTTGTCTTCCTCTGTTTAGGTGATAGTGACAGTTCATTTGAGCTTTTCTGGATATAAATCCAATTTTATTTGGCCATTTTGTTACAGTTTGGTCACCAACATTGACTCCTGTTTCTGACCATTTGTCCTTGGTTAACCTGTATGTTTACCTAGTCCAACTTCTGATTTTCTTTGTACCTGGGCACAACTGCTTCATGAGATACCACAAAGCTGTTGCCCAAGTCACCTGTTCTCAGAGTGGGGACTGGAACCTGAGACAATATTGATGTTAGGGCTGTTTGTGTTGTCATTATGCCTTGGTTTTAAATGACTTATTAGCATTGTTTGTGCACTTCAACCAGCAATAGTTAGTAAGCCTCTGCCACTATTATTTTGTGGATCAGAGGCTGGATGAGATGTGTGATATTTTTGACCTAACTAAATCTACCTTTGAATTAATGTTTTTTATTCCTTATATTTAGTTTTTGACAAATCTATAACCTTAAACTGGCAAAGAACCACAAAGAACCAGATATTGTACCTTCATTTATCTTGATTTTTCAGCACAAAAGATCAATTTTGAGAAAAGTCACAAAATTAACACAGCAGGACAAAGTATTTCAACAAGTTCTCTTTAAAGGGCTAATGCCATGTTTCCTGCCAATCAGCCAATTGCAACATCCTGTTAAGTTCTACAAGCATTTCTGTTCTGATTCCATAATTTTCCCCCTCAACTTCATCTGAAAAATAAAATAATTGCAGAAAAATTAATATCTTACTTACATTCTGTTGAGGTATGTTTTACAAATTCAGACTGTGCAGCTGTGACTGCAAACTGTGTTTAGTCATATCTGTGTTTTGGTTGCTGGATTAACATTCTCCAAGTGTTGTGGTTACAAGATTTTTCTAGAGGTTGTAGTCTCTAATTGTGAATTGGAAGATGGTGGAAATCAAATCCAGACTATATTAACTATGTTAACCTCTACACAAATGTAAGGCAAAAAAACTGCATCACAGTGGGATTAACCTGCAAAGATGATGTCAAATTCCAAAGGAATTCAACCCATGAATCGGTGACTGTAACAGCAGCACAGATTGTCAGGTGTTGTCAAAAGAAAAAAAAATCTTCCATCCATCCACCCATCCATCCGTTGTCTAAATTTGGCTGGAGTCTATTTTAGCTGCCAGGAAAAAACAATAAATTTATTAAATTTTTGTTCAAATTTTTGTTAGCAAGTGAACTGGATATATTGACATGTAAGGATCCATATTTATCATAAAAGGGGGTGGGGGCTGAGCAAAATGAGTCATTAACAAATAATTACATTGCCTTTTACTATGTTTATGGCATCTGGGCTGCCACCTTCACTAACTTATGTTAGTAATGCTGGATAAATGGCAGCATTACTGATAGAGAGCGACACCAGTGATCAATGATGGTGTCGCGTGATGAAGTATTAAAAATGGAAGCCAAAATAAGGTGTCAGGGTCATTTTCCAAAATAAGTCAGAAAATGGAGATTTCTGGTGAATGTTAGGGAAACAAATGGATATATTGCAACAGGAGGTAACTTTTAACAGAGGGGTCAGTGGTTGGCTATCCAAATGTCAACTTGCAAGAGCTCCCCACGTTGCCTCCAATGCCTTTATTGGCATGAGAGAGTGCATGATGACAAAAAGCACTGCATAGCCCGTAAGACTGTTTAAACTAAAAAGCTATTGCTTGAGTAACTGTGTGAATGTGATTCGAGGTATAAAACCACCCTAAGAGGCCAACAAGACTAGAAAAGGGCTACATTCCTATGCTGTCCTTTACCATTTATCTCATTCTCGTTTATTTGAACGTATCATTATCTTGTTTATTATGTGGAAGAGCGGGAAATCTTGGTTTAATTTAATCTCATTCTAAATGGTCTTTTGTTATTTGTTTGTCATATCTCGATCATGTAAATGTACCAATATTTCCCAGTTCCTAAAACCTGTTCCTTTGCTGCCATTTTTTCATTGCTTTGATTTCTTTTGTTTGAATAAAACAAACGTTGTGATGAGGTCTGCCTGGGCTCACAGATTATTTTCAATCAGCCAACTGAGAAAGCAATCAGCTAACTAATAACCATCAGGAGCAGCTTGACATGTTGAGCTCCACCTACATAAATTACAAAAGTGAAATAACTTTTTTCATTAATTTGACCTCATTACATGCACAATGTACATGACTGTGAAGTCCCTGGTGACAATTTGCATTGCATGATATATGAAAGAACATTTTTACTGTGTTGTTTTAGTATTTTTTGCTTTAATAAAGCCCCTGAATACTTCTTCCACTACTGAGAAATTAAGACTTAAGATAATGACTTGACTGATTGGCGCTGCAGAGATTTAACGTTCCATCTACGGACTCCATCTTCCCCACTGAAACAAAACCTATTCCTCACAGTTCAGAGAGCGAGTGAGAACATTGTTGAAATCTGCTCTTTTTATTGGTGAGCTCTCTCCCATTTGAATTGAATTGAATTGAATTCAATTTTATTTATATAGCACCAGATTACAACAATTGTCATCTCAAGGCACTTAAGTAATATAGTCCAATTCAAACCAATTGGAATTCAATTCATTGTAATCATAAACCAATTAATTCATATAGAGCCAATTCCAAAATTAATATCCTAGCTAAGGAAACCAACAGATTGCACTGAAACTTGTCTTCAGTCCAATCTCCCGTCCTGAGCGTGCCTGTGGCGACTGTGGAAAGGAACGACTCCCTTTTAGCAGGAAGAAACCTCTGGCAGAACCAGACTCAGGAAGGGTGGCCATCCGCCTCGACCAGCTGGGGTTTGAGAAGACAGAAAAGAGGGAAAAGAGGGGGGAAAAACACCATAACGCCATTCAAAGGATATCTGTTGGAACAGGGAAACATACGTTAATAACCACAATAATGTCACATGTACATAAAATCAATTCAGAAATTAAACAGGTGGAAAAAGAGAGCAAAGTGAGGAAAGGTGTGACAGATGAGGTCCCCCAGCAGTCTAAGCCTATAGCAGCTTAACTATGGGATGTTTCAGGATTACCTGAGCCATCCCTAACTATAAGCTTTATCAAAAAGGAAAGTTTTAAGCCTAATCTTAAAAGTGGAAAGGGTGTCTGCTTCCCGGACATTTACTGGGAGCTTATTCCACAAGAGAGGGGCCTGATAACTGAAGGCTCTACCTCCCATTCTACATTTAGAAACTCTGGGAACAACAAGTAAACCTGCAGTTTGGGAGCGAAGTGCTCTGTTAGGAAAATATCTCACAATTAGATCTTTAAGATATGATGGAGCTCGGTCATTAAGAACTTTATATGTGAGAAGAAGAATCTTAAATTCTATTGTGAATTTAACAGGGAGCCAATGAAGAGAAGCTAAAACTGGAGAAACATGATCTCTCCTGTTAGTTCTCATCAGAACTCTGGCTGCAGCATTTTGGATCAGCTGGAGGCTTTTCAGAGAATATTAGGGACAGCCCAATAATAAGGAATTACAGTAGTCCAATCTTGAAGTAACAAATGCATGAACTAGTTTCTCTGCATCACCCTGAGACAGGATGTTCCTGATTTTAGCAATATTACGAAGGTGAAAGAAGGCAGTCCTACAAACCAGTTTTATATGTGCGTCAAATGATAAATTCTGGTCAAAAATAACTCCAAGGTTCCTCACTGTAGAACTAGAAGCCAAGGAAATACCATCTAGAGTAACTATATAACCAGACAATTTCTGTGAAGAATACAAGAGCAGAACTTAAAGGAGTGAGACCTGGAAAGTTTTAAGCAGCGTAACTGTTCTAAAAAAATTTCATTAACGCACAATGACCTGCTTCAGACAAAACCAAAAAACTACAGCTGAAAATATTCTTAACAATGAAGCCTGAAGAATTCAATGCTTCAATGACGAATGCAGTTTGTAAAACTTACTGTCAATTTCTCTGCATTTTTGAGTAGTTTGAATCAAATACAGCTTAAAAATGTCCTTACAGGAAGTTCTCCCAAAGGGTTTCAGCATGATTGTTTTCATCCCTGCCAGGATGCAACTACTGTGTTCAGATCAACCGAAATAAATCATAAGAAAAGTATTCATCTGAAAACATGAATGACTGAACTAAAGCTGTAAAATATGAGATAGTAAAAGTTAAAACAATGACACAGAAAAGTAAGAAATAAATATAGAACAGAGTAATGCAGAGTTCTATAATTCTCTGACTTAATGACTCATAATGTTTTATCATTCAATTCAATTCAATTCAATTTTATTTATATAGCGCCAGATTACAACAATTGTCATCTCAAGGCACTTAAGTAATATAGTCCAATTCAAGCCAATTGGAATTCAATTCATTGTAATCATAATCCAATTAATTCATATAGAGCTAATTAAAAAAATTTAATATCCTAGCTAAGGAAACCAACAGATTGCACCGAAATGTGTCTTCAGTCCAATCTCCCGTCCTGAGCGTGCCTGTGGCAACTGTGGAAAGGAACGACTCCCTTTTAACAGGAAGAAACCTCTGGCAGAACCAGACTCAGGAAGGGTGGCCATCCGCCTCGACCAGCTGGGGTTTGAGAAGACAGAAAAGAGGGAAAAGAGGGGGGAAAAAACACCATAACGCCATTCAAAGGATATCTGTTGGAACAGGGAAACATAGGTTAATAATCACAATAATGTCACATGTACATAAAATCAATTTTGAAATTAAACAGGGGGAAAAAGAGAGCAAAGTGAGGAAAGGTGTGACAGATGAGGTCCCCCAGCAGTCTAAGCCTATAGCAGCTTAACTATGGGATGTTTCAGGATTACCTGAGCCATCCCTAACTATAAGCTTTATCGAAAAGAAAAGTTTTAAGCCTAATCTTAAAAGTGGAAAGGGTGTCTGCTTCCCGGACATTTACTGGCAGCTTATTCCACAAGAGAGGGGCCTGATAACTGAAGGCTCTACCTCCCATTCTACTTTTAGAAACTCTGGGAACAACAAGTAAACCTGCAGTTTGGGAGCGAAGTGCTCTGTTAGGAAAATATCTTACAATTAAATCTTTAAGATATGATGGAGCTCGGTCATTAAGAACTTTATATGTGAGAAGAAGAATCTTAAATTCTATTCTGAATTTAACAGGGAGCCAATGAAGAGAAGCTAAAACTGGAGAAACATGATCTCTCCTGTTAGTTCTCATCAGAACTCTGGCTGCAGCATTTTGGATCAGCTGGAGGCTTTTCAGAGAATATGTGGGACAGCCCAATAATAAGGAATTACAGTAGTCCAGTCTTGAAGTAACAAATGCATGAACTAGTTTCTCTGCATCACCTTGAGACAGGATGTTCCTGATTTTGGCAATATTACGAAGGTGAAAGAAGGCAGTCCTAGAAACCAGTTTTATATGTGCGTCAAATGATAAATTCTGGTCAAAAATAACTCCAAGGTTCCTCACAGTAGAACTAGAAGCCAAGGAAATACCATCTAGAGTAACTATATAACTAGACAATTTCTCCCTGAAGCGCTCAGGTCCAAAGAGAACAACTTCAGTTTTGTCTGAATTTAAAAGCAGACAGTTCTGAGTCATCCAGGTCTTTATGTCTTTAAGACAGGCTTGTAGTCTGACCAACCTATTGGTTTCATCTGGTTTCATAGATAAGTACAGCTGAGTATCATCAGCATAACAATGGAAATTTATGCCATGCTGTCTGATAATGTTACCTAATGGAAGCATGTATAAAGTAAAAAGAATCGGTCCAAGCACAGAACCCTGAGGAACTCCATGACTTACTCCAACGTGTGAGGAAGATTCCTCATTTACAAGAACAAACTGGAATCTATCAGATAAATATGACTTAAACCAGCCTAATGCAGTTCCTTTAATCCCAATAACATGTTCAAGTCTCTGTAACAGAATGCTGTGATCGATCGTATCAAATGCAGCACTGAGATCCAACAGGACAAGCACAGAAACAAGTCCGCTATCAGAAGCTAACAGGAGATCATTGGTAACTTTCACCAGTGCCGTTTCTGTGCTATGATGCACTCTGAATCCTGACTGAAACTCTTCAAACAGATTATTTCTATGTAAATGATCACAAAGTTGAGCTGCAACTATTTTTTCAAGAACTTTAGACAAAAAAGGGAGATTGGATATAGGTCGATAATTAGCCAACACTTCTGAATCAAGAGTAGGTTTTTTAAGTAAAGGTTTAATTACAGCAACCTTAAAAGTCTGAGGTACATATCCTATCAACAAAGACCAATTGATCAAATCCAATATGGAAGTGTCAATTAAGGGGAAAACCTCCTTGAACAGTCTGGTTGGGATTGGGTCTAACATACAAGTTGATGGTTTAGAAGAGACTATTGCTGTTGTTAGCTCAGAAAGATCAACTGGACAGAAGCTGTCTAAATACAATTCAGGTTCGAAAGATACTTCTAAAGCTGCTCTACTTGATGATACATCAGTGATAATAATGGGAAGGATTCCATTAATCTTCTCTCTGATAGAAACAATTTTATTGATGAAGAATCTCATGAAATCATCACTGCTGAGAGTTAAAGGAATACATGGCTCAACAGAGCTCGGACTCTTTGTCAGCCTGGCAACAGTGCTGAAAAGAAACCTGGGATTATTCTTATTCTCTTCTATCAATAATGAATAATACGCAGTTCTAGCTTTACGAAGTGCTTTCTTATACGTTATTAAACTATCTTTCCAGACTAATTGAGACTCTTCTAAATTAGAGGAACGCCACTGTCTCTCCAGCTTTCTTGCAGTCTGCTTTAACGCACGCAGCTGTGAATTATACCAAGGAGCCAACCTCTTCTGACTGATTACCTTCCTTTTCAGAGGGGCAACATTGTCCAGTGTTGTACGCATTGAAGCTGTAGTGCTGTCAACAAGAGAGTCAAGTTCTACTGAAGTAAAATTTAGGTAGCCGTCCTCTGTCATATCAGCACATGGCAGTGAAGAAAAGGATGATGAAATCAACTCTTTAAATCTGGTTACAGCATTCTCTGACAGACACCTTCTATATGTAGAATTCTTCTCAGAAACCGTGTAGTCAAGTAATGTAAATTCAAAAGTTATTAAAAAATGGTCAGACAAGACAGGGTTATGAGGGAACACTGTTAACTGTTCACTCTCAATGCCATAAGTCAGCACAAGGTCAAGGGTATGATTAAGGCAGTGAGTAGGTCTGTGAACACTTTGAGAAAATCCAATAGAGTCTAATATAGAATTAAAGTTAATATTTAGGCTGTCATTTTCAACATCTACATGAATATTAAAGTCACCCACTACAATGACTTTATCTGTACTCACCACTAACTGGGATAAAAACTCTGAGAATTCAGACAGAAACTCGGAATAAGGGCCAGGTGGACGATACACAACAACAAACACAAGAGGTTTTTGTGATTTCCACTTTGGGTGGGAAAAACTGAGAATCAGAGATTCAAAAGAGCTAAAACTAATCTTGGGTCTAGGACTGATTAGTAACCCTGATCTGAAGATAGCTGCCACTCCTCCTCCTCTGCCTGTGGTTCTAGGAACATGAACATTTAAATAGTCAGAGGGAGTTGATTCATTAATGCTAACATGATCCTCCTGCTGCAGCCAGGTTTCTGTAAGACAAAATATATCAATATGATGATCACAAATCAAATCATTCACTAACAGAGACTTCAAAGGGAGAGATCTAATATTCAGCAAACCACATTTAATAGTTTGATGTTTTTGTTCAGTTAAAGTTTTTGTTTTAAATTTTTTTTGCACAAGAGGATTTGCTCCTTTTGTGTTTTTTGATTGAGGGGGGGGCAGCATCAGGTGGGAAGCCGCAGAGAAGTGTGTAAGACTACAACTCTGCATCCTGGTCTCAACCCTGGGTTGTCATGTTTTTGGATGAGTAATAAATTCGTCCATATTTCTAGAAATTAGAAGAGCTCCTTCCAAAGTGGGATGGATGCCGTCTCTCCTCATCAGACCAGGTTTTCTCCAGAAAGATTGCCAATTATCTATGTAGCCCACGTTGTTTGCTGGACACCATCTAGACAACCAGCGATTGAATGAGGACATGCGGCTAAACATGTCATCACTGGTCAGATTTGGCAGGGGTCCAGAGAAAACTACGGAGTCCGACATTGTTTTGGCAAAATTACACACCGATGCAACATTAATTTTAGTGACCTCCGATTGGCGTAACCGGGTGTCATTACCGCCGACGTGAATAACTATTTTACCGTATTTACGCTTATCCTTAGCCAGCAGTTTTAAATAGGATTCTATGTCGCCCGCTCTGGCCCCTGGAATGCATTTGACTATGGTCGCTGGTGTCTCTAATGCCACGTTTCTGACTATAGAGCTGCCAATTACCAGGGTTTTCTCCTCAGCGGGTGTGTCGCTGAGTGGGGAAAATCTATTAGAAACGTGGACAGGTTGATGGTGAACCACGGGCTTAACTTTAGGACTATGACTCCTCTTCCTGACAGTCACCCAGCCACTCTTAAGTCCCGGCTGCTCGGGATCTGCTCGGGGACGACTAACAGAGCTAGCTACGCTAGGTGGCTCCGCACTGACTAAAGGGGCCTGGCTCGCTATCGGGTGGTTTTCAACAGTGCAGAGCCGAGCTTCCAATTCAGAAAGCCTTGCCTCCAAAACTACAAAAAGACTACATTTGTTACATGTACCATTACCACTAAAGGAGGCAGAGGAGTAACTAAACATCTGACACACGGAGCAGGTGAAAGCAGGAGATAGAGGAAGAGAACTGGTAGCCATGCTAAGCTAGAGAACCAGACACACCGCTAAAAAGTGAAAAATAAAAACTAAAGATCTGTAAGAGTGAGCGTTAGAATATAACAAGTATGGGATAGAGTTAACTATGCAAGATGTGTAAATTATAGGGAGAAATAAGGTGATTATTAGTAGCTCAAGAAGAGCGAGAACTGTCACAGTGCACACACACAAAGCAACAGGAAGTGACCAGAGAAACAGTCCAAAAAGTTTGACAGGCGAGGCAAACTGAAAGGAGCAACTTCAGAACAAATAACACAGGGGTATGAGAATAAGGATCTACATGAGTGAAGAAAAGGAGGAGGGGAGCGAGGACAAATCAAAGGGAAAGCAAAGAACAGGGCCCGGGCATGCTTAGGTCCCACAAAAAAGAGAAAAAAAGACGCGTCTTTGGACTGATGTGTGGGTGCAGAGTGAAAGAGGGATGGGGGCAGGATAAGGAGGATAAGGGGAAGGGGGTCTGAGATGAATGAGGGCCATGAGCCCATATGCTCAGATAAATTATTCACTTCATTCCTCAACTCTGTCCTGCCAGCTGCTTTTCACTGAGCCTGTCAGATGCCTGCAAAGGATGGCATGGGAGGAGAAGTGTCAATTATGGTGAGGGAGGTGAAAAAGAAGGAAGAGCTGGAGTCAGTGGATAAAAGATTGTGTTTCACGTTATTCTCGTTGTTATTCATATATTTGTGTGAAGTGAAAACCTTCCCTAGGTTCTCAAATCTCAAATTAATGAACAAATCAGTCAATTAATTCATAGTTTAATCATTACTTCCAAAAGTAACAGTTTTACGGAAATATGTTAACGTTGTAATTTACATACATGAGACACAACTGGCAAGTAGTATTGATTCACTAAGTAATCACTCAAAGTCCAACTTGAAACTTGCTTGAAACTTGAGCTATTGATTTTGCCAGAGATACTTGTAGTGCTATTTGTTGAGCGTACCTATCCATACATCAGCATGCTCATTAGTCACGTACGTGCATGGGCACACACACATGCTGCTTTTCAGGACTCCAGACATCCGTTGTCGTTCCATTTAAATGTGAAGTTGCCCATAATAAGAAATGCTGCTTACTGAAGCTGAAGACATGTAATGCCTCCTCAGTTAGGGTTGAAAAACATTACTGTGAAACAATGTCTTAAACAGCATCCCTAAACACCCACCAAAAAATCCCATTTCAACTTTAGGTGAAGAGTTTCCTTGCATGCTTATCAGTGCCTCTCGCCCAGCAGTAGCTTGGATCAGCCCTGTGCACGATGAAACGAGAGGAGAAAAATGATAGATGTTATTCAGTGCATAAATTAACACTGTCAGTCATTTACATTGGAACCTTTATAGTGATGACTAGATTTAGTGCAGGGGCCCCAAAAGCCAAGATCCATCCATCCATTTTCTATACCCGCTTAATCTGTCGGTCGGGTTGTGGGGGGGCTGGAGCCTATCCCAGGGGTCATCGGGCGAGAGGCAGGGTTCACCCTGGACAGGTCGCCAGTACATCAAAGGGCTACAAAGAGACAAACAACCACACACGCTCACACTCACTCCTAGGGACAATTTTTTAGACACACCAATTAACCTAACATGCATGTTTTTGGATGGTGGGAGGAAGCTGGAGTATTCGGAGAGAACCCACACATACACGGGGGAACATGCAAACTTCACACAGAAAGGACCCAGGTGGGGATCGAACCTGGAACCCTCTCGCTGTGAGGCGATGGTGCTAACCCTAAAGCCAAGATGTCAGGCAATTTTTTTTTCAAAAATGTATGCATATGTCTTAACTGACTGTCTTTGAAGCTGTCACATAAAGTGTACACACACATTTATTTACGCCATTTATTATGCAAGTACTTAAGACAGAACAGCACAAGACAGAAAACATTTACGATGTCAATCGTGTGACTGTGTGGGTAAGAATAAAACAATTCCATAGCGTCTTTTGGGATGGAAAATATTTAAAAAGCATGAATAAATGTTCAGAGAAAAAGAAACAGAAGAATATGCTGAAATGCAGTCAATTTTATAAACAAAAAATTGAAAATAAACCCAGAAAATTCTTTTATGAACCCCAATCTTGGTAAACCCTGTGGAGGCGATGATGAGGCTTTTTCCTACTGTCAAGTTGAGGTGAAACAATTATGGCTCGAACTCCAACAAATCCCAGGATCATGTAGGTATCGTGCACACCCTCCTTCTCCTTTATTCAAATTTTCTAAGATTTATTAGAATTAAAGCAAATATGGCTGGACGTTAGCGCCGAAATGCATTCCTTCATTTCATCTGAAGAAATCTCTAAGTTTGAAATGTTTCAAACACCATTCTGACAATAAAACTTTAAAGAAAACACACTTTAATGATTAAACGTTAGAGAGAGGTACATTTATGTACATATATTTTTCAGTCAATGCACATTAGAAAAATCTGTATGTGTATGTATTGCATACTTCAAATAAAAGTGTAAACGGACACCCTGCATGCATAAAGATGTACATAAATAAAATGCATAACTAATGAAAAAAACTAATGGAATGGAAACAACTTCTCACTTCAGTGACCAAATGTTCCATTAAAGTTGACTGGTACATGGCTCAGTGGTTCCATACCAAAGGATCTGTTGAAGACACTTTCATATTCCTTAGCTTAATGTCAGGAGTTGCAAAAACTAAATATCAATCACATCATGTATACCCAAATATTCTCTTTTTTGCAGAAGGAAAACACAGTTCAAATATTTAAGGACTAGCATTCACAAAGTAAGGTTAATGCTCTGTCAAGTAAGCCCTTGTGTGTGTCTGTAATGCTGAAGAGGCTGAGTGCTTTTCCAAGGCACAGTGTCATCATTCTGCGTGGTGTTGATCCTTTTTACTTCCTGTGCTCTCTCTTGCTCTCTGTGCTAACCATACATATACTCCGTCTTAATGCAGCCATATTTCCAATGAAGCTGCTCTCATTCATAGATTTTTCTTTTTGTCAGGCATTGAAATGTGTCTAAAATTGTGACAGAAAAGTGGCCCATGAAGACAACATGTTGACCTGCCAAACTCATTTCCAGACTGCTGCTCTGTTTTGAGAAAATTATGATTTCATTAACGCAGCATCATCTGGCAAAATCCCCAACCATATCAGCCAAAGACAGAGTCTGTGCTTCTACTAGTTTTGTACATTTTTTTCTGCCACTGACTGATCAGCATGGAACCAGATAGAGGTCCCTGCAGCTGAAGATCCCTTGACATTTATTGCAAAGCGCTATTTTAAAAAAGAAGTTCAATACAAATTTTAGAGCATTTAATTTTGCTTTGAATAGCCCTGATTTCCTACAGAAGAACAAACCTAAAACCCCAAGCAAAGAGAATGTTGGTTTTCTAGTTGTAGACAGACACAAACATATACCTAGATAAAGGTTAAAACAGCATGCTAATGGCCAACACACAATTCTGCTACTTACCAACTGTCACGGTTGATGTTTTGATTCTCGTTTTCAGGTTCTTTGTTATGTTTCAGGCTCTTTTCCAAAGTCCATGTTTATTTCTTGTCATGTTTTTTTTTCCCTGTCACTTAGTTCACTCAAGTCACCTGTTTTCTGTTCCACAGCTGCACGTCGTCACCATTCACCTCCCCACAGTCATTGCGAATTCCTCACTTACCTTCCTTGTTCACGCCACATATGCTAAGTCTGGTTTTTGCCCCATAGTCACAGCCATAGTTAAATCATAGCCTTGCTTTTTTGTTCCATAGTTTCATAGCCTTGTTATTTAATCATAGTCTTGTTTAACAGTCTCATTCATAGCCAGTCTTGTTTTGTTTTCATAGTTAAGTATTTTGATAATTGGCTAAGCCACGTCCTATGTTCTTGCCTTGTCTTGTTTTGTTTCCACGGTTAAATATTTTTGATATTCCGGCTCAGCCACGTTTTCTGTTTTTGCCTTTTGGATAAACCTTTTTGATTTTGAAGACTGCCTCTTGGTCCTCCCTTCCTGCACCATCGTTCTTGACACCAACAACTAAAATAAACAAAAGACTGATCCAAAAGTAGAGAAAACATAAGAACATCTGCCATCTTTTGAAAATTCTTTGTAGAAATTCAAATACACTGCCCTAAAAATGACCAAAATCTAACATTGCAAGCTAGCAATCAGCATCTTATAGTAGAAGCTGTGAGTGGGTTTCAAGAATCACAGGTATTAGGAGTCACAGGTGACTTCTAAACAGGTTCTTGATCATTCTGTTGCTATAGTCAGTTGCACAACAGATCTTCCCCATTTTTGTACATGTTTTTGAGCCGGTCAAACAGTCAGTGGTCATTAAGCCGTCTGTCTTTTGCCAGTTCTGTCAAGATTTCTATTTAAACGGTGTGGTACATAACTAACAGCACATTTCATGATGGACAACACTGCACATCCTTTCCACAACATTCTCATAAAATGATGCAGCGTCTGCAGAGAGAGGCACAGCCCTACTCTGGTAGCTGATTCAACCATCATCGAAGTACAGTTGAAAACAGTCTGGATTGAGACTGACTTGCGCCCAGGGATGGCAGTACCAGATGACATTCCTGAGAGCAACAGAATGTCAAGAAGGAGCATAAGCCCGCATGACTGAGTTTAGATAGCAGGGTGCAGACCCCACAGTTACTTTGTAGGCAAGCATTAGCATTAATCAGAACTTGATTCGGGCATTTGTAGTTATAGTGACACAACCTTTTTTAATGATCAAACACCAGATTCACTGCCACTGTCGGTGTTTTGTTTTTTTTCCAGTGTAAAAAGCTGGATAGAGGTATGTACCTGCATTCCACAGGTCTCGGTGGTCATCACTGAAGTTTGGTTTGCATGAAAGAGATATCACTTGCATGTAGGTGCACTCTGAGTATGCAGAGATATCAGCAGCTGGGATATTTATGGCGTTTTTCCCCAAGAGACAGACTCTGACTGCAACAAAGACACAGGAAATGGCTCAGGGAGGTCAGGAAAGTTGAGAGTTAAAGCAGAACTTGGTAACGTAATAACTTATAACAGTGTTCATTGGAACTGTCCATATATGACACAATTGAAAAATTAAGTTTAACTTTGCTTCAAATACAATTTGTAAGACTACAACATGCATGGGTAAATAAATAAATAAATAAAAGCCAGTATGAGTCTTTAATCAGTGACAGTCACTGGCTCTCCTACAGTTACTATGGTTACTGACCTGTGCGAACATGACAACCTCTTCTGAAGTGACACTTTGGAGGCAGAGCTGTAGCACAGCAGGGAGGGAGCGCCACATGGGGACCTGCAAGATGCTTTTGTTGAAATTTTCAAACTAGGTCGTCTGCCTTCTCAAGGAAACCAAGTTCAACTTAACTAAGAAAGGTAAATAAATAAAGGATAGAATCAAATATACAAAGAAAAGAAAAACAAATAACTAATCTTAATTCTGGTCACAAGCTGCATGCACATGTGCCATATTGGGTGAAACAGTTTCATATCAATGTTACATAAATTAAACATATGTTCATAAAATACATTATTAGTGCCACTGTTAAAAACCTGTTGAACACTTTTTGTTAACATGTCTGAAGACTTACATTTGACAAAAAAAAATCATCCAGCATATTTATTTAATTGCAAAAATGTAGTTAGTTTAGCTTTACCTCTATGGATAGGCCATTAGCAGCAGATAGATGAATGTTAAGTGATATGGTGGAATGGCCTGAGATTCTCGTCATAGAAATGTGAAAATAAAAAAGCACACTAGCAAAGTAGCAAGTTGAAATCCAGATAAACAACCTCAGATTTCCAGCTAATCCAACCTGGCAGGTAATGATGGTAGAACGTTCCCAGTGGACCTCCCTGCTGTGACTGTCACAGTGTGGTGTGGAGGTGAGGAGAGAAGACCCAGATGCAGATATATGGATGAAAACTTGATTTATTCCAAACAAAAAGTGTGGCTGAGCCAGAATACCAAAAACCTTAAGAACAGACAAAAAACCTGACAAAACAAAACCTGATATGAAACGTTGACAATGACGGTGAGGATCTGACAATACAGAGGAAATACAGAGGAAGGTGATTAGTGAGTGAAGGCAAATGAGGGAAGAAAGACAGGTGACCGAAGTTGATGGCAGGGCAGAAGAACGATTGAGGCAAAAATGCAAAACATAAGACTCCAAACATAACGGAAACATGACAGAGCGCCTGCTTCTGTTCCACTCATTTAGTTCAGAATAGCTCAGTGTGAAACGAGCTATATGTGAATTCACAAAACTGAAGGTACACACACATGAAAAAAGGCAAACTCATACTGTCCGTTCATCAACTGCATGTGCTGTCTTCCAAACACACTCACACAGCATTAAAAACTCAGTCTAGCATGGCAGTTTGTTTACAGGCTGATGGATGCTAATTGCTACAGGGTCACAGGTCTGGTTTTCGAAGGCCAGGGTCGGTGGTCTGGATGATAGCAGCTGCCTGGCATTCAGGCCGCATTAATACCCAGAAGGTCTAGAAGAGCCCTTAACGAGCTGGCTTAGCCAATTATAGAGCAGCCCTGCCTGTCTTTGCCACAACACTCGTGGCCTGTACGTGTGTGTGTGTGTGCATGGGTTTGTGTTTGGAAATTCTCAGATGTTCAGCCTTGCTTGACAGCAGTGAATACAAACAGCATCCTCATCAAAGCTGTCAAGAACTAACTTTAAGTTGTTGGAAGCAGCAGCCTAAAGTCGGCACCTCAAAATTGTACATGAAAAGTTGCTCAAGTAAATCATCTGGACTGTGCTGATTAATTAAAAGATAATTAACTGTTTAGGGGAAACATTTGGTGTCTAATTTTGACTGGCGTACTTTTGGATATGGATGGAAAGAAGATGATCCCTTTAAAGTGTCACTGCACACTCATTCTTTTGTTCACTTTTTGATTGAAACAACTGTGCCCTCAAATTCAATTGGTTGTGTAATACAGCACAAAAAAACAAATAAGTAATCAATAAGTAGATCAAATTAGATTCAAGATGGAGAGGAAGTCACATCATAGAGAATATGAAGTTGAAAATTCGATTTTGAATCCCACTATAAGTGAGGTAAGTGTGTATGTATGAAGCCTGCATACAGTACTAACTGGCAAGACATACCTTCACATTCTCCATTGGCTTTGAATCGGTATGTTTATTATCACAAAAGTTACTTTCAGCCCAATTTATCACATGCAAATTGTGCACACATCTGAGCATAACTATTACTGACAATGAATGGGTACAACCTCTAGCAATATGACAGTGTTCATGTAACCTGAACTTCATAAGTACTGTTAGATTTCTAGATCTGTGGCTTCCTAAAACACCTCTGAATTTTGGTCTTTGTCTTTACTTCAGTTTACCTCAGTAGGTGGTATCTTGCTTTTGGGAAATAGTTGCAGCAGTCCATTAGAACAAGTGCAAACATAAATGAAAATATAGATTAAAGGCAAAAACAAACTTCTAACACACTTGAAAGTCAATATTTGGTCTGAGCACCTTTATTGTTCATCACAGTGTGAACCCTCTTAGACAAGCTTTCTGTCATTTCTTTAAGTAGTCTCCAGGCTTCTTGAAGGACATCCCAAAGCTCTTCTTTGGATGTTGGCTGCCTTTTGTTCCGTTCTCTGTCAGATGATCCCACACTGCTTTAATGATGTTGAGATCCGGGCTCTGGGGAGGATTCATCCCTCCATGAGACCTGTTGCCACTGATTTTCAGTTAATAAATTCTGTCATTAGGCATACCCTCCATCTTAAAGAATGGCCTTTTGACAGCCACGCTTCCATTGAGACCATTTCTGATTTCGATTAACTGAAGGTCCAGATGCATCTTTCAGGTCCTGTGTCAGGTCTTTGCGAATTTTTTCGCATTTTTTAAGGGCATCACTTTTAGATAGTGTTCATTTGCTTTATCTGTTTTTTTTAGGCCTGACGCTTCTTTTGTCCTCTACTTGTCCAGTTTTCTTAAGTTGTTTAAAAGTACATTGCATACTAAGTTTTCAGTTAATAGCTCTTTTAGAATCACAAATTGTTGGGAATTTATCCATTTTTAAAAGTAATTTATTCTCTTTCCTTTTATCCAGTATTGGCCACAGCACCTCTAAGCCAAAGACTTTCCAGGAGAGTGCTGGACTGTTTGGACTTTTGTGGGTTAAACTGGACTTTTACATGGGTAGCAACACCCCTGAGACTTGCAAAGGAGTCTTTCTAGCGAGACTCTTCAGAGGGAAGGTCTTACTTTCTTTCTCACCAAACTCCAGGGGGAGAATCACACCGTTTTTTTCCTGGCTGGACTCTCAAGGGACAGCATGTCCCTCTTCTCCATGCTTCTCCCAAGTAAGAGAGGTCAAGGTCTGCTCATCTTTCCTTGCTCTCAGAAGCCTTCACGATAAGCACCGCCTGAATCCTACTCTCATGCAGCAGCAACACAAAGCCTCCACGAGACTCCTTCCTCAGAAGTACTGTGGCAAGCTGAGAACCATACAGAGATTAAGCAACCTGCATCCTTCTTCTTTGAAAGAGTTAACAACGACTCATCGCAAAAATTGGACATTCACTGGACACCAAAACGACGACGACACAGGAGATAGATGTCTTAAGGACCATTGTAACAAGCACGGTGGGCGTTAGCATTAGCATTTACTCCACATGTCTAAGCATAACAATGCTAAATCGTATTCTATGCACTGCATTTTTTTGATTCCTTTTAGGTTGATGTTGTAATCACGTTTATTATGAGGTTCTTTGTTGAATCAATATTAGTAACATTAAGACATAAGGTTTTGTATGCAAACTAACAATTTTCATGTGATTTGTTTTTTGTGTTGCACCTCTTGTGCTGAAGCTTGCACATTTCAACACACGTGGATACAAAGACAAAGAACCATAAATCAACATGTGGTCATGGTGGTCACCTTGCTGCTCGCACGATATCAGCCTCCATTTTGTTTTGTGTGTATTCTTCCTCCTCTCCTATTCACACACACACACACACACACTAATACTTAAATGTCTTTTAGTGTTGTAGTTGCTTGTACATCTGATACACAGTGTGGTAGCGTAATAAACAGTGTTTTGAGATCAAAGTATCATTGACTATGAACTGTGCTAACTTGAGAAATTCCTTTGGACTGGGGTTTGTGATCATTTTGTACTGTGATTGCAAAGGTCAGAGCTTGGATTCATACTCCTCACTGTTTACTCTGTATATGCCATATCTTTTCATAATTGCCACCAACAGACACCTGAGATGGATACTACTGTTTAGTTATTTTTTCCTGGTTTCAGGTGGTGCTTCACAATTTATGCATATCATTGTAACCTTATTGAATACTGATAACTGCCAGACACTTGCTAATAAGGCCTTTTAATTACCATTAATCCATATAGCTCATCCCATTGTATATAAATAAAAGGAAATATACAATGTTCAAAATATTTAAGTATCTGTCCTAGTTTTGGGTCAAGTGTTTTGTTTTTTAAATAATTGATTATATGTATGAAATATGAGGCTGCATCTGATAATAAAAAATGTCCATTAATATCAAAACAAAGCTTTCTGCTTTTAGATTATGAACACTTGTTGCCGATGTCTGATACAAACTGCAAAGTGCTAATGAGAGTTAATTGTTTTGTGTAGTAAAATATTATGGATGAGCAAGGTTTCACTATATGTTGAAGAAAAATCCCACACCTTTGATCGTTGTGATGTTAAAATGCATTGGAGAGTAAACTGCAAAGGATACGGATTACAGAATTTAATGTTGCAACTTATTTGAACTCGGCATTGAAATTGTGGGTAGGCTTCCAAGGAGGAAGCTCAGGATGCTCGAGAGACCAATTTTTCTTCCATTATTTGAGATTAGGATGCCTGGGATGGCTCATTCTGCAATGTTTCAGGTCCAAGGACACAGAATACAGACAGGTGTTGAAAAAGCCCAAATGGAAAAATGGAGTTGGTAACAAACAACTGATTGCAAGCCTAAGGGAGGGCAAAAGGTGTAGAATCTCGGAGAAACCAAGAAAAACTTGTTAGACAGACAACAGCATACAAATCACATCTTTAACTAACTTTGAATCAAGAAGTAATAATAGTATTGAGCTTTCTTCTTGCCACTAAAATGTGCAGGCTTCAATGGGAACATTAAATGTTAAGAAGCATTGTTTGTTCAAAGGCTCTCTGATGTTATTTGTTTATAATGGGTCAAAGACAAGAACATTGAGAACAAATGTTGAATAAAAATCCCCCTGGTTCCTGAAATTAGAGAAAAACTGAAATTTACCAGTTATTACCATCCAGAGTTATTCATGCCTCAGATACCTTTAAAGCTAATGCAATATATAATGCAATTTATAAAACGAATACTAATATCAACAGCAAACAATTGATTCTTAGACAATCTCAACAATGTTTTTATAAAGTGTAAGTGGTAAGCAAGCTGAAAATAGTGATATATGCTGTAACGCTTTCCATGGGTCAGGGGTTAAGTAACCCTGTTACACCTCCATAATGTCATCCACCACCTTAGTCATAGATCCTAACACTCAACCAACATCTTCTCGCATATGAGGATGCACTGAGACTTCCTCTGCCACAGTTATGTGGGATTCTACAGCACCTCTTCAACCTTAGCCTGAGTCAGGTTCCAGGTGTGTTAGGAGAGGTTTCTGACATGTTTAGACAACCTTACAGAGATGGAGAGGGAAACTGTACTAACTCTGGATGAGATGGCAGTCACACAAAGCATTGAGCTGAACCTGGGAACAGGAAAGCTTTTTGGGTTATTTGATGTTACACAGGACCTCCTGCAGTAAACATCACCGCTGACATGGGCAGGCCTAATCAAACACGGTGGCAGGCCTTGGGAGTGGACCACAACAAACCATCTGTGTCACATTCCGCAAGGCCAGACAGGGGACTGTACTTTATGCCAGATGCCGCACACCTGGTGAAGAATTTGAAGAGCGTCCTTGTGCGTGGTCAAACATTTCCAATTCCACCTGAAGCAGTAGACAAATAGAGAGTTTGTCACAATGAAGTTTCAATCGGTCCCCTGAAAGATCTGGTGGATTTTTAAGAAGGAATGGCAATAAAAATTGCTTCAAATGTGTGACAAAAAACCCTTCAGCCAAGTAATTTTTGAGAAGATGAAGGTAAGGCCTGCCATGAATGTATTCCATGTGTAAGTGTAAGTCAACAAGTACAGGTCTGAAATACATGGTGGAGCAGGAACAGCGACTTCCATCTTACCTGACAACGACATGGTTTGTTCCCCCACCCGGGGTAGCTTCAGCATCAGTAGATATGGATGATCAGTATGGTTGGAGATTTTTTTTATCCTTTACCTTTTGTTTTGGTTCCAATCATTATATAAATGTCATGATCAAATACATAAGTTGTCAACAGGAAAATTGAGAAAAATGTCTTGCCATACATAGATAGCTTTGGCACTTGGGAACTAATTTCTGAGCATTTTGATTTCAATGTTATCCTTACAGCCTCCCCATAACTCCACCAATCTGCTTTGCAGCTTCTTCGTCAGAATACAGCCTGTATGTTAAGAAATACCTTTAAGCACTGAGATATGTGGCAAATCCCAGCAGACTATGCTGTTATATTAGTTGTATTATCAGCTGTGTGAAACACACCTCACAGAGTGTAAGGGGTTTACTACGTGCCAAATTCAACACAGCCAGGCTTTCAGTGTGTTAGCAACAAAACTTGAAGGTCCTTTCAGAGATAACAGGTTCAACAACAATGGCTCTGTTTTTTTTTATTTTCTTATGAATGTTCTATTGTGTCATTTATTCTTACTGTTGTAAATTCATTTTATATATTGTTTCTTTTGTAATGTCTGTGAATAGTGATTTTAATCTCAAGGTGAATGCCAAGGAACAATCTTAGAGGTCAACAATCTCAGGGAATGGACAAATAAATTTAAACAGGAACAGAAAAACCTAGAAACAGAAAACACAGCCGGAAGGGAAAAAGAGGAAAATATGGTACACAGAGAGAGGGTCGGATGCAGAAAGGAAACAAATGCTAGAGGAAAACAGATGAGACAGAAATGATTGCAGAAGTTGAAGAAGCAAATGCAGAACTGACAACAGAGAATTCAAAAGAGGCAAGAAAGGAAACTGAAGACGAAAAGAAAAAATGGAGGAGACAGACAACAGGGGCAGGTGGGGCTGGATCTTGAAAATACAAAACCTAAAGTGAAGAAGGAAAATGAAAAAGTGGGGAAAGAACAATGAAAAAATGAAGGAAAAAATTATCTAAAGAGAAAAATGGGGACAGAAAAGAAGGATTTGGACGAGGAGAGAACAGAAATGGAGGAAAATAATTGGAAACGTTAAGGAGGAAAAAAGAGCAGTGGAAGGAAGGACAGAAGGAAATGCTGCAGAAAGATAGAAAAGAGCTGTAGCCCGACAGAAAGCAGCTGGAATAAGACAGAAATGGTTTGCAGGCACATAAAAAGGAAATGGAGGCTGGTCTTTATCCTCACCTCTCCACCCTTACTCAATACCCACAACGATTTCCTGTGTTTGAACAACAAACACCCCTCCATCTCATGTCCTTGGGATGTTTTCTACCTTCACCTGAGTAGCCCTCGGATAACACTGAGTGTGATCCTCACTTATCCTTCCATATCTTCTCTGGCCCTTGTAACATCTTCACCTCTCCACCCTCCCCTGAAGCCTCCCTGGCAAACGCCTCAGGCTTTTCTGTACATGATACAGATCCATCCTTCCATCTCTGTGAGGAACCTTCTCCTTTTGTCATCGAAACATGTTCACCTTGCTTCGAATATTCCGCTGGCCCTTGCGTTTTCTGATCCAGCTTCATTGAGCCCTCTCCTCCATACAACTGTATGTTATAGTATCAGTTATGTTGCCATGGTAATGGTAAGTTTAATATTTTATCTGACTCAGACTGAAGATGTGCTCAAATTTAAACACTGCAGGACAAGTAATGTGCCCATGTACATTATTTGTGTTTCTGCAACAATAAATACATGACAGTTGAGTTGGGCAGTTGGGCGTCAGCTCAGAGGCTTCGATGGCAAGAAGTTTAAGTCCACTGGCTAAGGAAGTCACATTGAGGGGACAGAGAGGACAAATTTTCCCACATTTAAGTCCTAAAATGATGCCTTAAAAGGTGGATCATATCATTCCAGCCCTGAGGTCTCTACATCAGCTTCCTGTTCATTAAAGAGATTATTTTAAAATACTCAGCTCATCTGGTATGTTATGAACCTTCAAGACATCTCAAGTTGTCAGGAAAGGGTTTGCTTCTGTGCCCAGAGTGAGAACTTCCCAAGGTGAAGCTGCTTTCAGTTTTTCATGCACCATTTATGTGGAGCAAACACCCAGATAACTGCAGGTCTGCATCAACTCCAGCTCTGAACTCAGAGCATAGGACTTTCCTTTTCACTACTGCATTTAATGAATTGATTTTACCGAATTGGAGGACTTTGATTAATAACTTTCATTGTGCCATACTTATCTCTATTTTGCTTTTTTAAATTTTTTTTCCTGTAAATTTTGTTTAAATGCTTTTATGTTTATGCCCTGTTTGTAAAATTGTGGACACAGCAACAGGTCTTACAGAATTCCTTCACAAGAAATCTTTACTTTCTGTTATTCTGTCAGTGAACTCTCCAATCTAGCGCCGATCATTCCGCTCCATAAAGGTTCACCCTAAGCTCTGAATTTGGCTGAATTCTCCAAGCAGTGCGCTCCAGCCAGAGTGCGTATGTCCAACCTGACCATTTTAAAAGCGAAAGTGATGAAGTGATCCACCACTACTCCTCAGAGCACAGCTCTTTTAAAGATCTCTCAAAGAAAATGTGTTTTTGGTTGATCCTTTTGGACTTCCCTAAAGACCCTGTCATCTTGAATCGGTGGAATCAGTTTGTTGGCCTTGAATAACGAACAAGGCCCAGTACGACACTGGCTTTGCAATGAGACTGAAGCGAAAAGTCAAGGCTGTTCTAATACTATCTGAAGTGGTAAGTGATATGGTTTCCAATCTGAGTGGTGGCATTACAAACTTACTTTAGTTCAATCACCATGGTTACACTGAGTGAAAAGGCGAAGGCGTCTAAGTTTACTTTGTGTTAATACATTTGTTCGCATTGTTTTTCCGCTTCTACAGCTTGCATTTACCATTCCAATGCACTTCACATATTGTATACAAAGAGAAGCCATTAGCAACTTCGACTTCGGGTAACAGTGGAGGAGTGTGGAAGCATTATTACCTTTTCTAGATCTTGATAGTAGATCGTAGATAGTAGATAGTAGGTCATCATCCTCCTCCCTGCCCCCCAGGCAAATTTGACTAATCAGGAATTCGACATATCAGGAGACACTTTAGGCAAATCCTCTCATTCTCAGAAGGACACTTCCACCAGGAGAAAACGCTCCCTTGTTGTAAAATGATTACAAACTATTTTGAGTTATGAAGTGTGCAAATTTAATCGAGAGATATCCAACCTTAATAATTACATGAGTGGAAATGATCATGCCATGTCCACTTTAGCAATGTTGTAGTCTGATTTAGCTGCTTTCATGTCACAAATGGGGCAGTCTCATTCTGGAACTCATCCAGCAGCTGCATGTCATGGTGAACGCTCTCCCACTCCCACAGATGATGCAGCCGTCCTAAAAGTTACAACTCTACTTTGAGAATTAAGATTGAGATTAAGGTCAGATTTATTGTCATGTACATGAAGAGAAACACAAAATTTGTCCTTAGCATTTAACCCAGCCACGTTGGCACCTGTTGAACACACACATGCACATGCACAGAGTCACACACTCATGGAGACAGATGCCATACACTGGAGCAGTGGGCAGCCATTCACGGTGCCCGGGGAGCATGGGGGTACGGTGTCTTGCTCAAGGGCACCTCGGCCTCAGAGCAAACCAGCTGTCTGAACTGCTCAAATTTTGACCACGGTTTGCCACTTAATAAACTACTATTCAGTTAGAACCGTAGACTTGTTTCAGTGTCTCAAAACAGGAAAAAATGTATGTGTGGTTAAAAGAAACTTAATAGAGAATTTGACGTATGTCAGAACACAGCAGATAGATGTTGTACTGGGAGTGAAGAAGAGCACCTGTCTTACGAAGGTTGAACCAAAGTTTTAAGCAAAGCCTTATAGGTTTTGTATAAATTAACAGCTTACCTCTCACCTCATCTTTTTAAAAACTGATTTTTGAGCACGGTTATGGTGAAATAAGTATATATATATATATATATATATATATATACATATCTACCAATGCTTAAATCATGTGAGAGGCTTTTGAGGCAAGGTCTGCAGTTGGGCTACTGCTTCTCTGTGTCACGATTTATGCTTTGATTCATGTCTTGTCTCGTCATTTCCTGTTTTATTTTGAAATATTAACTTCCCTCTTGTTTCAGGTACCTTGCTCTTCCTCCTGTGTCCAGCGTCTGATTGTCTTCCCTGATTCCCAAAGTGTTTCCACCTGTTCCCCTTGGTCCCTCATGTGTTCAAATAGTCTGCGTCTCCCTTGTCTTGTGCCAGTGTGTTGTCTCTGTTATGAGCCTCACTCTAGCGTCCTTGAGTCACAGTTTCCACAGCCATAGAGTTCTTGAGCCTGCAGCTGTTCCTGCAGAGTGTATCCTTTGTTTTGTGAAGCTTTAGTTTAAATCACGGTAAGTTTCATAGTTGGTTTTATTCCTCCCTTTTGGAGTGATTTTTACTTTGTAACCTTTTCATAGTCACCTCCGTTAGCGGAGCTTTGCGTTCGTTTAATATTAAAGTTTCATAGTTTCTCCTCTAGTGGAGCAATTTTTTAAATTTTTTTATTTTTTGTGTTTTGTTCTTAAAGATCTTTGTGCCGCCATTTAAAGGTGTGCTTATAGTTAATTTTTAAGTTTCACAGTGCCTCTGTTTTTGAGAGAGCGTCTTTTGTTCCAGTCCGCCTCATTTGGAGAGCGTTGCGTTTATTTGTTATCTTTCATAGCCTTTCTGTTTTCCTCCTAGAATGGAGAGAGATTTTTGTTATTGATAACTTTCATAGCTGCATTCTTCTCATCCATAGTTATTGAGGAGAGTGCTCAGGAGTTTCACATCCTCTTTGTTTGCTCTGTCTGGAGATCCTCAACTTGCTGTTTATAAATAAAAATTCTTGCCCTTAAATCGACCCTGCATCTGTGCCCGAGGCCCTGACACTCTGCTTATTTGAATATAAGAAATATAAAATAAAAAGAAGAAATTTCACCTGCCGGGAGGTTCTAATGTTGTGACTGAAGAGTATATATCCCAGACACACAACTTGATTTGTATAGCACTTAGGGGAAAAATAAGTAATAAGTGCATACATACACATGGAAAGGCACATAAAAGACTAAAAATAAAAACTTAAAAAAAAAACAATCTGCAGAAGGTATGAATAAAAAGCCAGTTTTGATTTTAAAAAAGATGTTACAAGATAATCAACTTCATACAGTTCAACTCAAACTTTATCAGACAATTGAACCTGAATGAGTTACACATTGGTGCTGTATAAGACAGTCTCTACTTATACTTTATTTGAATATTTACTAAATGTGAGACACAGAGTTTGTCTTTAAGAAGGCTGCCCCAGGTGTGAGTGTGTTTGTGCACATTTTTCAGACTACACACTTTAGTCGGTCTATAGTAAACAATGAGGCAGTATCTCACTCGCACACAAATACACTAACATGCCACGCAGAAACAAAACATGAGCAGAAGAAAGCAAATAATGAAAGCATGTCCTCTAAATCAACAGCCTAATTCAAGTCTTCATTTACAAGAAAATAAATAAAAAAGCCGCCAAACATCAAAAGTGTGTTTTCAATGATGTAGCCTTCCGAAAAGAATAAATTACTGAAGTTGTTTACTGTGCTCCCATTTTTAATTAAGCAGGCCAGATGCAGTCTAGGGAGGAAAATGTGCTCTATTCAGTGGAACGGGTATCTCAGCCATGATGAATGAGCTGTCATATCCAATTGTTGCTGAACTTCTGTCTCCTTGACATCCAGCGAGTCCCACTGCAACTAGTCTGTGCAACATCTCTACATGATCACAACGTCAAAGGTCAAGCTGGTATGCTAATGTGGGAATGGGCACGAAACCAAACCAAGCTGAGACAGATCTTATTCTACCATCATTGAAGTTGAATACAGTGAGTAAACTAAACAAGGGAAATATATCTGAACTGGTATGAAAGCAGCAATGATCCGACCAGAAAGAAGTCACAGAGCGGCTTCTTGACTCCTGAGAACAAAGAAGAACAAGAAGAGAGGCTGCTATAGAGGCCTCTCAGACAGCAGCTTGAGAGCTCGAGTGTGTTGACATTCCTGGAACAGGCTGCACTGAAGAAAGCCGAAAGACTTTGGCAGTGCTGTGCTGTGACAGGTGACATTACTGCAGCCCTCTGACACGCTCTGTAGGGAGCACTCCTACCTCTGCCATAACAGATATCAAACCGCACGATGCTGGATCCTCTGTGCAGAAAATGACACAATCAAAATCTATGCTCAGATCTGAGAGACAATTTGGTAAAAAGAAAAAAGTTTTATTTTAAAGCCAGCCTGAAAGCTTTACCCTGAAGTCTCACAGCTATGCCGTTGTGACGCATAGATGACAGATGAGTATTTTTTCACAGCCTCTCTTTGAGAGAGACAAAATTGTCTGTTTTCGTGCTACAATAATTGTCTTTGTTAAGTGGGAGAAATGGCACATGCATGTCATTTTGCCATAACGAGTGCTGGTGCTTTCCAAATATAGTCAACAAATAAATTGCAGGTAGGAGAGACAAGCACAGAGAGCAGGGAGAGGATGGACAGCCCGATAATCACAGACATCCCGTAGGATGATGGACAGGAAGGGTTTCCAGTCCCTGTAATTGGACTATCAGGACCTCTCGGTCGCTTTATTTAGACATGTCAAACATCGGTTGCTCCGACTGCTTTAAGGAAAACTTGAGGATACTGCATCAAGATCCTCTGCTGCGTTAGGGAGGTAGATAATCTTGTGGTAAGTGATCACAAAATCCCCGGCAATTCTGTGGATGTCTTAGACGAGGCACCCCAAATACTCCAATGACCCTGTAAGGTTGGGTGCAGATGTGTAATGAAATGAGTTACCATGGTCATGATGTGCCCGACTGTTTTGGATAAAATGGAAAGGTCTCAACAACCACTCATACTATTAACTCACAGCAATAACTTCTACCTGATATGATGAAACTGTAAATTAAGTAGTGCCACCATGGACATTGAGTTTACTACTCGCCATAAAAGGATTTAAAAGTTAATTGAGATCTAAACTACTTTTCAACATGAAAACATGAAATTTAAATGATTAATGGTGGTTTCACAATGATTTCATAATGTTATGGTATTTTATTTAGAATGGAGTAATAACAGCAAATAAATTAAGCAGACTTTATATTTACCGTTGTCTTTAACAGTCATGATCCCGCAGTGCAGAAAGAACAGCACGAGGGGCAGAAGACTCTGCAGGCAGCCTGTTTCTCAGCATGTCTCCTGGCAGTTGTTTGTCGGGCAGATTTGCAGATTGGGATGATCCTCTCCATCATCCTGGATGCCCCCCTCTTCCACGTCAGGCTCCACCAAGTCATCAATTGTGATACAAAGGTTGTGGAAGAAATCACAGGTGGAAAACTTTATCTTCAAGAGCAAAGACTAATTGTAATTACATAATGTTAAATGTACATACATTTTTATAGCTAATTTGTCAAAGTACTTAATGAACATCTTAAATACCTTTTGTTCATGAGTAAATATTTCTCCTCGCACCAGATTGCTTCACATTGTTCAATCAGTCTATGTGTTCCGATTTATTTATCTTATGTGTTCTTTACCTGAAGCGCCTTGAGAAAGATGCTTTGCCACCGTGTCTTCATCATCCCAAGTGTCCTCTCCACCACACATCTGTCCTTAGAGCTCCATTTATCACAGATCACCTGCAGCTGAATGGCATAGAAACGTTTCCTACGTTTTGAAGGCTATACAAGTCGTATTGATATCAGATATGAGCCATGATGTTCTGTGCAACCTGATGAATGACATCATGGACCGAGGTGATGGGAACAGCAAATGCCTCAGGAACCACCTGATAAGATGTGGCACTTGTCAGCCAATATAAATAACATCCAACCTCCAGCGTAGGCCCAGCCATTGTCCTTTGTGTAGCCCAGGCACTTTACCAAGGCATTTACCATCTCCCTTGAGAGATGGAAGTCTTCCTTTAGGTCTCCTCCAGGTAGAGACGGACCACAGGGGTATGGGTATTTAAATGCAAACACTGACCTGTAAGGAGATGTTTTATGTCAGACTGTAGTGAGTTAGAAAATATTCTGAAGTTCCATAGTAGTTACATATCATACTTCCATATTATTATCATGATGTGACAGGAAACCTTTTCATTTTTCTAAAAGCTTAGGAACATACAAAATGCTCCTAAAAGTAGTATAGAGCAGACGTAGTATGCATAGTTAGTAGTTGGGGGTTTTGGACACAGATAGTCCTCTTCAGAAAATGAAGTGCCTTGAGATTACATTTGTTGTGATTTGCCACTATATAAATAAACTGAATTGAATTGAATACAAGTAAGACACATCCTGTTGATTCAGTTTAGATAGTGGTGTAATGGTTTCCTGGGACCATACCTCATTCAAGGGTACCGGTAGTTAATTTCCACTCTATCCTGTGGTAGATCAGAGTATTACAAACATAAACATGTAGAAAAATGCCAGGAATGGCTTAACGTAAATGCCTTTGGTTGACAGTGTGAGCCTGTAATTTCAGTTGGAGGCAAAAAGGGCACTGCGGCACTTGAAATATGGTTTAAGCACAATGCTATCATAACTGATCAAGCCCAGAGAGGGTTGTAGGTCGACACAGAGCACATTAGTGCACTGGAGCGTCTTTATTCTGCAGGTTAAACTGAGAAGCAGAAATTATCAGCTAAGCAGCAAATTAAAAATTAATCCTTTTTACTGGTTGCAAAATATAGTGGAGCAATGCTTCAACTTGAACTTGCTTGTACTCAGGAATGGCTTGCTCCTTGGCTCTCTGTGTATCACATATTCTTAAAGTGGCATGTTGCAATGTAAACTCAAAGATGCTCTTGTGTGTGGCAACTCATTTAGCAATCACAGTCTGGATAACGCATTTAATCTTTTTGCAGCTTTGGAGGCAAAGCTCTCTGCATTGGAATCCCAGCACCTTTCAACCTGGTAGCACACAAAGCCCCATTAACTGGTGTGGCATTACCTAATATAGCTAATCCCGTTAGCTGCTCTGCTGCTGGGACACCAGATTACCTCGATGACTCAAGCCAATGGCTAGCCAGCCTGTCCACATTTCCAATTGATTTTTCCCACTCAGACGCATGCGCTCATGGGTGGAAATCATGGGTATTTCCCATTCAGTGTATAATGTAAAAATTCAAGTTTCAATTTGAATGTATTAAATGTCACGTTTTATGTTTTGATCAATCTTTTCAGATTGATTCTTTTCAGTTTCCTTGTTATGTTTTCAGGTTTCTGGTCATGTTTTTTCCCCTGTCACTGAGCTTCACTCTAGTCACCTGTTTTCTGTTCCACAGCTGCACCTCATCACCAATCACCTCCCCAAAGTATTTAGTTTCTAGGTTCAGTCACAGTTGTTGCAAGATCCTCACTAACCTTTCACGATCTTCACGAAACGCTAAGTCTGGTTTTGCCTCATAGTTTTGTTTATTTATTATTCATAGTCTTGTTTTGTTTTTCATAGTCTTGCTTTGTTTTTTCATAGTTAAGTATTTTTGATTATCCGGCTCAGCCGTGCTTTTTGTTCGTGCCTTAATTTTGGAAATAAACCTCAGTTACCTTTTTATGAAGTCTGCATCTAGGTCCTCCCTTCCTCGCACCACCGATGTGACATTAAATGCATTTAGTACACATACTAATCCCCTACGCAAAGAATCTAGGCTGAATAATGTTAAAAGATTGGGATGCCCTGCCTTCACCATGATTCCTTATCATGGTATAGTCCAGTCCAGGCCCAGCTTCTTCCCTCTTCTCATAACACCAGTAGCAGCTAGCTCAGCTGTGCAGGATGAGTGGCTTTCCGTTTTTCTCCTTTCCTCAGTTTTAACAAGGGAAGTCAAACATTTTTTACTTACTAAGAGTAAGACAGTTAAATCACAGCTGAATTGCATTTCTGGGAAGGCACTCAACTGAAATCATCAAAAGTGGTTTGTTTTGTTGCAAAGACCAGAATTTTACCTGTTTTACCTGTTTTCCTAACAAAGATTTAGTCTTTTGTAGAATATAGTAATATTATTTGTCTGGCAAAATGTTTATATCAACTTACCCCAGAGCAGAAACATTTTTCCTACTGCATATTATTGGGCTGTCATCGCCGTTTAGAAATTGTGAAATAAAGACTTCTATGAAAGACAGCCACAAAAAAAGAAAGAAAGTTGGTCAAAAAGTTTCCAAAGTTTTTACACATTGACTCAAAAACATTTGAGATCTGCTGTATTGGGAAAAGGAAATCTGGAGCAGTTGCTTCTCCTGCTAATGTGTATGATGCGACGCCATCTGATGATCTGACTGAATTTATTTATGAGTGGATCAGAGGTGTACAAAAGGTTTGAGAGGATCGGATGATAAAGTCTGAGGAACAAAATGGAATTCTGGGGAGGAAGAACCAGGGGAGCATGACTTAGAGTGGGGGGTACATCTTAGGAAGCTTCAGCTCCTTAATATACATCTCCAAGGATTACACATTTATCAATGATACAATTACACATTTAACTTAATTCAGTGTACATTTCCAAGCTGTCTTGGAGTACGATTATCAATTTTCCTCATAAAAAGAATTATAATTGCCACTCGAATGGATGTTCAAAAGTAAGATCCACATCGTCAGTCTTTTTCTTTAATATTTGTTATGTTTTGGAGAAATTCCTTTCCCATATGCTAGAAATCTGCACCATGTGGGTACTGGTCATATTCCCAACACACTGTGCAGTACCAAAGATATTAAATGCTTCAGAGCACTTATAGGTATGTCACCTTAGATCAGTTACATCTAAAACCTCAGTGGTCTGATGCTATTCTCATACTACTCGCCTTGACTTATTTGAAGCCTTGACTTCACTGCAAGTGAAGCAGTGCGCTTAAAATACCTGCTTGAGCTTTGGCATCATTCTTACTGTGATTTTAACCTCTCTGGAGTGGAGCAGGACTGTCAAATTCCACCCCTCCATTCCACTTATCTGACTGATTGAGGTCTCAAGTCTTAAGAAATGCCTCTATGGCCCTCTTCACTCTTTATCTTTCTTTGATATTTGCAGCAGTCTTTGCTATAAAGAACAAACACAGTTTATCAGTTCATACCTTGAGTCTCAGCGTTTGAAACAGAAATGAAGAAATTCCCTCAAGGTGTTTTTGTGACATCCGTGACAGACAGATGTGCAACTTGAAAATATATTGCATCCATCCATGGCAGAATAAACAACTACAAACCCGATCATATTTGTCATTTGTTTTTTTCATTGATTCAGTTATATTTATTCATAGACGGGATCTCACTGAGATTACTCATTCCCAAGATGGACTGTTGGACAGGTTTGTTCATGCCTCTCTGCAGAATTTTCAAAACCATGTAGATTTACTGTATTTGACAGCATCAGGAGAGAGACAAACAGGAACTCAAGGTAATGCTCCTGATGTTGCAAGGCAGCATCTATGCACTCTGATACAGCCAGCCAATGAGCTATAAATCCAGTCATACTCTGCTGGAATGACAGCTGTTAAAATGATCCTGATAAGATCTGACAGCACTGTGAGCCAGTGAGCTTCTGAGCAACAAATTACATACAAATAGCAGTTGGTTTTACTGTTCATTTATGTAACTTCCCCAGTTGCCACAAAATCTCCTACTGCAGCGCACCCATGGACCTGTGAATTTATTGATGTGCCATGAATTTAGTCTTTTCTTTTTAACTTACGGTCAAACATCTTACAGTTCACTCAACTGAATGGAGAGATAGGAGAACAAATTGCTATGCTCTGCCAACTCCATTCGTTCTTTTCATTTTGCTAACATCGCCTCAGTACCATCATTCACATGGCTTTGCCTGTCCACCCAGTGAGGCTGACGTGATTTGAAACATGAAGATGTAAGAGAGAGCGAAATCCTTGGTTCTTTTGCATCAGTCTAATACAGCATGAAATGTGTGCTACAAGTGGAGGCCTATTATTTATCCCACTCAATAAAAGATTTAGGAAGGAAAGGATGCACATCTCTCCTCAGCTTCTTGACCTTTATTTAATGGACTGGGGCCTCCACTAGCCAAAGCTGGAAAATGGCACAAAGAAGTATTAATTGGCATAATAAAAAGCAGTCCAAACTTTTGATGAAATCCAATTTAACTTTATGTAGTGGTTCTATGACTAAGCCCTAATTGTTATAAACAGATATCTACATGAAAATCTGCAGAATCAATAGGCAAAGTGCATGATTTGTAGCCCATCTGTTGGCTCACAAAGATTGACCAATCATATGTAAGTGGGCTTATGATGCACACAGAGGCAGAGCGCGTTTGTAAAAATGTAATCTTGAAACCTTTTAGGAAGACCTTTTAGATTATTTGTAGGCTTGTTCTGTAACATTGGCATTAATTTAACAGAGAAGACACTTGAATTATTTACTGCAGTTATTTGTATTACAGTCATTTTAATGAGAAAAGAAGTATCTGCAAAAACAAACGAAAATGCATGTTGCAGTCATTGTTGTTTTTGCAACCATGCATGATGCACTTTAGCATTTTCCCAGTGAAAGCTATTATTATGGAGAGGAGACTGGCTTAAATCACAGAATCATATTTCTCAAGATAGAAAAACTTGCCACGACGTTGTAATTGTGAAAGAAAATTTACTTTTATTGCTTTTTGACACATTTAAATTCTGAATTATTGGATACAAAATATTTTCTGAAGCTAATAGAAATGTTGGATGATGACATGATTTTGATAAGGTTTCTTAAGTTCTTAAGAACCTAAACATGTCACATAGTAACAATTTTAGAAAATAACACCTTTATTGCAACCTTTGATGAATGGGCAATTCTAAAGTGAGCTTAAGCTTTTATATTCAGACTGAGAAGAAAACAAATTACAGATTTTTTTTCTTGTTTTTAAAGAATATTTTTTCTTTTCTATGGGGCAAAAGTAATCAGATTAGTGTTGTTTTTCACAAATGGTGGGATGATGCTTTATGGTAAAATGATCAAAATTTAAAAAAGTATTGGCACAACATAATCTTTTCTTTTTTAGCATGACATACATAAACCGAGTGGTAGAAATGGTTTAAGTTAGTTTATTACTACAAATTGTTGATAACATACAGTATACTTAGTGAAAAATGTGTTCAACCCAATGATACAGTTCATTTATATCAATACTCTCGAATATCGTCAATACATTAAGAAATTTAAAATGATGAATTACACTCTTATAACTGGTATGTTGTAAAAAGACCTAGTTAATAACAAAACCCAAAAACTTATGATGATAACTAGCAACATGTCAGCCAGATTGTTTAAATGACACAGACAAAGAAAAAAAACATGTTCCAACATTCCAACCAGAATCGTACAAAAATGAAGCTTTTTTTAAAAAAAAAAAACTGACTAATACACCTGGATAAGTTCATCTTTTTGTAAAAAACAAAAACAAAGTGAAGCATAAGTTTATATTAATACAGCCAAATTCCCAACAAAGTTTCTCTCATTCGCATATTCCTCTGTTTCTCTTGTTAGACAGGTTAATATATTTTTAAAAATTAGGAGTAAAAAAAGCCTCTTAAGATTACGTAAGCATTTCCAGACTGTCGCTCTGCTCTAATAATATCCTGATTATATAACTGCAGTATCATTTCACAAAATCACCATTCAAATAACATTGTTTGTGCAGTGAAATCAGCTGTTCTTACATGTACGATGATCTCCCACAGAAAGTTAAAAGCAGCACAGCGTCTTTTCTTACACTGTCCACAGTGTTGTGGCGTCGGACTGCAACAAAGGAGACTAGTCCAAATAACTGGCAAGTGAGCTGACACCACAGCTCGACTCAACTGTTCTGCATGTACAATTAAAACCACATTGTGACATGGCTGAATATACAGTATAAGGATCATCCAAAAGAGATTATTTTTTCCAAGATAAACATTTGGATGGATTCACCTCTTTGTGACACTTTTCAACCTTTTTAGAATGTTTCTCAATGAAAATTAAAGGCCTAAGCCTACAAGCATAGGATGGGAAATTACCCCCCCCCATGGACACTTTGGTCGATAAGAAGTACAATTAAAATCTTATCTTGATTGATGTGCCACACATGTTTGTCCTACTTCCCAAGATGGATTCTCCCCTTTCTAAAGTGCACAACATTAAAATGTATCAGGGCTGCTTCATTTCAAGTCTTCAGCTCAATAACACAGACACCATCGTTGTGCCTCAAATTAACCTGCTTCGTCTTTGCCTTTGGCTAACGACAGAGTTCCACATAAGAGACAAGGCTGAGGTGAAAACAGCTGTTTATTCTGCTCAGAGGGGAAGATTTTCTTTAATAACTTGACAATATCTCTGCATGTGTTCATCCTTTTCATCTTGGTGACATAACCCCACGCAAACGAGCAGGCGGCTGCTCCAGCTGGAAATTGTTTTTCATGTTCATAACACGACTGCATTTGAATCCTTAACAGCTCAACATGAACGTTGATATATGGGATTCTTCTGACAAAAGCAATAAAACACAGGTTCTTTATTACTACTGCTTTGACAGTCTGTGGAAATGAATCACATGTCTTTACGATGAACTGAGGCGATGGTTGACGGTGTGAAGACAAATGAGATCACCACCAGAGCGGTAACAGTTGACCCTGAGCATGATTAAAGATGTGTGTGAGCAAGGCAGCTCTTATCACGTAATGAATCTGTAGCCTATTAACCAACAGCCTGTTTTTTCCAACCTCTTAATAATGTATTGCACCAAATCCTTGTAAAATGGTCTTTACAGAAATTTCTGCATTTTTTTCTCTCCTCTAGGAATTCCATCCATCCACCCATTTTCTATATCCGCTTAGTCCAACTCAGGGTCACAGGGAGCCTATCCCAGCCGTCATTGGGCAAGAGGCAGGGCACAACCTGGACAGGTCGCCAGTCCATCACAGGGACTCCATCACACAGAGACTAACGCAGTGTTTTTCCACTCTAGTCCTCGGGACCCACTGCCCCGCATGTTTTCGATGTTTCCCTCCTCCAACACACCTGATTCAAATGAATGGCTCCTTATCAGGCCACTGCAGAGCTTGATGATGAGCTGATCATTTCAATCAGGAGTGGCCGGTGAAAGTGTCCTGCTGACAGGACACTGACATCATCTTGCTGACTGCATCGTGCTGCCATCTCATCGTGTCTAATGGAGGGAAGAAGGATGAAGGCACATGATCTAATTTGCGTCAGGCAAAAGTGTATCAACCAATCAGAACACTCCCCTTTCCAATTAAAAACACGTCGACGATCGTGCTTAATCTTAGAAATAAAAAAGCATCTCACTGAAAAGCTGCAGAAGTTTAAATCTTCTTTCTCTTTATCAAACATTTGGACTCCTTTGAACATATTTGTTGAAAAATCAAAGCCCATCTCATCTACTATGGAAATAAATTTTTTAAGAACTGGTTAGTGAAGTGAAACAAACAGCTACATAATATATCACTGCGGCTGTTCACTACTATTTGTATGGCAGCAGACAGATGAGGCATGTTTGACTTGGAGAAACAGGGCATGGGGAACATGGGAAAACTGAGGCCTCAGGCCCATTTCCCCATGTTTCCCTATATAAAGATGTGCATCCAATGTGCATCAAACTTCACATATTCATGACTATCCCCTCCTGACAGATCTACATGTGTAAAAAGGTTCTGTCCTTGCTATAGCCCCCAGGAAGTGACACATTTCACACTTTTATGGACTGTTTCAAGGCAAACAGAATGCAGTGATTTGCAAATCCCATAAACTGATATTATTGACGATAGAATGTATAAAACATATCAAATGTTGAAAGTGAGACATATTACTGTTTCATTTAAAATAATAGCTCACCTTGACTTTGATGGCAGCAACAAGTTCCAAAAAATATTGTCCCATTCGTGACGGATATAAGATTCTCATCTATTTTAAATAAGCCTTGGCCCCACATATGACTTCTTCTTTCTCTGCTTTGCATGATAGAGCTTTTGTCTGCATTTGCGCAGGGACCTGGTTGACTACCAGGCATGTGGCATGATGATGGCACAATCCCTTCATTACCTTATCTGAATACAAACAAAAGAGATAATTGTGGATTTTAGGAATAAGCCAAACACCATTTTCATCCGGATAGAGAAGGCAAATGTGGTTGATAACAATATGAACTGGAAATGCAACACTGAGGCTGTTCTGGGGATGTGTTGCTGTTATAAAATTCAAGATGAGCTTTCACAAAGTGGTAAAATGTCTCACTTTAAACGTTGGATGTGTTCTCTATGTTTCATTGTGAATAAGATATTGGTTTTCGAGACCTTTAAGTTTACATTACATTCAATCTTTATTTACATTTTACACAGTATCCCAGCTTATTTGGAATTGGGGTTATGTTTACATGGATAAATCCTTCCAAGTTTTTAGTCTTTCTTAGTAAAATTAAATACTATATTTGTATTTACTCTCTCAGTTGTGGCCATCATCTGTTACAACATCTTCTCCATCAAACTTGTTTCAGTAATTTTAACCTTTTTTATTAAAACCAAAGCATATGCAACAGAAGGTGATACACTAACAGAAACCAACTGGTTAGCAATGCAGCAAACAACAAACCACTAAATGTTTTGCATTATAAATTTTCATAGTATTATCAGCTAATTTGATCATACATGCTTTCAATCAGTTCATATAGTGACAAATATGGTTTTGAAGATTGTAACTTTCCATGAAAATCTGAATTTATTAAGTCTGAAAATATTATGTCTCTTCATCTGCCTCAGTCCTTTCATCAGATGAGTCGTTCTGTTACTGCAAGTCATGATGCCTCTTTTTGTCACCTCCTACAAGGAAATAGTATCTGTGATGGAGCTGGCTGAGGGTTTCTCTTCCTGGTCAGTCTATATAATCAATGTAAGAGCTTTGCTCTTCCGCAGATAAATTTGGAGGACAGTCACTCCTCCAGAATGACAATGAGGTAGCGACAAGGAGCCACAGCTGGAAGTGACAGAAAGAGATGAATGAGGACAGAGAAGGAGAGATCAAACCCCTTCAGCACACCTGCTCACACCTGTTCACAGCTTTCACTGATCCTACTCCAGAAATCGAGCACAAAGAAACAGACAGATGAAGCCATGGACTCGCAAGTATGTAAGTAACGAGGGGGAACTGTCGTTATGGATGTTTACATGTATCTACTTCAGTTTGGTAAAAGCACCAGACATAAGCTCTGTATTCTTGTTCCAGATATTTGTTCTTCTATGCCAGTCACAATTGTTTAGTCACATCAATAAATTGTATAGGGCATCCCTATCATTTGAGATCTCAAATGTTGTGTCTAAGCACTTTTCATTCTGTAAACAACCATGTTGGAAGACAAATCCCATGGTCAGAGAAAGGATGTGTCTCTCTTTCAGAAGAGAGACACATCTGCATTAAGAAAATCTGCATTAAGAAAACACAACTAATAAGGATATGGTTAGATTTCTAATATTTGATTTAATAACCACTGAAAACATGATCAAATGCTGGTTGGAAAAAAGTTAGCATTCATCCTGGTGGGAAGAAGATCTCAAATGAGAGTTAGAGAACAATGAAAAGTTTGGTGAAATTTAGAGAATCAGCAGTAGAACTCAGCGGTTCCATAGTAAAAGTAAGAAGATTTCCACATGTACGATGTGAAAATAACTCAAAACACTGGAGCTAAGCAGCTGTGTAACCTTGAGAAAACCGCTTAGCGTGGATAATAGAAAAAAAGTGTGGATATTCTTAGAAGCATAAAAATTGGACTCAGGAGCAGTGGAAAATAAAGTCCAGTTCAGTTTCAGTTCAGCTTTGTTTATTTTATCATATCTACATTAACACAGGGTCAACTAAACAAAGATAAACCAAGCCACTCAGCATATCAATCATGACCTCAAGTGAATAGACAGAGTCAAACAGGGGTGGAGGTGTGTAGAGTAACAGAATATTGCACAGGAGAACAATTGACAAGGTGCAATCAGCAGTAGTATTAATGGAAGTGATATGCTGTGTAAACAGTAATGATCATTGTATTCCACTAACAGTTGTACATCGAGGAAAGTGCAGCACATCCCTGGAACAATTTTTCACGTTAACTGCAGAGACAATTATGTGTGAAATGTGCACTTTGGAATGTTATGGTGTTGGAGTTAAAGAGTCTTAAGGCTTGATGATAGAAACAGTTTTTTAGTCTAGTGGTCCGTGCAGCCATACTCCTGTATTGTCTGCCCGAAGGTAACAAGGAGAACAGCTGGCGTCCTGGGTGGTTGTGGTCTTTTATGATGCTGTGTGTCTTACGTAGGCACGGCTGGAGGTACATTTTCTAAATGGCAGGAAAGCTCTTACCAGTGCCGCATCACTTATTTGCTCTCATGTGGTCCAATGAATCCAGATTTACCCTTTTCCACAGTTACTGACACATAAACGTACAAAAAGCAGCCTATTGGGTCAAGTGCCAATTGCACAAACCTGTGGCGACAGCTACAAACGCAATATGGAATATGTGAAATTCATCGAGTGGGTTGCCAGTACTTTCTGCAACTTGGATATCCGTTTGGCTTCCTCTCAGGTCCTCGCTACACATGTTGTAACTGTCAAGAACATCTGTTCCATCATAAGTTCCTTAAACCCCTTTCTTGAAACAACACCTTTGTATGTAGTGCTTATTATCTTGTTGGTGATGGTGTTTTTAATAGCATCTGGCAAGCGACCTTCTGTAGCTGACTGCACCAAAATGGCAGGCAGACAATGTTGGAACCCCAAATTCACTCTCTTATAAGTGGTGCCTCCACTGCTTCACCTGGATGACAAAATACACCTGAGGTGAGTCTGCAAATTTGTTGTTGTTCCTAGAGAAATTCAGCAAATGGTCTTATTCTTTTTCCCATTAATCCACCATGTATATCTGCCTTATACTGTGTCTGTATTATTTTGTGTAAGGCTTTTCCTCTTGGGACAGCTTTGCTCAGTGGTAGTAGCCAACCTAACATTAACAACATTATCTTATTAAACTGAGAGGTTTCAGACTATGCATATGGCCAGGCTGTTACTAGGGCATCCTCTGCTGGATCACAAGCTAAATTGCCTCTCATGGTCTGATGCCTCGGTCCATACAGTCTATGGTCTTAAGCACCAGTATTGCTGATGTCCCCACTAGTTTGAACCAATGTTCAAACTTTGATGCAAAAGTGACAGTCCTAGAATTTCTGTAATCCCTGATTTTAGCTCAATTGTCCACCTGCTGTTGTCTGTGCTTAGCTAGTGATTGGAAAACTTGTGATTTGTGTTTCCAGGGAACATTTTTGAGAAAAAATGGGATACATTAGCCTAAGAAAGCTATTTACTAATAAAGCAATGCAAGTTGCTCACCCCAGGACGCTGGTGAGTAGTTGAATATATCCAACAGGCTGCCAAAGTGGGCTTCCTGAATGTGTAGCCAAGCTCTGTGAGTGGGTGACTCATCTTGTAGTATAATGAGAAAGAGATCCACCTGACCTATTAGTTTCCTCCAGGTTTCTATCTGTAGCTCCTCCACTTCACAATGGTCTGATTTATTACATATCTAACAAGCCATATTGTGGTTAGTAAAGGTTGGGTTGGTATGACATATCCACAACAGACAAAAGAAAGTAAAAAAAATAGAGAGGGCTGTAGTTTCCTGAGGGAACCATTTTCACAAGCTCTCTTGCCAGCATTTTATTATAGCTGTCACTACAGAGAGGTCTACTATTGGTTAGTCACTCTCTGTATGTTGTGAAAAATGTTTAAAGTGAGGACCCAAGATGCAGGAAAGCTCAGGATGCCAGTTAAATTAGGAGCAGGTAAACTTTGATGCATTTTCTAACTGTACAAAACAAAAGGTGCTGCAGGGCAGGAACTCCAGAAGATCATAATTACACAAAACACAAGAGTGTAAGAAAAAGCACTAAACAAACTGGGCTGAGCAGAGGAAACCCGGTACTACAAGGTAACAGTAAAAGGAAAGATACAAAGCAGTAACTTTGCAAAAGCAATAACACAAGTGAGCAATGAATGAATCAGACAAACCCAGGAAAAATTAACAAAGAATAATCATTAGAAATTTATCCCCTCTGTCCCCTTCTCGTGAGTTACCACATTAGTGGCCCTCAACTTTTTTTTCATTGTGACCCCTTACAATGAAGAAATGTTAGCTGTTCTGAAGGATTATCATATCAGGAGAGAATATCCCTGTGTCACCAAGCATATGTTCAGCACATTAGAGGTATTTGGCAACTAGGGTTTGACCTTGTCATTCCCCACAAAGAAGCACTAAGATCTGCTCAGCAGGAGTCAGGGAGTGATGACAATTAATGCTCCAGTAGAGGAATCTTCCCCCCCGGCATGAATATTTTTTGTTTCTTTGCGCTTTAATCATCTTCTGAGCCTGTTTCATTTGGGATTCTTTGTGTTAGACTGCCAAACTGGGAATATTTGCCACCTAATTAATTGTTGTTAATTTGTATAAAATGCAGCCAACTTTCAAGTGATTTTCCTTGTGACTCTTATCAAACTCATAAACGGTATCATCCATACAAGTAATTGGCAAATCAAGGCCACAAGTCACATCTATCAGAGCTATCAGAGCTCTATACTGAGACAGTCAGAAATAACTAAATGTAGTCAGTGCTGCTCTGAACCGCTGCCAAGAGCAACAGTATTGGCACCCTGAATGTCTGCTAAATGCAACTAGTCTTCTCGTCAAAATGTCTTTGTCTTCTAAAAAGACCCGTATTAGTATTTAGCTTGTGCTTGATTAAGGCTACAAAAATATTGCTATTGATAGCAATGTTCTCGCTTGAACAGATATGATTTATGTCATTTGTCACAGCTCTGCAACAGTGGATCTCACACTTTTTACATGCACTCCGCTCTCCAGGTACCACCTGTCATAATCTGGCTTGGTTTTGGAGATGTTGTGTTTTCTGAGTTGTAGGTTGGGCTGAGCAGACTTCACAGAACACTGGGGTGGAGTCTGTTTGCTGCCTGCTGCCACACCTGTTCTTCATCTCCAGTCATCAAGACTCCTTCTTAAGGAGCAGCAAGAGCGCCAGTCTTTGTCAGATTTACAGTGGTAATCAGGCCAGGTTCTTGTTGTGTCAAGTCTAGTGTAAAATACTTTGTTTTCTTACAACCTCTTTGCTTCCCAGAGTTGAGTTTCCTGCATCCTATTCTCTGGTTCCTGAGATCAGTACTCCTTGGACCTTTTCTTTGTTCCAGACTCGTTCCCTCACCAGTCCTCATTCCCCAGAGGAATTCACTCACCTGGTTTCATCTGCCTGCTGGCCATCCTACAACTCCGGATTCATCCCCCAGTCAGCCGATCTGTGCTACACCCCTCCCATTGATGTTTTTTCCCACAAAGACTGTTAGACAATTTACTCCATATTGATTCTTCTGGACATTACTCGCCTGAACTCACTCTCTCGTATTCATCTCTCCGTACAGTTGTCCAGCCAAGGTTGCCCCACTGTTTTCCCCGGCCGTTCTCCAGTACTCCTTCTTTCCTTGAGTAAATCTGTGTCGCGCTGGTAAATCTAGCTCCTGAGTCCAGCTCATTTTGGTCTTAGCCACCATGACACCACCGTTATGATTGACATGAAAAAGCAGTTTTATATCAAAGCCCCCCCCCCCCCCCCCCCAAGTCTCTGCATATGTATATATACACACACAAAACAAATAAGAATCAAAATGAACAACTGTATGCTAACAACATGTTTGAACATGTTCAACCTTCCACGGATAACACATTTTACAATTTAACAGTAAGCTGTTAGTTAAAACTTAAACGCAAATTGGCTAATTTATTTTCCACTAGAACCAACTCAAGTACCGCCAAAGTGTGAGAACAAGGCTGTTGGTTCATATTTTTTCTCTCAAGCTCACTTACAAAAGTATTTTTGACGAAAATACATGCCAGTATTTAACCACGTAATGAAATTTCTGGGTATCCTGTATTTTAAAGTACTCTCAATACTGGCTGTAACAATTTCAAATGGCAAAAATGATCTCCCTCACCCTGGGAAAGATTTTCAAATAATTTCATTGTGCTCATCTTATGATCAAGACAGAGTTAGATTTGAGATCTTTAGCAAGTTTTAATTTTCTATAAAAGAAAAATTCTCAACTTAAATAACTTTTTAATTGTCTTTTGTATAAATGGACTCTAATGGGCGGCTGTAGCTCAGGAGGAAGAGCAGTCGCCCACCAATCGGAAGGTCAGTGGTTTGACTCTGGCTTCCCCGGGCTACATGTCGAAGCGTGTAAGACACTGGGCAAGACACTGAACCCCATGTTGCCTCCCAGTGTATCACTGGGGTATGAATGATTAGAAAAGCACGTAGTTAAGTATCTTAAGATGTGCTATATGAATGTGTGTGAGTGGGGTGAATGTGGCATTTGAGTGGTCAGTTAGACTAGAAAAGCGCTATACAAGTACAAGACCATTTACCTCTATAGCACTTTTCTATCTTAGCTTATCTAGTTGAACACTCATTTTTACATTCATACACACTCAGTCATATGGCAACGTAACTCCAGCTCTGTGCATGTGCAGGTGAACTGATAGCAAACAAGTCGCTACTGTGGAAAAAGGATTTAACCCGGCTCCTTTAAGCCGGTGCATTTGCTTTTAAGAAAATATCTATTTGTGCTATTTTCGATATGAGAATGGTTTAATTAATCTATCATCATGCAAAAAAACTTATTTTTAAAACTAATTTACCCAATCTTTGACAACAGAGTTATAAGAGTTAAACCACAGAGCCAAATTAATTGGAAATACATTGGACTGAGTAGACCACAATTATTTAATAAATAATTCATTATCACAAAACATTCACCTGAACAACCAGTCCTCTCCACATGTCTCACCTCAATGCATTTTCCCAGCTTGTTAGATCACACAACAGTACACTCAAATAGAACCTGTGTTCCTTATTTTTCTCGGCCTGATTGAAGCAAACTGTTCAGAGATGGGTGGCTTTAGATGGCAGAGGCAGCCAGCTTGACCTACTTCCAGCTCAAAGCAGTACTTGTTGCTTGTTTTCCAGTTTATGTGACTGATCAAAAAAAAAAGGGAGAAAAGAAAACATAAGGAAAGAAGGGCTGTATGAAACACAGAGGTAATCTAATTTTGATACCCTTGAAAAAAATAAGTTTTCCCTACATTGGGCAAATTAGCTTCCTTTCTCATGGTGTTTAATCCTCGTCTTTACTCCTTTGCTTCTTTTTTCCAGAAGCCCATTCTTTATTCACATTCATTTCGCCAGTGTCAGTCAGCAGTTAAAACTAATTAAGGCATTGTGCCCATGGAATCCTCTTTTCATTAATTGCCCCAGTGCTCCTGAGCTTAGTGTATCTAGGTCAGAGCTGCAGTGAACCTGAGGGTACAGATTTCATGGAGTGGGGGCATCTTTTTGATCATGCTGTGATTCCCTGTATCTTTCTGCATCTTTCTACATGCCATAGTCGACAGGAGCATGCTCTAATGTGCCCTGGTATTACTTACCTCACATAGCAATCATCTACAAAGCCTCTGATACGGTAAGAGATATGTTAAACAAAACATTTTGGATCAATGGGCTCCTCTGGGATGTGCTACAGGCTCCCACTAACAAGTGATTGTTCATAGCCCAACAGCAGTAATGAGGTACATTATCTGTATGCAAGTCATTAAAATTGTGTTCGCTGAATTCACCATTACAAAGTTGCATGTGGTGCACTGTGACTCTCTGCTTTTCTTCTCTTCAGCACCCCCCCACCACCGCCCTGTGGGACCAGGTGTGAAGAGTGGCAAATTGAAAGGTCCCAGGCAATCATCCAGGAGCCCTACTCAGCTCAGTCAGCTGGGGAATTCACTGTGGGCGAGGATGAAGAAGCAGCCAGGCTTACTAATATAACTCAGCCTGCCAAGTCTGCGCTGTAGCCATAACACCCCCTGCTGCTCCCATACATAGCAAAATGTGATTGACTGCACCCTCAGCAGCACCAGCTGCCTGCCCTGTGCTGCTGGTGTCCATCAAAACCACTTTTGTTTGATCTTGTTTGAGAGTTGAATAATGGAGGCTTCTTTTTTTTTCTCTAGTTTTTCTGCATGTCCTCAGGGAGAAATTTAAGTTTTGAAGTCAATAATGTTCAGTTTTCTCAGAAAGCGATTCTCCTGCACCCAAAAGAGACACAAAACTGAACTTCAGTGGCTGAGCCGGTCAACTGACTGAAGACAGACAGTGATAACTATATTCTCATGAAGAGTGTCTTGTACTTCTGCGAGTTATCCAATCAAAAGGGCAGAATAGGTCGTCTGTTCATACCATTAAATATGACCCATGGAGGTCTCCACAAAGCTGCTGGAAATAAAAAATAAATGTGTATTTGGTTGTGAGGGTGAGTTAACCATTTTCAGGGTCCCCAAAGAACCAGTAATTTTGGCTCAATGTTTTTTTTTTCCTGTCCAGCAACACAGTTGGGAAATTGTTTGTTTGCTACTGTTCCTGGACGAGGAGTACGAGGCTGGCTTTGCGAGGCTTTGCGGGAAGACTGAGGCTAAAAGTCAATACTGCTCAATCACTAAAAGGGCATACGTCTGAACTGCAAATGGTGTTGTGTTGGCATTAGATGTATGAATGGATTTTAGTACAAACATCATGGTTACACTGAATAAAAAGGCAGCATAGGAGGCTAACGGTACTCTTGTTAATACATTTTTACACAACTGATCATATCCATTTCTTGCTTCTACAACTGCTCTGAAACATGGAGTAACTCACACAAGCAGTTACAGAGCATGAGAAACAAACAAATCTTCGTTGTGACGGTTCGTCGTGCAGCTCACGTTGATGTTCAGGTTACGATTTTGGCTCCAATATGTATGGCTTAATCTCATAGGTTGTCAAGCTTGGAAACGTAGCATGTTTCTCAAAATTTAGTTTATAGTCCGAGATCAAGCCTTTATGAAGCTTTCTTTTAAAGAAACTCAACAATCAGCTTCTACGCCTATCACTAAAAGGATGGATGCAGATGTAAACTTCTATGGATTCCAAAGGTGCTGAACAGAGCTGCTGGCATTAAGATGTATTCTTCCAGACTTTCAAGCTGTCTTGAAATACTGTTCAGTAGATGCAGGGTGCATTATTTGAGGATAAGTGTTTACACAATCTAAATCTTATAGAGGACCTAATACACATTGGCTCAGCACATGAGGAAATCTGCTGCATTACAGGTCTACCTTTCACTTGCTACAGTTTCTAAGCTAAACAAACCTTGTTCGGGGGAGGTCAATTCCCAGTTTAATACAACATAAGATAGTAGGTAAACAACTTAAAAATTGGCACAAGACCCTGACCCCTAAGGATCAACGCCCCCACTGTTTCCAAACAGTGGTCTCATCCCTGAATGGTCACTGCGCTTTCACCTCGTTGTCAGCACAGCTTGATTGCTTTCTTGCTGTTGTCTAGACCAGATAATCTTGGCACAGCTATCCCTTGTCACTCGCAACAGGCTGATGGAAAGTCAGGTCATCTGGTTCTTTACATGTTTCATTTCTCATCAGGTCGGCCCTTTTCTTTTTATTGTCCTAAGCTTAGCTTTACATGGGTTTTTGGATTATAGTGGCCAAGGAGTACGAAAGAACCTTAAATTGAAAGTATGTTTCACTAAATTAGATCTTTTTCAAGGAGATTCTGTGGTTTGTATAGGTCTGCTTTTTCTCAGCAGACAGCAGAGGGCTGCATTCCATTTCTACTTGTGCTTCATGGCTTGGATGGAAATGAGTAACAGAATAATGTAATTAACTGCAACGTTGGAATAATAAATAACTTTTATTTTTATTTTTCATTTAATCAGGTGGAAAACCTGGGGGTACCTGCATGTCTGGCTGCCAGAACTGTTGTATTTCACAAGGACATCCCTCTAGTTAACATGGTTATTATTATACCAGATTTTACAGTGTGATATATCAAGACATGGCATCAGTTCCCTTTTTTCTTTTTCTTTTGCTGAACATTTTATAAGTCCATGTTAAAATCTTTCATTCTCCAAGCATATCTGATTGCACCACACAGCCCTCATAGTCAATCACCGAGGTAATAGTGGAAAAGCTTATGAGGGACTCAGCTGCTGATGTCTTCCTTCTGTCATGCCTTGTTATTACCTTCTTCACTTTTCTTAAGTCACAAGATCCATCTCTTCAAGATCCATCTCTTCATCACTCGAGTGTCCCCTTCAGTCCACATCACTTCTCTTCTCTTTAGAGTCCAAACTGGCAACCCCTTCTTCAATAAAATCTACCAATTTGCTTCTGTTTACTCTACCTTGTTCTCTGCTCACACACCAGTGTTCTGCTCTTACCCTTCTTTACACCATTGTCATTTCACTGCACTCAGGAGTCATGTAGCTTTGTAATTCAGGGTGACTTACAATCGAGGGTATTTTCTGTCCTGAAGGCCATCTGCAGCTACTTTGTATTTTCTCTGACACATAGTGTCATTGTGAGTAATGTGACACTGCAAGCAGAGAGACACACTTCTTCTCTGTCCTTGTTCAACTAGGTCCAGACAGCGTCTGGAATTCTGGGAGTAATTATAGAGACAATGACAGCAGCCAGAGGTATGCCAACAAGCAGGAGTTACTGAGCATCAGTAAGGGGTGGAAAGAGACAGGCCCACCTTAGAGTACAGGAAGTGTCTAATGGCAGCTTTTATATTCTAACCAAAGATGTGAAAGAACAGAATTAACTATTTGGGAGGACTTAGTGTGATTAATGTTAAAAAAAATGGCCTAACTTAAGGGCCTTTCACAGATGTTAATTACAAAGCCTGTGAAAACATGTTCTCTTTGACTCCGGAGCAGCTACTTTAGATCTTGAATGATAATATTCTAGGTCACGTTAATGTTATTGGTGGCTATTTCTATCACTGAAAGGAGGCAGAAAAAAAGTTTGATTCTACGGATTATTTGTGGTTTCTCTGTGAGGGGTTTGCATACTTTCTGTGTCACCGCCTTATTCTCAGGCTCCTTTCAGAGACACACCGCTTTCTGTAAATTTGGTGACAGCTGATGGCAGTTGGTGTCATAGGCGAATTGCCCCCCGTAGGATTTTTCCATAACATTTCACAATGACAATTTCACAAGATCTGACTTTTTTTTTAAACTTTTTTTTTCAGCCTCCCTCTCTATCTCTGGGTCTGATCATTTTGAGCGACATTCTCTGTATCATTAGAATGTGAAGGTTTCTCGTCTGGGACTGGCGGCTCTTTTTTCACTCCCTCAGCTTTGTCACAACAATCCTTGGATGTTCATTTAAAAATTGTTTAACTGTCATTCTGAGCAGTTTGAAACTATGCCTTGTGTATTCATGTGTTGGTTGTAACCATGCTCCTTCCTTTTGAGAAGCTGTGGTGGTACAGCCATGATCTGTGTTCTGCGTGTATTAGTTGCAGCCATGCTGTTGACTTTCGGTAATCTGTATCATTGACCCTTCTTAAATTGCCCAAATGGGAGAATTCTTGTTTCCTGGTGGCAACATCTGCAGGATGTACATTTTTGACTAGTTTTAGCAGTTCTCTGTCTTTTCTAGTTGTGATCCTGCAGAATAAAGAAGGAGTTGTCAGCTATGCACAGTTGGGCCCTTGAGACTGTCTGGGCTTTGTTGAAGCTGGTGTTGGTAACTTGGGCTTCCTAGATGCTGCTGCTACTGCTGGACAGACCCAAATTGAGACCCTAATCATATTAGCAATATTCAGCAATATTCTGCCATTCAGTTCAGTTCTGTACTGCGATCACTGCACTTTTTCTGTACTTTAATATAGTCTAATTGCACTACTAAGTACTAAATTACTGTACCCTGCAGATTCTGTTCATATTGTGAATCATTCCCCACTGCCTGTTGTATATACTGCATATTCCCAGTAATAATCTGCCCCACTGTACATACTGTATTATTGTACTTACCATATAGTTATAGCCATTCAGGCCCCTCAAGGCACAACTAAGCTTTATGACAGTTCTGATGGAGCCTGGCAGTGTTCACTACCCTCTTGGCTCTTGTTTGTTTTCCTTGTCTGTCTGTGTTTGGGTTTAGGCATGGCAGGTGGGCACGCCTCATTCAGTTGCTGATTCCACACACCTTCGACTCATCAGGCTCCCGCGGTATATCTACACCAGATAGCTGGCCACACGCTGCCAGTTCATCAGTTTACCCATGCGGTTCTCATGGCCATGAAACTCGGTCTTGCTCTGAGGGAAAATTCTTGCGCTTAATGTGCAAAAAGTTCTCTGTCTGTCTAGATTCTTCAGCACCCACCTGCCTGCCTTGCTCCAGCGTTAATGACTCACCTGAGAGGATGAATGCCATACTGACATAACTCCTTCATCCTCCACATCCTGGCTTCTCTAGTTCTTCTTACCTCTTTCTAGAGGAAACTGAAATACTTACCGCTTGTCCAGTCAGCTACTTGAGAGTAAAAAAAATCTCTTGAATTTTCCTCTTGTCCTATGACACTGTCTAATACTGACTGTCTCTCACTGAAATATTATGAATTTAAACAGAAGAGTTTGTGCATCATTATAAAGACAAAAGTTTATTTTTCTGTGGATAATATTGTGCTGCCTATATCACAATGTTTCCTTAACCTAACCAAGTAGTTTTGGTGCCTAAAAATATGTCCTAATCCAAGCAAACAGCAAGAATAGCCCAAAACACACTGCAGGATTGGTAAATGTATTTCCATTCAAATTTAAAAGTTAGTTCTAAAAGGTCATTCTGATTTCATTATTGTTAAGAGAGAGAAAATGAAACATCAAAAAGCTGTACAGCATCTGGAGTTCTAAAGTGTACTTGTGTTTCATCTGTCCTTTGCTGCAATGAAAAACTCAGCAACAGCTGACATCAACAATTTCAATGACAGTAAACATGTCAAAGACAATCCCCCTTAACAGCACCTTTGCTGAATTGCTGCTGTATTAAAGCAAAGAGATCCTTATACATCAGGGCCTTCGTGGATTAATGTGCTGGCGCCTGAGTTTCTGCTGCAGGAGAACTGTAAAATGTCAAGTGGCACACAGCTGCTGCAGCAGTGAGAGGCAGTGATATGTCTGTTAATTCAACAAGCAAGACCTAGAACAATTAAAACACTTCTCTCCATTCACTCCGGTGGGGAAATGAAAAAACAGAGAGAGATGCTAAAAGAAGAAAACCAATGACCCGTGTGAGAAAGAAAGTTAGAAAATATCAACTTTATCCCATTTTCACAAAGACAGAGAAGCCAGGTGTTATCAGCCAAACAGTGTGAGGCCATCCACATGGGGTGAAGTTTTCTGTACAAATACTCCTGCAAGTTACAACTTATTGATTTAGATCCTGTGACCCGTCTCTAAAAGAACTTTCCTCTTGTGTAAACAGTCTAGCTCTCAAGTTTACCTTTAAGTATGTCTTGCAAAAGTATTCACCCCCTGACCTTTTTCCTTATCTTTTTGCTTTACAGCGTGTATTTTAAATTGATTTTTTTTTATAAATAAATTAAAAGTGGGGTGTGCATATGTATTCACCCCTTTTGCTATGATGCCCTAAATAAGATCTGGTGCTACCAGTTACTTTCAGAAGTAGTTAAATAAGGTCCACCTGTGTGTGATCTAAGATTTGCAGGACCTCATTGTACACCGATCAGCTGTAACATTATGATCACCTGCCAAATATTGAGTGTGCTCTCCTCATCCTGCCAAAAGACCTCTGACCAGTCAAGGCATGGTCAAAGAACATCTAAAGATATCCCAGAGTGTCTTGTACCAGGATCTTAGCAAAGGACCCTTTGGGCCATGTGGGTTGTGGTGAAACTTTTAGAGTATTGGGCTTACTTCACATGGATGCTATCAGATCAGAACACCTCAGGTTCTTTGACATGCTTTTTAGCCCTTCCTAGGCTGCTTTTGCAAGGCTCAGTGCTGTCCCTGCACGGAAAGCTTATCGTTTGGGGAGTGGTGTTGCCATACTGTATGGCTGTGGGGGGTGATTGGTCTGCAGAAATGTTTAGGTAGCTGTCAAAGTGAAATCCATGTGAGTTCCAGGATGCAGGTTTTCCCATCAGAATATTGCATTAGATGAAGATAAGAAATGTTGCTCACTTAGCCGGTCAGTGGTCATAATGTTACGGCTGAGAGGTGTATATACACCTGTCCTCATGATTCACATTAGAATCATGAGGTCACATTAGAAACATTAAGATTACTTAAACGGAATAGCTGGAATAAAAAAACGCAAAAATCATACGTCAACCAATGAAAATACTAAAGCATAATTATACACTAAAACAGTCAGGAGGAAAAAATAATACGTGTAAAAATAGTCAAAATAATAATAAAACATAGACATGGACGTCAGCGATTCGGTTCCTCTTGTGAGTGTCACAGAGGAACGTAACGCGCTCAGAGTCTGCACCACTAATGAAAAGACACTATCAAGCAAGCAACTCTGTGAAGACTAAACAGATCAAGGACAAAATTTTGAGGTCCAAATTAAGGTTGGGTTGTAAAAAAAATAAAAATCTTTGATAATCCCACAGAGCACCATTAAATCCATCATCACAAAATTGAAAGAATAGGGCACCAAAACAAACCTACCTTGGAAGAGCCGTCCACCAAAACTCAGGGCAAGGAGGGCATTAATCAGAGAAGGAACAGAGAAAATGAAGATAAACCTGAAAGAGGAGACTGGTACATCTGCCTGTAGAACCACTATGTAAACTCCACTGAGGTGGGCTTTACAGAAGAATGGCTGGGGAAAAAAAGCCTTTAGCCTGCAGACTTGTCAAAAGGCAGGTGGGAGACTCCCCCAAAATATCTATTTAGATCAGATTAAGTTTGAACTTTTTGACCATCAAAGAATACAAGAATACTGATAGAAAGCCAACACCTCTCATGACCCAAAGAGCTCCATGCCACCAGTGAAGCATAGTGGTGTCAGCATCATGCTGGCGGATGTTTCTAATCAGCAGGGACTGGGAAACAGGTCGGAATTTAGGGAATGGTGGCTGGTGCTAAATGCAAGGAAATTCTTGAGGAAAATCTGTTTTTATATATCAGTAGGACAATTCACTTAAACATACTGCTAAAGCAACTTGAGTGGTTTAAGAGGAAACATTTCAATGTTTTGGAGTGGCCGAGTCAAAGCCCAGACCTCCATCAAACTGAGACTCTTTGACATGACTTAAAGGTTGCTGTACACCAGCGGAACCTATCCAACTCGAAAGTTTTGCTTTGAAGAATGAGAAAAAATCCCAGTAGCCAGTTGTAGATGTGCCAAGCTCATGGAAACATACCCTAAGAGATTTGCAGCTCTAATTGCTGCAAAATGTGGCTCTACAAAGCCCTGGCTTTGGGGGTGGATCATTATGCATTCTCAAGTTTTCTGGGGGGGGTATTTTTACATTTCTTGTGTGCTTCATAATAACAAATGCTTTGCATCTTCAGTATTGTTGGCATGTTGTGCAAATCAAATGAGAAAAAAAAACAATAGATTATCCATTTAAATTCCAGGTTGAAAGATCGCAAAATAAGAATAATGCCAAGGGGGTGAATACTTTTGCCAGCAACTTTATCTTAACTCATCACATCAGTTTTATTGGGCACCCTAATGTACCCATTTAGAGCACTCATTATTACCACCCTAAGAGAAATGGTAGTACAATGTAGACAATCTGCTTTTAGCACCAGTCATGGTTTTACTGAGCAAAACAAGGCATAAAGACTGGAAGCAAAGAAAACAAATGACTAAGTTTCAATGGACAAAGTTTCAGTGTTAAAACTGAACTGTCAACACAATTCAGTCTTTCAGGCATTCATTTACTAATCAGAGGGTGCATAATCATTTAAAACCAAAATTTCAAATAAATTGGGAAACTGTAAAGTATGAATCAAAGAGTGCAAGGATTTTGTAAATCCCATAAACTAGTATATTATTCACAAAATGAAAGTGAAAAAAACACAAAAAAAGACATTTTCCCATTTCATGAAAAATATCAGCTCTTCTTGAGTTTAATGACTGCATCACGTCTCATAAAAGTTGTGTCAGTGCCATGTTTACCACTGTGCAGCATGCCCTCTTCTTCTGGCTGTGAAATGTTTGGCCTAAACAAAAAAGAAAGAACACTGAAGCAAAGAGCAGAGAGGCAAATAAACAATAGTTATAATAATAACAATCCAAAGTAGTATTAATTTAAAAAAAAACTAGTAATGTAAATATCACTGGGTCTTTAATGGTGGTGATGATGAAGGGGAAGGAAAGGTGGCAGTGTTATTTATTTCTACTAGGCTGACTTCAGATAGTAAGCTGACTCAATCGACCATCACATGAAGAACACTTTAAGGGTTACGGGACTAATGTCACAGAGTGATTTAGAAATGCTTGTCCGTGCATTTATCTTTAATGTGCTGTATTTACTGGTCTATCTAAAATATCGATCAGACAGCCGCAGCTGATTCAGAATACTGCTGCCCGATTCTTTACAAAGACCACACATATACATTTCCTCAGACACAAACATACCAGATTATTATTATGCCATGTAATTCATAAACTGTAACTAGATATACTTGTCTTTGTACCTGATGTTATAGCTGCTCTTTGATTCCTTGCTATGCACTGTCCTGTATTGTCTGTAAAATCTTATGCATTGGAAAAAAAAAAAGAAAGAGGAATTGGTTCTAGAAAATAGAGGCCAAGTAGTAATCTTTTTTCTTCTTCTTTTACCTTAAAAAGGGCTCAGTAGGTAACTGTTCCAATTAAAGTGCATGTATGCACATTCAGGAAAATATTGTGGACAATTGCTTTGCTTGAGAGTGGTGTAAGCAAAAAGCTGCTAAAGAAAAACATTAGTGCAAAACCAGTTTGCCAGTGAGCATATGGGTGTGAAATGTTAAGGTTTGGTGTTGCTTTGTGGAATAGCTAAGTCAAAATGTCAGTTAAGCCCATATTTCCATTGGATGTACTGACGTATTTCACAACTATGTCGTGAGGAGAACAGTTTTAACGCCGCTTGAATTAAAGAAGAAATATTTTCAATCTGATGTGATTTACACCTATTTTAAACTTTGACGCCATGAATAAACACCCATAGTTTAATGTGAGAATCACCAAAAGATGCTCTTTATATCTGAGATTCTTCACAGTGATAGTTGTCTGTTCAGCCATGAATGTCCAACAGGATATGCTAATGGATAATTCAGCATACTTTAAAGGTGTCCAAACAAATAAAGACTAAATGGGGTTCAACTTGTGGGCCATTGCTACTCCTGCACATATAAGCTACTGTTCTTTTGCCTGCATATAAGGAGTCCATCTCATCCGTCGTGCCTCACTGGGTGCAAATCAGTGCATATAACTCATGTACATGTCTGAATGCATCCAGCCACAAAACAATAACCACATGGATATAGTCTGGTTCTACATTCACAACAATGTTCTTTTATTTCTCTCTGATTGTTCCCATCATCACTGAACATTTTCAGTAAAACAACATTAGCTGTTCAATTAGTTGACAGATATTCATCAGTCCTGCTCTAACGTCCTCTGGGCCTGATTGAATTTTGTCTAATTTTCACCCAAATAATCTCGCAATGCACTTTATCAAATTTTGCAACTCCTTTGGCTCTCTGGCATTCATTATTTTCATCTGCTTCTTAGTTCCCAAAGGGGGAAAAGCAGCCAGCTGGGTTTAATTGAATTAGCCAAGCACCTACCTGCCGCAGAAGTCCCAATGTTGCTATAAATGCTCGTATAAAATGACCAGAGGTCTATATCCATTAGAGACATTCTATTGAATCTCAGTTTTAAAAAGACTTTTCCAAATGTAGTGAGATTTTGCCTCCAACATTTTCAGCTGACATTTTATGTGAAACCAAAATTAAAAGGCATTAAATTTATAAACTCTTATCACCACTATGCTTTTAAAAGGCACTGTGATAAAGGTGGATGACAAAGGAAAATGAGATCACCAGCAGGTATGCAGCACAAAACAATGCTGGTTTGCCCTCACCACATGTCGATCTTGCTTCGGTCAGCTTCATTTCAGGTCTGAAAGTTTGTCCAGAATAATTGTTGAAAGTCTAGACAGAAAAATACCAGATAAATCCAAGCCACATTTTGAGTTTGTTTCAGAGGGGACTGCTATTGGATTTCTATACATGCATCACAATCCAGCAACTTTAGCTTCTGAAATTGGATTTCAAAAGGTTTTGCAACAAGCAAGATGCAGGACATATGAAATAAGGAGCAACAAAATTGCTGAGCTGTTTCAATATGGTAAAAAATAGTCTTTTCTCTGTTTCGTGGGAGGTTTCTCACCTGGCAAATCTGGTTAGAAACCCAGGTTAGAAACTGTCTTGCCAGGTTTCAAACTGCCCATTTGTACTGAAACAGAAAAGTTTGGACCAGTCAGCATCCTGTACCTGTGTGGTTCAGGCACCATTTGGTTTATCTGATTGGTTGAAGCTTGATTTGACTTTCATAGATGTTTCATCCAGTCACCGAATAAATATAAGTATTTTTTTTGGATGGCTTCTATGTTGGAATCCCCTGATGGTTCAGTGAGACTAACCGTCTAGCACAGGGATGTCGAACTCCGGTCCTCGAGGGCCGCTGTCCTGCAGGTTTTAGATGCTTCCCTGCTTCAACACACCTGATCCAGATTAAATGGATCTCTTCGAAAGATTGTTAAATTCTGCATAAGCCTGCTAATGAGGCATTGACTCTCAAGATTCTCAAGTATTTTACAGTTATTGTCATTAACAAGGCATTCTGATCCACCTTCCCAAGACTGTAGGTCACCATTTTCAATATTTTTTCCAGCTGTATGTAGCTCAACTCTCTGTTAAAATGTGCAACATATTCTTGGTAAAAATCAGCATCTCAGAGGTGTAATCCCTCTTGTTCCATTCGACTTTGGCATCGCTCCCTGGCTTGGATTTTCCTCTCAGTTCTATGACTGTCCTCCTGTTACATTTCTATCTGCTGTGTAATTGCTGTGTGTGCCCCACCACCTGAGACTCTCTTGAATCTCCCAAAAAACAAGAGGAGAGTGAAGGAAGGAGGATGAGATTCTCTCTCCGCAAAATCAGCTCATTGAAAAGTGAGCCACTGAGCCAGCTGGTACTGTTGCGATAACAAGAATCCCAGGGAAAGGTTATTGTGGTTTTCCAATTAACATATTATAAAAACTGTAAACTCAGAATAAACCAAATGTAACAACCTTTTAAGTTTACACAAATTTACACAAAAATACTCCAAAGACCACATATGTGCTGTTGAAAATGAGTCATTTTATTTCTTTATCTATCGTGTCTATCCTGTTTCTGAAAAAATAGGGCGCGGAAAACAAAAGACTGGCAAATTTGTCTCCTGCAAAATCAATTTGAAAAAAATCTGAATAAACTAACAACAGGTCAGTTATGAGAGTAGTTCTGAAAAAAGCATGTCAGGAAGGTGCCAGCTACGAGGTGACCGAACAGATACCAAAGAATTACCAAGTATTTCAAGATACATGCTCAGACACAGGACATATCTCTCAAACTGTCAAAGGAAAGCCCTGGCATTACTTTTTCTGATGAGGAAGAGACAAGCAGTAGCTAAGAACGTGTGAGTTTATAGTATACTCTGGGCAAGACAGGCGTTTGCAGAGATTAGGCTCATTCAGGACCTACACCTGTATAATGATCACATCCACTTCAGGCAGAGTAGGAGGTCATTTTGACAAACAAGACGAATAAAAACGAGAAACAACTTCAGGCGAATATTCTTTCAGCAGAACATATGGCAATATAGAGATTTGTTGAGATCTGCCTGATTCCTTCTGATTGGCCTTTCGCAAAGTGTTGCCTCCAAGTTGAAAATTACAAATGAATATTAGTGCATTAAAACAGACCCTCTCTGATTGTAATAAACACTAAATCTGTATAGATAACAAAATGTTATATGACAAATAGATAACATCAGGGAAGAATTACTTGGTCATCTGCATTGTCTGGCGATAAGAATTAATATTGTCTTCATCTACGTCACAAGAATAGACAAAAGGCCCTTAGTATAACACCAACAATTTTTTGTCGTCACTGAACAATCTTATGATAAATTCACTGATGCTGAAAAAAAAAGATATTTTTAGATAAGAAATTAACCTGTCTATCTGAATAACTCAACTAAATTCCAACTGGCAGCAACAAAGTTTACCAAGCATTTAAGGAAGTTCTAAAGTAATTCAGCATCATTCTTCAGCTCAGCCAGCCTCCAGAGATGCCTGGTATGAAGTGAATCACAGTTCTGACTATTCATTCTGACTCATTTTCTTCAAATTGAATTGAATTATACTTTAGTCATCCTTGAGGGGAAGCTCTATTACTGCAGTATGAATTATTGAAGAAAAATAATAAAATGAAAATATACAAACAACTTCCAGAGTTGAAATATAGCAGTGAAAAAAGTGTGGTTGAAATCTTTATAGATCACCATGAATGCATTGAGGTGTTGTGTTTGGATCCTGGCAACAGGATTTAACAATAGGACAGATATACAACAGATATGAAACTGAATTACAGGATACATTCTGCAGTGCATTTACTTAGCTATTTAGTGTTACAGCTATTTTTTCTCATCCCCCACATCTGAATTCAGCTGAACAGCTACTGTGACAGTGCCCAGTCAAGTTGCTTGATAGACTACATCAGCCGAGGTTCCAAGTGAGCTGAACTGATATGACAAGATGATGCGGAAACACTGCGGACCATTGATCAGTCAGAGAATCATCACCTCTGGACATAAACATGGTGAGTAAAAGAGGTCAGCTAGCAGTCTAAGCCTATAGCAGCATAACAACTATGGGATGTTTCAGGGTCACCTGAGCCATCCCCAACAATAGGATTAATCAAAAAGGAAAGTTTTAAGTCTGATCTTAAAGTTAGAGAGGGTCCAAGCTTTCCAAATGCATGCTGGCAGCTGGTTTCACACGAGTGGGACCTGATAAAAGCCTGTTGCAAACTCATTCAATGCAATGAGTACTCTATACTCCTCTATCCTCCTCGCTTTCAAGTTGCTTTGATTAAAGACAACTACCTAATGGATTTAACGTAATGAACACGCACACAGCAAAGCAGTGTGTGGTATCTGTGTTGCCACAGCTTCACACACGCTGCAGTGATAGCAGCTTATGCTGTCCGCAGTGAGAGGTACTGTGTCTAATGGAAAATAAAGCATGGAAGGGCTGTGCCGAGTCGAACCATACTGTACCGTGTCATGTGATAGAAAAATTCTCCTCATGTGAGCTGTTCAGACACAGCGGCAGCAAAGCAGCCCCAAACCATGATACTGCCTCTACCATGCTTTGCCTTTGGGATGATGTTTTCTTGATGGCCTCATTCCATCATGCTCTGGAAAACTTCAGCTTCCTTTGTGGTGTATATATTTGGTGATTCTACTCTGCTGTGAGCATTAATTAACCCACTGAACATTCTGTGTTGTTGGAGTCATCTTAGCTGAGCGTTTGCCTCCAGGGAGAGTAAGCATAGCCCTAAATCAGTTCCATTTGTAGCTCATCAATTTCAAAAAGGCTCTAAAACAAACTCCAAACCTATTTCACTTCTCCTGTTCAACAACAGGCTGGCTCGCCCATTAGCCTGTACTTCCACATACTTTTATATAACAATACTATACAATTTCTTTAACGTATGTAGTATGAACAAGAATTCTAGTTCTTGCTCCCCATTATTTTTTTGTGAAACTGTAACTTGTGGCTACTAAAGCAACAATATAAGTAATAAGTCATTTTTAAAGCCCAGAAACCCGTTCCCCCGTGCCCCCTTACAGCCTGCAGGACCGGTGTATGCAGCATGTTTAGTATTGATTAATGATATTTGTTTAACTGGAGCTCCACAAGCAGGAAAAAGGAGTAATGACTCCCACAAGCTGCCTCAGAGGAAGACAGCAGCAAGCGTCTCCATTAGCAGGGGACATAACAAGTCAGTGATGCACTTTGGATAATATTGTCTGTGGTAAATCACATTTAAGGGAAGATGGGTTTCTATCTCATTTGGGTCAGTTTATTAGGAAGAACAGCTCTGACATTCAGCAGTGACAGTGAGAGACTGACACACAGCCGGGGATACACGCTGGTACAACTCGTACACTCCTATTGACATCTCTGAAACACTGACATGCACACACACGCACACACACTCTCGCTCACACCCCCAGACACTCAGAAACAAGCCTTGAGTGGAAATGCACCTCTCAACCTTGAAAACGATTGTCCATTTCACCAAATGAGACACATTAGGGATGTGAGTCATTACAGGTACTCATAAGCAGCCAGGGAGAGCAGAAATAGTGAGCAACAGGGAAAAACATGAAGGGCAGGAGATAACGAGGGTTGACCAACCAACATAACACCAGGGATGAAGGTGGGCTGAACGTGATGAGCTGCGTCCTCCTCAGTGAGCTGGACAGTGCAGTCAAAGGGCTACTGGGTGTGTGTGTGGTTTGTCTGAAAACAAGATCATTAAAGTGGAAAATTGGTATAGCAGGTGTCATTAAACACAACATTTGCACAAACAACATTGGCAAATTTTAACAGCCCAGAAAGCCTTTCCACTAAAAACATGCAGATTAAAGGAATAAATGTTATCTAATAAAAGCAGCAGTGGCACTAAAGATCATCTTCAGAAGAGATCACACCAGCCACAACACCCATCAACTAGAACAGCCGTAATGATTTAGTAATTACAAAAGCATTACATCTAGCCCAGTTATCTGTCCATCACATTTTGAGGACTGTAAGTCTGTGGGTGGATACACTGTTTTCCGTCACTGACGAAACACAAAGAAAAATATTGAGTTTTCTTATCTGCTAACCTCGTCAGTTGGGCCGATTTCCTGGTTCTTTTCCTGAGGGCTCGGTGGTTCATCTGTAACTGTGATGCTGGTTTGGTAGATCGGTCAAACTTAGTGACTGCTGACATATCGCAGCATTTCCCTTTAAAACCATGAATTTACAGCCCTTTCATAGCAGCCGGGGAAGGAATGATCAACTCAATCAAACCTCTCCTCCTGTGGAATGTGTTTACTTTGAGATTTGTCACACAGCTCGAGCTACCATTAGCAAACTCAACCCATAAAGTGACTGTATGAGAGACCACACGGTACGAAGCCTGTGAACTCAGACTACCACACACCAAATTAATAGAAAAGGATTTGAAGATGAGATGACTGTCATAACTTACAACTTCTGTCACAGTTATAACAGTTATAACTTCATTTCGTTTCTTTTAAAAAAAAAATTGTGAAGCCCAAACTGATAGGCATGTAAATCTTCTTGAAGTAATTCAACCTTAAATTTTGTGCTGTTCAACCCTGAACTTTCATGACTTCTCAGTCTGATGTTGATGTTGATGGAATAAATGCTTTGGCCACACTCATGTGTGTTTTTAATCAGTGATTATAATGCATCTGTTTAGAGGAAGCTAATTTATGTTGTTAATTGACATTTTCTACTGGTTTAAAGATGTATAAGCATTAATGGGAAGGGTGATACATTTTTTATGCCAGATTTATCTTACTTTAAGTTACTTTATTATCTCTGACTAAATGTATATTTGTATAAATTGTATAACTCAGCATTGCAGTTAATATGATGTATGATTTGATTTACAGCATATGAAAAAACTCAAATTTTAAAAATGTCATTGCAGTTCAAGAAAATGCTTATATAGTCAATTTTACACAATGTCACTTTTACATCAGACTGTTGTTTACTTTTTTGTTCACCTAAGACTGTCAGTGTTGCTGCGCTTCGATGCATGCATGGTGGCCGCCCAACATATTTTGCTGATGATCCTGGAAAAACTGATGGACTCAGCTGATCAGTGGTAGGATATGTTCTAATGCTAATGACGAGGAGCAACACAAATGGTTGTGAACTTTCTATTGCAAAGTAACACAGTGTAAAAATCTATGCATGTCATGTTTGTGTGATGAGCTGTGAAATTTACATGGTTTGAGTTGTTTTAGATGGTGAAAATGTGCTCTTCTTTGTACTAATCCATCACAATTCATCCCTGATTCTCCATTCTGTGTGTGTGTGTGTGTGTGTACTTTACATGTTACATGAATGTAAGATACTGACATTGATCCACAAAGAAGTACAGTAGAGGTAGTGAGCGACAACAGGAGGGTGAAGCCAGGACAAGAAATGACTCACCTGCCTCCACTGTTGCATACAAGCTCTCGGGCGTATTTCACTGCCTGCAAAGGCCTGTTGAGCTTTTTAATGATACAAAAAAAACTATACAGGAAGCTTATTTATATTTATAGTGGAAATATGTTCTGCAAATTGCACCCTAGACTTGCATATAAGTGAGAGTAAAATCCAATCAAAATAATAAATCTAAAGGTATTTTACAGCTACAGCCAGAGACTTATTCAAATTATATAAGTTTATTATATAAATTATATAAGTCTGTGTACGGAATACCGCTATTCCTCTGACAACAAAACATTATTGCTTTCTCTGGTAATGTCTTCATTATGTAACTCTATCAGCATCTTTTACAACGTGGTCAGAATTAGCCATTGTGGTAAAAGTGGAGTGTAAAACTGCAGATAACCATCAAAATGTAGTTACTTTCAAAACGCTGCATAATCATATAATTTAATCCAACATCTATATATATATGTATATATATATACATATATATATATATATATCTGTCTAGTTCAAAGAGATAAGTCTGTAGCATTAGAGTTTTGCTCGTGCAAATGTGCTCTTGGCTGTATCATGAATTTTAAGGGCTGTGATCCCCTTGGACATCTCACAAATTTCCAATTATTTTTTAGGCAACTGGATCATTTCACTGCCTTGTCACTTCTGTTTAGGAGTCAAACTCTGCCAAACAAACTTGGTCGAGCACTGCCTTTTGCCCCCCGGGTGAGCACAGGAGGAGCTCTGACTATACCTGAGTTATTGAGTTATTTCAGCAGTGGAGCAGTTTCTCGGATCCCATAAAAAAAGCAGAGTGTCAGTAATCTGCAGGGAGTGCTGATTAACTTAGAGAGATAATGCAAGGAGTGCAGAGTCAGCTCAGAGTCAACTCTGGAGCAGGGGAATTCTACTAACTTGGTCATACACTTTCCCAAAAAGTTGCAGATAATCTTTTCAGTTAGCCTTCCTTCTAATGCTGAATATTACTTTGAAGTCTTGCCTGTGTTGTTTAAGCTAAGTTATCATGGCACAGGATTTGATAACAGTCTCTCTTCTCTTGTTATTCATTAGGCTGCATCTAAGAAGCAAGAGAGAACCAGGGACAAACGTTTGTTAATGCTGTTTAAAGCAATGAATAAAAAAAGAAAAGCACTTTTGGATGTGGATGAAGCCATTACTAAAATTTGAACTACTTTGTAGCTGAAGATATGATATAGGATAGTAGAGAGTATTCTCCATGCAAATTATATAGTTCCAGTTGACAATCTAATGATTATTGAGCCTTTTGGAGCTTCCGTTGCTTCTTGTTTGTCTTTACACTATCTATAAAGTATAACTCGTTCTTTTTTTATACACTGTTGTAGAGTTATTAGCAGCTGTGTAAACATCTCTACTTTCATATTTTGTGTTTAATTAATTAATAAAACAAAAGAGCAACAAAGAACTCACGATAATATCATCAAAATCTGATTTTGTGACACCCCTTCGCTCATCACAAATAATTGTTTGCTGCAATATCAAAGCTCAAGACATTGTCTGTTTAACCTTTAAAGCTAAACTTTGTCACACACCGCTCACGTTTGGTGTTGTATCCAAGATTTAAGTTCCAGTCACAACCTGAAAGCTAGCATACTTACAAAAGTGTGAGTAGAAAAGATTGATTTGTTCTAGTTTTGCCAACACTGGGGCAGTGCCTTCAGTTAGTGACTTATCACTCTCCTCCAGCAATTATTCCAGCCCAAGTTTCAGTTAAATGTTTGCAAGCTCTCACTTCTGGCATATGACAACATGTGAAATAATTATAAATCTTCCAAAAATAAAACTTTTTAAAAGTGTTTATTTTCATAAATCAAAACAAAAGAAACCATTTGCATAAGCTAAGTTTTGTTTAATTTACCACCAGATATATAGTAAATCCCATACGGTACAGTATGCATGTTACTTCTATACTATGAACATGCAGTATTTGAATATCTACTATAAGTCATGTACGAACATTCTGTAAGCAGCAGCAGTCAGTTTGTAATTCGGCTTCCATTGCTTTCATGATTAATGTTTCGTGTGTAGTTAAAGTATTTGCTCAATTTGTTCACAGTCAGCTGAAGCTGCAGGTGTGCCAGAGAGGGTTAAATTGAGAATAAGAGCAGAGATGAAGGATGAAGAGAGATGAGAGGAACAAGAATAGGTTATGCAGGCAGATGTAAGCATTTGAATTGGAGTGAGACACGGTCACCTGAATGCTGTATTAAACATGTGACCTGCGAGCAGTGATTTATGATATGAAACACAAGCACATAAATAGTCCCCAGATTTGAATTTAAACAGAACTTGTCATTCTGTTATCATGAATTCAAATGTACAGTTTAAGTGGAGACATATTCCATTTAAAGCATTCTACTCAGAACTAACAGAATTCGCGACAAACAGTTTTTCCAGCATGACAGGATTAAACTCCTGGATGGCCCCAGATGAGAAAAAGCTGCAATTCTTTCCTCAGGTCTTAATAAAATGTCTGTGACATGCTTTGGTCAAAATACCCCAGAGAGACAGCAAAGCACTATCCTTCAAAACCAGAAAAAGATCGCTCTCTTGATTCTAACAGGTTTCGGGAGTGACCAACTATACTCCAATCCCCACCTCTCTTCAGTAGCTTGTGTCTTGAGATTTGTCCTACAGCTTCGACGCAATTGTCCGCAACATTCACTTCAGACTTGTTGCAGAGATTTTCAACCCAGACCCCCAGTAAAATGTCCAGATCATCTGCAGTAGAGGTGACTTGCGAATACAGCAGTCAATATTCGAAAGCATTTACTGCTTCTAGGTAAATTGAGTGAGTGTGTGTTCTGGTGAGAGCTGCTACTGTTCACTCACTTCTTGCTACTATAGTGGATACAAACAGATACTTGTAGTATTAAAATGAACACAACAGAGGTCGTCCAGGAGCTTCACTATCTATCTTCAAGCAGCTACTAGAAATCAGCCATTTTAACAGTGTACTTTTCACGTTTTGCTTCCTCTTCACTCTAAACTGACACTTGCTATCAGCCCCCCATTTACCAGCCGTGAGAACGCATCTGCTACAGAAAGTGTCTGCAGAACTGAACTTTCCATCTCCAGTTTGGCTTTGTACAGCTTTGTTTCACTTCCTGCCTGCTTGAAATTAAAAGTCCTGTTTCAACATGACACAAACCTGTTCTCAACTAGATTTGTTTGTGAAACATTTGCATCAGTTCCGTATGCAACAGCTTATTGTCACAACCGGTGGATGGGGGTTGTGCGTGACGTGGTGGAAAGAGGACCCAGCTGCAGATTTAAAGGAATAAACTAGATTTATATTAATAAAGAACAAAAAACGCGACTGAGCCGGATAACAACAATCTAAACTGTGGGAAAGACAAACAAAAGCTATGGCTGTGGAAAAATGAGAGGCAAAAACCTGACCTGACAAAACCTGAAGAACGTGAAACTCGTGGCATGAAGTGAGGAAAAGAGAGGTGAGGATTTTTGCACAGAACTGAGGGAACCAGAACACTAAAATACTGTGGTGAGGTGATTGGGGATGGAGTGCAGCTGTGGAAACAAAGACAGGTGACTTAAATGAACCTAATGACATGACAAGGAAAAACATAGCAAATCCTAAAACCTAAAAAAAACAAGACATGACAAAAAACAAAACCCAAAACATGACATGACACGTATCACATTTGACAAATGCAAAATTCAACAACATTTAAAACAGCATGGTTATTTCATTGAAATGATTTGAGAAAAGTGTTGCAGAATGACCCTCCTCTATTTGTTCATGTCAGCTCCAACCTTCACCATTATAAGAAGCCTGGCTTTTAACCAAAACCTGGTTTTTATTTGAGGAAATAAAGTAAATAAAAAATTTTAAAAACTAAGATTTTCATATTAGACATATTTGCATTTGAACTCACCTGAGAACAGCATTTTTCAAATTACTTTAGCTGACTTTGCAAACTGAGATGTATGACTCAACTCCAGTATTTATCTCCCCTCCTCTTTTACCTGTCTCTTATGTATTTATTTATGCCGTCAGCACAAGGCGCGTGGGATTTTTTCTTTTATTTATCAGGGCCCCCACAAGGTCATCCAAGTGTTGAGACTGTGTGGCTGCACTCGTCCTTGGACTTTTTCCTTTTCCTTCCTCCGGGATAGAAAATGAGTGAAGCAGCTTAACTGGCCCCTGCAACTAGAGATTCCACACAGAGCAAGTCCTCATGTCACAACAGCACAGCAACAACATAGATCAACAGGAAGAAAGACAGAGCCTTGTATCAGGATAAGAAGGCCTGGGGATGCAGGATCAAAATGAGTGTGTGTGGTGGGGGGTGCGTGCGTGCGTGCGTGTGCGCGTGTGTGTGCATGTGTGTGTTTGTGGGGGCGTGCGTGTGTGTGTGTGTTTGTCACGTCCATGATCAGTGGAAACAACCTGATATTGAGCCTGATATCGATTGTGTCTTGTGTCCCGTGGGAGAGACGCTCACACACAGTCAGGTTATGCTAAATGTGACTGGAAGCAGAAGCGGTGCATACATCCCTCATATTAATTATGATGATGATAGTTCGGCTCTGGGAAGAAAATATGAAAGGGGCTGTAATGGAGGGAACTTATTGTATTGCTTCTAGAAATACAACAGCATATTTGTGTGTGTGTGTGTGTGTGGCATTGGTCAGAAGAAGGACACCTGAACGAGAGTATCATGAATTTTAATCTTTGTATTTCTTCAGTGCACTGCTTTGCTCAGGCAGACAAAATTACCATCACAAAATGCTGAAAACCTTCAGACGAGCACACCCTGTGCACATATAAAAAGGAAGTTTCAGATATAAAACCCATCATGAACAGTGACTCAGGACTGTCTGGATATCCTCGGCCCTACCATCACGGACACAGTTTAACTCCCCTCCTCGCCTCCCTGTGCATCTCTGACTGACGGAAAGCTGTCCCACTTACAGTGAGCCAATAGCAGCAGAGCAGTTGCACAAAGGTGCTAGCTGTCTGTTTGTGGAGCGATACAGTTTTGCTGTCTGCAGTTAGTTTCCCTCTTCTTTCATGGGAGGACCAGCTGTAGAAGGTCACAAATGTGGCAGCTCCAAAAAATAAATCATATGTTCAAGAGGGAAAGGTGTATGTGTTTGCAACCGCTCAGGTTTTTGGATTTTATGTCACACCTGTAGTGTAAAAGATCACCAGGAAGGGAAATCTTTGTTTACTCAAATATACAGTATTTAACATCTTTTAATCGGTGTAGTGCCGTTTTCGTAGCGTTTCTCTTGGCTGCACTGATAGATTTTTTTTGTCCAATGAGATTTTAACCTTTATGTGTTGCCAGGGTGAATCTAATATGCCCAGGTTCTTCAGAATCAGTATTGCCGGCTGATGTAACTTAAACTATATTAGCAATGAGACTGTTTCTTCAAACAATCAGATTTCAATTTCGACTTAGCTGGCCCACCATAACATCAGCATTTTTCCCTCCTCTGATTGGAAGGTCAGAGCAAAACTATTACCGCCAAGTTCGACTAGCAGAACACATCTACAGCGATCTGCACACAATCCATTTGAGATAGGATTTGTTACACCTACAATGGCTGACGGAGGAGGGGGGATTGGTTTGGTTTTGTAAATGCTTAAAAACCCAGAAAAGCTAAAGATCATGAGGAGAGGACGACCAACTCCGACGCTAACTAGCTTGTCTCAGTACTATTGATGGTTTCTATAACTGTGACGTCATAGTGGTGGTATTAAGAGGTGGATTAAGTTGGGTAAGTCTCCACTGAAGGCCCAAGATACCAAATGGCCCGTCACTGCTTTTAATTGATACTACATAATAAGATAAATTCTACTCCATCTTCCCAACATATGTCATAATATAGATATATATGAATGTTTTTTATCTGTATGATTTATACCAGGATAAAACAAGAATTTCTATATATAACCAAAAAAAATTTGTGTTGTCTCACTTTTCTAAAGTTTACCTAAATCCTAAACTGGTGATGATGTTCTCTTATACGTTCAGACACAGTGTATAAAACGCATGTTACAGCAGCACAGGGGGCCGGCTGAGAAGTAACAAAACAGATCATTATTTGAATTAACTGCAAGTCAAATAAAAAATCTTGAGCTTTGCTTGTTAGATTAGATATGTAATATTTGCGTTTCTATTATTTAACAGTCGTGACTACAAAGGAAATTTTTTTCCCTGAGTATGTTTATCTGACACTAGAAAAAAAAAATATTGTGTTAGTCCAACAAAAAACCCACCACATGTAAAGATTTTAGTCCAATAGAAATTATCCAAAACCGAGCCTCTCAAACTCAGACAATCACACCCAGTTAATATGGCTAGGTGTTGCAATGCTTAAACATGTACAGGTTCAGCTAGACTCACACTGTTCCAAAGAAGAAGAAGCAGCCCGTAGCAACAAAGAATAAAAATAAAACAGAACAAATGCAGATCAAAACATCCGATATCTCATTCACATATTGTTCAGTTTCTTTTGGCAGATGGCCAAACATGTCAGAAACTGCGACTGAAAATCATCCCTACATGTCAACTTGAGGTCACTTAAAGCCTTTCCAGACTGTTTTTCTGCTCAAAATAAATCCTGGTTTTATAGCTGCAGTGTCAACTGACATAATCAACATCCAAGTTACAGCAGAGATTTCAGCAACACTAGCATGTACGATTATTCCTTTTCACTGAATTTCTTTATTATTTGGGAACTGAGGGTACTAACTATTGCAGTTTTTCAGAAGAATCTCTTTCAAATCTAACTGAATATATGATTTCATCTGCTAAACAGTCTATGGTTGTTGTTTGGTTCTCCTCACGATACCTCTTACATTTTCAATAGGAGAGAGATGTGGACTTCAGGCAGGCCAGTCCAGCACCCTCTCTGTGTATGAAGCCCCTCTGCAGAAGTCGTGCAGAATTAGGTCTGGCCCTGTCCTGCTGGAGTAACCACGGATCTCCTGGGAAGAAACTTCATCTTTTTGGTAGCATGTGTTTCTCCCAGTATACACCCCTGCATCAAAAGGCACCTTCACAGAAATTAAGCCATGGACACTGATGCACCCCTATACCATCACAGCAGAGCCTTAAAGATGCTGACTTTTGTGCATCGCTCTAAAAACAGCCTGGATGTTTTTTGTTTTTTTTATTTTTGGCAAGTAAAACCAGACGTCGGGTTTTGTTTTTTTTTGCCCAAAATCAAATGAAATGTAGACTCATCTGATCAGAGAATATGTGTCCACAGCCTTTCTGTCAATCTGAGATGATCTCCTGTTCACAGAGCTCAGTAGTGTTTCTGTACACAGTTTATGAGCGACTTACAAATGAAGATATAACAAGCTATATAAAGAGCTAACAATAAACTACATAGAGGGAACCCACTAGTCCGACTCTGTCAGAGATGACAGAGTAGAGATAGAGTGCAGGCTTAGAAGGAAGTGCAGAAAGATAAAGTGCAGAGATAGAGGGGGTAGGGAAGTACAAGGTAAGTGCTAGGATAGGAGATGCTCTCTGAAGATCTGGGTTTTCAAGAGTTTCTTGAAGATAGACAAGGACGCCCCTGTTCTGGTGGCGCTCGGAAGGTCATTCCACCATCGTGGGACGACACATGAAAAGAGTTTGGATTGTCTTAGGCTTGGTGTAGGCACTGCTAGACGACAATCCTGGGACGAACAGAGGGACCGAGTTGTGACATAAGCTTTTGCAAGAGCATTCAAGTAGATGGGAGCCGTTCCATTAAGCACTTTGTAGGCTAACATCAGTGACTTGAATTTGATGCGGGCGGCTAAGGGCAGCCAGTGGAGTTCAATGAACAGAGGGGTGATGTGTGCTCTTTTAGGCTGATTGAAGACCAGACGTGCCGCCGCGTTCTGGACCATCTGCAGAGGTTTCATAGTACAGGCTGGGAGACCAGTTAGGAGAGCATTGCAGTAGTCAAGGCAGGAGATGACCATGGCCTGCACCAGGAGTTGGGTGGCATGTTGGGTTAGGTATGGTCTGATCTTCCTTATGTTTAGTAATGCAAAGCAGCATGAACGAGCAACCGAGGTAACATGATCTTTGAAGGTCAGTTGATCATCAATCATGACACCCAAGTTTCTAGCAACCTTTGATGGAGCAAGAGATAGGGATTCAGTTTGGATGCAGATGCTGTGGTGTATGGTTGGTTTGGTTGGGAAGACAAGCAGTTCAGTTTTTGGGAGGTTAAGTTGGAGGTGATGGGCTTTCATCCATGTTGATATGTCAGAGAGACAGTCTGAGATTCGTGCTGAGACCGTGTGGTCGTCAGGTGGGAATGACAGATAGAGCTGGGTATCATCAGCATAACATTGTTATGAGAAGCCATGTGATCGGATGATCTGTCCCAGTGAGTTGGTGTATATGGCAAAGAGAAGAGGTCCCAGTACTGAACCTTGGGGGACCCCTGTGGCGAGGTGGTGCGCTGCAGAAGTGTGACCAAGCCAGGATACTTTGAAAGACCGACCAGTGGGGTATGATTCAAACCAGGAGTGTGCTCTCCCTGTGATGCCCATGCTAGCGAGTATGGACAAAAGGATACTGTGGTTGACAGTGTCAAATGCAGCCGATAAGTCGAGCAGGATAAGTACAGAGGACTTAGCTCTGGCTTCTTTTAAGGCTTCTGTCACAGCCAACAGAGCCGTTTCGGTGGAGTGTCCACTTTTAAACCCAGATTGGTTTGGGTCAAGGAGGTTGTTATGTGAGAGGTAATCGGTGACCTGCTTAAAGACCGCCCTTTCAATGATTTTAGACAGAAATGGGAGAAGAGAGACCGGCTGATAATTCTCCACATGAGTTGGAGGGAGGGATGGTTTCTTGAGCAGCGGTGTAACCTGAGCTTGCTTGAATGTTGTAGGAAATGTGCCCCATGTCAGTGAAGCATTAATCACATGCGTGACTGCTGCAGTTACAGTAGGAAGGTACAGTTACAGTTGATGTATAAATTCCTCCTTATTTAATACCGTTTCTAGTTACAATACTGTATACAGCGCTGGACATGTTGAGTGAAAATAATTTTTCAAGGTATTCCTGAGTCCATGTGGTTATACTGATCATGGTGAGATGACCATGGTTTGTCATACGGTGCGGCCTCAGGGCTCCAAGATTATCCAACAGTGGTTTCTGTGATTGGCCTTGATGCACTGACATTTCCTCTGGCTCTTTAAGTCCTTTTTCAATATTTTGCACTTTAGATGTTGAAAGACCAAAGTTCTTTGTCATTTTGCAGTGGAAAATATTTCTGTGAACTGATCGATGATCTTCTCACAGGTTTTACACAATGTAGTGAGCCACAACCCATCCTTTCTTGGAAAGACTAAGCCTTTGGTGGATGCTCCTTTTATACCCAATCCTGGCACCCTCACCTGTCACCAACAAATCTACTGATTGTAGAATCTTGCTGGCATCAAATTTTGTTTACATGCTCTAAATTCAATGAAGTTGGATTTGTGTCTCTGAATTAGAAATAAAAATCGTCTGCCCTCTTTGCATTTGCATGCGTTTGGTGTAACTATTATTCCGTTACACATGTACTCTACATCGCCAACAAATTTAAATATATCAGCCATAAATATGACATGGACTTAAATTAAATATGCAAATCATGCAATGAAGAGTCTGCAGGGTATTTACTGCTGAGGACTTTTATATGAACTGTCAACCTGATCTACAAAATCCAGCATCAAATCTGAAAAAACGGAAAAAGGGATTTCATAAATTCACCTAGACTAAAAATGTTTTACAAGCAGAGGTCAAATTTTAGTGAGATTAAGAGATCCTTAAATATGGAACTTGTTTTCTGGTTAACATGCATCTTGCTTGAAATATATGACTTGTTTAAGAGAAATTAATTTATGCTTTTAGTTCTCTCCCGCGCCGGAATCTTAGTTGTATGATACAGATGTGTCAACAAGCAATTATTAAACACACTGTTTTCTATTTGGACATCAATTCAACATGTTTTTTGTTGTTGTTTTGTTTCATTTAACACTGAAGAAGGAGTGAAGAAAGAAAATGAAATGCTTAAAGGGCTTATAATTTTCTATTTTAAAGAAAAGATCAGAAGAAACAGTCGGATCTGGTGGATATCAACTTGAAGGTTTTAGGGTGATCTTTTTAGAGCTGGAGCCTGGAGGCTACAATTGATTGTGGTCTTTGTCTGGATCCAACTTTCTGACCATTTACAGGACGTTGGGTCCATCACAAAAGGAAAAAAATACAACTTTTTTGTTGTTTTTTTTCTCCAAAGAGAGTAATTGATGGCCTTCAGGAAGCCCATTGTTTTTGTGTAGCTGCTGAGGTCTAAACGTTCCTGAGAAATAAGTGCAGGAATTTGAATTGGAGACTTTGAAAAATGGCCAATGACAAAACTGTAAGAATGATAGTAAATGTTAATTTGAGCCCATGGAGGTACACACTCCGCTACTCATCTACGTCTTTGCGTGATGCTGAGAGTTGGTGGTGTGTGTGTGTGCTGAGAGGGTGGAGTGCATAAGTGGGGGGGGGGGCAATAAAATGAGAGTGAGCTGCATTGAAGGAGCAGATGTGCGAGGCGCACCATCTGAGCCAGACGCGCTCCGTTAATTAGCGGCGGAAATATTAACGGAATAACCGGATTATGAGGATTTGAGGAAGAGAAGTCACCTGAATCCAGTCTCATACAAGGTGGCCGGGGGGGGGATTAAGTTAGGCGTCGTCACTCCTCCGGGCTACTGTCATGGGGATAGACCGGCGGCGGAGAGCCTCTCTGGCTCTCACCTTGAACTTCCTCGCCTTGTTTCTGGCCGTGTCGGCGCTCACAACCAGCTATTGGTGCGAGGGGCTGCGAAAAGTGGTGAAACCGTTCTGCACCGGCCCGGTCACCACCAAGCAGTCGTTCTGCATCACGTTCAACAGCTCCAACATCAACGACACGCGGCTGGTCCAGTACATCTGGGAGACCGGAGAGGATAAGTACGTGATGAGGAAGTTTCACACCGGCATCTGGTTCTCCTGCGAGCAGAACATCAACATGACCGGTAAATTTGTGTGGGCACCGGGCTGAGTGATGGAGCGCCGAGCGGCGCGCGGGCACTGCGCGGAGAGAAAGGCGCGTTGGTCTATTAACCACTGAAAAAAAATATCTCAGCGTCGTTTTTCTTTTTTTCCTTCTTTTACCAGGACCGAGCAGATTCATGTATTAGCTAATTAGTTGTTGTTTTTTTAAATGACCAAACACATAAAATCTGCTCCTCAGCGTTGACGTTTTGTGGACATCCAAAACATAGTAGATACAGAACTTTTGTTTGGTCCTTGTATGTCCAAAATGCATCAGGTTTTTTTTCAGTAATAAATCTTATATGATGCTATCTAAAAAACTGACACCAGCTGACAAAGTATGAGTCATTATCTGAGAAATCCTTGCGCCTTGGTTTTAATGCCCCCATAAAAGCAAGGTTACTGGCACACTGCGCCTGATATTTCATTTTCTTCACTGTGTGTGTGGAACCTGCTCAGCTGATTTACAGGTCATCTGCAGAAGAGCCAGCTTTTGGCTGTATACACTGCATGTCAACAATATAGGCTACAGAGTTTGGTTTTTGTCTTCAAGGTGCCATAAAAGCATTTGTTGTGTTGACTGTTAGATTTTAGCCCAGCAAACTCCCACCAGAGATTTTCACTGATGGGAGGAGAATGTGTTACTGAAAACTCAGAAAATAAATCCCTTCACATTGGATCAGACTGTGGTTTATCTATTTATTTATTTTTGTATCTTTAAATTCTAAATAACATCTTTATCCCTGTCTCAGAGAGTCTGCCTGTGGCTCCTAACATCAGTCTGACAATATGATGGGATACAGATGAATTTATCAGAATGTTACAGTGTTGCCTGCAGTCAATGCGTGTCAGTTAAATGTCTCATTTACACTCTTTTTCAGGTGAGAAATGCAGAAGTTTCATTTATGTGGCACCACCAAATGAAAGAGGTAAGAATATATTTTATAAGATTTTGTATATAAACATAAAAACATGTTCAGTCATACAGAAAAATTCAGACTTCCTTGCAAGTCTGCAGTTGCCTCACTGGTGCTGAACAATGATTCAAGAATCATAAGAGGCTGAGAAAAGGGACCAAGCAAAGTCAGACAAAGCTGGTTTTTTTCACTTAGATCTGTTGGTTGACACATCTATATAACGCTTGTAATGATAAACTTCCGGTTAAAGTTATCAGGCAATCAGCTTGAAATCAGCAATTCCTTCCAAGCAACACTGGCAGGATTATGCTAATTCCCCTTTTATTAATGTTTCTTTTTCTAATGGGTTTAAAATACTTTAGCCTAACAAAAATGAATGGCTCTTGGGGATATTACACATCTCTGGGTGGAGTAATTACTTGCACCGCTGGGAAATAAGTACACATGTGTTCTTTAAAATCGATTGCTTTTATATCTTCATCTGGCAGCAAATCAGTTGCCTCGGCTCTCCTGCTTTGCTGAAACCTGATTCCTGCTGCATTCCTCTGTGCAAACAGTCAAGCATTGTTCTCATGCGGTCTCTTTTGTTTGGGCTGAAAAGATGCTGTTTTTGCCTGATGAATCTATTTTTTCAACAACCGCAAAAAGGTTTCAACTGAACCATACAAAGAAGAAACATTAAAACAAGATCCAGCAACATTTTCTGGGCGTGAGCTCGTTTAAGGTGGACTACAAAGAGGAAAACAGTCTGGTGGACCAAAATGTAACAGCCTTTTTGGAAATCATGGATGCTGTTGTTTAAAGTGGTCAGGAAAAACCTGGTGTGTCATTGACAATATTTGTTCCTTTGTTAATGGGTAATTACAGTAGATAAATGAAATCCACATTAACAACACATGGCCCCGAACTAGACAGAACAAATTCCTAAATCAAGCAGGAAAGATGAAAATATGTTTTGCTTTATCTTCTCAACAACAACAAAAAAGGAGGCTTGTAGATTTCATATTGGCAGCAGCCTCTAGTGGCCATAATAGTTATAACAGGTGAAGAAGAATATAGTAGTAAAGTAGTTATAAAATGACAAAGTTTGCATTAGGAGGAGGTTTGGGTGGATGGAGGGGCCAACAAAGCACTTGACTTCAATATTGAAACTGCTGTTTATAACTACCTTAACAATGATAATGAACGATTTATTTCTGAAAACCAAAGCCAGATTTAACTAAGCAGGCTGTTTATGTGCATAAACCTAAATAAAACAGAGGTTAAAGAAAGTATTATGTTTCCCCATCTAGAAGATGATCTTCAGATCGCCTTCAGAGGCAAGGCACCAACAATAATTCTTGAAAAAGGCAGTTAATTCCTGTAAGAACTTTTGAGACCCCATAAAAATTGAGAAAAAATTCAGCAAAGAGCTGCAACAGGACCTTCAGTTGATCCATCTACTGTTGGCCCAAGCCTCATTAGAAATGCTCTCCATGGAAGGGTGGCTGTCAAGAAGCCATTCTTAAGGAAGGGAAACAGGGATAATTAAAGAAACTAAATTAATTAACGAAAGAAATGTTCCCTGACCAGGAATCCAACCCGGGCCGCGGTGGTGAGAGTGCCGAATCCTAACCACTAGACCACCAGGGACATGGGCAGTATTAACTCATCCACCTCCAAGCAAGAGATTGTTAGTTTAACGTCCCTCCTCACTCTACAACATATCATATAAATAGAATAGTAGAAATATTGAAGAGATGTAAGAGGAAAGCATTTATCATATGTGCCTGTTTGCATGTAATTGCAATGCCTTAAATATGCACTCAGAACATTTCCTAAGCCTTTCCACAAGCCCACTTCAAATGCATGTAAAGAGATGTTTTACTAAAGTGTGACATTCCATTTAGCTGAAGGATGTAACTATATTCATGGAACCACAATGGGATACTTTGGGTGACAAGCATATTACATCTATTACACAACCTGTGATTAATTAACCACACAGTAACTTCCTGCCCTTGGGTGATGTGAACAATTCCACTGCAGCTTAAGTTTAAATCTGCCGATATTTCATTCTACCATCCACACAGACCTTTCTCAGGATGTTGTGTGTCTCTTAATATATCTTATTTATCCTTTCTCTCCCTGTGAAGGTTAATAATATGGGCTATGGGGGAACTGGTAGACCTTTCGTTACTCATTATTCCTCCCCCTCCTCCCTCTTTTCCATCCCTGCCCTCGTCCTTCACCATAGCTAAAGCTTATCTTTCTTCTCACCCTTGCATTGCACCTCATCAACCTCACATCATTTTCCCAACCATCATTGCGACATGGATGTCTCTCTGTGTTCTTCCTCTTTGCTGTTGCTTTACCAAACTGTCTTCACAGGAGTGCTGTGGCTGTGCATCGTGGCAGAGTGCCTGTACATCCTTCTGCTGGCCACTGGGGGCATCCTCATGTCTCTGGAAGTGTGTCACTTTGGTAACGTCATCGATGGCCTCAAGCTCAACGCCTTCGCTGCCATATTCACTGTGCTCTCAGGTGAGAGGTGTCATGATATTTACCATGTGTCACATAAAATGGAGTACATGAGTCAAGTTTTAGGATTTGGATGCATATGTTGTTATTATTCGTATTATTATAGAAGTAGAATTTGAATTATCTTCACATTTTAAGAAAATTTGGAATTACTATTGTACTATTTTGCAAAAGAAAAGACAAGAATAAACCTTTCTTGGACATTGTTTGTGAAACTGTGTCTACAGCAATATTGGTTGACTTATGCAAGTAGAGCCTATAAACACTGACACAAGTACACTTGTTCAGTTAAGTTTGGATTCTGCTTTTGAAAAAAATGCTAAACTTAGTTATCTTCTACCCAGAATACAGAAAGCCACTGATGTTAGCATGTATGACTCAGCAGAGAATGTGAGGGCACGTCACAATGGTTTGCATTATTATGAGGGAGCTCCATCTTCCATCTTTGCTGCCTGGTTGGCTTTGGTTTAGTTTGGCTATGAAATTGTTCAAAATGGTCAAATTGGTTAGAGAAAATGGAAAAAGAGAGAGATAAAGGTTCTTACCAAGAGAAAAAAAAATGCACTGCAGGAATAAGAGACAATGCAGATCTGTACAATGGACAGCATAAAACCATTATCCTGAAGGTTAGCATGCAGTAAAAAGAAGACAGCCTTGGTGCTAATGGTATCCTTCCAACATTAGGCATAAACAAACATCATTTTACCAACTTCAGTGCAGCCTGACACCAACTTCACTTTCTCACTAGCTGTGCATAGAAAATTGGGGCTATCAAGCCACGCTACCTACAGTATCATCTATTGCTAACATAAATGTTATTTCGACATTACCAGAGTCATTAGCAGCTCCTACACACTGTTGTCACAGTATTGTTAAGACCCATTTACATATCTGGTAATTCTTTAATTTTGTAAGTCACTTTGCTCCTGTTCACACCTACTTTTGAAGGAACTACCACTGTAACGATCCAGTCCAACAGTCTTTTTGCTCAATAAGGTTCCAAACTGAATGAAATGTCTAAGCAATGAATATCTAAACAGTAGCCATAATTAGAGCTGTTCGAATTATCCATTTGTTTAAAGAAGCTTTAGTGCTTCCCAATTATACCCTTTAGCACAGAAAACACTGGAGAATCTTTAATGCAATGAAAAAGGCCAAAATTCTTTCCAACAATCCCTTGCGTCCATTTCTTTCACAGTGAATGTGTCTTCATCCAGTCATACTCATGATATATCCTATTCTACTATCAATATTACCAATAAGAGGAGGTATCTTAAGCACTTTATGGATATCTGGGTACATGTATTGTCAACAGCACATAATCATGTACAAAACAGTTATGAAACAGGTATGTAACTTTACTTAGAGGAGCCGAGAAGGAGGAGTCATACCAGTAAAGTGTAGTATACTAACATTGTAGGAGGGGGGCCTATGACAAAGGGAATTTAGGTTTTCTTTAAGCTACAAATAGTACCGTTTAAAAGGGAAAGTTGTCAGACATTTCCACCCTCGAGATATTAAAGATGAGGGTAAAGCACACAGGTTCGAAAGACCACGAACAGATGAGATTTCAGTGCAAAGTCTTTATTATCTTTTATTTTAAGTCTTCTTTAAAAGAAACAGGAGTTTTCTGGAATAAAATGTAAAAGCAGTTACAAAACTTGAGGTGGGACCATCATCCAAAAAGCAGGTCGCTACCCCTCCACCAACCCCAGCTCAAGGACCATATGGTCAGAATGTATGAGCAGAGCAGACAATTTAAACAGCACATGTCCTGAATTGGGTTAAAGAAATGAAATATCTAAAACATGCAACACAAATTCTCAGAATTCTCTCTGCTGGGCCTTCTCACACCTGAACCTGATCCACTGTGTCCTGATAAAATTCGTACTTTTTGGTAGTAACAAATTTGGATTACTTTAAATATGCAATTCAGAAACAAAGTAAGCACATGTTCGTTTCCCGTTCATTTTAGTTCAACATCAAAATAATTCAGTGTTTTACCCCCCTTCCATGTTGGCATCTGTCCAGTCACACATTCAGGCCAGTTGCTGTCCCAAAGCCCCTGAGAAGATTTTCAGCTAGTTTGCAGTCTGCCTCCAACTCTCAGTGCAGGAATTATAACAATGACCTTCTCACTAATCCATCTATGAAAATGATGCCGACCACCACTCTCTGAGCAGGGAATCAGCAGTAAAAGATACTTGGCTCAAAAGCAGTGACTTGCAGCATTTTACTGATTCACCAGGTCAAATTCGAGGAAGTGTCTGAAACAGACATTTTCTGAAGAGTTGTGTCCCGTGTACAGCCTGGGTCCACGGTTTTACCCCATTCTGTCATATATAACATTTGTGAGATATACACTGTATCTTTTATTAGAAACCTTAAGGAAATAATTGAAGGTGGGTGCTACTGTACAACAACTTTTGAAATTATGATCAGGCAAGATATAAAACGTGACAATACCATTTATGTGAATTTATAATAGGTTTATGATTATTTTGACAAATATGACTCTCCCTCGATGTCCGCTAGCAGATCTGTAATTTACAACTTCTCAAGGGTATCAGTTTATCATAAAAACCAGAACCAGAAACAAACCTTCCTCCTTGTCTTCTTTTGGCCTAATTAAAAAAAAGTGTTAAAGTGGTGGTGTGACAAATATATTTTGACCAAAAGCCATAGTCAATAGTTGGAAAACTACACAATTTTTCCTTTATGTCTATTGTGATCTAAAAGTTGGTCTCTTTTTTGGACAACTTCTGGGAATTCCTTACAGAGACACATGGATATTTAAAAGTTGCTACACTCAAGGCTACATATTGATAAATTTGGTGTAAGAACTGGATTCTCCGAGGCCGACTACAGCTTTGATTTTTGACTCAGAACAAATAAATAATGAACTCCTGCCAGCATGTGAAGCAATGAACAGAACTGTGTTCATGCTCGTTAAATAACACTCAAACCTCTCACTTGCTATTCTCAGCTATTCAATAAACTGTCGATTAGATTTAAACCCAGGAGTTGATAATATTATTCAGTAATATTTACAGTCATAAGAGTTATGTATCCTTTTATTTTTCTAGGAAAAACTCATTGAGATTAAAATCTCTTTTCCAAGTGTGACCTGACCAAGACAGCAGCGTAAAACAAACAACACACACCAAGACCACAAATACACAAACACATAAACAGTTTCATGAAAAATACCCTGGAGATATTACAAAGCATTAAACATTAGTGCGATTACAGGAGCCAAGTGAGTTAATGTCTCAAGTAATTAAAGTAATTAAAAAAAAAAGCTAAAGTAATTACATGAACTAGTTTATAGTTTGCTTGTTTGACTTGTCATTACTTAATTTTCTATGCATTTATTCAGGTTGTATTCTGATTGATCAAAACAGTTTTTGATCAAATAATAAAAAAAAAAATTTAATTTGGTGTTTTACTGCTCATTGGTTTATTTCTCATTCTCACAATATACATTTTTTGACGTTTAACTACTCCTACATATTTTCACCGATTTCAACAAATTTGGTCTCAAATGTTCAGCTCATTCAGGAGATGGGTGCAATATCTTTTGGTATTACTGGCTTTTATACTTTTTAAAATACTTAACTTTTATTCTTCTTGGTTTTTATGAATGAGGAGCCAGCAGAGTGCCGCACTGATAAACTTCAGCTTTGTCTGATATTCAACTACATTTTTCAAACAAATTCCTCTAACTTTCATTCAGTTTGACTTGCAGAAATAAATTCTACCCTAAAACATAGGAGCATTTGTCCTCTTTCAGCCAATGCAACGACCAACGAGCTGACATTTACAGAATTTCAGCTATGAGCCTTGAAAGAAAGCGAAAGAAAGCGAAAGAAACTTTTCAAATTCTCTCAATACCAAACTCTCACTAATGGAAAGTTTGGTCTGACACAGCAGACACCTTCAACTGTGTTCAACTCGCTGCCGTTTCAACATCTTTCACTCCATTGAAATAAAAACTACATTACCTCGTTCCTCTAACCCTTCTGGTGCTGACGGTCTTCAAATTGTTTTCATGTATAATAGTTTTCTCACAGGAGGTCATAGTATCCCTTCAGCCATTTTCTCCTCCTTGTCCATATCTGCTGGATGTGAGCTCATTAAGCCGCAGCTGTTCACAAACTTTCCTATAACTGTGAGGACATCTCTCTTCCACTCCTCTGTTACATATTACACTGCAGCCATTTTAACAATTACTCACATGACCTTTGACCTTCTTTATAGAATATTGTGCTAATTACGGATTTAAGCAACTGCTTTTCTAATAAAATTCCACTTCTCTTTTGCTACTTTGGCATCTTCAGGTGTCTTCATTACTTCGACCTTGAAGTTGAATGTGAGCCCATTTCATTCCAGCCCATTGTTCAAATCAGCTGCTTTGAATGAAACCATATCTTTCTTTCTTCTCTGTGTGTTTCCTTGTTTCCCATTTAGCATCAGTGTTCTGGTGATCCATTTAACCTTTGACTTTTTTTTATGAGAACTGTTCTTCTCTGTATTGAAATGCTCTTTAGCTGCCACTTCTAAACTTTTAAAATTCAATTTAAGGTTCCAATTAAGCTGGCATATCCATTCCATTTTAACTTTTTAGAATGATTTAGCAAACTTTCAAGACTTTTCACTTATTTTCATTCTGCTTGAAATCCTTTTGTTGTTTTTAACCCTTCAGCTCTTCTTTGTTGACACTTCTGCCATTTTTCCAGCCATTTAAACAATTCTGCCTTTTTTCAATCAGCTTCAAATTGTTTCACTAATTTCTTTTTCAACTTCAAATTCCTTCAATCAAGACCTCAGCAAGTTTTTACTGCTAAATTGAATTGTTTTCCACTTTTTTAGCATGGTCAGCTAACCCCATTCAACATTCTCACTGCTGTTTCGCAGGAATAGCTCGGCTGGTGACCACCAATGGGAACTGTATGGAAGAAATAAACAATGGTTCATCACTTCATTTCATACTAAGCTGAATTGCAGAATTGCCCATCAATCACAGCGGCTTGCTTGAGTTCCAAACTTAGTATGTTAATACTTTATACACACACAAACACATCTACAGTGTTATAAAAACAACACTACAGTAAAAGTAAGCTTGCTGACATTAAAACTAGCTTATTAGTAAGCTAAGCTAACGCTGTTTGATTAGTTTAGCTGTAAATGTTAGCTGTTGGTGCATAAATTACTATAGTGGCTGTAAAAGTTATCTCAAGTGGACGACCATGCTGTCTAGTGCATAGGAAAAGTGCTAGTGATGTTGGTGATGTGGCCTGGTGTTCTGAGTGGAGGAATTTTGTAAAGGAAAGTTTCCTGAGCTGAAATGTCCTAGCAGGGCTCAGGGGGTAGGGGTTGTTGTCCATGTAGACTAAAGAACATCCACCATCCTGCCATCCACCAAGTCTTTTGCAAGAAATAGTTAGCTACCTTACAGCTAACTTACACAGATGCCACTAAAGCTGTTTTCACAAAAGAACACCAGAGATTTTCAGGTGAAGAAACAGACAATGTGGCCCAGACCTTTCTGCAGAACAGATAGCAGAAGTAAGGAACAGATAGATCAGGGAAAAGACCAAACACTCACCTGCCTGCACACGTGAAGTTCACAGAGCTGACACCATCTCAGCATATCACATAGCAGCTGTTGACAATCCATCAGTCATCCTGTTATGGTGTCCTCATTTTTGCATTTTCAGTTGACAGGAGTTGCACTCAGAATGCTCCTTTGTGGCAGGAACACCCTTAAATTCAAGTTGCTCTGAGTTTTGTTTTCGTAGCCATACTGAGGGTTTTCTTTCTCCATTCTGACTTTCTTTTGAATTGTAACCGATTCTCTCAACCTTGTCTGCATGTGTTGTATTTTATTTAAATAAAGCTCACCGTCTGGAGAAGTGAGCTGCGTAAACAAGGAACATGAACCTTTTAAAGTGTTGGGGTTTTATCTCTCTGCAAAAAAAAGGAAAAAAAAAGGTTCTGACATTTCATATTGCATCATCTGTCACGGTGTGTAGGCTTGTAAATAGCCTCCAAAGCATATAAGATTGCAGAGGGCTTGCTGTATTGAAATGTTTGAATTTGGAAAGGCATTTAAAAGTTGTTACTCCTTTTAATGGGGTGAGAAGCATGAGAGACACTATGGTAATGAGGTCTAGAGGAAGAATTCAAGGGGCTAGATTAAAGTTTATTACACTTGTCAATTATGCGGCATATAATGAAAATGGAGGAGCTTGGGTCTGAGGTGTCGATGGGAACAGTAGGTGTGTGGCAGCGAGACAAAAAAATCCCTTTATGATGTGAGGAAGTACCTTAAGCTACTTTTGCATGCTTTGCACAATACAGTTAAATATTTACAAATGAAAATGACAGGGAGCATAGCTTGTTAGTGGTTCATCTTGGTTTCCCTTGTCCATGCAACATAATACATTAGTTTAAAAGAATATCCCAAATGTAGTCAGCATGTACACATATTTATATTTGAAAAATAAGCAAATGAGGCACATGGATGCCTATTACAACGTACGATTACACTATTATACAACTGTATAGTGTAATATCCATATATATATATATATATATATATATATATATATATATGGCAACTCCTCCTTTGTTTCCCTGTGAAGGACAGCGTTGGGTCTCAGTGGATGGGGGAGCTGGGGGAGCATTGCTATTGTCATGGAGTGCTGCTGTAAAAACAGGGGTAATGTTGCTTCGCATATTTTTGCGGATTGTACATGTCAAAAAAAAAACATCACATGAGTGCCAGGAGCCAAGATTCCCAGTAGTGCATTGTAACGAGAACATCAATGCTACACATTTGACCTTTTGGTGTATTGGTAGATGTGTTGTTTATGTTTATGCATTTGGCAGATGTTTTTATCCAAAGCAACTTACATGTAGGCAGATAGGGTAAGGGCGTCTTGCCTAAGGAACCCCACAGGAGGTAGTACCTTTCATGAAGGGAATTTGAACACGTCTCCCACACGAAAGGTGGCAATCATACCACTACACTATCCAAGAGTGGTATTACTGTTCAAATGTCCAATGTCCAATGTCCAATGTCCAAAAGAACATTGTATTAGCTGTAGAAATTGAGAGAACAGAAGGAGTTATTCCTTATCACATTTGATGAGTTATTTACTTGTAGAGCTCAGATAGCCTAGGTAGGCCAATAACCAAGCTTGCAGATGGTTGGCACTATCTTGGATTTTACTTGCTAACACTAGCTGTTAACAAATCCCTGTTAATGTGCCTGGAACTTTGAATAAAACGTGGTGTTTATGTTTGGCATGAGAGCACTGAAGACTGATGATACATGTCAAGAGTTCACCAGGAGAAAAAAATGTGTCTGAATATTGATTTTCCAATATCAGTATTACTATCAATATTTGTAAAAGTTTAACTGAGGTTTGTGCACACGAGAAGAACAGATAAATGAGAAACAAGATCATATTTTTATTGAAAGTTCTTCAGCGTCTTATTCTGTAAATACCTCTTGTCTTCATTTTGGTTGATTTTGATGCCCCCTAGCGTAGAATAAGGCTAAATTGTGGTACACCTGAAGGGTATCGGGAGTATTACATCCCCAGTGTAACATGTCCCCATTAAGTGCTTTTTTTCTTAAAAAAAGATTAGTCGGATTGACATTTGCAACTTCACCTTACATGTACTGAAAGTGCATAATTTCCCATTGTAAAATGTGCTGAGACCCAGAAATGTTTCATTCATCCTGACACAAAGCTGTCCCTGATCTGCATATAATTATGATAATGTTGCTCAGGGATTGCTTTGAGAATAAACATGACCATTGATAGGGATGAAATGAGAATTTAGGTGTTTGCTGCTGAATCTGGTGCAGTCCAGGGATTTGGGCGGCTTATGTGGTAATCGGATTGGAAGGCTCCACTTGCTGATTTTTTTTCCTCCTCTATTTTTTGGGCGATACATGGTCGACAGTGAAAAACAAAAATGACATGTAAAAATGTCAAAGAATAACACTGACTGGAGATATGGACGATACAGTTGTAGTCATTAAGGTATGTCTACAATTGTTTCCAGTGCACGGTGGACTCTGACCACTCCATTGTGTTAAATGATTTGTGTGGAAACGTGGGAAAAAGTGGATACATGAGAAAGAGCCCACAAAAAGAGGATCAAAGCAGTTGTTGAGACTCTCAATTTCAAACTGAGCTGAAGTGAAACAAGTGCACAAACTTAATACTTGCCTTCCACTTGACTGAGTTAGCACACAGCTAACAATGTGTTGCTAAATGTTAGTGTTTGATAAATTGTCTTTACGATTGCCAGCCCCTAAAAGAATGCCTCACATTGCAAATTGACTGGATAGGTCTCTGGGGTGGGTTGTGTATTAAACCCAACCCTAGCTGTCATAGTTGTTGATGTGCAGGCTGTCACTTATGCACTGCAGTCCCTGCAGGTGTTTACTGCTTGTTCAACACATGATATATCTTTCTTCCATCCATTTTTCTATTTCTATACACACTTATATTAATGCAGGGGATTGGGGGCGCTGGACCCTATCCCAGCTGCTAATGGGCAAAAGGAAGGATACACCTTTGGATGGGTTGCCTGTCAATCACAGGTTCTTTTCTCTGTCATTAAGCATTTTAACTTGGTTTTAACCATTTCTGTCACTCAGTTTTTTTTCAACTATCATGCTGTAATCTCTACAATCTCTAGGCTACATGGAGCCATGGAATTTAGGTTGAGGATTTCTCCAATAAAGGATGTGTCCAAAAACTACCAACTTGATATAAACATTTGAAGCGAGCCATATGATTTACAGTGAAGAAACACTGCTTTCATTACAGTCATGGATATCAATTGGATTTGAATGAGTTATTTATTCATTCATTTTTATTATCACTTTGGTTTCTCTATGACATTGCAGTAACACCCTTTGCATGTGTATAACCTGGTTCTGCCAATAATCCTTTAGTTATATTATTGGCCAACTATAACTTCTAACCTCAACTAGGTTTTACACACAGTTTTGCAATCGCCTATTTACTCTCAGACAAATCAGCATCCTGTTATTGTGAGCACTGAAAACAATTATAATTGGTTTCATCAACACCCATAGATTTTACCACTGCTTATTTCTCAAAAACTTTTTAGCTTGGCCACAGCTCTTCAATCGTCTGATGTGCTTGGAGTTAGTGTTGCCTTAGTTAAAAATTGGATGGAATTGAGGAAACTTTGTGTTAATCTGCTGTAATGTTCACTCATCCCAGATTCACTCATCCCAATGAGGAACCTGTTGAAACTGACAAAGAAACACTGGCTGTGGCACACATAGTTGACCAGTATTATATTTTTTGACACCATAAATGTATATTGACAAGGATATGTGATCATGGTCAGATGATGTAATCATACACCATTTTAAAAAACAGCATTACCAGGTTTGACTCACTTACAAACCTCAGAATCTGCTGCTAATGTAGGATATACTTTGGCTGTTTCCCTATACCTGTCAGAAAAGGTACTAGCAGATCTTACAAATAAAACAAAACTGGAACTATATTACAAGTGAAAGTGCATTCTAAGGGTTGTTTTTTAAGTGTAATGTACTTTTGGCAAATTTCTGAGTAAGCATCCTTTCCATGTGTCATTCTTTTGAGATTATTAGATTGTTAAAAATGATGCGTTATTCTGCAACTTCTATACACTATCTTGTATTTAAAGAGTTAGCAAAGTGGACTGGATAGTGTAGTGGTATTTCCACCTTTTGTGTGGGAGACATGGGTTCAAATCCCCTGCATAAAAAGTGCTACCTCCAGTAGGGGTCCTTAGGCAAGACCCCCTTACCCTACCTGTAAGTTGCTTTGGATAAAAGCGTCTGCCAAAATGCATAAACATAATAGTAATTCTTAACCTGACCCACCGCAAAGTGTCATGAGTAAAATTTGCAGGATCATAGGGTGGAAATAACAAAAAAGAATACATTTCATATTTAAAATTGAAATATCTGATAACTTTAGAAGGGAAATCCCTTTCCATTAGTGAAGCTGTATAGTGTTTTAGTGGATGTAGAAAGCTGCATGAAGATAACATGTTTCATTCAGTTGATTTGGTTTTCCACATGTACAATTATGTAGTGCAGCTGCTGTTCAGCTTCATGTTGTGCTACACTGCCACCAAGTGGTGACAATTGAGAAGTGAACTGGTTGGTCAGAATTAGTTTCGCTCATTACCTCCTTACATGTTGCAGGTCTGCTGGGTATGGTGGCACACATGATGTTTACCACAGCCTTCCAACTGACTGTTAGCATGGGTCCAGAGGACTGGAAACCTCAAACATGGGACTACAGTTGGTCATATATGTGAGTGAGATTTTACTTAAGTTCTGCATTGCCCTGTTTCATGTCTCTTTGATTTGAGTCTTTAACAGCTTTCCAAAGACAAGCATTAACAACTTTGAGCCTGAGACGGTTTAATAACAATGCGGACAATGATTGATAAAACAGGATGCATACAAGACAACAAAGTCCTTTACATGCAAGGAGTCTTCAAAGTGACAGAAAAAAAACATCTGGGAATAAAAGCATAAAGTTACTCTTATCACAAAATGTGTTCCACGAAAGATGAAACAAGGATTTTTTAGAAGTATACTTCAGCACTCCATCAGCACTGCAGCACTGCAGCGTTGACCCTGAGTGACGTTGCCTGACCTCCAGCAGTTATTGTGAGTATGGAATGTCTTGACAAGGGACTGTCAAGGCATGAATGACACCCTCCAGGAAAGTGCTCACACTTTGCCAGTTTTGTTGCCAAAGGCGTCTGTGGCCCCGGAGGTGGAGTGGCCATCAATATATGACGGATTATAGAACTGAATATGCAGAGTAATAGGTACTGTATAAATTTGTGTGGGAATCAGTGAATGGGTCTTGTGCTGTAAAGCATTCATCAAGACTTCAAAAACACAATATAAATTCAGTACAAAGACACAATAACACAAGAAAGCACTTCCAGGAGCAGCCGTGTGAGGACGTAGACAGTGTGGAAGATGCAACAGCTGAATTATGTTAATATGAAAAGCTGTCCAAAGAGGCATTTTGTTCCTTTGGTTATTGTTTGTCTGCTAAACACTTGTCAAAACATACTTGTTTTTCCTGTCATGCACTAATTATTAAGTGACAAAACAGTCTTGACAACTGATTATGTTCTTGTAGCGTAATTGTTATGTCAGCATGCTGAAATAATGAGAGATCCTTTTTTCGGAAGTTGTTATTTTTGGGAAAACCATGGTTGTTGTGTCAGGATCGTTGAGGAAAAGCTTTCCTGACAATACAAAGTTTAAAAGATTATGCTGGTACTTGCTTATCTTCATCTTTGGCCTCCAGGTTAGAAGTTATTCTTGATATCATTTAGTCGTAGTAAGTAGTGAAATTAGCAGTACAAGTTCATATCTTTTGATCCAAGTTCTAACATTTCCATATTTCAACCTCTTAGATTCAAAACAATAATATCCTACTGAATAAAGTGGCTGACATGAATTTTTTGGCTTTTTTTCTTAGTTTGGCATGGAGCTCCTTCACGGCCTGCATGGCATCCTCGGTCACCACAATCAACCGCTACACCAAAACCATCCTGGAGTTCAAGCACAAGAGAAGGAACATTGAGAAGAACTTGAAAATCAAGCAAAAGCTGCTGGAGCTGGACTCTCCAGAGCAGGTGTGGGACATGTACATCAGCTCAGTGCCGAGTACAGCTGAGGAGCTGCTGGACCTGTCATCAAACGGCCGCAAACTTTCCAACACCTCCATTTTCCTGGACCTCAATGACCTGCCCGATCCACAGGGAGAGGAGTATTGTTAGACGAGTAGGGTGTAGCATTTTCAAACATCAGAATGTCATTGACATGTTCATGTGCGACACAGTGTAAATACTATAGAAATAGGTCATGACATCATGGCTGAGACCTCTGATGGTTTGTTTTTCCACCACAACCCGTGACTAAACACAACGTGACTAACATACTAGCTAAAAGTTAGTTATTTAACAGACACAGAACAAAGTGACCATTTAGTTGAAGTCATGTTTTGGGCCACCTGATTAATGCAAGTCTGACATTTATTTCTATTAGTCTTTACCAGCTCCTAGTAGGTACGATTGGGTCTTTAGCTTACGAGATGTTTCAGGTCCACCAGCGAGTTGCTGATGAAAGCTATAAAATCTTTTAAACTTCAACAATGAGCTAGGCAGCTTTAAAGCTGAAACTAAAGCCTCAATGTTTCTTCAAACTGATGTTTTTCCATCCATTTCTTCAGAAAACTTTATATCATTAGAGCATCATTGACTTTTTCCAACTGAGTCTGATCCAGAAAAAAGTGGTTTATGGCAGACTTTGAATGTTGGATACTGTGACAGTATTGTAATATTGGCTAAGGCACACATCTGTGGGTAGCAGTAAGGTGATGCAGCACTGCCAAATGTAGTTGTAAGCCTACATTTAGTCCAATCAAAGCAAGCCAGATGTAGAGAATCTGGTATAAAGGCGCCATTGTTTTTGTGGTTTCCAACACATGCATATTACACAAAGTAATAGTGGGAATGGGCAAAGTAAGTAGAGATGTCATTGTTTCCTAAAAACCCAAGTTTGCTAAGTACACACATATCCTCACTTTGAAATTTGTTTGTGAAAAGCTCAGTTTTATTACACCGTTTGCAAGTGAATGATAAGTGCAAATGCAGAAGATAAAGTTTGTTTTTGCATTAGAGTGAACTTTGGCCTAATGCTCTTGACACACAGTTGTCGGGCAAGACTAATGCGCCGTCATTAAAGTTGACATGTAAGCAATACAATTCCGAACAAGGGAGGTATAATGACATGGAACACAGGAAGAGGGAGCCACCATCGAGGAACATGCCGCTCTAACCAGCAACTATGTGGTCACCCACAATGCCAGTTTGCTGTGTGTAAGCACACACTGATGCGGCACTGATCCTCTCTATTCAAGTGGAGGTCTCTGTAGAACAGATATCGGCTTTTGTCAATTAAAATGGGATTTTTTTCAATCAGTTTTCTTTAACTTAAGTGATTGGTGGTTTTGGCAGATGATGCTGTGTTGCGCTTTCATTAGTGCAGAGCAAAAGCCACATGGTGTATTCAAAGGGACCGTGTGTGAACATGTAGTCTGAATGGGCCACTATTCATTCTCAATTTTAGAGTTGTTTTGCTGCCTGACAACAGAAATAGAAAAATATGTAAATGAGCAGCTTTTTTGGGGAATTTGGTTCTATTAAGATGCAATATCTATATATTCAATTCAATTATCTATATCATTTATAACTTCTCCTTCTTCGCATCTACAAACATCTATTTTTCCTGTAAGAACCAGTTCCTGCGCAGTTATCAAATGATTCTAGCCAAAAACATGTGACAGAAAAATGCCCACAGATTGAAAAATTCCTGCTTTGATTAACAAATGCCCACTTTCATACCCCAGAGAACCATTACTCCCTCTATTTGGCCTGTATGATTTACCAAAAGGGAACAGAGGCAGCTTAGAAAGGACCTCTTGTTACATTTAACCATTACGTTTCATATTTTGGCTTTCTTAAATGTCCTGAAAAGGCTCTTTATTCTTTGCAAAAAATCAGGGCAATAGCAACCATTGTTGCTACCGAATGTAGAGGGGTCACGACGCCCTGGTCCCACATTCTTTACTGGGATTCACATCTGAATAATTCCTTCAACTCTTTGAGTTCAGGTAAAATAAAGCAAGGCAAACAAAATCAGTGAAGATATTCAAATTTTAAAGTCTGCCTGCTTGTTTTTTTTTTCAATTTAAAAATAAAGATTAGATTTAAAGTATTAAAACTAAATTCTTACTTACTCATTACTTACTCATCATCTCATCTTACTCATTTTTCTCTACTGTCTTTATAGGAAGAGATCAGATCATTTGATATTTCTGGATTATTAGTCAGAGTTCTTGTTTCTATACCATTAACCAACAAGAAACACAATTATAGAACTCAGGTTATAAGGGCATTTCACAAAATGTTTTGCACCATCTGATACCATTTTGGCTCCTTCAGAAATAGATGATAAGTACCTAGACTTAGACATGGTTGTGTCAGCTTTAGCTCAGTCAGTTGAGCTCTTGTCCCTCAACAGCAGGTTAATACATTTGATCACATCTGTTCAGTTAGTAAAATTTTTCACATTTCATTTTTGTAAAAAGCATGCTCTGTTTCAAGGATTAGGTTGTGTAAAATATGAGTATTTGATTAATTATATCACAAATAATACTAAGGTTAGGCTTTAAGTTAAAGCACTGGCTTTTATAACATACTTAATACCTTATCCGAGGAGTTTTTCCAGGTCCTTCAAATATGCCAGTTTTGACTTACATACATGATAGCTTGCTAGGTTATAAAAAAAAACCTAGCTAGCTAACAAACAACATGCCAGGTTACAGCAAAACTAGTAAACATGTTGTTTGGTAGCTAGATTTTTGTTGCAAAAACTATCATTAAAATAACATTTAAAGAATATTTTATTTTCTTAACACCAATGCTTGCTAGGAGATGCTCTGTTGTGGTCAATTGTTTGCTAAAGAGTCAGAAACAACATTCTTTAATTGCAGACATTGTTCCTCCCACCGTCCAAAAACATACATGTTGGGTTAATTGGTGACTCTAAATTGTCCTTAGGAGTGAGTGTGAGCGTGTGTGGTTGTTTGTCTCATTTGTCTCTGTGTGGCCCTGTGATGGACTGGCAACCTGTCCAGGGTGTACCCCGCCTTTTGCCCGATGACCGCTGGGATAGGCTCCAGCCCCCCCGCGACCTGACCGACGGATTGACGGTATAGAAAATGGAAGGATGGATGGATGTTAGTAAGATTAACGTTCAGTAAATCTACTCCTAAGACATAATTGAAATCAAGCCCATGTAAATAGCAAGGTGAAGGTTTGCTATTTCTTCAGCTGTGGTCTAAGTTGTTTACATAGTTATCGAAATAATTACTGATTGTGTTTACACTGAAATAAGTATCCTGGTTTTGTGTCTTATCCTGGTAGGCTATTAATAATGAGTCCAACAGTATTCTGGTAATCTGTGTCTTCGTATCTCACAATTCCAGCAACTATGTCCAGTTACCAACAAGTGCAAGTACTTGGCTATTTAAAGTTTATTTATATAGTTTTACTTATTCAGTGTTTCTGAGGTCCAGACAAGATGTCTTCAAAGACAAAACATGGCCAGGATATTCCTTGCTACGATAATGCTAAATTTAAGCTCCTTTAATGTCTTGTTCTGAACCACGGTATGTCTCTGAGTCCTCTACATTGGCTTTACAGTTGTGTTTAAATGTGTAAAAGTACAGCATTTCTCTGCATAAGCAATACTGTCACAAAGCAAGATTGCTTAAATTGTGTGACTTCAAAAGAATGTGAAGCTGAACAACAAACCAAAAGCCAGAAAGCTCTGTGAAAAGTACACTGAGCTGATCATCTTCCCCTCCACCTTATCTATCAGCACAAGCACTCTCAAGAGTAAAGAGGCTTGGCCCATCATTGGATTTTACCCTCTGATTAAGGTACAAAGCCGCTAAAGCTGTGTGTCAGCTGTGGATTCACATTGTTTGATGGCCCAGTGATAAAGACACCCACATCCGGTAAATTGGAGTGATGATATACTGCCGCCCATGTGAACCACATAGCTTAAAACACACTTTATACCGTATAAAGTAACAAAGAGTCAAGCAGATCCTGGGTTGAAAGTAGTTTGATTGTAGCTACAAAGGAGAGACCTGGGGACTTTGCAGCTTTACCAAGCAAGGATCAAAAATTTGAGTGGAAAGGAAGTCGGTTCCATGGGTGGAGGATACCTGCAGGAATCGTTGAGTGCCTTTACATTCATGCAGCATGCCTCTGATCACACAGCATGCTTAATAAGGGCGACACTGTTTCTCCAACCAACTGCATCAGAAGAAATGTGTTACTGTCTGTGCAAACTGCCAAAATGCATCAGCAGGAGGAGCACATCTCTTTTGAAGCTGTCTGTATGTATTTTAATATTTACTTGATAATGTGGTACTTTAGTTGTATTGACTGTCCCAAATCTGAATCGTAATCTAGGGGTAATTTTAAGTGCATTTTTAAAAGTATTTCTTCACTTGTTCATTTCAAAGTGATTTGTGTCGTCAATAATTTTCCAATTTATTCTGCCAGAATTTAGACCCTGGATGGTGAAACCATTGATGCTGAAGCATGGATCTTTTTTTCTTCGTATGTGCATCTTAACTTATAGTATTTACAGTGGCTCATTCTGTGTAGTGTTCCTTAGTTGTTTAATGTTTTATGTACTATTATGTACAATCCAGTATATTGATATGAATAGAAAAAGTTTGCAAAGATTTTATTCAAAGATAAATAAGAAGCATATATCAAAATAAAGAACTTGTTTTTATCATGTTTGCTATGTTGTTTAAAGGGTTTCATTGATGACCACTAGATGGCAGCATAACCTTAAGTGTTTGGCATGTTACTTCTTCTCAGCATCTGCATAATTTGACCATATTTTTAGCTCATTCATACAGGATTTATCCATCTTTTAAAAAGTTATAATACAGTTACCAAAAAATAGCTCAAGCATTTTATGATATTAAAGTTATTATTCACATTGTTTACAGAGACCACCAGACTAAGCATTCAACAAAAGTTTGTAAAAATAGCAAATAATGAGCAAAAAGAATTGTGAGAAAGAAATGTCTTTGCTTAAAAATAGTTTTATTCTTATGCTTTCAAACTAGTGCAAATACATGCAAACTGAAAACAGACAACCCTGTAAGCAGAAGCTGGAAAGCTTCAAATATCATGTCCACAAAAACGGCAAGTTACGAACATCCCGGCGTTGATTTTTTCTTTTTGATCCTGTTTCAGTTGTCCTCCAGTGGTCCCTTCACTTGTCTAAAGGTTCGGCGCAGTAGACTTGACTTGCAGTGGGATGCTAACCAAAGCACGGCATGCAAATATGCCAAGCGATCCTCACCGGTTCCCCTTCATCCACTTATCCACATTCATTATTCAAGAATACAAAACCACTCAGTTACATCTGAGCTCGTAGAAAGATTTTCTCTCTCTCTCTGCTGTTGTTTGCCACATAAAAGATTCATCCCCCTTTCGTTTGGAAACAGCGCTTGCAGAACAGTACTCAATATGTATGCATTGATTGCCCCTTGAATTCTTAAAACTCTGCACGTTGAAAGCAAATTAGTTGAAAAACAAACTTATGGAAATTTGAGCTTGTAGAAAATGCTCCAGTTCTTGAGTTCCTTGTACAACTACAGCTGACAGCAGGTCAGAATTGAACTGCAGACACAGTTAAATTCTGACACACAAAGACACTAAAAGCTATATTTGTTGTCACTGTTCAACATTTATAAAGCCACATTCTATAACAACCACAGTCTCATTACAACCTCTGCACTGAAATGCTTTATTAAACCACCTCGACTGAACATCTATGATATATAAAATGGCGTGCTTGTCTTTCACATACTTGAACAGGATAACTGATTGATGGACTTGAATATATCGACAATAGCATTTTATTATCAAGTCTCTGAGATGCTGCTTGGCTGGTCAGAGAAATATAATTGGCCCTCTTTTGTGCACTCTTTAGTAGTCTCATCTGTCACAATCAAATGGCAGATTTGCACAGGCTTCTACCCAAAGCAGCCAACAGAAGCTTCTAGTTCTACGCAGTCAAAGGGTCACTGCCATCCAAAGTCTTGTCCTGCTATCTGATAGAAGCGCTGGTTATGGGGCTTGTAGAAATCCCTCAATAACTGAATGATCCCTGGGTCTATAGAGACGTGTGTCCTCCCTTTTGTCTTCCCTAGGCAGTGAGGTTTACTGCTGCCCTCCGGCTTCTTCAGGCAGGGAAAGCCCTTCGTTTTGTTAAAGTAGAAGTGCTTGTCTGTAACTATCCTCTGAAGACCCAGAAAGTCCTGGACTTTGCCCAGTTCTCCAGCCGGGTCTGATATGAGCCTCTCGCCACTGACCAGATGGATCTGAGTCCTGGGGAACCAAGCCAGCCAACGCTCCATGTGCTGAGCATACAGCCCGATCCACAGCGGGCTCCACAGAGAGTCAATCTGACCTAGAGACAAAGGTAGGGAACACAGGAAAAGTCTTTTTTCATACTTTTTTCACAAATGATCACCAGAGATTAAGGACAATGTGTGGAGATGTGGTCCAGTCGTTTTTCCACTTGCAGTTCACATATGTATTTCTGTATGATATATGTGGTATAGGGTGAGGGGAAGTGTCTTTCTAGAGCGCATAAGAAGGCAGGGTATTATTAAAAAAGTACAGACTGGAAAGCAATATACCAGTCACTGTTCCCAGCAAGTAGACTCGCTAACACAGCAGTAAATGCTCCAGAGGATTAGCTGCCACGTTTGCACACTGTCTTTTTTACTTTGGGGCTTAATATGAAACCTCTACTAGAAGTGTAGAGCAAATGCTGGGGACATTTGTGTTCTCACATGTCACCATTTCAGAACATTTCCAAAATATTTTGGAGCTGCAGAGCATGTGTGAAAACAGCTTTTGTTTTTGGAGGCTGTTATGGCGGCACATTAAGGACCAACATGTGAATGTTCTGTTGGATGAATACTTCTGAACAGTTTGACATTAAGGATGGTTGTCCAAAAATAGACAAAAACATTTTGAACCATCTGTTTTCTTTGCACTAATTAATGTGCTACTTTTTCTAAGAGAGAGCAAAGGATTGGTCGAGTGAAAAAAAACAAAACCTTAACCAAACTTGACCATAAACACCGGAATCATAGTGTACCTGTGGTGCGGTTTTTGAAGGCCAGAGACTCAAAGGGAGGGATGTCCGGGGTCTTGGAGATGATCTGCGTGTAATCAGATATGGCTCGAGTGACGGGGTCCCGCACGACCACAATCAGCTTCACATCCTGTGACATGGCATGAACTCTCGCCGGTGCGTCCACAGTAACAAAGTAACGTGGCGTCTTCTCCATGACAATCTGGCCGTCAAGGGCTTTAGGCATCATACTTCTGGAAGTAGAGTAAAAACAAACATGTTCATTTAGCTATCCTTGAATTAGGCTGTTAAAGAGTGACCTCACAGTATTCTAAAATGTACATTATTGTAGAGCTGATGCGAAACGATACAAACGTTTGGATTGAATTGCATTATAACGAATTGGGATCGCCGGGATAGGCACCAGGTATAGCAACGGAACGGGTATAGAAAATGGATGGATGGATAGATGAATTGGATTGACTGGATTATAGTTAGATTACAATCAATGTTATTTAACTGTATGTAATTGGACTTGTTTTTCTTTAAAGTGCCTTGAGATGGCTTTTTGTAAACTGTAAACTATGTTAAATAAAGATTAAATTGAACATAGATTCAATTAGTTGATTACATTTCTCATTCTCAGATATCAGAAGGCAGTTTGGAATCATTAAGATTTCAACCCCTTCTTAATTTAGGCTTTGCGACTTTATTTAAAATCAAAGTGAAGTCCTAGTGATTAATACTGAAATATAATGTGAAAGATTACCTTTGAGTTTTGTGGATGCACAACTCAGAAAGTACTCTAAGCACTAAGATTTTAACCCTAACCCTTACCAAATGATGAACAATGTACACTTTTGACACCCTTCATCTCATGGGATCATGGGAGCCGTTAATCCACAGATTAACCAAGACCAAGAGTTTTAAATTTTCTGTTGTAGTCACACATTTTACTATTCATGTGTAGTAGTTCTATATGTCACGTGAACACTATGCTACAAAAACAACAGCCTGAGCCCAAGGTTAATAATATGCTGCCTCACAGTTTAGAATGATTGATTGTGACACTACTACGATATGCATTAAATATTTCCTAGTGTGCGCACTTTCTGATAATATTTCTTTAAATTTTGATGAATTGCTTAAGTCAATGTAAAGAATAGGAGCATAAGGAAATTTTACAGAGGTGTTTTCATCTATAACAGATAAAAGAGTAATTGTAGTTTTTTAATCTCCTATTTGTGGATGCAGGGTTACATTTCTTCCATGAGTTCAGGGTACACAGATATTATCCTGTAAAGTTGAGTAAATGGTGAGGTTGCCCTGATCTCAGAACATACACTGATCACAAGCACACACGACCACAAACTAGCCCACACTCACTCATTACTCTCTGTGACATACATCATACAAACATTCATGACAGCATGGGGAGTGGCAGAGAGTCCAGTCATCCAGACAAACAGCAGCGCAACATAAACACAGGAGTCCTCCGTTGATGTGTCTCGCTCTGTTCCCGTCTACCTACACGCCAAAGGCCAGCAGATGGGACTCATTTAGAGGTAAATGATTCCAGAGGCCCCGCAGGACTGGCTGGGGCCTTGGGGACATCTGCCAGCACACCTGCCACACACCTGACCGACTGAGCAAACACACACCGCCACGATCACACACACCTCTGAATCAGCACCTCGGCTAATTTAAATTATAGATCAGCCTCGCTTTAACTGCAAGTCAATTCTTAGAATTTTAGATGTAATTTACCAACCTTCTGATACTCTGGCATTCCAGAAATTCATTGGTTCACTTTAAGTGAATAAATACAAAGCAGGAGTTTGCCAATAAAAAACTAATTACTCCTGAGGCATGGTTTAATTTATGTATGAATGGTGATCAGCAGCTGATAAAAATGGCATTTGGCTTTGTAAAAGCATAAAGTATATAAAAAAGTTACTTAACATACACTGAGTTGTACTTTATTGTCAAATAAAGACACAGACACAGTTTCAGTTCATATGGATTCATGAATATCAGATTTAATCCTAAAAAATCAGAACAATAAAGATGTTAAAAGAATCATATCCTCTTAAAACTCACAGAATTATATCAAAACAGTGTAACTATAATTGACCGCTGGCTACAATTTAGACCTTAGGATCGTTGAACTTTTTCAACAATTTTCCCACAACAAAAGTCAAGCTGCAAATTTCCTTAAAATGCAATTAACAAACATCAAAGTGTGTGAGTGTGAATGTGTGTTTTTGTCACCCTTGTGAATAATGGACCGAGCAGCACATTGATTTTTAAAGACATGCAAGTTGTTCCGGCTAACGGTATCAAACTGTATATCAGCATTCATTTCAATGTTTTCTTTGTGTCCCGCTGACACTCACTTTCCTTTTAGCTGTGCTTTGGCTCATCAACCAACTCTTGAGGAAAATATTTCAGTATTTTCACCAGCTTGTCGGCAGTGTTTGTCTTTGTGTATTCTCTGATAACGATGCCAACATAAACAGTGAGAATGAACTGCAAAAGTTCAATTGTTGCTGTGAAACACAACGTCGAATGCTCTATTTAAAGTTACTGATTGGTCATGAAAAATGTACAGAATTCACGCTCATCATCACATGTACAGTGTCTGCTTTGTGACAGCATTGCATTTTTTGGTTGGCTGTGAATGCCCTTGTCTTTTGTCATTTTTTGTGTGTTTGTTTTCCTTTTTGCCCTTATCTCCTATTTTAGGGATGTATCACAAAACTGAGTCCACGAAAATTGGTCTAATGTGTGCTAAATGAGACATTAATAAAAGAAGGATGGAGAGAGAGACCAGAGGAGACACACACATACACACACACAGCTGATAAGGACAGGATGCTCTGACTGTCCTCTGGTATCGCGTCAGGTTTCAGATGCAACTGAAACACAACCTCATATCAATAATATGCTCTCCCCCTAAATCTGACAAACACAAACGCACTCACGCTGCGATTTCATTTGATCTGATCGGTGTGAGGCAGTGCTCACCACCACTTAGCCTGAAGACTTCCCTTTTAACTCCAATACCATGAGCAGGAGGAGCCATGCAGTCTGCTACACACACATACACATACATGACTACATGTGCACACACTGCAAAACACAAACATACACTCATTATTCACTCATTAGTAAAGCCCTCGCTATCATGCTTCTGCTCTCCCCACGGACCCATTTCTCAAATTCTAACACACACACACACCCAAAGGAACATTTTTAAAAATCACACACACACATAAGCACACAAACAATTTGCGGACATGAAGGGTGGGTGTGGCGGATTTTTACCAGAGCCTTTAAAGACTTTGAGTGTGTGCTTGCAAATGTGTGTGAGTCTGTGTCTGTGTGTGCACATCTCAGAGCATTTGCTTAGAGTGTTTCAAATGAAAGGGGTGGGTGACTGATGAAGGAATGATGGGAGTGGATACAAACGCGCCTCCATTAGCAATCTGTCTGTGAATAGCCTCAGAGCCAAGAGCCCCATACCATTACCTAAGCACAAAGAGCTAATTACTGCCCCTAAGAGCACCATCAAAAGAAAAGATCTATTATAAATATGCTTCTTCTTTGAGGTTAGCACAGACGCACTAATTGACAGACAAAATAGCTGTTAGCTTTTCTAATAACTAAATATGCCCATATCATACTTCTGGCAAAGAGAACTTTGTAATCTTGAGGATATGTCTGTGACTTGAATTCCATTTTATGCCTGGATGAATGAGGAAAGTAATTAAGTTATGCAACATTTTCTCAGAATCACAGTGTCATTGGTCGTGTTAAAGGTCACTGGTCTAAGTATAGCGCATTAGTGAATACTTTCAGTGGACCATGATATTTTTAATTCTTTTTTCACTTGTGTGTTGATGCATAGTTACTCCCGAACTGTGTAATATTTTGGTGTTCATTGAAAGAACGGCTTTGTGATTGTACACCATAACTGTATCTCAGAAAGGTTCAGAGAGCTCCAATTTCATTCTTTTCCAGACCGGACCTGAGCAGCTCCTGCCTCACATGCCCTCCACCCTTCTTTCCTCTTTCCACATCACTGTGAGTCTGTCTGCTTGCCCACTTTTTGGAACTTTATGCAGTGAGGTTATTCCTCAATTTAGTGACTTAAATTCAGGCACTTAATTGCCCCAAGCCTATTAAATGAGCTCATGGGGTGGTGCGCTCCTGACAGCTTTAATTTCTTCACATCTTAGCAGCTGTTTCCAAATCGGCCTGTGTATTGGTTTAAACATGTTTCCTTTCAAAGGATAAAAATATTTTATACTTCTACTACTCCCCTACATTCTTCTCTTACCCTAAAGCCAATTACAAAACCTACCCAAACTCTAAGCACCAATGATAGTTGGGTGTGATTTCCACTTCATTCCTCCAGCTGACTCAATCCAAGATTGGCCACCCCACATTCAACGCTGGAGATATGCTGCTTGCCATAAACACCATCCCCTCAGTATTACTGTCCAAATTGAAAACTTTAACTATACCTCACATGCAACATATTTTGGAGAATTTTGTTTTTAATTTGGTATCAGATGGTTAACAGTTATATGATACAGACACTCAGTGAAGTTTGTTGTTAAGGTCGTTTTTCTTTTTTATTTGGTCATTTTAATGTTAAGTTCACATTGTAGTTAGCAAAGAGCAAGTTAGCAAGTATAAGCAGTAAGCACAACCTACTAATGAAAAACAAAGATGAAACAGTGCCAGGAGGCTAGCTGGCTAACAAAGGCAGAGCAATGGAGCTACTTGAGGTTAAAGTGATATCTGCTTGCAACTGGTCCTGGTAAAGGCTTTCCCACCTGTCTCTATAACACACACACTACAGTCACAAATAATGTCACCTGTGCAAAATGATGTCTGGTCTTTACATTTGAAAGCAGATTTTCGAACAGAACTAAAGTGAGCTGAAAAGTGGATTGGCAGCAAATAGTCATGGTTAAGAGACAACAGTTAGCAGAAGCAAAACATGACCCAAAGTCTTTCAAATCAGAGTCACTCACTTTGTAAAGCCAAATGGTTTTGTCACATTGATTCTGCCTTTGTTATTTAAACAAAGAAGTCAGAAGTCAGATTTTCTCCTTTTGCTACTGTAGTAACTTCTGTATGGATTGGGTGCATGCACAGTGATGGAGTAGAATAGGAGTAAGGGGGAAGTAATAACCGCCCCTTCAGTAGAGCTAAACATTAGCAGGTGAATAGGACCGTCTGGAGACACCATGTGTTACAGAGAAATCCCCCCAAATAAGACAACAAAATTAATTGTCAGTTTAAAACTTGTGGATTGGCTTTGTCCTTATACTGCTCATTTACTATTGAGTGTGAGATCAAACATCCAGTATGATGAACACAGGGATTATCCAGTAGCTTATATTAAGCCTCCCTTTGCCTTTGAGGAACCTCTCTTTCGTCGTCCATTTTCCAATATTTCAGCACACTTCCCCAGTGAATTACTTTAAGCCAGCCAAGGCCACTGGCTATTGATCCTAAGGGGGCTTAGGGTGACTTCATATATGTGGTTGCGTAGGGTACACAACTAGGAACAGTGAAGATTATATGTATTGGACTGAGAGTAGTATGAAGGGGTGTATGAAGAGTGGAGGTGCTTCTGACAATGGTAATGTAGTGGTGGGGCTCAGCTGGGACTGAGAGTGGCAGGTGGAGACTGAGGGAGCCAGAACCCTCTGGAGCCCCATCAGTGGCATGCTGTGTCATGTGATGTGTGTTGCGTGTGTGTATGTTAAAAAATGTGAAGCAATTACAATGATCATCACAAGTACAGCAGGACGTAGGCAGCAAAGAATTGGAGGGGGAGGGTGGTTAAGGGTGTGCTGAATCAAAAATGTAAAATCTGTCCTGTTCATCTTCAATGTTTGATCCCAAGATGAAACAATAGCCAATCAGAGAGTAACACCATATTGACTGTGTTCGTTATACACACCTGACTGCTTATTTATGTGTCAAATTTCAGTTGGTATTTGTGTGTTTGTGTGAGTGTGTTACTAGGGGACCACTCATCCATTTTCTCTGTATGAGGGACCATTAAGGGATCAGTCCATTGTGGCTGTGCCCTGCCCACTTCCAGGAGACATCCATCATAGAGGGCCCCTGGACCCCCCTGCCTGTGCTTTTGGTTTCCAAGTCCCAGGGGAGGGCCTTAATGATGGCCAAATCGCCCCACCCGTCTGGGCCTTATGGTGATCACCTTCGATACAGTACAGGAACAGGGCGGACCACACCTGAACCCCAGTGACAAACACAACAAATAATACCCGAACCAGGAGCCAAAATGAGATCTGATCCTATAGCTTTAGTCACCTCACCCACTGAAATGCTATCTCAAAGTCAATTATACAAAATATAGAACAAAAAAGATAAAGAAACCTGACTAAATATATCCACATTTTTTATTGGCTGCTAATTCCAGTCTGCTGCATCCTGCTGAACATTAAATGCTTTGGTGGCTAATCATCTGTGATTTACATGGCAATTTTATTCCAGTGTACAAACACAAAAACCCAAGTGACATCATGTGCTGTGTCATTGCAGGACAAAGCTATCAATGTATGGGTATGAATTTAAAAGCTTCCCATAATGAGTTCAATTTGAATTGCAAATTAATCAGTTCCATTGGAGCAGCTGACTCTGAAAAGACCTCCATTTATGTTACTGTATATGTTGACAGGAATGGTGACACAACTTTAATTCTAACCAATTAAGGATACTCTTTTCTGAGTATGAAGCTTGGGAAAAAGCTTGCTCTCATGAAAAGGCATGAGAGCACTATGTATAGTGATAAGATTATACCCTGTCCTATACTGTTTCTTAACCATAATCAATCTAGCGTAAAATAACACGCCAAAGGCTTAAAATATGAATAAATAACAAGCAAAAAGCACCTGAAATGGTCTACTGAGGATTTGCTGAGATTATGTTGTAGGAAATCCAAAGCATGAAATTGGAATAATTTTATAAAACTCTTTAGAAAGTGGTTTTAATAAGAACAATAAGACACCAGAGAGTACAAATATACTCAAAACCAACAAAACTCTTAAATTAAAATCCTCCTTTGCCATCTCTAAAGTATAGATCGTAGTGCTATTGAGCTCTTAAAATGTTACTAAAACAGTCGAAGAACGAGATGTTTTAAAGAGGAGAAGTTGATACCCAAAGGCACCAGAGGATTCTGTGACAGCATAAGTCATAAAATGAGGAATAGCTTAATCATTGGTGTGTTGGCCAAGTTTTTGTGTGAAGCTGTTGAAAGGCATATTTTGTGTTAGTGCAAACAGCAGTTGTATAGATATTGGTTTAAAAAATTCCTTACAGCTAACTCTGGTGAGATGTGATAGATAAGTGTTTGTCTATCTTTTATGTTCCCATTGTGATTGGGTGATCATGCCTGTATTTTCTTTTTTAATTCACCGCTTTGCCTTTGGCTTTCACCCACCTCTTTCAAACTGATGTTTTTACTAATATTCATATACTTTATGCAGAATATAATTAATCCTTAAAGGCTCATCCTATGCTAGGAAAACTGGTTTAGAGGAGGATGAAATTGAATTAATGATTTTACATGCCATCATCTCCAGCTGAACTTGGTGTAAACATTTATTTTTTGCCTAAGAACTCTTTGGTCATTCTTCATCCTCATCTCCATTTCTCTTTCAGCTTTTATCCTCTGTTTACAAAATATTGTACATATACATGGTACATGGTACAATACATGGTCATCTATGTCATCTATGTCTTGGTGTTGAGGTCATCGCACAGGATAAGAAATTATATGCAAGCCAGTCAAAAACTAAGTTTAAGCCTCGCTCGCTGCATGTCAGCCCTCTTATTCTTAAAGGGGTTGTTCAGATTTTTTTTTCACTGTGACTTCTTGGAAATAACAAGTTAAGGCCGTACCAGTAACTCAGTGTCAATAATATATTGACAAATCTTGCTGAATCTCAAGAGCAAAATACCAGCCTGGCTGTCTAGAGGACAAAACGGTCTCCAGACTGTGACAGAACCTGAAGAAGAGGTAAGGCTTACACACACACACACACACATGACCAGCTCTGATGACAGTCCCCCGGGTTGAAGCAAAGGTCAGTAGAGATGTGTGAGATTGTGGTAACACTGACTTCACCCCTTAACCCCCAGCTACTCTGAGTTTTATCTCTACTTCCTCCATTTTATCGCCCTTTTGTCACCGCTCACCTGTCATGTCATCTTTCAGCAGGAAACACTCATAAGTAAGACGTGAATTTCCAGCTGAGCAATTTTAATGGATTCCTTTGCAGCTGCCCCCCCCCCCCCCCCCCCCCAAAACAGAAGAAGAAAAAGCTCTGTGTAATATGACCCCCGGGTGCCAATGCAAGGGAGCTGGGATGGTTATGCCAATGTAGCATAAAGCTTCCTGCTAATTGTAACAGAAGCTGAGCTGACCAAAGCTAACCACTCTAATGCTGAAGTCAACCCAAGGTCAGGGTGAGGAGATAGCGCTATCGATCCCAGACAGAACAGTAAGGAGGAAACTTCCAGCCCATCTCAAGGCTCATCGCAGCAGTCTTTCAGATTCAATCTCCGCTCCAAACACCATTAGGGGATCTTTGTCAGGGACTCTGATATCAATTGCCTTGGTGAAGCTAAATGTAATTTTACTCTCAAAGAAAAGAGGAGGGATTCTGAGGAAGATACTCGATAGCTGGCCCACTTTAATTTAAAGCAATGTAGTTTAAAGGAAAAATTCTTACACAAAAATGTCACGCTGACCCCGCATGCACAATAGCTGACCCTCCATTTGCTGTTTGGTATGAAAAGTGCACTAATGTCTTCAGGGGTTATTTGGGCAAATTACAACCTGGATCTTTCATGTTCATACTCTTGCCCTAATTCATGAGTAACAATGGCATCATAATCAAGAAGTTTATTTCTGAAATCCATGAGCATGGCATGAAATACAAGCAATCAGACAAAACTACTTATTAGCTCTACCTGAAGAATAAAATGATTCCTCATCATGATCTTTTAAAAAATCTGTCACAGTTTGTGAGGCAATAGACAGATTTTCAATCACTACTGAAGTAAACCTGAAAAAAACCTTTTGAAAAACAGCAAAAAACTAAATGTGAATCAGACATGTTTCCATTGACTGGTTTGAGGTGGATAGTTGCGTGTTGCCAGAGTGCCATAGGTGACATTGTTAGTGTTTATAATTCTGTAGAAGAAGTAGTTTTCCCAACCAGAAACACACCTTGAGGAGGAAAAGACAACAACAAATGTGTTGGACATCCACAAGAGGTAATGGAGAGAGCTCTACTTCAGGCATTACTTACATCTCTAGGAATATCCAGGGAATTATATCATATGGGAAGTCAGTCAGTCAAGTGTGTTTAATGTTTGCTGTTTCAGACCTGAAACCTAATGCTAGTGGGTCATTTCACCTTAATCTAAGATGCATTTTTACGAACTTGTTTCCATTTGCCTTATCCACATCAAGTCTTCCTCCAAACAGACAAAAAAAACACCTCAAGAAACTGTACAAAACTTTTTGCACATTAGTTTTACAGATAACTCTGGCTTCCTCCCACTGTCCAAAAACATGTATGTTAGGTTAATTGGTGACTCTAAATTGTCCTTAGGAGTGAGTGTGAGCGTGTGTGTGGTTGTCTCGTTTGTCTCTGTGTGGCCCTGTGATGGACTGGCGACCTGTTCATTGTGAACCCCGACCCGACCGAAAGAATAAGCGGGTTTAGACATTTCTTTTTGCTAGCTTGGTGGCCAGCTTGTCTGTTTGAGCTGCACAAACGCTTTTAAAAAGCTGTTGTTTTATCCATATTTAGTATTCATGAGACCTGCTGCAAAAATACGTTGAGGATAAATAAATCTCAAGCTACAGCGTCCTCCCTCAACAACCTGACAAGAGTTGTTCCTGGAAATGTTTTGTTCTGGGTAGAAATGTTAGAAACACTCTCTTATCAGACACAAACAGATTAATTAATTTCTTAGTGAACAATTATCTAACTGACCTTTTTTCTTTGCTGTCTTGCCTATGTTTTTATTTGCTTTGTTTAGCATGATAACTGATAGAAATAGACGATTTGCTTCTACATTTACAGACATGATCTGAATTGATCATTGTTTCACAACAACAAAAAAAAACAATACATTTTTACTATTTTTTTTCCCCAAACATCAATAAAAATAGAAAAAGAAGTCCTTTGTCAGTCTGTGTTTATGGGGTGTGTGCTTTGTTATGAAGTGGTGTGAACACATCATTAACTCCCAGTGTAAAGTGACCTGGAGTCAGAGGTCAATTGACAGAGCTGACAGTGATGTCAAGTGGTTCAACACACAACGAGGCCCATCTGGCTCCAGGGAAAGACATGACAATCTGCTGTCACATACACATCACCTGGTGTGACACACACACACACACAAACACAACAGACGGATGGGCAACAGTGGCTTTCCAAGACTTTCAGGTAGGGATTTTCAGGCTCAGTCTTGATCCCACAGCTTTGGTAAGGTGTTTTTTTTTCTGTCTGTGCATGTAGTTAAATCAACGTATAATAACCACAGTGAAAAAAGATATTCATACTGTTGCTGTATCACCTTCATAGATTAAATTGTTACTACAAGTAAAACAGGCTCTCGGAGCTCAGTCAATGATACTATAAGCTGGTTAACAACATGCCACATAGTCACAGATTTGGATCCATTCCCAACTGCAATTTCCCCTCCTGGGCTCTATCACCTGAACCTACCCCTCTGTGTTGCTGAGATGAGGTGCCCCATTTCTTTTGAGATTCAAGAAGTAGCTGTCATACAGCCCAACCCTGCATTGGGTGTCATTTGAATGACTAGCTGACCATGACTGGTCAATTCCCACAAGAAAAGAGCCACATCACCATTGCAAAACAGAGAGATACTGTAGGGCGAATAAGAGAAGAACTTAAGAATCAGCCATAATCTGTCATGTGCAGTCATTCGTAGGTCTGTAGTTACATACAGAGGGCACAGGTTGAACAAGCTAAAGAAAGCCCAGATATCTGAAACCATGAATGTGTTAGAAACTGTTCATTTGTCTCCCCAAATTACCCTCAATCAGTTCTGAGGGGCATCAATCAGAACTGGTTCACTGAGCGTCTACCATGTGTGTACCTTGAACATTTACCAAGTTTTCTTGGAACAGGCGAGAATAGAGCCACATGACAACAGTAACATCTGGCTCCGGCTCCAGAGCTGATTACTCTGCTGCACTCTGAGAACTCATCCTACAGACCTAGTTCTATCTCGACTGTTCAAACACACACACGCACACACATGTACTGATTCACAGATTGACAAAGCCAGATGGCGAAGTCTCTTTGTAACCTAAACCGTCACAGAATAACTGCGGATATGTTAGGGTATGCATGTCTCCCCAAAATTGGGGTGTCGAAGTAGTTTTGTCATATTGATTGCAAATACAATAAAACTAGTGCTTGCATACGACAAAAAGAGATACAGTACGTTTCTTATGGTTTTAGTTCAGCTCTGAATAGATTTTTTTAAAGTGGGAAACACTGCATAAAAACTGGGAAATTGTCACTTCGTATGCTGAAAGTGCCTATTTCTACCATAAAAACACATATTCATATTTTGTAAAAATAAAGAAAGTGCAAACGGTTATCATTTCAGAAGATTCATTCGTAGATTTGGAGGCTCTTGTTGCGTAATGTGTCCATACCTGTACCAGTCCAGTCCTCGCGCATAATGCCGATCGAAGAAGTGTGGCTCGGACCCTAAGGCGCGGATGTCCGGATGGAGCCGCAAGAACTCCAACAGAGCCCTGGTTCCCCCCTTTTTAACCCCTATGATTAGAGCCTGGGGTAGTCTCCGCGTGGCCGTCCATTCTTTCCCCGAGCTGTTCGTCTCCAGCCCGGGACGACCGCTGCCGAGCGCGTTGCCACCTTCCCTGGCAACGCTGGATCCGTTTCTCTCGTATGGCCATCCTGAGCCAGACGCAATGAAATCGCGCGTGGATGACCTGCTTTCAAAGTTTTCTGTCAGTTCCGACTCACGGCCTCCAGTGAGAAGGTAGACCATGGAAAAGCAGAGGATGCTCAGAGAGGAGGCGATGGTGAGCCGGTGGAAGAGCCGCCGCAGGTCGGAACTCGGATGGTGATGATGCTGGGTAAGGTGGTGCTGGCGGTGGTGAAAAGCTGCCATCCCTTAGTCGTTAGTGCCAGATGAGGGGCCATTCTACAACAAGTTCAGCTCACATCCTAACGCCGTCAACATTCTTCTAACTCTCGGAGAGTCTCTGTCAGTGCGCTCCGCAGTTCTTCTCCTCATTCATAGTGCGCCTCTGGAGCGCACTGCGCATCCCCCGCCGGTCCCAAACCAGCTCACCAATTGGCCCGGTAGTAAATAAGCCAAAGTAGTTTTGGCGTGACCCTCAGTACTTGCGCTCACTTACTTGCCACATGGGGAGAAGAATAAAGCTGTGATATCCGAGCCGCGCTGCAAAGGGAGAGCTGTCTTTGTCCGTGTTTCTACTTCGCGGGAATAATCTGCCTCTCTCCACAACGGCTCATCTCACGAGGATTCCTATTCAGGGATATCTCTCCCTCCTCCTGGTGTTCATTCTCTCCCTCTCTCCCCCTCATATACCTTTGATTTGGAGCTCGTGTCCTTGGGTGCGTTTAATTCCACTATCTTTTTTTCTGTCTGGGGAACGCAATGAATGCACCACCAGTGCAAAGACCACCTCAGTTGTACCATTACCACTTATCTCTTGTGACTGATCTGTTGGGCTGGATTATCTGCAACTTTCTTCTGTTTAACAGCCCAACTAATAACCCTGATTCTTACCAATCATTAATCACTCTGATTAATGACCAAATAAACACCTATATGCATTTCCACATCCAGGGACTTATACATAGGTGGACAAGAACTGGTGCCAGTTGCATTTGGGTTTATCAGACTCAGCTGACACTCTCTACTTTAAGACCTTTGCCATAATTGGCTTAGTAATCAGACAGCATTAGATTCTGGAGAGCACCTGCCAATAGCCTGCTTATCTTGACCTCAAACTACCCTCTGCACACTCCCACGTTAGGTAATCATTCACAAAAGTTCTATACTGTACTATATAACCATACAGTGAAACCTTCCATTAAAATATTATATTCCAGTGTAAATGGCACTGGTTACTACAGAATTAATGTGCTGCTTTACGATTCTGATCTAAGAAAAGGTTTGCATATCATAAGCATCCTCTTTCCCACTTGCATCAGCAAGGGTGTGTGTATTGCATTGCAATCTCCTGGTAGGGAGCTCTGCAATGTTGGCTTTTATTATTGCAGAGTGTGGAGCTAAGGTACGGGTAATAGCTCATAGGAGACTCATTAGTCCCCCCTCCAAACCACACCAGCTAGAACAAGTGCACGCATACGCACACACACACATAAACTCACAGACACAAACGCACATCCTTCATGTTCCATTTGGCTTACCCCTGTCATTATCCCATAGCAGATGTGACCCATGGCATAAAACCTCTGCATTGTCCAGCAATGAATAAACAGATCTGCCACCTATATGAAAGTTTGTGTCGTTTGGCCTTCTTTTTATGTTACTGAGACAACAAGCCATCACATGTAATGAGATTTATTCTTAATAAAGCAGGTACATGATAATACAATCTATAGCCTGACAATGAAAATTAATTTGCATTTTATGATTGTTCTTTTCCCACCAAGATGAGATGAGTGAAGACAGAAATTATTAGATCTCGTCTGATAAAACAGAGAACTATTTGTCCTTCTATTGTTATGCTGTCTTCTGTCTCATTAACACTTTCTTGACCCGTTGTCATCACGGGGGGCAAGTTCATTCCTTACTGAAACTACAGAGTTCCACCTCTATGAATAACAAGAAACACAAGTAAAGCTGAGGATGCTCAAATATGTAACATAAAAAAACAACTTTTGCATGGTCCTCACTTTGGTCGAGTAGGACCTTCCCCAAAGCGGAATGCACAAATCATTAATAGTCCTGTTCATTTCCTGCTTTGAAGTGCCAATATGTGAAAATGTTTGAGAGAAACTGTTTTAAATGAAGGAAGATAAAGAATATGTTCAGGCTCATTAGGCCTCACAGGGAAATCAGATAGTTTGAAAGTAAAACAAACCAAGACCAGAAGTTGGCATGATCCAGGGAAGACCTCTAATCTGGTTTTACATCAGCTGGCCCTTTCTGTGAGGAGTTTCTCTTTGTACTCCTTTCCTTTCACAGTCTCTCTCAGAGTGAATGCTTTTTTGTCCAGAGGCTGAACATACAGCCGATCTCTATATGCTCTGTGTTTGTGCCTTGAAACGCATTCCTACATGTCATAGCACATAGAATCAAAAGTCTGATTAAGTTTTAGAAGCAGCCATACATATATTGAAATGGGATTACAGCAGCAGAGTTTGTCAATAATTTCCTGTAGCAACAGAAAAATTATTTACAATTATATCTATTATGTTTTTTTTTAATTATATGAAGTAACGTAAAGCAAAACTCTACAGGATTTGGTGCATATCTACTATATAAATACAAGTGTCATCATTAAAGCATAAGTTCACTTCGGCGCAGAGCATAAATGTGAACTCTGTCCAGTGATGGATCTTATGCCAGTGAATCAGTCATTCCTATGCAGCTCCTAAAATGTCTTGTTGCTAGATATGTACATTTCCTCTTGACATTCAGTACATGTCATTAATGATTTTTAAAAAGCCACAATAAAAGCAGGTGTGTCCACAAAAAAATACAATCATGCTTGGACTCTTCTCAAAAACGTGTCACAATTATGCAAAATATTCTGTTTAGACATTTCAGACATCTTACCAATTATTTTACAGTTGTGTTAATTGTTACAATTATTCTATTAGAGTGATTTCTGGCTAAGACCATTAAACATATCCCTGCACTGTTTAGGAGCATTTCATCTCTTAAAATTGGAGTGTCACTTTTCTAAGTAAATGAACATCCATTACATCTAACTCCATATCGAGTGAGCTCATACAAAATTCCAATCAAGTCTTTTGGTGCCGGACAAATCTCTCTGCATTTAGTTGTAAACAGAGGTTTTAAATGTGGTGTCATTGGAAACATTTCCATGCTGGTGCACATGTAGCGATGCATCTTATGTTGGTGACAGAAATGGAGAGGAGTGCAACAAATAAGAAGGGGGTGAAACCTATGATGGAAAAACCCCAGAGGCATTTAAGAAAAATCATCATGAGTTCCACTTATTCAATAGTGCTGCCAGATTCAGTCTTTTTTTCTGCCTCAACATAACAAACATTTATGACTGTCTCACTTTATTTTTTCAATGAACACCTACATATTGCATATCCAATTATTTCCTGTTTATTTTACCTCCTGACCTCTATCCATGCATCACGAGGCAAGGTCATCAGGTGAGGTTGTGCGTCCTTTGTCTGCGGTCGCTCAGCAGATTGTTCCGTGATGAAGTAGTCGTCTATAAAAGTGTGACCCCGGGGTCAGGGCCAGAGCCCAGACAGTGATTCATTATCCAACACTGGGGTGGCGCAAGACGATTAATACACTCGTGCATCACAATGTATGAAATCAAGAGATTTTAAAAGTATTTACTTGTTTTTTTCCAAACATGAGGATGAGTCACCCCATAATGGTGATGATGACGATGCTTTTGATTTCGCTATCTTCACATTTTCGGTCTGTATCATCAATTTTCAGAAGCATTTTACTGCACAGTGAGCTGCTCTCATATCAACATATTTGTCATCTATCCTACATCTAGTGTGATTCCCCTCCAGCAAGTTTGACTGAATCCTTCATCCTTGCCCTGAGTGACAGCCTAATTAGAGTTAAAGTAATGATTTATGTAATCAAGGCTAAATTACAGCCATAAGTCACTCGGTGGCAAGCCTTATACCTGCAAGCCAATCTCATTCGCAAACTAATGAAATACACCCCCTGACCACTGACCTCATCATCCATTTCAAACATTAGGACCCAGAATCATAATCTCCTAGTATCACATACCATGCTGAAGTGGTTTGTGTGAAGGTTTTTACAAAGTCAGTCCATTTATTTTACCAAAAAAAAAACCCAAAACATATTCTTCTACTCAGCAGCACTAAGCAATTTACAGAAAAGCATCACTGGCTTATTTTGCACTGGCCCATGCAGTATGATATATCTATATATTTTTCCTATACAAGCTATTTTTCATTTTGTCAAACCAAATGTGTAAATAAGCAAAAATGGACACAACAAAGACTACAACTGAAGAGCAGCATATCAGGGGTCATGTGGATGTATTATTAGGTTTCCAAGCGACGCTATCACTAAGGTGCAATGGAAAAAAAACAGAAAGGTTAAGTGCTAATGAGGAGATGAACACTCAGAGTTGTTTTGTGAAAGAGCAAAAAGTGAAAAAGAATAAGGGGTGGAAAATGGAAAAAAAAGGAAACCGGCCTGTTTGCCAACAGTTCACACTCTGCCATTAGTTCCAGTTATCTGGTCAGAGCCCTCGATTTTAATAAGGTGTTGGATAGATTTCCACAAGAGCTGGTGAGAAATGACTGTTAAGACACAGTCAGTGAGCATTAACAGCATTTCGATTAATACAGAAAAGGATGTTAATGAAATCGTGTTATAGAACATTGTTTGACACAAGTTTAGTCTTTAAACTCTAATCTCTGCATTTATGTAATGTGTTTTAATATGATTTGATGGTAAAAAGCTGGATTTTGATGCATACTGACTGATGGATGAACTTGCTGACATGCCTACAGGTTCAGGCATGGTGGTGGTGTTGAAGCATCACTTTTGGCAATCAACAAAATGGTATGGTATTGGTATCCAACTATAATGTTGTGAAAGAACGTATCCAAGACCAAACTATGATCTTTTCCTAACCTTAACCAAGTAGGTCTGATTTCCAACCCTGACTAATTAGATTTAGATTTAACCCTATCAAGAACTTTGTGTTGACTAAGCAAGCGGTTGTGAAAAATAAAGAATGAACAAAACTGAAAGAAAAGCTGCGAATGAGTAAAAACAGAAAAGGGAAGAAAGTGCGGTTGTATCATGGTGTCGAACTAGAACTTCACAGTTAAAGGCACTGTTTGTGTCATCATGCAAACCCAAATGAAGGTAAATGTTTTCTCCTGGTCCATATATGGTTGATATTTGTTGCTGGAAATCTTGACTGTTGTGGATGTTCACTGTGGTCTTTGGATGGTGAATAAACCCAACAGCCAGCTGTCCAGCTTGCTACTGTAAGACATGTTGACTACTTTTTACCTGCTTGCTGACTTTAACATATGGATTAAAAGTTAGCTATAAAAGACTGCTCCCCTTACTCTGACAGATGCTATATCCTTACTGAAAACAGCTTCTTATGTGGCCAATAACAAGTGGGAAACGAGGGCGCGGCTTCTCATGGGTCTAACCCAGCAGCCTACTGAATCTGCTACTGACTACTGCAGCACACTGACACTGGGAACCAGCTGAATTGGACTTTTTTTAGTGTCTGTGTGTGGGGAATATGGAAGCATGATGAATATAGAAAGATCACAATGTGTTTTAGTGAGGATTAATGCACCATATATTTCCTTTCTCTTGAAATTAAAAAATTGTCCAGGCCAGCGTGACAACCCTCACTGGCTGCTCACACAGTCTTGTTTATATGTAACTGGTTAACAAGGCAAATGACTGACAATTTTCTTTTTTTTCTGAGTTAAACTGATAAGTGGTTTCACATGCTTCTTTTGAGCTTGATCTCTTAAAAACAGGTGATGTAGAGGTGTCTTTTGTTGTACCTTGATGTCCTGCTTGTTTTTCCTGAGTTGTAGACCTGCTGGGTCACAGAGTGCTGCCAGAACCACACCCTTACCAGAGGGCTGCACCTCCTGCTCACCCAGCACCTTCTGCACCTGTCAGTGACCCACATGCTGGCCGAGAAGCTGCACAGTGGCCTGGTGAAGAGTGAGTGAGTGAGTGTGTGCATGACAGTGCGCTTGACCCACAGGGTGAACGGGGATCAGAGGAAGGTGCCAGATCAGATCAGAGCTCTCCAAGAAAGGATAAGCTCTACTTATGCTGCTTTTGGGGCAGGGGGGTGGGGGCTTTTCTATTGTGCATATGTGTTCATTTCCTTTGTGTGAGCCCTCTGGCCTTTCATGTGTATATGGTTTTGGTTTTAATGAGCTAGGTGCTTGTTTGACTCCTCTGTGTTGTAGTTGCGATGAGGTTATTGTGTAGGTATAAAATACAGGTCATGCTCTGCTGAGCCACTTCCAATTAAGTCAGCCTATAGGTTGTGAGCAGGTTTTATTTTAGAGCTTTTCAAACGTACAGTGAATTACTACTTCAATTTCAGAGTGTAAAGTCAGCAGGGAAAGAATTTAATTATGATTTCAGGCTTCTCTTGAATATCAGACAAGCTCGTTGGCAGTTAAAGGCTGAATAAAAGAGTCAAAAGAACAGGTTTACAATAGCAAATGTCTGGTTTAATGGTCAGTACAAAAAGCTATCTAAAAAGGTCTGGTAAATGTTTTGGCCATAAAAGTGCATCAGCAAAAACAAACAGAGAAACTTTATGCTTTTTGCTTTATGGAAATCAAACAAATGGGCTTGCATGTTAGTGTGGTGGTTAGCACTATTGCATCACAGCAAGAAGGTTTCTATTTGAAATCTCAGCCAGGGCCTTCCTGTGCGGGGTACTCCAGCTTCCACCAGTCCAAAAGCAGGCACTTTAATTTTATTGGTGATTCTAAATTTACCCTAGATCATACACACTCCCAGAGTTGAGTGTGTATGATCGTTTGGCTCTGTGTTGGCCCTGTAATGGACTGGCGACCTGTCCAGGTTGTACCCTGCCTCTCACCCAATGACAGCTGGGATAGACTCCAATCCCCCCATGACCATGAAGAGGACAAAGCATAAACCATACTTGTTCAGTCTTTTCAGGTGTAAGTAGGGTATCTGCCTGACCTGTTTACTTGTTGCTGGATGTGTGTGTCGTGCTATCTTCAGAACTCAAGAACAGTATGGAGGGTTTAATGGGCTTGGTTAGGCGACCCTAATCTGCCCTAATGCCCTGCTGCAGGTGCTAACGGCGCTATCAGTAAGGTTGCCCTGCCACGAAGTGCAGGAGAGTTGGGTTTTTAACTCCTTAGAATTGCAAGATTAACACAGCTGAGGGGATAAAGTTTTTTTTCCAACATAGAATGATGGACGTTTACGGTTCACTTCAGTTCAAAAGCTAGAACAAGCCTGCAGGTGCTGTACAACTCTCCCTTATCGACACTAGTTTTTCACTTTGGATACTAATGGAATAATAATGAATCGTAATTGCAAAAAGCCTTTCTTTGGGTCTCGATGCATTTTTGATATTGACCCGTCTGCAGTCAGCTGAAGCATGAACACCTCGCCTTCCATATTGATTCAGCTTTTACAAGAAGAACCAGAGGTGTGATGTATTTTTCCCTCGCAGTTTTCTGCCATTAAAACGTGTTATCACACAGACCATGGCAAATGTACGCACTTGCATGACTGAACACAAACACACACATCTGGTAGCAAGACTAACCACCGGACTCTAATCGCCAGAGACAACAGGTTAATATCCCAGCACTCACAGGGAGGGAGTGCAGAAATAAAGTGGATGAGTGCTTAGGAGTGGGAGAGAGGCAGATCAACGGAGGAAAAAAGAGATTAAGACTACCTGCTGGAAAGCATGTCCTCATTTCCACAGGCTTCTAAGCACATCTGCTAACATTGTTTAACATCCCTGTTGTAAAGAGAGCTAGATTAACGCTCCCCTTGGTCTCTGAGAGGTGGGGAGACTATGTAACAACATGGACGTTATCCCAGATAAATCTGTTATCCAGGGTAGTCTACAGGGATATTCTCTGCAAGGGGATTACAAACAGAGAGAGAGTATAGGAATATGGGAGTAATCCCATCTAGTTTCCTGTTTCACCTTGTATAAAGCCTGCCGTCATGGAAAGAAGCACTTCTCCTTTCATATGAAAATGTGTCCACAAGTGTGTTTTCATAAATTTTACAGGCTCCTTTTGTGGCTCACAGTTAATGGATCCCATTTTGCAAAAGCACTTTAGTTCTCTCAATATGCAGAAAAATTAATCCTAACCACCATTCATGTGGTTTTGTTGAAATGGTTGATAAATTCAAACTGTTAGACTTTTATTCTTATCTGCCATGAGTCATATATTTGACCCATTTTCTATCAATCAATGGTTGCTCACACCAACCCTCTCCTGCCAGGATAATGAACAAATCATTTCTTTTCAGGTCAGAAGCCTTTCTCAAAACTTGGCTTAAACCTGGGTTGTTTTTTGTTGTTGTTGCTTTCAACTACCTCTCAATAAACTTTCATAACCTTCCGGAGCTTTTTGTTCTGTAGTGTCTGATGTTTACCACCTGTGCAAAGTTGTTTTGGAAAAATGATAAGAAGTCTGGTAATTACCAGCTGTGTAAGGGAGTCATGGGTATAAATCAGGACATTTTGAGAATAACATACTCCCCAGTTAGTTTGTCCAAGAAGAGGCTCAAACGCACACACCATGTCTGGGCTTTGTGCTTGGTAATGGGAACATGCAACATCTTCAAGACCGCACCCTCAGTAAGTCAGAGATTTTGGGGAATCCCAGCTTGACGCATCTCTCCAGACTTGATGCATCATTCTGTAATTCTGATGTGGACCTGGCTGACAATAAAGGTTTCTGTGTTCGACCAAGTCTGTGTCAGCAGAGTTCTTCCTGCATCATCTACACACAGGCTGTCTGAAGGCGACCATCCCCAATACACCACACTTTCTTATTTCATTACAGCTTCAGGCATCCTTCAGTACCCAATCATGCTCAATAGTGTCAATGCCATGTTCAAATTTCAGCCAAAATAGTGTCCACAACTCCAAAACTGCTGTTCTCACCCATGTCACAAACACACACACACACACACACACCCTGACAGCAGCAAGTAGTCAGAGACTGATCACCCCGCTCATTTAGCTGGCCCCATGGGGCTTCATCTCATTGGTTTCTATAAGACACATATGGAGACACAAATGTACACATGACTGACCACAAGGGCATGTATACACACACACACACACACACACACACACACACACGCACACACACGTGTTTGTTTCTATATCCCCAAGGGGGCATATTGACACAATACATTTCCTACCACCTTATTCTAAACCTAATACTGACTCTAACACTGGAACTTAAACAGATATTTCTGTTTTGTATTTGTTTTTTAAGTGGGGTTGTGTGCAGTACAAGTAAGCAGTGCCTTTCCTTGCAGTAAGAGAATTAAGAAACAAATCCTGTGTTAAAAGCTGCTCAAAAGGGGCCCACAAGATCAGTAAATTTGTAACTGTCAAAAACAACGTGGTTTGAGTGAAAGGTACAATGAGGATTTTTCCCAGCATCACTCTTGCATCAGAAACTTGTGCACTTTGTCACCACATTTCATCAGCTGCAGAGTATTCGTGAAGCAACACCATCCGCTGTCTGTTCCATGACGGTCAAGGTTGCAAACCCCGTGTGGCAACATGTGCAATATGCCACACCATGTGTGTTTATACCTGTCTGATGGACAAGTGATGCAGTGTAAAAATCCACAATATAGCTCTCACTCAAACTGCTATGAACCTTCCGATGTTTGGCTTCAGCTCGCCCATCAGGTAATTATTTGATTCTGGGAACTAATAGCTCTCTTACTAAATTCACCCTCGATAATCACTTTGAACCGATGGAAACCACACTTTGGTCACCATGTTGCCTGGAGGTCCCTAGCAGATGATGTTCTGTCACCTTCTGGACCCCTTAATGATGTCAGGAACAATCACAAACTCACTTAGAGAAGAGAACAGAATTATTCACATCCATGCTTGTTTTATGGGGATTTTTGGCTAATGGATCTGTTTTGGAAATATTCCTTTACAGTTGTTTTTTGCATGCTCCTTAGTAAAGCAGGACACCACCAATTTAGTCTGCTAAATCTTTCTAAAGGTCACCCACCTTTTTTATTTCAGGTTTTGAAGAAGTCTAAGCTTTATTAAGCTGATAAAGATCGGAGGCTTTGATCAAAGGCAATGGAGAGGTGAAGTTTTGCAGGGTGCCCCAACTTTTGCATGCCACACATATCCTTTTTCGCTATGACAATTACAAAATAAAAGAAAACCCTAATTTTGCTTAAAATATTGAACATTATGCCCTTTGGACATCATTTAATATTCTACTCACTTAACTGTGATTTGATGAGTGATGCCTAAACTTTTACAAGCTATGGTAACTATAAATTTACAGCTCTTTATCTTTTGTGATGATGGAACAATTTACACAGTTTATCTAAAAGATGTAATTCAACCACAGTACTAAAAAATAATTCAACTTTGTTGTCAGTCATGGTTGGTTTGAGTTAGACATGAAAAGCAGATGGTTAGGCTTGAATACGAATAGTTACAGATTGGAATCACATCCAGTAAATGCTTCTCAATACAAAACATACTGACTCACATTTTCTGCATCTTCAAGCCTCCCATACACTAGATAACTTTAAAAAGACTTGAAAAAGTTATTTCTAAAGTCTAACGTGTGACACCCTCTCTCCTCTAATGACAATGTCACCTTTTAAATCACAGGGTAAAGATTTAGCAAAGACTCAAGATCTTGCAGAGTCCCTATTTGCAAGACCACAACTGGATATTTGTGAGATCATTTCCCATCTTGCACCTGGTGAAAATTCTTAACAACAATTAAGTCGACCAATAAGCAGCTTTTAGCCATGTCGAGACATGCGTGCTGATGTAATTAGTTGCTTCTCCTTTAGTTCGGTCCAAATGTCACTTTTTGCCACTCTCGGCCACAGCTCCCCCTGCTTCCACTTTGGACGCGACAACAGCGCACATATTGGTTAAAAACTGACAATGTGCCACTGGATGACACAATTTGCATAAAACAAGACTAAAGACTTTGTACAGTGTATGGCCAGCTTTATTGTGACTCTACTACATTTTGGATTTGTATGAACACACCTATCATATGGGGCTTTTTTCAAAAATAAAAAAAATTAAAAATTGTGACATAGCAATCTTCTCTCATAAATAAAGAAATCTGTATCAAAAAACGACATTTTTAAGAGTCTTGATCATTATGCCCTAACGACCCTAATTCCACCTGACACTTCAACGTCAGCAAATTATACTGTGAAATTAATCCCATCTTGTAAGCAGCTTAAGCATGACGAACCATTTTACACATCTTTTGCTGAATAGTTTGCACATGTGTGTCCCCTGTGAATGCCCGCTGCATATTGTTTGTATCCCTATGGAGACAGAAGCCCATCTGACTAAGCTGTAGCATATGCTGCCGTCATCTAATGGACCCAGACATACGGAAACTTGTATGTACATAATAAACAACACAATAAACCAACTAAACACACAGCCTGATTGCTCAGCAAGTGATTTGAATGTTCAATTGTCTTGATCTAGAGCCATTTACAGTCAGAGGCAGCAGCTAATTGAGAACACTGCTCTGTGTTGACAGGCCTGCAGACCTCTGTTTGTCATCACTCAATACTGGAGAAAAAGACAAAGATTGAATTAAGTGATAATACTATGATTTCTGAATGACACCTAGATGTTGTGAATGCTAGTAAGGCCAGCACAAACAACAACACCCAGATATTAACATGGATAAAAAGGAGTATTTCATGTTTTTTTGTGTGGAAGTACCCATACGAGTTGGACCCAAACATGTTCTCTCTGGAAAATTCTTATTTGACATTAACAGTTTAGTTTTGGTGCAGTCTGCTCAGACGATGAGCTCATATCCCTCCTCCTCTGCTTCTCTTAGAGATGGCATTACTGCAGGAACTGGAGCAGCTTGCAGTTCTTTTGGATGTTGTAGAAAATTGTGAAAACAAACTTCAAAAGGGAGCATGTCATTCAAATCAACCAATATTATTTGTCTCCGAAGCAGCCTTGTTCCTGGAAAATGTTTGTAGAGCTAAAATCCCAATCTGCCAATATTTGCCTTCATCTTTAAAGAAAGTCAACATCATCACGAGGTTCCTATCAAAACATGATCTCTCATGAAAACACTTCAAAAAGTGTTACAAGCTTTATATGTAGGAAAATGTATTTTGTTAAAGTAACAGAGGTTCCATGCTATCTATCTATTGAAGGCCTATCTGGAGACTTGAAGCAGCCTTGCCATTATCTACATACTCTAATACTCCCAGAGAGACCTGAGCTGTTTGCCATTATTTCAGCTGAACAGAGGCGATCACAGCCAGCCGTCTCTCCATTGATTCTCAAATCCCCCAGAGTCCAACACAGCCTCTACCATTGTCCCTGTTGTGGTTAGTAGTGAGGCCTCCATCAGGACTGATCACAAACTTAAATTCATCAAATGGTAATATGCTGATCCAGTAGCACCCTGTGTGCCTTCCTACGCAGCCAAAACACAACAACTCTGTTTATTCAAAAGTTAAAACCAAGGAATAAAAGGCTGCAACTGACCATTTAAGTCAACCTGGATTGAAAATCTGTTAATATATGCATAAGCATCACACCTAAAACATCTAAACCAAACATGCTAGTTAGTTAGATAGCCGCTAAGGGCATTGGCTAAAGCTGAAGTGAAGCCGACAGGTGAAAGTTATTTTTAACTCTGAATGTTCAAACCATTTTTGTTAAACTTAAATCTGGATAAATTAGCTTGTTATTCCACATAATTTAATGAATATGGTAATACTTATGATTGATGCAATTGCTACATTTTTTAAAAGTATTTGAACAAAGACATGATTTTTATTGTTTGCCTTCACACACAATGATATGAGATTAAACATGCAACAATGAAGTTTAAAGTAAAGGCATTCAGCTTTAATTTTACATCTTAGATTGCAAATAATGTTTAAGAATCACATATATTTTTCATATTGTCCTTTCTTTCAGTTAAACAAACTAATGAAAAAAGGAGAATTGTGAATCAGCATCCATCCATCCATTTTCTATACCGTCAATCCGTTAATCGGGTAGCGGGTGGGCTGGAGCCTATCCCAGCAGTCGTGAATCAGCATCCATAACTGAAAAATCCTTGAACCTCACTGGGTGCTGACCTGAAAATATTTCGAATCTTAAAAGCAGCCGCAAATGCTATGCATAGCACTACCGCCACCATGTTTGACAAATGAAGAGAGTAAATGCTAGACTGTTTGAGATGGCTTGACGCATGATGACTCTCTGAGAATAACATTGATTTCTTAGCGAATAATGAAGATGTGCAGTTAACAAAAATACAGCTAATGTCATAGGTCTTGGCTTGGTGGACATTTTAACTGTAATGTGGGCAACTATTTGCGGCAGAGCATTGACAAGACCAGTAGAGGTAATTTGGACATCTCCCCGTTGATCTGCTTAGAGCAGTATCCTACCCCACATTCAGGTGTTTGCAGATCCAGACTATGCTAGCTGGTTGGGTTTCCTGTTCCTGGAGTGCTCACAGAGGAGGGGGAACACACACTTTCTGCGCTGGTACTATTTAAGAGTCAGCCTTCTCAACTCAGCTGTTTGCTTGTATCGCCCAGTGGTAGCCCAGTTTATTGCTCACTTTATCTATAGTCCAGCCGGGAGCGGTTATGAGAGTGACATTGGGTACTCTCTTTACCGAGAGGACATGTTTGCAAACCACCACAAAAGACTTAAAGAGGAATTTGTTGAATCTTTCACATGGTTGAATTAGTCGTGTGTACTGGTGTCAACTAGTGTTATGTGTTACTCATTATAGGATAGAATAGACGCCAAAATAGGCCCATATTTTCGGGAATAATGTGTGTTGATACCACATACAGAATGGTATGACAACAAAAACAAGATTGGGTGCTCAAAGAGAGTAACACAAATGCCTGCTCTTGGTAAACGGGTAGATCATTTCAGGACACCCTGGAAGGTTGTTCCCAATCTGCAATATAGGCTTGTGGTAGCTGGTGTTATCTCCTAGATGGTTGATAACAACATTTAGGATTTTGCGCCAGGGTTCAGGTTTTGACGGGAGTTGGTATTGGCCTTATTTGATAAAAAGCAAGCCCATTAGAGAGGTTCAAATGTAAAACAAAATAGAAAGCTTTGTCACTGTATGTAACTTAAACATACAAAATTACATGATTTTAATCTCAATTTATCCCACCTATTTTATACAGTTTGAAGACCGTACCCTTTACACTCTTTTTAAACATCTTCTCACATCACCAAAATACTTGCTGAATAACAGTTTGGTGACTACGAGCACATAAACACCACAGAAGTCATGTCCTTTGCTTCATTATACATCAGTACCCAGTAACAATCACAAAGATTACCCAACGGCCCACATGGCCTCCATTCACAAATCCAAAATAACCTTTCCTGCCTGCAGCAGCAGCGCAAGTCCAGTCAGCCAATCAAAAGGCAGAGTTCCACCAGGAGAAACACAACGGTTACCAGCCGCTCTTTTCATAACCAGTGATCCGAGACCTGTTAGAGTCCATGTAGAAGACACACACACATCCACTGGACCTTTTAGTGGGTACATAAAGAAAATGCTGTCAGCCCTGTGCAGCAGAACAAAAGTCTTCTTAGCAGACAATTAAGAATCCTGCCTCTGCTCTTGACTACATCCATGCCCGCTTCTCTCTCTTTCCCATATTTTCCATTTTCCTACTCTGATCCCCCTCTTCCATCCACAACCCCCTCTGCACCCCTTTGAGGCCTCAATCAAGCCTGTGTAGGCTCCAGCTAGAACCAAAGCAAAAGGAAAAGAGATGGGACACCAAAAAAGTTTAAACAGGGCCGAGTGGAGAGGTGTGAAGTGATGCAACAGAGAGTCACAGTATGAGGCTTTGATCATGCAAAATAAATCTGCAGGAGTTAAGACACCTCCAGTGTGTAAATTCTGTGTGACAGATAATCTGGTTGCCATAAAAGCAATTTCCTCTTCTGTTCTGATGAGTTCCACTGGTGAAGACTTGTTTTACAGATGCAATTTTGCCTTAATGCTTCCCTCAGTAACAATAAAGTGTTTTATTTCACTCTACAGAGTGGAGGGAGGCCTCTTGTTATTGACAGGCTTTTCCAGTTATGTGTAATCTGGGCTTCTGTCTCTTAGGTAAGTAACATGATTTTTTATGCATTTGAAAAAGGACTAAAATCTTCTTCGTCTTTGTGGAAAAACTGTTTTTTGTTTTTTTTTGGTGGGGGGGTGTAAATATAGGCACATATCTTGTTCAGTTGTGAGGTATGTATGTTTTAGGAAATTATCTGGTCCTTCCAGGTCTTAAAAGTGAAAAAATACAACCATCTTTTTCAAAATACAGAAGCAGTGTGTGCAAAACTCAGTTCACTAAGTTTATATCAGTCTTTCACATCATGTGGAAGAATTTCGATTCACTCTTCTTTACAATGTTGCTACAGTTCATTGAAGTTTGTTGGTATTTGTTTATTCACAGCTCTCTTAAAGTCAAACCACAGCATTTCAGTCAGGTTCAGGTTTAGACTTTGACTGGATCATTGCAACACCATGATTCTTTTCTTTTTCAGACATTCTGTTGCAGATTTGCTGCTGTGCTGCTGAGATCATTGTCCTCTTTTGTGTCCCAATGTTTGTCAACCTTTATATGTTGCACAGGTGGTCTCACATTTTACTCTAGAATACTTTGGTATACAGAGGAGTTCATGGTGGTCTCAATGGCTACAAGGTGCCCAGGTCCTGTGGCTGCAAAACAAGCCCAAATCATCAGCCTTCCACCACCGTGCTTGACAGTTGGTATGACATCCTCATGCTGATATGCTGTGTTTGGTTTTCCCTCCAAACAAGTTCAGTCTTTTTCTAACTTTACTGTCCTGAACTTTAACATTTAACATGCTATCTAAGGCCTGTAGAGTCTGAGATGTAGCTCTTAGTTTTTGGTAGAGTTTAGCAGTTTCTCTGAGAATTACACCATCTGACATTAAGATAACCAATCCATGGTCGCGCCCATTGGCAGCTGGGATAGGCTCCATCCTGTGATGTCCACTCCTGGGAAGATTAGCAACTGTCATTGATATTTTTTACTTGTGAATAATCTTTCTCTCTGTAGAATGTTGGACTCTTAAGTATTTGGAAATAACCTTATAACCCTTCCAGATTGATGGGCATCAACAATTTGTCTCTGAGATCATTGCTGCTGTCTTTCCTTCTTGGTTTTGTATTAACACACACCCGAATTCTCCAGACCAGCAAACTGACACAACTTCTGATTTTATAAAGGTGCCAACACTTGCTGATGATCAGTTAGATGTTTTTGAGTAACAGCACCAAGCTACTACTTACCCTCTATATTCCTATGGAAGACATAAGGGTGGATTTGGAGCTTCTGACACTGAATTTCTGAATTTTAGCTTAGTTTTTGTGAAATGAATAATGTCGTGGTGTAATTATTGTAAACTATGTAAACATCTAATATGTCAGTCTGCATTGAGAAACATTCACACAAACCATAGGAACCTGAAACCAGATCTAAGATGTGAACACCATGCTTAAACTGAGTGAGCATAAGACTGCATCAGTGTGTTTTCCCTTCTAACCTAGCCTACGTGAGGTCATTGTGGGCAGTGAAAGAGTCCCACAGATATGATCCTTTGGAAGATGATAGGTATGCGGCAGCACACACGCAGGCTGGATCTGCGTTGTGAAGTGGTGCATGAAGAGTCACAGTTCTTTCAAAGAAAAATCCAATCAAGTCTTTTAAAAAGCGTCTGCCACTCTTCAAGTCTTGCTGGGTCAGATTGTTGTGGCCCGAAGAGGCCAAGAGGGTGAGGACCTGAGCCGGGGTCAAGGCATCCAGCGACGGCAGGCTTTAGAAATCCATTCTTGCCCGGTGCCCCTTCTGTTTCATTAGCCACCCCATCTGCCTATTATCACCCAACTCTAATTTAGACGAAGAGTGCGAGAGGGTGTGAGCCTGTGTGTGATGGTGGGGGTGGTTTGGGTTCAAATTTGTGAGTTCAGATTTGTTTGCCAGCTTGTGTGTGTTTGTGTATTTGTGTGTGTGTGTGTGTGTGTGTGTGTTCTCCATCTCCCAGCCAGGCAGGATTCCTGTGAGGCAACTCCTGCTTTTCTTCCAGTGAAAAAGCAGCAGACCTAACGACCCCACTCTAATAGCACAGTGTCAATATTGTTGCATTTAGATTCCCATAGCTCTCATATAATATGCACTAACAGGGATGGCTCATCAGAACTCAATACCCAGAAGCTCAGCAAGGTGGCTGTGGCACATCCACACCAATATCATGTTTCAGGGTGTCAACATCTTTTTTTCTTTGTTAGCGTCTTTCTTTTTTACAGCTTTGCTGTTATCTTTGTGCTTTCCATCCTGGCGGATCTCCGTTGAAACCACTGTGTTGGTGTGATGTATGTGGCAGCAACTGATGCAATTAGCTCAAAATTTAGTTATGTGAGCAGCCAGTCCAGCCTCATGGAAAAACATGAAACAGTCACGAAATAGAAAACTTTGTATTTGAGCTGATTAAAACTAAATCTATATTTTTCCATGCTTTCCTTTACGACTTTCAAAGTGATATATTGTACTGGGACATCTGATTCGTGAGTCCAGCACATTTGTTTGTGTTTAGTTGAGGAGATGGGAACATGAAAGTATATTTTGTTGCTATCTGTCATTTCAGGGTCAGTTTTAATACAAGTATAATATGTGTGTTCTTCCTTTACTCTGAAAAATGCACCTTAGAATGTAAAATTCAAACTGACCAAAAGCAAACTAAGAAGGAAATAGGTTACAAAATACAGCCTTTTTTAATGACTATATAGTAAAAACCATCATAGTTTATATTAAATATGGTCATTAAAAAAAAAAAAAGTAGGATTATTTTTCTGACATGCCAGTAAACAGTTGTCCACAGAAGTGAATCACTTTAGGTTCATCAAATTCAATCACCGGTCAAAGGATTTATCTTTCACTGTGTATAAAATCTTGTGTTTAAATTTGGTATTTGGGAAACATAAGTGCATTAAAACTACCAGTTATGGTTATACATGTTTCAACTTGAACAATGTACTTATAACAGCAAAGAACTTTATGTGGAACTCATACACTTCACGCACCTTCACTTATCACCGTCATGGCTTCAATGGGAAGAATCATATTCAGTCAGAATGCTTTCAGTGCTGAACTCAATTGTTGTTTGTCAGCTGAGAGTAGTCCATTACTGTCTTTTACATGACATTGTTGGTGTGTCTTTCCACAAATTACATGGTTATTTTCCCCATAGTAGATGTGTGGTCATATTCACAAACTTTACTAGCCAGCAAGACAATTGTGATCACACTCTATGACAGCTTAGTGCACAATCTGACATTTTCATTTTGAGACTATTGAAGTGAGTGTGTACTGCATGCAGTGCACTACATCGAAGAGAACGTACATAAATATCCATAAGTAGACGGAGTGCCTTTCTTCTTCAGTTTACTCCAACTCTTCTACTCCTCATTGCACCCCTCACAAGTTAAAAAATATATATTTTCTTATAGAATTTCTAGGTTCCACATGTAAGGAACTGAATTCAGCCTTGCTTCAACAAGGACCAACCCACGTATCTATATGTTACAGGTACCAGTCACCCAACCAACATTGGTCTACATTGACTCAAGGTGGTAACTCTGACAAGTTATTATCACTATGAACGTGTGATTATGGTAGTGTTATTTAAAAGGCAATCTACACAGATTTTCCCCTTTAAAAAAATTCATTTTAAATTCATATGACAGTCATTTAAACTGGGAAAATTTATGTCAATCCTGGCTCCCAAAAACTTGCTTAAATACAACAAAATGTTTCTCCCTGACATGTTTCAAAGGAAATACAATGTTAATTATGTCAGATTTTTCCCACATAGTGAAAACAGGTTTTGCAAAGCAGAAGCAAACCCACGGCACTAGTTTGGTGGTTACCAGATTTTGTTATCACTCTTTTTAATAGTCTGTAGAGATGCAAACCAGCATTGAGGTGCGATGATGCCTTGTCTGTTATGTCATTATTTATCCTAATGTCTTTCTTTAACCTAAAGTGAGCTACAAACTTACAGTAGAATAACTTAGAAATTAGTATTTCCCTACTCTGAACCAAGAGGTGTGAACCCCTGCACAAAAACGTACACAAAGAAATAGATAGTTATGGTTGGAAAACAAGTTGAACGTGTTATTAGTAATTTTTTCAGTGGAGGTTTATCTCCATTTTGCCAATGAGAAAATCTCTTTCGTCATAGGTTATCCCAAGCATTTGGCCTTGCTTCCCCTCATGAGAGGGGCCTTAAGATGCTACTCGTCCTCTAATACCACTACTACTTAGCCTTATATTGACTTGACTAATGCTGATTGAAGGTTTGCTTTCTTTAGCATGAGTTAACATGGGAAATGCCACTAATCTGCTTCAGTTCAGAGCAATGCTGAATTTTTCGTAACATGTTCTTCACTTTACACGTCAGAACTTCTCGTGTCTTTAAATTTCTCTAAATAAAGTCAGAAAAAATAAATCCAATTTACTTTGATGACAGATGGTGAAACTGTCTTTGATAAAACTGATTTCATTCAACCATTCCTGTGTCAGTCTTGGATATTCTCTTTCTAGGGAAGTGTAGCCTACAATCGTTAATACATCTCCTCCAGTTTTTCCACAATTTTTCAAATATGTACAAAAATTAAATTCATAGTAACGGGCTTAGATGACAAGATTTTTTTCTTAGTGGGTAATAAAATATCACAATTTTTTTGTGTCTGTTGTTGAAAATAAGACTTGGTTATTTACAAGGAGAGCAATCAAGGCAACACATCAGCCTATTCCCTGACACTTAATATTGAGTTACCATCTAGTACATTGACTGATGTGCAGACAATCAATTGAGACCATTAAACTTTATTAACATTTCCTACAGGACTGAGTCAGATCATTAAGGGATCTGGCGTGACGATATCCTAAGAGAAAACTGTGAGTAAAGTCATGAATAAAGTCCAAAAAGAGCCATAATCTCATCTTTTAAACTAATCCTATTCTATTTTTTGGAACAAATACTCAGGATTTGTAATTTAATTTGTTTTTTGTTGCATTTGCACATGAAGGCTTTCAGTTAGCTAATACAAAGCTGATTTAGATATTTCTGGCAATACGAGCATGTGTGGTCTCTCTTGATTTGAGTTTATTTGAGGGTCATGAGAAACATTAGAATACTTTTCTACCAAAGAAAAAGAAAAAAAAGAAGCAGAAGAAGATAAAGGATTAAACATTAAAGGTCTCTAATCTGTAACTGGCAGCATGGTTTATTCTTGTAGATGCTGTTGTGTCAGTGGATGAAAGAGCTCTGAAGTCCAGAGATAAAATGCAGTGCATGCTGGGATTTATGAGAGATTAAGGCAAACTTTCCCTTTAAGATTCAAAATGTGTAATCTTTAACTCAAAACAAGACTGAAGGATTAGGAAGACTTCTAAGACTAAGAAAAAACCTTTCAATGACATGTGATGCTGTGATTATTATTCTTTGACAGAATAGTTTAATCCTGTATAGTGAATTCAGGCTGACAGGTTTGGTTTGTACAAATTGTTCTATTTAAGTTTTCAGTGCATTGCACACTGTGTCAAAACAAATGTATGCAATGGACCTTTTGGATATCATTTTTGAGAATGACTTAGTGTACAAATAATATGGATTTTATTAAATGTGTTTTGCTGTTAATTCTACATTTGAATTATCTGAAATGATTCCATAAAATCCTAATTAGGGGAACTAAGCAGTCACTCTCAAGCGTAAAATGTTTTTGGTCAGCTGGTCATTGCCCTGTTGGTTTGAAGCCCAGTATTGTTTGTTGAAATAATTTTGTTAAGGTTCTTTTAAAGTGCAAGTCCAACGTTTTTTTTAATATTCATTCAAAGTTTTAAGTCTGGTTCTGGCTTTACCGGCTTGACAAATATTTGGCACAGTACTTTAATGAACCACTATGTTTATCAGCTAGTCGTTATCTTTGAATGTAGGCTATTTGCTGTGCATAGTCATTTTATTTGATTATTTTTTACCCTGAAAACAAAGTAAATTCAAGCAATATTCTTCCTTTCTTTTATAAGGGAAGTCAGTGTATTACTTAGAGAAAAGAGCAGTCAGAACACTCTCAGTTTAGACAATCACAAAGATTGTAACAGGAGCAAATAGCTACTCAGAATAGTGCCACCAGAAGAGTGCATCTTTCACCATCTACAGTCCATGGGATTTCATGATGCTAATGGGTCAAACATGCTAACAACCTATAATCAATAGTACATTCCATTGGATCATGCTGGGAGGCACACATTCTGTGGCTGGTTGCCATAAAGCTGATTTGTGGTTTCTGGCAATTCAGGAACTCAGTGCACTACTGTAAATAAAGAGGGAAACTGATAAAAAAAATATACCACAGCTGTGCCAATCAGACTCACCTCGCTTTGTTCCCTGAACTTCTGCCAACTGTTCTCGCCCTGCAGTCGAGCCAAAGCCTCACCCTTTTTTATTTTGTTTGCTCCCTGAACTTAACGATTAGGTTTAATGCAATATCATATGATAAACAGACAAAGCAGAAACTGATCTGAGAGGGATGTTTGGCTTTTTTAAGTGGGATTGTTTAAAGTACCCATGAATAATTGGTACCTGAACACTCTCAGCTTGAAAAAGTAGGGAGAAACTCTGACACTTATCTAAGAGCTGCTCAGACAACGGTCCAAGCAAACAATAATGTATGTTACAGATTTATACATGGGATCATTTTGGCTTCATACAGGCATTTATACTGGCACCATATTTTTTTCAACCAAAGAACACCCATGTTGTGCTGATAGTGCAGAGCCACCATGCAAGTATTTGACTCTTAGCTGCACATTACCATCGCAACACATATTCTACAGTTGAGAGAGTATTGTGCCAAAGTATATCCTCTTAGACCAAAGTGACTCAATGTAAACTTTCACAATCAAGTGTTCACCCTGGCTGTTATAAGTTTAGGAGGTTTGAGTTATTTTAGATCAAATTAGCCCTTCTCCTGTATAGAGCAGTTGTTAGGTTGGCTCCACTGTCAGAATTCCACCTTGCTACTCCAAACTGAGAGCGCTCTGGCTTCCGTTTACTGCAAATAAGGCTACGTTCACACTGCAGGGCTCAATGCTCAATTGCGATTTTTTTGCTGAGATCCGATTTTTTTGAGTGGTTGTTGACATAATTTAAATGTGACCGCCATCAGACTCCAGTGTGAACAGTCTCTGGCCCTAAAGTGACCCAGAAGAAGACGTGACGTTACCTGCAGCGTGCTGTGTTTATGGTAAAGTAAATATGGATGCTACAAATGTCAGGATGTGCATTAATTCTGAAGTTGTTGTGCAAATCGAAGATGACAAAATCATGACTTAGCAATAAAGCGAATGGGCAAAAAAGTCCGATTTGGACCACTTTGCCTACGGGGTAAAGGTAGCCTAACATATGAATTACTCATAAGTACTACACTCAACCCAACTTTAAAAAATTTGTGATTGAGTAGTACAAAATATGCCTGGTATAACAGAAAGAAGATTTTAGCGAGGCAAAAGAAAATTGTGCCAGGGTAGAGCATTCATTTAGCCTGGTGCCTATCCCAGGTGCTCCCAGGCAGGGTACACCCTGGACAGGTCACCAGTCCGTCACAGGGCCACACAGAGAAAACAAGACGAAAGCACAGCCAGACTCCGGAGTACCTGGAGATAACCCCCACATGCATGAGAAGAACAGTCAAACTCCTCACAGAAAGCATCAAGCAGAGATTTGATCCTAGGTAGACTAGTTGTGAGAAATAACTTTTCACAGTTGGTGAAAGATTCAAAGGACCCAACAATAAAAGGGGAATGACTATATTTAACCATTTAACCATCAACAATGTTGATGTTTTTTCAGTTCCCAGAATAGTTATATGTTGCAGGATATAATTCTAATATCAAGAGCAATAACAGATGGACAAAGAAGACATTACAGTGATGCTCAATTGTCCTCTTTCATCCAATATTTTAAAGTAAGAGCTGGCCCCTCTGGTGCTTTATGTGAAAGCTTGGGAAATCATTACCATGGCCTCTGCATAACCTCTATAAGTCTGGTTAGTGTCAATAACCTAGCCTTTAAAAATTGATAAGGGTGATCACCTCGCTCATAGAAAGACCATTTTTGAGCAGCAGACATCCGTATGAGGTTATTCTCATATATAAGTCATGCCTCGCATTCAGGATACATCATCCTGAATGTTGCTTCAGGACAATCATCTTTACAATGTTTAGGCCTTATCAACATATTGCTCACAAGAGAGTCCAGACAGATAACTGAGAGAAGCTTTTAGGCTTACATCATTCACAGATACTGCTGCACACCCCAACGGTTTTCAGTTTGATTTACCTATACATAGAAATAAATCTGACAGCTGATATTATACAACAGGCTCATGATCTCTCTGGATAGTCTTGTTAGATAATTATTCATATGTGGGGCAGAGCCATTGTCACACACACTGAAACAGACATGGTCTGGCAGAACTACATGACATATGTAAATATCAAAATGCCAATTTGAAGAGTCCGGCTGAGTTCTTTGAGGAAATCCTTCGTGTTTGACATGTGGAAATGTCACAGAGCTGCATTTATTCATGTGAACATTAGAGGCGCATTCCTGTCCCGAGGCTCCAGAGACAAAAGATGTAGAACTCCCTAGAGGAGAGTGACCTGGAGGACAGACCCACGCATACCAGCTGGACTTGACACAAATAGTGTCTCCCCCATCCACCCACACAAATACACAATCAGTGCTTGGACCAGATCTGCAGAATTTACCCTGTATTTATTTCTCTATTGTTACAGAAATAGATGGTCATCCTTTGGGATATGTTGTTTCTCATATAATCTGCCGAAGGTGATAAAGAACAGAATATACATAACATTCAGAGCACATGGAAGAACATTGATCTCAGCTGTGAGGTAAAAGTTCCTCTCCGGCAGCCCCGAGGTGATGAGTGCTATAAATCTATGAGTGACACGTAATTGCATGTTTTCCATCTGTGTAAACATCACGACTGCCTGGGTCTGTGGCATATATTCACTTGTTTTAGAGGAATGATTTTTTTATGAACAAGTTTAAGATTCTTTATCTTTATTCTTTATTCATTGTTATTTTATATTTCACTGCAACAGTCAAGCATTAGCAGAAGAAAGTAGTCATTTTGCAGAAGAAAAAAAAACCTTGATCAAAAACAAAAGCCTGTAAAAAAGCTTCCAACTGTATAGTGATCCAGCTGAGAATTCACAACTGACTAATCAGATAGTTGATTTTATACTGACACAGTATATTAGTATTCTAAGCAGAATAAATACAAGGCGACTTAGGCATAAAAGCAGTCTCTGCACAGGCTCTTCATAAGCCAAACTGTCATTAACAGGGATAAGTTGCTGCCACCTAGTGGACACATCCAGAAAATACAGTCATTTTTATCTGCGTGAGAGGCTCAAATGCAAAATGATAGATATAAATAGATATATAAACTGCAACATTTCGATCATTTTTATGCTTATTTATTTGAATAATTGGAGGCCTGTGCCCAACTATACCTTTATAAATGACAAAGCCCGTGCTTCTACACCTATCTGGAGATGAACGATGTTAAATCTTTCCTCAAACTTTCCTGTGTAACTGCTCTTTTCCTGTGTTCTACTTAGCGTTTCAATGTGTGTGAGATACCCTTCAAATAAAATTTGCTCTCATGTAAATTCATATCAAGTACTTTGAAGAATATGGTAATTGAGTACATGCTTCAGTAAAACACCTTTAACTTTTTTTCTGCTACATCGAATGCAGCGTGTCCAATGAGAGAGCTAACCAGACGACTGGTAAGACTGTATAGCTGAGGAGTAAGATCCCCAGTTTCACTGAAGCACTTGTCAATGAATCCTTGGGTAAAACGCTAAACCCTATGATGCCGTCCATCAGCGTGTGAATGTGTGTGATAGAGAAAAAAGTAATGCGGCCCCAGTGTGTAACTTTGCCAAAACAAAGTGTAATCTGACTAATTTATTAGCTTATTGACTGACTTATTTTCAGTCTTAGATGCTTCTCTGCAGCTTCCCACCTGCTGCCACCCTCCCCAAAGCACATAATATATGTGTCTGCTGCAAGACAACCCAACTGGATAAATCAATAAAACAATAAATAAAGCTATTAGATATTGTTTGTTGAATATTAGATCTGACTTCATTTGTCTAAATCTCTACTGGTCGATGACTTGAGTGGCGATCATCTTATCGATTGACTTTGTCTTACAGAGACCAAGCAGCAGCAGTATTAATGAGTCACCTCCCTTGCTAAAAATTTCAGATTCCTTGAACCACAGGGCGGAGGAGGAGTAGTTGTTATCTTCAGATCAATTTTAGACCCAAGATTAACTACAGCTCTTTTGCATCCCTAACTCTCTGTTTCTCTCACCATGAGTGGGAATTAAAAAGATTGTTGTTTATCGCCCACCTGGCTCTGTTTCTCAGTTTCTCTTTGAAATTTCTCGAGTTTCGAGTGATGAATACAGACTAATACAGAATAGTACAGATTACTATAGATGTTTAAGATTAGAATATCACCATTAATTCTACATTAAATTCAACTGACTTTTTCTCAAAACAAACACATCTATATTCTGTACACACCCACAGACTTCTTTCATCATACCCGTGATCTTGTTCTAACACTCACTGAAAATTAGTAATTAGCACTATTTTCTCCTAACCTTTTTGACCAATTTTGATAATCTTTAAATTTATATTACTTGACTACACAGAGAATGCTGTAACCACATTTAAGGAATCATTGCCATGCGTTAACATAACAGAGGCCATCTCCTGACTACACAAGTTGATTATATAGCTGACAGAGATACTGCTTCAGTTGGTACAACATTGGATGATGTTTCAGGACACTGAAAAAGAAGGTAATCAGTCAGAAGAGGCTGGCTCCTTGGTTAAATTCTCAGCTATGTGCTTTAAAGCACACTGCAAGAAAGCTGGAAAGAAGATAGCGTTACACTAATTTAAAAGAATTTCCCTTATTGTTGAAAGATAATTCATTAAGAAATAATGAAAAATATATATATAAAAGCTCTTTGCAGAGCTCGAACTGCTCATTATTCATTATTACTTAGAGAGGAGAGGGGCACATGGTGGTGTGGTGGTTACCTCAGGAAGAGGGTTCCTATTTCAGATCTCTTTGCATGTTCCATACGTGTGGGTTCTCAAAAGGGGATGGCTCACCATTCTCCAAGTTTGTGTTTCAGTTCAGTTTTTATTTATTTATATAGCGCAAAATCACAACCAATGCCAACTCAAGGCACTTCAAAGAGCCCAATTCAAGCCAGTTTTAATCCAATTCATTGTAATACATTCCTAATCCAGAGTGATGTCAATTCTTTACCTATTTTGAACAGTTTCAGCAGTTGCCCTAGTTGTCTTGTTTCCTTAATGTGGACCAATAGACTGTTCTGAAAAGCGGTAACATCTTTCCCATGCAATGCATCTTCTGACATGATTTTTTAAAGGATGAGAAGCTACTGTGCATAAATAAGGGTTCTTTAACATTTTGCCAACTAAAACATTACAGCAATACCATTCCCAATGGGAGGCTCTTTTCCATTTACTTCCAGGTGGTGATTTATTGGCAAGGCAATGTATTTTACTGCATATTGAATAACTGAACATTTTCCAATATCTACCATCATGTTTCCCTTAGGAAGTTTTAATTCTCATAAATCCTGCCTCAAATACATGTTTAACAAAACAAACTTGCATTTGGCAGATATCCAACGCAACTTTGAAGTCAGGAGCGCACTGAGGGCCAAAGTGGGGATTAGTATCTTGCCCAAGGACACAAGTAAACTGCAGATACCGGCAACCCTCCATTGAAGACCTCACAGAGGTTCAGTTGCCTCAGTTTGATAAGTACAAACTCCATGCAATTCAAGTGAAATAGTACATTTGCATACAGCCATTCCGAGCATCAATTTTGTACAACTAGAATGATGATGCTTCACGACGCTTCAGGGCTCTCTGTGCTGTTCCAGGGATTTCAACACAGCAGTGACATCTACTGGTGTGTAAACTGTACAGGAGCCTTTTCAAAATGGGGCCAAAGACATAAAAAATTCCACCCATCCATTTTCTACACACGCTCAAGTCAACTCAGGGTCGTGGGGGTGCTGGAGCCTGAGCCTAATAAGCTATTTGTTAAGACTTAGAGCTCTTATGAAAATATGAAGTCATCAAAGGAACTGCATATCCCTTTATGGTAGAATAAGCTGAAGTGGGAAACCATCCTGTGGTCTGAATCAAGTTTTTAAATTGATTTCTTGACCAATGCATCCCCAAGATTAAAGAGAAGAGAAGCATCTGTGGTGGTCTTGGGGGCATCGGTGCAGTTTGAGTTCCAAAGTCACGTATATGTCAAGTTAAAATTTAGACTATACAGTATAAACACCATTTTAGAGGAACATTTGTCATCCAGACAATTGGCCTGCTTGCAAACCTGAAAAAATATGACAAAGGAATTACTGAGAGTCTGAAATCCTTCACTAGTGAACAAAGTTTCAGATTCAGATCTATTTCCACAGGTTTCCATGAATTTTCAAAATAAAGAGACAATTGTTGGAAAAAAATGGTTTGGAGTGCGAAAAATGTTAAAAAAAAATTAAAAAAGATAACTGAACACGTATCTGCAAATTCCTAGCTTCACTAGACAGGAATGCTATTAAAAAAACTAAATTATTCATTTGGAAGAGTAAAAAGAACAAGCTATCTCTCTAAAATAGTGCAGTACAAATGTGACCAAGATGAACATTATTACAACTATCTGAGTTGGTATTTGTTTTGTAATCATCTCCAGCGCCTCCTGAGCCCACAGTAAATCTGATCCTGTCCTTTTGCCCATAGGATTTTTTAGTTTTGTGGCTGGATTTGATCAATTACAAAACTTAGCCTTTAAACTGAGTTCAATAAAGAGGCAAACAACAATATATATGTTTTCTCTTCTTTTCTTCTCTTTTTACATCAAAGATTGAAACTGCAAGACCAATACCTACAATAAGTGCTTGTCCTGTTGGGTTCCTTTGATCTGACATGTTCAAATGCAACATTCAAAATTGTATTAACAATACTGAACTACAACAAATGAATTACTGTATATTTTCTTTTCTCCTTAGACTGGACCCACTGTATGCTTTTTGCCCATCAATAAAAAGCAGACACACTGGGACGAGAGCCAGTAAATGCATTGGCTAAATAATCAAATATAGTTCTCAGAAGTTAGTGTAGTTCGAAACTGAGGTGGAAAAAAGGAAATAATTAACTTACATGAATCAAGGGACCTAAAACATTCTAAGTAATATGCAAATTTATCTCTCTAAGCACTGGGTGTGTCAACTGATAACTGATTGCTTCTGTGTAAGCTAAATCAAATTTGTAAGTTGATTTTGTTTGAATTTGGTTCCTCTGCCCCTCACGGGCCTCATGTATGGTCAAGTTGATCTCTGTCATATCAGTTCAGCAGTTATCCTAAACCAGCTTATAAACATACATCAACTAGTATTACAAATCAGCCTCAAGCTTTCGGGACATATTTTTTCATATTTGATATTTCCAAACAAGCTGCGCTCCATCTCACATCTCTTGTGCCCTCTTGTTCTCCTATTGCATCTGCTCAGCCATCACTGAGTCCTTCACTCCTGCTCCCAGCACAGCAAAGAGGAAGGGTGGAAAGAGGGAGCGGAGGTAGAGGGCCACCCTGGGGATGGGGTGGGCCAGCACGACCTCCTTCCTCTTCCTGTTCACCGTTTGCATAATCTCATTGGCCAGGACTGAGGGGCGCACACCATGGGTCATCTGGCTGGCAATAACTGTGGGAGAACAAAGGGTACATACGGATCTATATTTGACTACGCATAAAAGTAAAAAGAACATTTAAACCATTGGTACCAGTGTAAAGATTGGTCTTGTATCATTCAGTTGCCTCAGTTGTTTTACTCACATGCAACCAGGGCATTTTGTTTAGGTGCAGGCTGCCTAACTGCTGGCGGGTCAGACACGTTTATGAAGGTGTGACTAATAATGCTGACAACAATCCCGTACTCCTCCACCTCAGCCCTCAGGCAGTCGAAGAAGGCCTGCGCTGCATGTTTAGAGGCCGCATCTGACAGCAAACATATTCATACAAAGGCAAAAAAAGGTGGAGTTAGTCTGTAAAGAAATCTCATTCCATTCATTAAACAGAGCTACTCTGACACCTCGGTAGGTTTTCTATGTGACTCTGTATCATCCATAAAATTCGCTGTCAAACTGTTTTCATGGATGAGTTTTTTTTGAAGAAAGCAGTTCCAAAGTTGTATTAGTGTTGATAACAAAAATATTAGAACAGAATATGGATGAGCTTTTGAGGGATTTATTAATGCTGGAGTGGGACTTTAAATTCTTGTAACAGCTTCAGTTGGCAACTTACATGAGCTTCTGAATGGGACAGCCAGTCTGCCCTGGATGCTGTTGACCAGTAAAATGTGTCCCGATCTTCTTGAGATCATTGTTGGAAGAACACCTGACATTAATTTAGATTTGTTTAGATTATCATTGGTATAAAATCAGTGAAAACAAACTCAAGCCAATAGTAGCCTACTTGAAGGTGATTTGAAAAAACATAACATCCTGCCCACCTTTGGCAAGAGCGCTTGGGCCAAAGTAGTTGATGTCCATGATGTTTCTGTCCAGTTCCAGAGAAACACTTTGAACAGGAGCTTTCAGTTTCATGCTACTGTTGCAGATCAGCACATCCACATAGCCGTAACACTCCATCATCTCAGCCACCACGTCATCCATGCTGTCTATATCACTGAAATCCAGAATCACCAGCTTGGGGGCATATGTCTAGGGAAAGATGGGTGTTGCTTAACTGTGTGAGGACGATACATTTAAGTGTATTCAATTCAAGATGATAACATACAAAATATGAAAGAACTGCCCGAGAGATGTTTTCCACTGATGGAAGGTCTTCAGAAAAGATGTGAGGAGACTGATTCTACTCTCAGGAAATAAAAGTCTCTCATTCCATTTTCCTGTTTACAACAGTTTCTATCAAATGCCTCCCCTTGACTCCTCTCACTGTCATTTGTCTAAGTTGCTCCCACCAGAAATGCAAACACAGGGGGTGTGGGATTTGATCAAATAGTGTATTTTGCTCAGGAACCTTCCAAACCAAGTGAAATGAACAGAAAGTATCTGCATGGCAGCCATGATAAGAGCTGTTCAAAGTGGTTTTCCGACTCTCCAAATGCTGAGGAGCTCCAATGCTTCCTTGAACATCTCCATTAGTATGAGATACCATGCATGATTTTTTTACAAAAGAAAGGATATAGTTCTATCCCACAATTCTTTGCAGCCACAACTGTCATAGCGATGCTCGCTAATTTTCATCCAGTCAAACTAACTTTTTTGTGGAAAAATATGAGGACAGGAGGACTTTTTTGGGATTTTTTCTTTCGACGATTGATGATTAAGTAACATTCTATAATATAGAATATCATAATAGGATACATGTGAGATCTATGCAAAATGACAAAACAAGGCAAGACTATGAGGCAGGAAAACCAGACTTATCTTTGTGCAAAGCATGGAGGGATAGTGAGGATTCTGCGGTGACTGAAAGTAAACCAGGAAGCTAAATACTGTGAGGGGAGTGATCAGTGACATGAGGTGCAGCTGTGAACAATTAACCAGGTGACTTGAGTGAACTGAACGTGACAGGGGGAAAACATGACTTGAACAAAACATGATTAAACATAAACTGTGATATAACATAAACAGATAGGGCAGACTGTGACATTCTCAGTATTTTTGAGTTACTGGTTTGAATCAGGATTTATTCTCTGTTTGTATGAGTCTATTTTTAATTTGCCTTAGTTGTTATTCTTGCTTTTGTTTTCTGTTTTGTCTGTTCTCTTAGTTTTGTCTTGCCTCAGTTCTGTATTTGGTCTATTCTTAGCTTATTCTGTTTCACATGCTCACCAGTAGTTGTCCTCAGTTCCCTGTTTGGTCCTCAGCTCCACATGCACTTGTTGTGAGTCTTTCACATCTGCAGTCACTTGTCTCATCAGTCCCTTATGTATTTAAACTCCATGGTTTTGCTCAGGCTTTGTCAGATCCTCGACATTACTTTCATCAATGATCATCTTTGCAGCTCTGTTCCTTTTTTGTCTGGTAAACTCCCTGTCTGGCTGTTTTATATAATCTTTTGTTTTCCTAGTTTAGGTTCATGGTTTCTGTTTTTTAAATAAAGACTTGAGTCACTTCCAGATTGTTGTGTCCTGCATTTGGGTCCTTGATAACCTTTTCTCCACCAACATCGTAACAAAAAGATCACTTTCTGGCCGATCTTGTGTGCATGATTACTTTGGACCTGCCCACACCTTTTTGTTGTGTCTCAAAGTAAATAACTATGTGAATAGTAAATTTACATATTACCCCCCCAAAATCTGTCACTCCCCTTTCCTCATGGTCAACTTTGTTAATTGAGACATCTATCAAAATATTTACGAACACTTTCTGGGTCACAGGCAAGAGAACAGGATGCTACACTAGATGAGGAGACAAAAACTAGATAAACAAGAAAACAAGAATGAAACATAAAGATGCAGAATTTTTTTCTTTTTTTTAATTAAATGCTGTGTGGGCATGGTGTAGTATCGCCAAAGTCCTGGATAGGATAAGTTAGCTATCAGCAGTAAAAACTTCCCCAGTGGTAAACTTGCTTTATGTCATCTACAGCTACCTCAAGCTGCTTCAGCTGCTCTGGCCTGTGTATTGAAGACACTTGAGGACAGTGTGCTGTCAGACAGGATATCCTGCTATTGTGTTGACCAGAGGAAATGGTGATCTGGGAGGTGGCGACAAAGCAGTATTGTGATAAAAAACAAGGACAGATCCTGATATTCTCAAACTATACCTGCTGGCTTCGAGGATTTTTTTGTGACAAGAAGGACTTTGCTTTCTGTTTAGAATTGTCACTTTACTGTCAAAGTTTATAGCCAGTCATTAGACATGATACTGGTGCAGCCGGTAGTGAAAGATTTGTTACAGGACGGTTGCCAAGGAAAGTAATTGGCACACAAAAAAATTATGTGAGTTCAAAGAGTTTGGTGTGTTTGTTTCAAACAGAAGCAAATTCTGACATGCATTTTTTATTCGATTTCCTCACCTCTCTGGGGTCAGCATTGCCAGTCAGAGAGTCATACAGAGACTCCAGTTTATCCCAGCTAGTTCCACATAGGATCAGTCTGGCACCACTTTTATGGAAGAGATGGGCACACTCTGAACAGAAAGGAAAACAAAAACATGTTGAATACCTTCATAAAAAAAGTGTCAAATAAAAAATTTTATTGATACATTTGCTTATTAGCTTAACTTAGTTTAAATGCAGTTTGCCTGGTTCTGTCCAAGCCAAGAAAATGCATACAACTTCCTAATCAAATATGATACAGGGTCACATAAAAGGATATTTTTTAGGACAAGCATCAGTGTAGCTGTAGCTACAGGGTATAACTTTTACATTTGGAGCCATCCAATTCAGCCTTTTCAAGCTAAACAAACTGGTTGCTGGCTGTAGCTAAATATCTAATAGAATAGAAAGATATATTGATAAAAAAAAATTCAAAGAGATTAAATATTCCTTTAAATATGAAGCTGCTTGCTTAGCTTAACATTAAGACTAAGAACTGGGTAAACAGTTAGCCTTGCAGTTAGCCAGACATAAAATCCAGAAGGTAACTGGTCATACCTCTAAACAAAGGCCCTGTACAGAATTGAAATATTTGATACTGATCTCTTACAATAGCGTTCACAAGAAGACCCATATGACTAAAACTAAAAGCTCCAAGTTTGTGCACCATTTCCCGTGTTCCCATGTCACAAGATCCTTTTAAGGCTATAACACTTTTTTATCTTGTGTTGGTTTTTAAGAAAAATGTAGTGTTTGATGAGAAGACTCAATACATTTATATGCCTAGTGGAGTTAAGTTACGTTTGGAGTTGCTGATCTCTTTCACAACAAACAGTTTGGTTGGTAGCAAGAAGTAGGTAGTGAGTGAATTGGAGCTGGTCTTTAAATTTTGTAAATTAGAGTTATTACTTTTTTTTTACTGGCTACTTCTTTTTATTTTGTATACCAGCATCTTGTGTTATTTCTGGGTCAAAGTCTGGGACAGGAGTATTGCTCATGTGCAGGAGGCCAATTTGACGCTAGTTGGGTGTATGCACGCAATACTATTTCGACCCCTAACTGCATTAGGGGTCGAACTAACATTGGTCGAACTAACATGCTTACATATGCTTCTCTGGTATGACATGACTAACACAATAATTTGTTTTTCTTATACATTATAAATGTACTCACTACTAGCACTCTCTGTTGCCTAAATATGATGCTAGAACCAGATATAACATAGAAAACAGCTTGGTTCTGCCACTTTTAATAGTCTCCCTTTGTCCTGCATGTAATTCAGTTTATGTTAAAACAAAGTATGAAATCTTTTTTTATATAATTCATCAGCAAAGTCAGTACAGCGTTTTCCCACTATTTTCTCTCTTTATGCTATACCTATTACTAGAGAAAAAATGGCATAAAAATTGCATCTAAGTTAGTTGTCTCTTAACTTTAATGAAAATTCATGGATCGTGCTTTTATGTGACATTGTCCTGGAATTCAGTGTAATCTAAGCAAGGTTAAACATTCAAAGCAAAAGTAGGATCATTTACCAGTTCCCACCCCAGACACAGCATCAGTGATCACTACTACTTTGTTTCTCACTACGGACTTGGACATGAGCTGCATGACCTGATTGTAGATGTAGTACACCCCCGCTGCAAAGACTATCAGCAGGGGCAACACCATCACCGAGGGAAGGTCCATGTTCTGCAATGAAGAAAGTAGAATGGTCGATATGGAAAATTAGACTTGCATGCATTGAAAAAGCCAGCAGTCTTACTGACAGGACACATGATCTGCTTGTAGGCTTTCCATGGACACAAGTACAGTGTCAATTACTGTCACAGAAAGCCAATCTGATTGAAAGTACATGCAGAAAAGCTCAAAGCTGAGCACCCTCTCTTTAAAAGTTGTTCCTTATCCGTAGCTGCATTAGTCCTTTTTAGATAAAGATCACATTATAATGTGTTATAATTGGCTTTGTTCTTAGACATTATGTGTTCATATTCTGTATGTCACTAAACAATCTATGTTCCTATTTTGTACATGTCCACTCTGCTCATACAACACAATGTATGTCCAAGACTTTAGGATAACATAGCAGGACAAAATAACTGGGTCAGATAAAGCGTCACAATTTATACAGATAGGTCTGGTACATTAGATACACGCCAAAAACAACACTCACACACACACGTTGTTTATCACGTCCAAAGAACATGACAAGCCTGCTCATGTCACTGAAAACTGGCCAATTATACTCTGTCAAGTGTAAGCGCAACCTCTGAGATGAAGGTGAACATAAATATGAAATGTTTCTGGATATCGGGACTCGGCCTGACGGATTTCCTGCGAGAACTCTGTCCCTCCGAGTCCAGCGCTGCCATATGCTTTACATGTAACCACTAATAAATACTTTGTTTAACTTAAGATTGCTCCAGCTTGTTCTTGGGCTTCCAACGAAAGAATCGGGCTAACAATTGCAGCAAAGAGAGCACCCTGGTTTTGCTGCTGTAACTTGCCTTTGCTTGTTCATTCTGACCAAAGGGAGCTCTATGTTGCATCATAATAGTAATATATAATAGTAATATATAATAGTAATATATAATAGCGTCTGCTTTCAAGGAGTATGCCTGCATTGCAGCATTAACAACGTTAACAAATTGTATATCCGGATTCACATGATCAGTGCATTTTAAGAAAACAGTCACCATATTGTCTAGATTTAGCACATCTAGTACAGCTGTCTCTCAGAAGCAACAAACAGTTGTGTGACTCAACAACAGCAACATTTTAAAGCTGAAGCTATTGTTGAATGTTATTTGTCTTGTCAAAACGTGGAATGATGTCACACTTAAGTTGACCACGTTCCAGTTGTAAGTTGGAAAACTAGCCAGATTAGCTCGCTGATCAGGCTTGCTATTATTACCAAAACGAGTTGATAACAACACATTACACTCTACTTTGTGCATACAAATAAGGGCCAGCTCCAAACCCATAACCATCATATCTCCATTTCAAAGTAGTTTCAAAGAAATTTTGGGAAGAAGCCTTAATAGACCGTTGGCACTCTCATAACTTTGCTAGCAGTTTTCTTATTTTTTTTCTATGATACCAATTTAATAGTATTTTACTTAGATACTCAGGTTATGTTGTTTTGTACAATTACAAATTAAATACAAGATAACTGAATTGAAATGCTACTGTCGTAGTATTGGAGTGTGGAACACACAGTCTTCAAAATGTGGGTTAACAGATAAAATCAAAAGCTTAAAAGCACTACTGGGTGGTTTTGTTGCCTTGGAAACAGAGCCAAGCTAGCTGTCTCCACTTAGCTTGGATAATTAGGAACAGTTAGCTTATTAAGCCACCTTCAGTCCTAAACTAAGCTAATCAGTTCCTCATCCCGCTTCATGTTTTCTGCATAGGAATGAGACCATTGTTCTTTACATCTAACAGTTGAAAGGTCTATTTTTATAATGTCAGTATTGTCTTGACATGTCAGATAGACAGGTCTCTATTTGCCAGCACTGTGGCAAATTATGATTTTCTGCTTCGTGTGTTAAACCTACTGAGGTAATGGTCTGTATTTGGATGCCTTGCTAACACACTTACCATGTAAAGTGAGTTTGAGGAGAAAGGAGAACAGCTAAATATATTCTGGCTATGGTGCCACCACTGAATGTCTTGCACTATGTCACCAATGGGATGCTGTCATAAGATACTCAAAAGGGAGCGACCAAGGAGCCTCACATTTATAGCAATGAATGACCCTACTTCTCCTGCTTGGAAAACTCATTAAGATAACCCCTTATCCATATTAAAAACTCATGATAACACTAGTTCCCAGTCCAGCTCCATGTTTGGACTAACACATGATTGAGGTTAGTCAGACTGTGCATGCACATTTATAGCAACCACCCAACAGACGTACACACACACATACACACACCTGTAATCTGTGTTATTATTGGTTCACTTACGGCATGGACAAGGAGCTAATCCTTCAGCGGGACTGGCTGTTGTTTTTTTCACCTGGATTTAGTTAGATAATAGAGACCCTTCTTTTCCCCCTGTGTCTCTCATCCATTCACACAGCTCTGCGCCTCTGTGTCTGTCCCACTGCTGTCCACTGGACCACCTTGCTTAGAATAGCCTTCGCTTGGGTCAGCCATTAATACGCACATATGCAGTGTGCAGTATCTGAAGCATGTTCTTTTGGTGCCAGCATGAAGGGATGGAGTGTCTGTTCCACTCTGTATTAGGTGACAAGGATAAGCATTGTGCTGTTGTCTTAAAGATAAGTGTATAGTTGTGTTTTATAACTGATAAATTAGACTGTTATCAATAAAAATATCTATAAAAAGAGACCAAGAAATCATTACAGTTAGCAACACGAGGAAATAGCTTTCCTCTGGCTGAAACATTGGGTTTATTATTACTTTTATTATTTTTTTATGAAAAAAGTTAATAAAATGGGGCTGCATATGGTGGTGTGGTGGTTAGTGCCATCACCTCACAGCAAGAGGGTTCCAGGTTCAACTCCCAGCTGGGGCATTTCTGTGTGGAGCTTGTATGTTCTCCCCATGTATGTGTGGCTTCCTCCCACTGTCCAAAAACATGGTGTCTCTAAAATTGTCATTAGGAGTGAGTGTGTGCATGTCTGTGTGGCCCTGTGATGGACTGGCAACCTGTCCAGGGTGTACCCCACCTCCAATCCAATGACCACTGGAATAGGCTCCCCCACCCCCCCTACAACCCAGACTAAGCAGGTATAGAAAATGGATGGAAAGATGGAAGTTATTAAAATGACAAAAGTCAAAACAATAAAATGCAGGAAATAATTACTGTTTTTAGCAATTTGTACTACTCTTGAGAACTTTTGGCTCTCATTATAGAATGGCTTTAAACTCGATTTGATAATTACTTTGCGTCAGTATTCAACAAATACAAGTGCAAAAAATTACTTCTATAACGTTCACTGACCATCACTGACCGACAATTTGAAAAATTTATGCCAGTAACATTTAAAAAAAAAAGTGGTTTAGAGATTTTTACCATTGTATTACATCAGCCTTGAATTTGATTTTTTTGTGGTTTGGGACCTAAAAAGAGTAATTACTGGAGTTATTCAAAGGAATCTGAATCCAATTTTGATGAATACAAGATTTCAGCTTGTCAAGTGTTGTCGGATTCTCCTCTTAATAATTTTCCATTAATTTTCAAATTGAGACAGATGTGGACTACAGGCGGGCGGGTGAAGCACTGAGATTTCCACAGGCACACTAAATCTTTTCACAATATGATTCACTATTGATACTGAAAGGACAAGATTATTCATAATCTTGCATTGGAAACTATTCTTTTTTAACTTACTGATGACTCTCTGACAGAGTTTGGCACAAAGTGGTGAACCATCATTGCTTGGAAAGACTAAAACTTTGGTGGATGCTCCTTTTATACCCAATACTGACAACCTTATCCGTCGCCAATTAATCTGTTTTTTTGTAGAGCGCTCTAGAATGTTTTTATTGCATATTCTTTAAACTCTTCTGTCTTTCTTTTCCAGTCTGTCAACATTTTAAGTGTGTTTTTGGAATCCAATTTTAAATGTGTATATTTCATGTTTTCTATACCTATTGACATGTAATCAAATTAGTAAATGAAGACACTGAAATTTATTTATTTTTAATCAGTTAAATGTTCAAAGTCATTTTTAAAACCGCATTATTGAGTATTTATTGCATATTAGAAATTTCCCAACTTTTCTGTATATTTAAAATGAGGTGTGGAATGGTATTGTATATACTTTGCATAAGAAAATGTGATGCACTGTCACAGTTTACACAATTCAGCAAAAAGTCATTAGAGTCCATCCCATCGCCACCAGCGACAAGGGTAAGTTAATACATCAGTAATAGCAATTGAGTTAATAATATTATTAGTCCCACAGAAACCTTTTTTTAACCTAATAATTACTAGTGCTTATGATAATCTAATATATTTTGTTAGCAATACTGCGAGTGATTACTCAAGTGATGTATGGTAATTTGAGGTGCCTGGACTTACTTTACTGAATACTTATCACACACAACATGACCTGCTGTATTTTAAATAGTTTTAATGGGGTCCTCTTCGACCAGCTACAGTATAAAATGGCTTCAGTATTAATTGCATCATATATAAAAATAGTGCGAAATTTTGTGTAGATACGACGGCTTGCACTTTTAGTTATCACACACTTAAGTTATCATACAGTTATCATACAATAATTATTCCTCATTTCAATAAATTACTTAAAACTCCGAACTTCTTGTTGATAATCATTTGAATGCAGGCCTACTTATCGACCTTCTTTTAATTTTCTTGGCAGCAGATTGTTTTGCTTATTTTACCTCAGATAAATTAAGACATTTTATTTTACCTTTTTCCTACTATATATGCCGCTTAGATATTAATATTATTTGTTCGGTTTTTTTTCAGTGTAAACAAAAGCTGTAACCTCGTCCGAACTAATGGGAGGCGACAGTGCGCATTTATCGCGAGATCCTGTAGAATTCCAGGCGCTTGTGTGTTCTCCCTCACCACTCCCCCTCACTCCGCTGGGAAAGAAGAAAATAAACCCACTGCTGCTAACCAGGCTAGTTATGGAACCAAACCTGAAACACTAATTTTCTCTTTGTGACTGGCCAAGTGTCGGTTACCCTGCATGCACTGTTTTCAACCGGGTGAAAAGCATTTGAAACGGTTGAATTTTCTGACCGACTTTTTTTTTTTTTTTTTTTTAAGTCAAGTTGAAGACGCCAGCCAGAAGAGGATTTCATTAGCTGGTGTATCTACCCGCTAGCCAAGTGCGCTAACCGTAGCATAGCAAAGAAGCACTGGATGAACTTCGCATGGACCGACTGCTGCGAATGGGATAGTAGCCTGCTGCTTGACTACTTTCCTTTGGGTTGGGTCTTTGTCACGGGAGTCTGTTTTACTTCATGGACGCTTTCCGCCCGCAGTTGGAAGGCAGCAACTGCATGCATATGTTTTCTGTGGTTTACGCCACCGCGTTATTGATCTTGAAATCCACTGGCAAGCTAACAGGATATTAGCCACCTTCTCTCCACTTCGCTTTGTGGTTGCAGGCCATGGACTAAAAAGCATTCATCACTGACTGAGTGATGGGAAGGCTGGCTTGGTGGCAGCTAATTATTTATTGGGAGGCAGCAGTTGGATACAGCTTAGCTGACAAACGAAGCTTTTAACACTAGAATTGTTGTTTGTGATTTTTTTTCTCTTCTTTTCTTTTAACTTGAAAATGCATCGGAGTGCTGGAGCTTTTTCCGAGTTGGGATAGTGGAAACGCACAAGAAAACAGCGGGATTACAAACTCCACCGCTGATAAAGGCCCTCGAGAGATATCGCTCCATTGAGTTTAAGAAAGTGCCGAGATATCATGTCTACCGCAAAAGAAAACCCCTGCAGGAAATTCCAGGCGAACTTCTTCAACAAAAGCAAATGTCAGAACTGCTTTAAACCACGGGAGCTGCATCTACTGACCGACCAGGACTTGACCCAGGTAAGCAGTATGCTGCGCGAATAAAGATGGAAGATTAACAACTTCCTTTAGCTGTTCAGACGTCTTCAGTTTTGTGCCAGTGGAGGGGATACTGGACAAGAACTGCTGCCAGAGTTTGGAGAATTGTTACCAGCGAATAGCACCAGCTGATCAGGCTCAGAGAGCGTAGGGTGACAGTTTCATCCTCATAGCTTGAGAGCTTTAACACTTTGCCATGTTGTAAATGAAGAGGATGGGCAGCCGCTCTGATCGGTTAGACATCAAGGTTGAGCTGGAGCGATCAGCGGGATGTCATTAGAGACAATCCACTTTGTATGTGATGCAATCAGAGTGCTGGTCCGTTAAACATTGGGTTTAAGTTGGAATCTTTTGGGGTCTGAATCGTAAGATGTCTAACTGTCTCTTAACTTCTACCCGCATGTGATCGTTGATGGATGAGGCTGCCTGATTGATTGTGTAAACTAAAGCTGTTTTGGGTTGTCAGTTGGCTGCGTTTTCTCCTACATTACAGCTTAGTGAACACTCTGTGGAGGTTAAAAGGGACTTGAATGAAGACCAGATAAGATAAGTGGAGCAAAGATAAACTGAAGCTCCATTCAAGCTGTGATCCTATACTAAGCGTGTTTTGTTTTTTGTTTTTTTTGTTTGTCTTTTTCTCTCAGATCATTAGTTTAGTCTGTGTTGTATCCTGTAATTGATCCCAGATGAGGCCCTTGAATGCAGCACAAGAACCAAACAGCAACGTCAGCATCCTCCTCTCCCCTGTGTGTGTGGGAGGGGGGGGGCGCATACTCACTCTCTGTTTCAAAAGTGTGTATCACTTTCAGCGCCCAGTTAGTGCAGTTTAACCCTTCAGATGCTTGAGTCTTATGGTTACATCACTTCCTCTTATCCCCCTGTTGACCTGGCCCAGACTCTCCCACAACCCGCATGGCGGCACTTGGAACCAGAGAGGCTTACTGCCTCGGCATGTCCTGTCCTCGCTCATCTCTGTTGTCCCAGTCACCCGCTGGCTTTTGAAAACGGCTCCAGTTTGTCCACTATCCAAACAGTCTGCAGGGAGCCTAGTTGCACAAAAAGGTTTTGTGAGAGTTCTGTCTTCAAACCAGTTAACGCTGCCAGACCGTTACTGACCAGTATTATGTAACAGCACATAAACAGTATTAAACTTCTGAGCCTTGCTCAACAGGTCTAAGTTGAAGGGAAGGATTTGCTAAATGTTCCCAGTGTTCTGAAACTGATACATGCTGGCTGAGGAGATAAACTCAATATCCCAGGGAAAAGAAACTACAGTAAAGCTGTCCTTAACTCTAAGTGAGTTTGAGTCCTAAATTAAATGCCGGTTTATCAGAGACCAAAGGGAGCTGAAGATGGAGCTTTGAAACAGATAGTCGACATTGACAAGTAAATGCAAATGTAAGAGAGCTTAATGTCTGAAGCGCTGCGTCCAATATAAACAGCCTTTCTGTTGAATGCTGCTGGAATAAAAGGTGGGCTGGGGGAGGGGCTGCTGCTGGAGACTGAGTGAATTCTTTTATTACAGTCCGTGTTCTCCAAAAGGAGTTTTCATTCCTCTCACCAGATCCTTTGCCGTTGTCACGGTTTTCCCACAATCACACAATTAGGTTGTCCCAACTGTGTGGATGTGTTGGTCAGGCCTGACGGACTCTTCATCTGAGAGCAGCGATCACGCTGTCCAGGAGAGGTGGTGGAGGCAGGACAGTGATGGAGGTGAAGGTTTGCACAAATGTGTGAGAGGCAGGGATATAACGAAATCTAAGGAGTGGGGGCAGGAGTCTCAGGGAGAGACAGGAAGTGCGGGGTCGGGGAATCAGTATAGTTTCCCAGAGGCTGCTGCTCAACATCCCACAGCTGGAGCTTCTGATGCAGCTTCTGACTGCAGGCTGCACCTCAGCCTGATAGGCTGGAGTTAACAGACACACTTTTCTGGTCAGGGCCTTTCTTTTTTGTGATAATGTGCCGACTCCCATAATGGTCCTATGGTGTCACACCCAGCTCGGTTTGTTTTCGTCACCCCCGAGGTTGGAGAGTGAAAACAGAACCCAGGCTTGATTGAACCCACTCCTGCTCTCTTTATGTGCCTGTTTACATGGCATAAGAAAAAACTTGAGTTATCGTGTTGTTCTAACCAAAACAGGACTTTTAAAATTAACGTTAACACAGTCGTCCAACTGAAATTGTATGAAACCAAACTCTGAAACACGTGTGTACACACCACTTCAATTCAATCTTCATCCTTGTTTCAGCGTACATGTACGTGAACAGAATCACGCACAGATGTCGTCTTTAAGTTACTTGACTGGTGATTTTGTCCGTTGATGCTGCTGTTATAAAATCAGGATTTTGTTAGAGCAGAGCAGTCTGCTCTCAATGCTTTAAGCTACACTGACACTTAGCCTTGATGGGCTGATTTTCAGTAAAAGTTTCTGACTCGTTAAGCTGTCTGACCAAAGAAACTCCAGCTTTGTTGGGAAGTTAGCTGTATTAGAATCCACTTACACGTTACTGTAGTTTAGAAAAGATAATGGAACTAGATAAAAGATGTCTTGTTATGTGTAACTATGCAGGAGTGATTGGATACCGATCCACATTGTTTGGTTGGGTTAGTTTGGTTTTAGAACCTCGATTTCATACTATTTTGTTTGGACTAACACGTTTTCATGATTTAGAAACTCCATTTTTACTCAGAGTAACAATATTTCGCTTTGTTTTTCCAACCATTCATAGCTGGCTGTTAACCAGGTCTTTTATTGTCTGTAAGTTGTTGTTTGGTTGGTCTCAGTGCAGCTATTTCTATATGTGTATGCTTTATGTGTGTGTAGCTCAGTGAGTTACATGTTTGACTTCATCATGAGATGATTTGATCTGATCCCGGGTCACACACGCTTATCCTTACAGAGATGGCTAAAGGCTGTCTCCAGTCCTTACTGTCCGGTGTTGAGTGCTCTCGGTACCATACACAGCGATGTATGGCTGAGGTTTCCAGGGGTGCTTTAGTGGATGTGCCAGGAGTGTTTTTTTTTTGTTTGCTGTGAAGTGTCATGGCAACGGTTGAAGCTTGGAGGCATTCTGGTCAGCTGTAGTCCACAGTAATGCATTTTCTTTCTGAAAAGCTTACTCTGTGCTGTATTTGTACTTAGTGTCCACACCATTTTACTGTTTAAAAGACCCCTAAGATGGAGAGTTTGGAAATGATGTCTCACACACACACACACACACACACACACCTTCACTCACTGTTTGAGTTTTATCATTCAAGCCTTCACATCTCTATCTCAGCGTCCACTTCCTGTTTACACCAGCAAATGGTGTATGCTCACTGTACACACTTGGGCTCCCTCTGACTAACACTTTTCTTGGCCTGGAAGCATTTGTAATTGAAATGAAATTGTTGATTGTTTGTTGCTCTTTCATTAAAAGTGAATTTATAGTCTATATATTGAAGGTACAAATGTTGGCTGCATGCAGCCCTCCACCGCTTTCCCTTTCCCTTTCCCTCACACATGGTACATCAGCCCCTCTCCTCTTTCACATCTAATCAGTACATTATCACACCATGTCACCAACTAGATTTACCGTTTTTGAGACTTTTTTCTGTATCTTTTAACATCCCTTTTCCTTAAAAAAAGTGCCCACAGAAAAACTTTGAACCAACATTGTTTGCTTTCTATGTATGATGTTCCCTGTCTGCCCCTCACTGCTCCAAGCACAGAGAAGGAGACTATGTATTGGTTTGTTACATAATGATCAAACAGGGCGCTTTACAGCTAATCCAACGAACAGGCAGGCAGATTACAGCTGACCAGGATGTGAGTGTGAGGAAGAAAGAAGAAAATGAAGGTATTCTATTGCCTCCAAATACTGAAAATGTTGGTAAGTTCATGGCAAAGAACAGACCTTCCCTACCCCGCAATATATTGACCAAGGAAAGTTTGACTAGAAAAGACTTTTGTTGGGGACTAAAGCTTAGTCTTTAATTAGATTATTAATTCCAGAAATGCTGCTCCTCTCTTCGTTCATTTAAAGTAGACCAATTTTTAGCTTGTCCACATTGGTGTTGATCACGTGACCTGAACTGACAGGCTCTATAAGGACAGGGAGGCTCGCCGCCTGGCTGGAAGGGTTTCACTGAGGTGTCAGTTGAGTGCTCGTCTTCCCCGCTCTGTTGTGTCCTCCAGCTGCAGGACATCGGGACACGTGTCCCATCGTTTAACATCCTCCCTCACATTCTGTCTCCGATTTGATTTATGAGCCTCACTACTTGCCTCCCTGGCAAAATAACCTTTTTAATGGGTTCAGCTCACCAGAACCACCTTTAGAGGCGCGTCCATACACGTTCAACCAGGCATGTATAGATTTATTGCAGGCATGCAGTGACACGGAGCAATAACAGGGCCAGCATTAGAATAGCTGAGTAATAATTGACTGCCTTACCTTCCAGCAGAGTCTTGGGTTGGGTTTGTGGAAGTGGTGGAGCGAGTGAGTGTTAATATGAGAGCTGCCTGCTAATGGTTTACAGTTGAGGCAGAAAGAGAGAGTATAAGAGAGCAGTTTTAAAGAGCCTTTTCGTTGCCCTGTAGAGCAGGATCTGTGTTTAGTGTTTCCATGTCTTTTGTACTTTTGCACGGAGGTATTCGCACAAGTCAAGGAGATAAATCTTTTGTTTGGGTTTGTGTGTGGATATCTTATGTGCTTTATGAGTATAATGCCAGACAGTCGGTTTGTCACACTGGTCTCATCTGTTTTGTAGCGTGTCCTCACATAGACTTGATTACACCATGAGGCTCACAAACTGGTTGTGTGTGACTGCGAAATGCACTGCAAGAATATAGGAACATCTGGATCCCTAAAGGCCTCTTTCAATTAAATTCAACCAGCTTCTCTCACTGTCTCGAGCTCTCCTTTCCCTCCCCCTCAGCTCACACTCTCTTCCAGTTTTAATGATTACCTAAATTGGTGTTTTTTCCTCCTCTCCCCCTCTTTTCCTTTACAGGCTAAACCTATTTATGGTGGATGGCTGTGCTTGGCCCCTGAGGGAACCGACTTTGACAATCCAATGCAGAGATCCCGGGTAAGAAGCTGTGATTTTGTTCAGCAAAATGGTTTTAGAAACACATTGTGAGCATATTTCTGCTCAGAAGCCTCCCCCAGTTAGCAAAAATACTGAACAGGTCAAGAAAAATTAGGTTAAACACTAATGCCTAATTATTTTTGCTCCATTGAGAAAAACAGTGCATTTGTGCTTTGTTTAAACTACTTACTTTGAAATGAGGCAACTCTAATACCCATTTATGTGCCCATGTGTTTCTGCTTACAGAAATGGCAGCGGAGGTTCTTTGTGCTGTACGAACATGGCTGTCTGCGCTTTGCCCTGGATGAGTCGGTGAGTGCACGCTGTCCACGGCTGGCCCACTGTCTGCTCTTTTTGTTAAGCTGAACCTGAAAGCTGTTCCTTTCCTTGCTAACTTGCATCAAGTTAGCGCGAGTTCTGGGTAGTCAGAGGTTTTGGGTAGTATAGTAGGTGTATTTTTCCAGAGTCTAAGAACCTGTTTCTGCTTGTACGAACGTCTGCTTTGGTCTCAGCCCCATACAAAGTGAAGGATCTGTGGTGTTTAGTCAAGGCAGACGAACTCACTCGCAGTCCTCCAGAAAGTTAACAGCGTGTTAACCCTCTGAGGTGATGCTATGTGTAGGGCTATTTCTCATTGGTTGAAAGTTAGTTTGATCAAAGAGTGGCCAAAAAGAGGAGAAAGCGCTAAATACGCTTCCACATCTTTGAACAAAGCCGCATGGATGAAAAAAAGATCTACTTTACATTTGCAATTAGCTTCTCTCCGTCCTAAACTGGGTTTGTGTCCTCTTTGACTTCTGTATCTTCTAAAATGGAGCAAAGCTAAAGGACCAACAACAGCACCAACACAACCAAGAGTACCCTACACTTCAGATTTTTACTCATATTTCAGAGACTGCCCCCGAATGGGAGCAAAATGCTGTAACATGTAGGCATGTCTTTGCAAGAGCGGTTGCAGAAGAATGCTCAAAGCATGAATCAGCAAACACTAGTCTTGTTTCCCATTCATTTTTCAAAAAGCTTATTTTGGAGTTGCACAGTAGAAAAGGTTGATAGAAATTTGACAAAACCTCCACAGTTTCTCAAAAATACTTTTTTTAAAATGCGCCATCGGTCTTTGTGCGCATTAACGGTTTAGTTGATGGGGCACCAAGGGAGATGGTGACATCCTTTGCAAATAAGGGTTTTAGTCACACAACTGATCACATGAAGAATATGCTCTTTCTGCCTCTTTAGAAGAAAAAAAAGGCCAGTGCTCAAAGATGGGACAGAATAATCGCAACTAAAGCAACTGGAGTATATTCACAGACCTCTTTTATTATTATTTTTTTCCTTGTCTTTATTGAGACGGCCAGTTTTTTTTTTTCAGTTTGGGACCACTACGTTGTTTATAGCAGCAATGCTGAGCATAGCATATACTTCTGCCCTCTGATAACACTACACAGTCTAATTTGTTCAGTGAGATTTCTAATCTCTTGTTAAAATTGGTTTGACAATAGGATGAAAACACAGTTCCTGTCACTTTTGGCTAAGAAGCTGTCTGAGCAAGAAGTCGATTTTACTTTAGGTGGAAGCCTAAAGTTAAATAGATTTTCCTTTGGTTATTTCATCCTCCAGGTCACATATCTGTGACTTTAAGCCGTGTTTCTCAGCATTTTAAAGCCCCAGATTCTTCTTGTGGTGGAACAGCTTCGGTGTGTTGTGTGGCTACAACACTCAGCAGAGCTACATTTATGTTCACTGTTTATGGTGAATACCAAGATAAGCACTATGGAGATCTGCCTGGGAATGCGATGACGATACTGCACGTCTCTCTGTTAGACGGCTAACAAAAACACAGGACCACAACGTCAGCTGAGCTGAAAATGTGCTACCTCACCGGAAAACTTCCCACGCTCGTTCCTTAAGGGGTAAATAGAACACAGTGGCGCTGCAGGATTATAATCGGTTCTTTTAAAGCCCATAAAACATATTTGGGAAACAGACAGCAGCATCAGAGCCTTATGATGTGTAGAAAAGAGCAGCTAAGCGTTGGTACGTGCAGCAAAAGGCTCTGAGAACTACAGAGAGGAAAAGCCTGGGAAGTCGGCTCTGCCCACTGCGAGCCTCTTGTTTGTGGTGGTAGTGTGTCGCCAGGGGAATGTGACACGGGTGACCAAACCCATGCCGGCCGATCAGCCTGGAGATTAGGCTGCTTGTGTGCAAACACTAGGGGCCACACACTGCCTGCTCGCCCGTCAGAAACACACACTCTGACATGTGTTGTGAAGGAAACCCAGGGCCCAGTTCAGGATAGTTTTCAACTTGACCTTAAAGTCTTTATTTGTATATGTAGGAGACAGACTTTCAGCAGGTGTGTCCCTGTGAGTGAGCGGGACCGTGATGGGAAAAGAGATGAGCTGATTTAACAATAACTCCACTGCGGCTTTGTTGTGGAGGCCAAACGTTTGAAGTCACACTTAGAGAATCTTTCTCTGCTGCTAGTGATGACAATCAGAGGAAACTGGCGAGAAAGCCAGTGCGTGTTTCCACTGTGTAATGTGTTTCCAGTGACACCCAGGCTGGTGTGCGGTGGTGTTTTCCTCTTATTGTAACAGTGATTCCAAAACTGTCTGCCTCATTGTCCTGTGCTCTTTTCATCTGCTCCACAAGGCAGGAAAAGGGGGTCAGGGAAATTGCCGCTTTGTGCTTCAGACCCTGAGGATAGGAGCTCTCCAAAACCTCTGCACTGATAACGACTTGTTAACGCTCTTGATCTGATCAAGCTCATCGTTGTTTACTCAGTGGCTCCAACCACCAGCGGAGGGCAGATAAGATGTGTTTGAGGTCAGGGTTTAGCTTTACGTTGACATATTCCGCTCCTCACAAGCTTCACGCAGGCTGCATCCACACTCTCTTTTTCTTTTGCTCACATTATCTCTGCTTTTATTGCTGCTCATCAACAAAGCAGCTCTGTGAAGTTTCTTCCAATGTGGAGGGTTTTGTTATTGTTTGTAAGTCAAAAACTCCAAAGTTTATCTCAGCAAAGTTCGCCGGATCCACACATGACCGCACGCTCCATGACTGGTGGACAGATATGTAAAAGCAGGAAAGTTTCCCTTTAACGGCTCGAAACATTAACGCAGGAATCCATAACAGTCGTGTTTTGTTTGCTGCTAATCCTTCAGTTGTAACTGTGAAGATGTTTGTGTTTACACTTTATTCCAATGTGAAATATCCAAGATGGATCCAGATTGAGTAATTCAGTTGCCTTTTTTGGCTGCATTGTAAGCTTCTTGTAACATTATTTCACTGAATATTACAACAGTGCTTGAAAGGACATTTGGTCCCATATTGATGCCCTAAACATTTGGTTGTTGAACAAGCTCCAGGCAGCGATGACATTGTTTTCTATTTTTTGCTGTGCAGCCAGCAGTCTGTTTGAAACGGTAGCCCCTCAAAGCTAAACTATTCGCACCACAAAAAGGGAAAGATGCTCTCCTATTTAAAGCAGCATTCCTCCTTCAATGCCCTTATTTGGTGAACTGCAGTGTACTTGCAGGCCGAGGACCACAGAGCGCAAGAGAAAGGGAGCGCTAGCCCCCAAAACTCACAGAGGAAACGTCAGATGTGCCCCAGACACAGACATTCCTTACACACAGCACCAGGCTCCGCTGATGATGGCAGCCATAATGCCTCTGATCGCACAACACTAATAGTTTAGCAAGTACATCACTCTCACATGAGATGAAGAGAGGAAAGTGAGACAACCGGATTTTTCCAGAAGAATGGAAACTGAGCGAGACCACCCTGAGAGAAAGGTCGATGACCATGAGAGGAGTCTGAAGGAGACTCTGGCTGCTCCACATCACGTTTTAGGAACTAAAACACAGTTCTGTTTTCCATCCTTTGCTGAAAATAGCTGTGTAACACATCTCTGCTGTTGGTTTTCCTTAATGACTGGGCTCGCGTCCCCAGAATTGGGCTCTGTCTGTTAAGTTTTGATGGAGGACGCAGTGTGGAGGAACATGCAGCATATAAAACAGCAGTCTCCTCTCCGGCGCCTGCTGCGGCAGACTTGCCTTTGGCTCGGCCTGTAAAAAGCCTCCTGGAGGATTTATATCATTTATGGAGTGGGTGCACTCCACTTAGGTCCGAAGCTGGCCCTCTTATTTTTGTTGTTTAGTTTTTACACTTTTATGGCAAGTTTACAGTTTGACTTTGGCTCTAATAAAAACAAAGATTTCAACATGGACAGTTACCATCGAGACATCCTTTTTGTTAGAATATAGCACTTAAATGTCAATTTCCTTTAGGCTGTATAGTGTCTAGTGTCGTTTTATCTCATGTCAACCTGAAGTCTCTGTGAGAAAGTCATTGCTTTTAATAATATCTCATTGCAAAGCTAAAATTAGTCAGCTCTGTGGATCTGAGACACAATTGGAGGATACAGAATTGGCCCAGTTGTGTAGAAGTGAACCCCGGGACAATTGACTTGAGTTTGAATAGTGGCGTTGGCACAGACGTCTCCTTTGTTTTGGTACCAGTTGCACATAACAGTTTCTAAGCAACAAGTGGCTTTTACACTGACAGCACCGGGATCAGATGGACTGGCCCATTCAGGCTCCACCTAGCAGCAACAAATAACAGAAAAGCCAGTCTCAGATACACATCTGCTCGATCTCACGCGCTTCGTGTTGGACGTTTGTAGAGGTCAACAGTTGTCGGCTCAAACATGACACAGTTTGATAGAGCAAACCCAGTTTTAATGTTTTATTTTTCAAAGGCTTTTAGGTGTTTGATTGCTGAAACGTTTTACAAACGGGGTGTTATTCACACAGATAAATGGGACTGCTGTGCTGTGGTGATACAGAGCATTCTCACAGCAGGGACTTTGAAGGGACTCTTGCTGGCCTTTACAATTAGATTAAATGAGTTAATCACAACATCGCTCTATACTCCTCAAATCTAGCCAAGTTTGAGATATGTGTGTGTGTGTATGTGTGTGTGAGAGTAAGCTGAATAGCAAGTCATGTGTTTTATTTACTTTAGTGCAGTACTTTCCTCTTTGTTTCCGCTCGTCTGTCGTTTTCTCTGCTGTGTGGAGCCATGAACTCAAAACAAACAGATGCATATTGAACTTTTACACTGTTGTCCCATCGTTGAATACATTTGGTCTGAGCTGTGACGGCGATCAGTGTGTTTTGTATATAAAACGCATCACAATTGTCAAAACAGTTGCTGACTGATGTCACGGTCATTCTGTAGGTTATTGATCAGCAAACAGTCGCAGCTGTTGGTTACAGATGATGGTTGGAAAGGAATTCACAAAGGGACTTGATTTTCCTTGTGTAATTCATTACAGTTGTTGATAGTCTGGACTGTCTTCGGTTTCATCAGCACTTCTGTAAGGCCTGGATAAATGTTGCCTTTCTCAACTCACTCTCACACTTCATCGTTAACGTTCTAATGGAGGAAATTCTTCCACAGCGTCTGAGTTCCTCAGGACGACGCCGTGTAATTGCCATATTTGGCAGCTCCTGGGGGTTTGCAGGCAAATCTTTATAAAACTGGATCTGTGTTCAGTGGCCATAAAAGGAGCTTGAAGGAGCCCGAGCACCTGTTAAACATCTGTTGCAGCCGTAGCCTGATAAGAGAGCAGCAGGATTCCGAGCAGACGAGGAGAAGGTCGGAGAGGAACGTTAGGGGACTTCTTCGGCCTGATGTTAACAAGACAATACAGGCACCGAAAACACAGAGAAGTTTGGCTGGTGTGTGCCGTTTCTACTACAAAGAGACTGTGCTTTTTTTTTTTCCCCCAGTGGTCGAGCTGCTTCACAATAACACACCCAGCCCTGTGTTCTTCACTGATCTCACACACAAAGCAGCTTTAGTCTGACATCCTGTTGCTGTCATCTCCCCTTTTCACTCGGTGTCTGCTACAACCGAAAGGATTTACACGGTTACCACGGTGTCCGTACAGTACGAGCCTGTGAAAGCTCTCTGCGGCACTGAGGCATGTTTTCCCTCGACTCTGTTTGAGTTTCGAACTATATGGAATGTGATATCAGTGTTTAGTCGGGCACACGCCCATCAGACGCGCAAACACACTGGTGGGAGGACATGGATGAAGAGCAATAACATCCCTTTTAATTTTCCCCCCTTCATCATGTAGACTTATTACATACTGTGATAAAAGCTCATTTGTCATGTTTGTGTCCTCCAGCCAAGCACGCTCCCTCAGGGCACGGTGAACATGAACCTCTGTACTGACGTCATCGATGCCGAGCCCAAAACGGGTCAGAAGAACTCGCTGTGCATCATCACCCCCGAACAGGAGTATTTCATCAGAGGAGAGAGTAAAGAGATCATCAACGGGTAACGCGTCTTGGTTTGTCAGGGGACAGTTTGGCGAAAGGCAGAATGTGAATGCAGAAGCATCAGAAAGACTTGTCTGTTTATTTGTAGGTGGAGCGAACAGTTGATTGTATACCCCCGAACCAACAAGCAGAACCAGAAGAAGAAACGTAAAGTTGAGCCAGCGACCTCTCAGGTAGTTTGCACTGAACAAAAATAGTCAGAGTTCAGTGTCTGACTCCACCTTACGAATTTCTGTTTTTTTTTAATTGCCCGTTTGTTCACATCCAGGAGCCGGGTCCAGCCAAGGTTGCAGTGACCGGCTCCGGAATCCCAGAAGCGGAGAAGGTTCCAGACTCGAGCTCCATCATCTGGCAGGAGGAGCTGAACCAGAGGGAAGCTGAGGGCACGGCAGTGTGGGCTGCTGCTGACCAGCCCTCAGGATCCCCACTGTCCCCTGCAGGTAGGGGGAATTCTCAAAATGATTCGCATGTTTCAGTGCGTCAGCAATCTTACAGTTGCATCTGTTTGGTATTTTCAATATTCAGTCATTAGCAAGTTGGTCTCTTTAATAATGGATTCATCATTTGATGTGAAAATACCGGAACATACTAAAGTGATTCTGACTGTTTAGTTTTTTAAAAGACCAAAATAAGGCATTTACTGCGTACGTTTCTACAGCTCTCTCCATGTATGTCCTTAGATAGATGTTTGAGGACTGTTTTCCTGGAGTAGGAGGGAGTTAGTGAGCTAATTGGCAACAGAAGGGAGAAGTAGTAATCAGTAATAATCCACCAAATTATTGATATCTGTGCCTTCCCCTTATCCCCATTCTAGGTGAAAGTGCATCTGTAGGCCAGGCCTCTGATGCGGGTTCAGTCAACGGTGACGACGTGGACCGCGGCAGCCTTCCATTGCATGGTTCCGTGCCTCAGCCCCCCAGTGACCTGCTCTCCCCGACAGGCTCCTGCTCCAGCTTGGGAGGGGTCCCACGCTGCCACTCTCCAGCACCCAGCGACCCCTTTCCCTCTGGCAGCTCTCTGCTCTCGAACGGCTCTCACATCAGCGGCTCAGTCAGCTCTCTGGACTCGGACGCCAGCGGCAGCACGGTCACCAGCACTGACAGCCACCCAGCCGGCCACAGGGGCGGCCATCATGATACACCACGAGCCCGGCGGCTGGAGGCAGAGGCCAGAAAGGCTGAGAGGAGGAGCCGGTTCAGGAGCCCTGACAGGCAGGAGAGAGAGGCCGTCCTCAGTCCCGAGAGGAGGTCAGTGACTCTTCCTTATGTGTCCATCTAAAGCTGTTCCCACTTCCCGTCGTAGCTCATCTTTCTTTACTTCAATGAGTTCCCTGATGGCTTTTTAGAAGACACTTAAAGAGACAGACGTGCTGAATGTGTCTACTCTTATTCATTAATTGCAGAAACCAGCACTTTTAACTGAAGCTTTGTATAGCTCATAGACTGAGTGCAGTTCTACTCTTTGTTTTAAAAAAGAATAATAATGGAGAGTTGTAAGGCCAGAGACAGAAATTAGTTCACCCCATTGTACTTAGTCCTGGATCTCTACAGATGGAGGCTCCCAGGTTTCTGTAATGTAATAAGTGGAAGGGCCAGTGAGCACTTAAATCATTCAGATTATGGATATGCATATGGCAGCATTTTAAATTCACTTCCTTGGTTCATGGGAGCCATTATAGGGAGATGAGAATGAGGAGTGATGTGGTCCCTTTCGGCTCATGTTTTGAGGCTGCCTTCAGCTTTTTTACTGTCACCATCATCTTGATCTTTTGACTGTACACACTATACTTGTTTATATGGCAGCCGTATCCTGGTGGGGGAGTCAGGGTGGCCCGTCAGATCGTGAGCTGTGGTGAAACTCTTACTGTAATGTTCCTACGTTTTATACCGTACCAGTCAGGAAGCAATGCAGGTTTGCTGCCACTGTATGTCAGTGGGTGGCATACTGAGTTTAACATGACGAGGTGACGAGAAGTCACGCCGGGCGGCGCGTCATAGAGCGAATGGAGGAACTGCATGAGCATGCAGGTGAGTGTGATAAACCTCTCTGTCCTCTCAGACAGGTGAAGCACGAGATAAACCCCTGATTTAACCCGATGAACCAGGTTACTGGACTTCTTTCTTGGAACCTGGGATCTGTGTTACAGACACTGGTCTGAAAATACTTGAGCTGCTGGTTTATCCTTTTAAAGACATGCACACACACATGCACGAACACGCAGCGCAGTGACACACTAAGCTTTTGATGGGCTCACAACTGGTGTGGTTATAATGTGAGGGAGGAGGAAAGGCTGGATTTGATGAACTGAAGATAAAGTGGGATTTGCTGCGCTTTGAGCATGGTCTTATATGTGTGTTTGTGGGAAAATTGGTTACTTAACAATCACCCCTCCCCGTCCTTTCTTTTTTTGGAAGATCGTATAAATGCAGAGGTTCTTTACTTTCCATTCTGTAATCTGCCTCCCGGCAGAGATGGCAACATTTCAAACCATTCCAGTATGGGATGTACGGGTGGAGTGGTGGTGATGGTGGGGGGAGTCCTCTTTTTTCCCCTCTGATCCAGTTTCCGGGTAGCATTTAGATCCCTCCATCTCTATCGGGCCTGAGAGCAAAAGGAAGAGAGGAAAGTAGGTGGCGTGTGCACGTATTGCCCCATAAATACGTAGCCTCGGTGGTCCATTTGGACCAGTTAGGGAAGGCAGCCTCGTTTTCTGGAACTTGAACCCCTTTCTGATATTTAGCTCATTGCGCAAATACAAAGTTGAGTTAATATGTACTGCAACAGTCATCCGATTCCTTGCAGTGTGGAGCTAATGAGATAAGAACATCACAACCCAGAGGTCTCTGGGTCTCTGTTCAGAGGTCTCTGAACAAGCTGCAACTGAGTGGGGGCCTTTGTTGATGTGATTTACCAGATTTTGTTTTCCACGTTTACTGTCATCAAATACATTAAGGTACTCCACAAACACTCATTTAAAAAGACGTCACTTTGACATTTCAGCCACTCTCTTTGGAGAATTGCCATTGCCACGGTTTTTGTGTGCAGGTTAAAGTTAAAAGTTAAAGTCTTAAATGACAAGAATGACATTTTTCTTGATGTTTACTGAGAGGTGATCCTTCAGCGTCCATGGCTGTCGCAGCTGACTTTCATGACTGGTGCTTTAAAAAACAGGGAGAGGAGTCCTGTGAGTTTTTGCCATCTAGAACCAATCAACCCTGAGATCATGGTCAAAGGCGGGTGTTTCTAATGGCTACGTATTCTTTTCAGTCAAAGGACATCCGTGTTGTGCCAGTAGTGCACAGCCACTGTCGGAATAATCAACAAATGTTCTTAAGTTTACAAAATGTTTACGTTTATGCATTAAAGTGGGGGGTAGGTAAGTACAAGGGTAGGAGATGCTCTGCAAAGAGCTCGGTCTTCAAGAGTTTCTTGAAGATAGACAGGTTCTTGTAGCGCTCAGTAAGTCATTCCACCATCGTGGAACAACACATGAAAAGAGTCTGGATTGTCTTGAGCTTGGTGTAGACACTGCAATACGACAATCCTTTAACGACCGGAGTGACATAAGCCTTTGCGAGCTCAACGAACAGAGGGGTGGCGTCTGTTCTTTTAGGCTGATTGAAGACCAGACGCGCCGCCGCGTTCTGGACCATCTGCAGCGTCGGCCGTTGCAGTAGTCAAGGCGGGAGATGACCATAGACTGCACCAGGAGCTGGGTGGCATGTTGGGTCAGGTACGGCCTGATCTTTCTTATGTTTAACAATGTAATGCGGCACGATCAAGCGACGGCGGCAACATGGTCTTTGATGGTTAGTTGGTCATCAATCATGATACCCAAGTTACTAGCAACCTCTTACGGAGCAAAAGATAGGGATTCAGTTTGGATGCAGATGCTGTGGTGTATGATTGGTTTGGCTGGGAAAACAAGCAGTTCAGTTTTAGAGAGGTTTAGTAGAAGGTGATGGGCTTTCATCCATGTCGATATGTCAGAAAGAGATTGGTCTGAGATTCATGCTGAGACAGTGTGGTCATCAGGTGGGAAAGACCGATAGAGCTGGGTATCGTCAGTATAGCAGTGGTATGAGAAGCCATGTGATCAGATGACCTGGCCCAAAATATAGTGCCCATGGAGTCCAAAGTGAATTTGCTCCTATCACTGCAAGTTTAGGAGGTTTGAATTATTTTAAATGGACACATTTGACACCTTCATTCAACTTAACTGGATCTCCAAACTGAGAGCACTCTGACCCCTGTCTGCTGCAGGTAAGATACGAACGACTCACAAGTGCATTAATACAGTGGATGTTGGACTGCTCAGGTTTTTCCTCTTTAGAATTGTTCTGTTCACGGGTTCCTGCCACAGCTCTTCACGGTGGCTGTACAACAGACATCAAGAGCCAAGTTTGACTCCGTGAGCCCAATCAAAAACACCACGATTGGGACCCTAACTTTGGGACGTCCCTAGTTGTAATAAAGGCTTCAGAGATGTAAAATCTGTGACTGCTGATTAACATGTAGTCCTCGTGGGCTGCATTTCAGTCAGTCTACGTTCTGTCCTCTTCAGTGGTGGAGGAAATATTCACATTTTTACACATAGGTAGAAGTCCTTATATAAGTGATCAGTGGAAGCAGCAAATAGAGTATTGCAGTGAAAGTTCAAGTTTGGCCTTCTGATCTGTTGTGATAGAGGTATGACATTATTACGTTATTGATTTAGAAAAGTCAGTGTAATATGATGGTTATAAAAACTATGATAGATAATATTGTCGCAGATAGATGTGGAACCTGAAGTCTGAACTATTTCATTTAGAGTTTTAGATATACATCTAAATGATTGTGAGATGATTAGAGCAACTGATTTAAATTAGACCATGAGTGATGTTGTCATCGGCTTTATGGAGAATTAGTGTAAAAGTACAATATGAGAGCACAGGGTTGGAAAAAAAGCAAACCGATACTAGTATCATATGTTACTGTTGTTACTGTGTTACATTTTCATATCAAGTCCATCTGTATGAATTTGGGTTTTGTTATTCAGTCTAAGTTTGGTCCATAACTCCCAGCCTTAGTAGCTCTGTGTTAAAGTTTGATTCAGTTGGATTTCAGTGAAAGAGGAAACATTAGACTCATACATTTGTCATGGTGGCCCTTCTGAAATGTATATTCTGACAGGTTCTTGTCAGTCTGTCTGAGAAATGGCTTTTAGATCATACAGTGGGTGTTTGGCCCCTACACTGCTGCACTCTCATTCATTTCCTTGTAGGGAGAGCAGCGTTAGCAGAAGAAGTCCCCAAATATGGGCAACATTTAAGCAAGAGAGTAATACAATATTTCCCACTGCCTCTCGCCCTCTTCCTCTCTGTAATGCAGATTTCTCTGTCACTGAACAAAAGGCCTGTGTGGGAGCGTGTCCGAGCAGGTGGTGCACTGTCACAGACTTAAGATGGTTGCAGATGGACACTGCTGAGTGTGGGCTGTTTTTGGTTCTGTGGTTGAGCCCTCATGGTTCCCCTGAGATGAAGCAGTTCTTCATCAAAGGCCCATTTCAGCCTAATCTGATGCAGATGATGTCCATCCACCAATGGACTGATGGCCAATGACAACTCTTATCTTGGCCTCTAGGACTCTTGTGCATTCTAGCATTTCCATTTTAGACAATTAACCATTTTCAGAGCATGAAGTCATATAATATATATAGTCACATAATGACTTAATTTAAAAGAACAAACTTTGATAACCCAATGATGTCCTTCTTGAAATGTGTGCCGTTTGTGCAGATGATGTTATGATTTAACAGCATTTACACATTGCCTTAAAGCCTTACAAGGGAGTAAAAGGGAAACAAATTATGAGCTTGAACCAAAAGGATCTGATGGCAGCAGCAGAATCTGTAGTTTTATTGCTTTGTCTGCTAAAAATAACCATGGAAGCAGAAGTTGTTTTGATTCCAACCAAATGTGATCCATTTAAATTTAGAACAGACTTTCTGTGCTTGAATCCACACAGCAGGTTAACTTCATATTCAAACCCTGTCCAATCACAACAAAAGGCCAAATGTCCACCGAAAAAGTCGGTTTCCACTGCTGGAATTTTATGAACCAGATTAGTACCCAGGAACTAAATGGACTGCCTCTGTCCTCAGTCCTTTTCCCACACACAGCCAAATCTTGGCCGTAGTACTTACGAGGTGCTTTCAGTCGGCAGGAAATGTTTCTTTTTTGTGTTTAAATTTTCAACAAACTGACAAAGACAATCGTATACTGTGTACCAACATGTGACTACATGCAGCGAAGAGACAGAAACTGTATTAACACAACACACAGTGAGTTAATTACATCAAATGGCAAAGAAGAAAAGGGATGTACAGGATGTGGCATTGAGTGAGATGTTGGTTCAGAGAGTGAGTTCAACAGATATTTGAATAAAAAATATGCACGTGTAGCTTTAAATATGCATATCTAGAGCCAAAGGTATAGAAACCTGGCCAAATGTACAATGCCACAGGGCTCAGAGTCAAGATTGTGGAAATGTTGGGGATTTTATGAATAATATGCATTATAGTGTTCCACAAATTTTGTTCCTCATTATAAAGGTCTGATGGCTGAGACGCAGCGCTTTCCATGGAAATCATTTCTAAGAACGTCTGCAGCCACAGTCCATCCTGCAGTGGATCTGCATCCTTCCAGTGTATCGCAGTCAGTCTTTTATCCGCCACACGTCCAGTTAGAAGCATTTGCTTCTGGACAGGCCGCAGCCCAAAGAAAAGTACAAGCAGCAATGTCACCTGAAGATTATTTTACTGCATGACCAAACCATACGATAAACGTTGCCCTCATCATGCTTGCAGCACCAACAAATATCTGAATCAGTTGTGCTCGTATCGTGTCGTCGAACATGGGAAGAATATCCTCTGTGAATAAAATGATCGTTTATCATTCTGTTCTTGACTGATTTGGATATTTCTTAGACATAATCCCACTCTTCAGTTTTTAAGGGTCTACCTAAATCAGCTGCCCGGTTCCTTTGAACTGAATTTCCATTATTTTCTGATCTGTTATTTGATAATTTATATACTTTTGATGCAATTTAGCTTTTTTGTCTGTCAATTGTTTTAAACTTGCTCTCAATATTTGTTGGTCTGGGTACAACTGAGGCTTCTCCAAAGTATTTGCTCAGCTGTATCTTATCTGTACATATTTTAAGAAGTCCTTGTCATTGATGTGGTATGCAGCTTCAGGCTGAGCAAAAGTTCCTGATGTCCCATCAAATGGATTTCTCATATCCTCCAAGGTAAAAATGCCTTTGGATTTCCAAGTGGCAGACGGCGGGAAACTTCTCATCGGCACCTGTTCTGCTACCTTTTTTTGTCTGCACATCATTAACTATAGCTGATTGTACTTCATAAGAATCAATCAATTTATTTATTTATTTATTTATTTATTTTTTAATCATGACATATGATACCATAATGGACAACGCTGCACACCCTCACACATAACAGTGATCTAACACTGAGGTGTGTTCAGTTAACTCGGCTAACGGTGTGTTAGCTTTGTAGAGCATGGACACGAAACTTATCAGTACATTACTGCTTATGATATTAATGAATTAGTTCAGAAAATCATTAGAAATAATGACTACTTTTGGGACGTTGCCTAAATGCCTCTTTTGAGAAAAAGACGAATACTTTCTCACTTATCTGTGACAACCAGCTGGTCCCAGAACTGATTAGCTGCTCTAAACGGAGGCAGATGTTTGTCGGACTGCTGGAGAATTTTTTTCCTTTAGCGCTATTCATCCGTCTCGCCGTGTTCTTCTCAGATGGGTGTCGGTGTGCAAATGTATGCTGTTTCGCTGAAGAACGCGCGTGTGTGTTTGTGCTTGCAGTCGCTCCGGTGTTATCGAGAAGTTGGAGGCCTTGGAGCTGGAGAATCCGGAGAAAATGGAGGTGGAGGAGTCGGGGCGAAGCGGAGCCAGACAGGGCCGCAGTGAGCACAGACGCTTCCACAGAGAGGTAACGTGGCTGCGTTTGTGTGCCCACATCAGATCAAACAGTGCCAGCATTGTGCAGCAGCTTACAATAGATACTGTGACAGTTGTGAATTCTGATCTTAAACATTATCACATGGCAGAAACAAAGTTCTCTCTTTTTTTCCTTCTGGTTTTTAACACCCCCTATCTCCCCATTCTTCCTCCTTCTCCCTTCACCCTCTTCCCTCCATCCTCTCTCTCTGTCCTGTCTTTGTTTTGATTTTGGGTCAGAGGTCAGCAGAGTTTGCTGTATTCATTTCCAGTTTCCATTCTTTGGTGGGATTCCCCTGGTGATTACACTTCCCTTTCCCACCCCGGCCCCCTGCCCTTAGTTAGAAAGGCTCAAACCTGACTTGTTTGAGCAACACAGAGACCCAGCCCAGTAATGCGGACAAAGTCCGTTTCTAGATCCTTTGTCAGGCAATGCACAACTGAAAATATGCCAGGGCTGCTTGTGTGCTTCGTACTGTACGCAAATATCTGAGCTCTGTTCTTCTTACCGTTACTTTGAGACAGTTACATATAGAATTAGAGCTAGCTCGTTTATTCACGCACCATCTTGTGGTGACCCCACCTTGAACGGCTGCGTCGTGTTCCGGTTGCCTCACCGTCACCAGAGTAGTCACTAAAGACACTTATTATGATTCCATCAGGGTGCGCCTCTATAATTCACCTGGTAGAATGTGCAGTTGCTGGCCGTTGTGGGGGTTGTCTCCCACCTTCTGTCACCTCTTCACTGTATCAGTCAAAAATAAAGGACATGGAAACCGGGTAAAGGTGGACAGAGCAGATGACCCAAGCAGGAAGTCGAGTCTTTGTGTCGCTTCCCTTTCAAATATGACATTACAAGATCGAGTGCTACGTCAGCGCTTTCTCTACCACTACCAGTGCTCGGTTTAGTACGTTTAACACTACCAGTGCTCGGTTTAGTACGTTTAACACTACCAGTGCTCGGTTTAGTAAGTTTAACACTACCAGTGCTCGGTTTAGTAAGTTTAACACTACCAGTGCTCGGTTTAGTAAGTTTAACACTGCCAGTGCTCGGTTTAGTAAGTTTAACACTACCAGTGCTCGGTTTAGTAAGTTTAACACGACCAGTGCTCGGTTTAGTAAGTTTAACACTACCAGTGCTCGGTTTAGTACGTTTAACACTACCAGTGCTCGGTTTAGTAAGTTTAACACTACCAGTGCTCGGTTTAGTAAGTTTAACACTACCAGTGCTCGGTTTAGTAAGTTTAACACTGCCAGTGCTCGGTTTAGTAAGTTTAACACTACCAGTGCTCGGTTTAGTAAGTTTAACACGACCAGTGCTCGGTTTAGTAAGTTTAACACTACCAGTGCTCGGTTTAGTAAGTTTAACACTGCCAGTGCTCGGTTTAGTAAGTTTAACACGACCAGTGCTCGGTTTAGTAAGTTTAACACTACCAGTGCTCGGTTTAGTAAGTTTAACACTGCCAGTGCTCGGTTTAGTAAGTTTAACACTGCCAGTGCTCGGTTTAGTAAGTTTAACACGACCAGTGCTCGGTTTAGTAAGTTTAACACTGCCAGTGCTCGGTTTAGTAAGTTTAACACTACCAGTGCTCGGTTTAGTAAGTTTAACACGACCAGTGCTCGGTTTAGTAAGTTTAACACTGCCAGTGCTCGGTTTAGTAAGTTTAACACTGCCAGTGCTCGGTTTAGTAAGTTTAACACTGCCAGTGCTCGGTTTAGTAAGTTTAACACTGCCAGTGCTCGGTTTAGTAAGTTTAACACTACCAGTGCTCGGTTTAGTAAGTTTAACACGACCAGTGCTCGGTTTAGTAAGTTTAACACGACCAGTGCTCGGTTTAGTAAGTTTAATAACAAACAGCCTGAATGAAATGCTTGTTTCTTTGCCAATACTTCACATTCAGTCATTTTTGTTTAATCTTGTTGACAGGCGAGTGGAAAAAAGCCACAAACTTGGCTTTGACATGATGAACGACTAACCCTTCAGCACTGGGTCAGAAGCAAACCGTGGGGGGGTTTCACCTTGGACGAGAAGCTGGAAAACACAAATATGACCAGAGTAAACTGGAAGGGACATGACGCATGTATTTCAGGTGTCTTGTCCCTTCTGAAACAGCTAGCATAGCGAGTATCTCGGTAATTAACCAGCAGGGAAAAATCTTTTCCCCCCGTCTTCATTAACGCGACTTCTACGAAGAAGTACTGAGCTGCTAAAACATTCCAAGTGTTATGAGGACGCAATGTATAAGCGATGTAGAAAAGCACGCATGTTTGTGTGTGTTGCAGGAGCAAAGGCATGACATGGATCGGGGTCTGGACTTTCCCTCCACCCTGCCCCCTCTGAGGAGAGCCAAGTCTTTGGACCGCAGGACGACTGAGTCGGTCATGACGGTGAGTGCTCTGCTGAGCTCTGTTCTGACATGTGAATTTACACTTAATGATATTATTTATTTATTTATTCTTTAGCAAAGAGAAAACAATCATTCATATACGTTACTGAATATGCTGCCAGTAGAATTTACATGCCTTATACTGCTATTCAGGATGATGTATACAAATAATTGTCAATTTCCACAACAGGAGACATGGAACGAGTCATTCAGAGTGAGCTTTGCACAGCCGTTGCACATCGCTCTCGCCTGTTTTGTGTTTGACGCGATGCAGGTAGCGTGCAGCGACCCTTTGGCTGAGAAGCAGCTGCCGTAATAAAGCTGGAAAAGACTGCGGTTTCGGGTGATTGGTCTCAGGCTGTTGTCACATTCGAACACAGGAGATGTTCAGGAGAAAGTGCAGACGATTTGATCCGGTCCTTTTCGGCAGATGCTGTTCACACGTTACGTCACAGCAGCAGGAGGCTCTCTGCTGGAGAAGCGCTTTAATGTGCTTTCGGATCGTTTCACGTTGTTCGTAGTTATGTAATGCATTATTTTGCTATAGTTTATTTTTGACAACCTAACCACAAACATCTCAAAGCTGAGCCATGCTGCTCCCAGACAGCCTTTAAAAGATGAGGAGCTAAGAATGAACGCTGTTTGATCAAGTGGCTGATAAACGAACAAGCTGAGATCTGTTCTGATTATTTCAAACTTGATGCTAGAATATTGGATGGTCGGTGTGTGTCTGTGGCCTCGCAGACAAAGCCTCCCCTGTTCTGCTAAGCTGTAGGATTCAGGGTCAGCAGCAGGTCCAGGGCCTCGGCGGAGTGGGTTATTGTTGGGGCTGAGAGGCGAGATCTGCTTAGGTAACGGCAGAATTAAACGTTGAGAAATGTCTCGGTGCAGCATCACACCCAGCGACTGCACTCACATATGCCAGCATTGTGAGCTCGAGTCTCATATCAGCATGTCTCCTTTGAGTGATGAAAACCAGCGTTGATACGAGTGGATGATTTATTTCTGTTATTTCTGATGTTTCCTTGGCCTTGGTGGTGTTGTTGTTGTTGGCCAAACCTCCATGCTGCAGGGGGCAGTGCAGCCGCTCTCCTCTCCAGGTTATACTCCTCATTCATTGCGTGTGGTCTGTCCTCCCATTCTGTGCTCTGTGTGCGTGTTACTGTATGTCTTGGAAAAAGTACAGTGTGTGTGTGTGTGTGTGTGTGAGAGACTCACAACTTACCACCGCTTCCTGTGGTCACCATTCACGTGGATGTGTGTGTTGTTCCCACGGCAGCGTTGAGCACTTGGGTTTCTCAGCCCAGCAACACATCTGGCAGAAGTTGTCCCTGCTCAGTGGGCCACTCCATCCCACTGGTGGGGTCAACCTCTACCACCAGCTGACTGAGTGAGCATGTTGTTGCTGCTCTTTAATGTTTTGTGCCGTTTAGCAGCTGTTCCTGGGAAAATATTGTGTTGTGTTTGTTTTCCCTTCAGCTGAAGGTAAGTTGTCGCAATGTGCTGCTAAAAAAAAAAATCTGGCTTGGACTCGCATGTGAAGTCATCTGGAACGGTTCCCTTGTGTTTTTTGCTCACTGGTGTCTCTGTATCCTTTGTTTTTCTTTTTAGCCGGATTTGCTTAACTTCAAGAAAGGATGGATGGTGAAGCTGGACGAGCAAGGCCAGGTACTGAAAGAAGAATGTGTTAAAAAGAGCTGAAGGTTTCTTTAAAAGCAAAAATATGGAGTCAAACAAGTTCAAACTGCTTCTGAACTCTGGGGTGTCTGTGGCAGTGAATGGCCTTTACTAGGCTGTGGTCACACTTTGATGTTCCATCCTCAATGGACTTAAAAGACGAGGGTGGAGCCGGAAAGCTTTGAAAGGCATCTTTATATGATGTACACAGAGGGAAAGTCCAGGTTTTATTGACTGCTGGGTGTTCAGTAGGTGACCGCTGCTTTGCACAGCTCCGTGTTTAGACATCGTGAAGCCAAACTTCTCCCCGTCCTTTTTGCAGTGGAAGAAGTACTGGTTCGTGTTGACGGATCACAGCCTGAGATACTACAAGGATTCGATTGCAGAGGAGGTGAGTTAATTCGTCTCACGCTGTCATCTTTTTTCCGGGTCTCTTTGAATGCCTCTTTGTGACGCCGTACATGTTGTGGTTTTCTCCCTCAGGCCTCTGACTTGGATGGGGAGATTGACCTGTCCACCTGCTACAGTGTAACTGAATACCAGGCTCAACGCAATTACGGTTTTCAGATTCATGTAAGAGGCTTTAATGCTCCCGCGTCCCCTTGAACTTTCCACTGAAGTGAAAGCCTTTACACATTGTACCCAACAGTCCTGTAATAAATACTTCTTCTCTGAAACCTCCTTCCACTTCCTCATACACTCAGATATGTAAAAAAAATCTGTATGATAGTCTTATATCCTTTCACGTGTTAACTTTTCTGGTCATTGTTCATGTTTAGACCCAGGAAGGAGTTCACACTCTGTCGGCCATGACAGCAGGCATACGCAGGAACTGGATCCAGGCGGTCATGAAGAACGTCAGACCCTCCACTGCCCCCGATGTGGCCAGGTCAGTGGTTCCATAAATGACATCAGTGCTCTGAGCAGCAGCTTTCCAAACACTTTTACACCTAACTGAGACCAACAGGCCCTGTGCTGGCTTCACATCAGCCACATTTTGGAGCCGGACGTGACCCTTTTAATTCAAAGAATTAGAGACTCTACATTACTGTGCAGAAGTCTTGAGCCACTCGTCATCTCTTTGCATGTTCCAGGAAAACAGGAAAAAGGTGCAGCCGTTTATTGAAATATGTGCACAGATAACCAGCTTGAAAGTCAGTATTTGGTCTGAGCTCCTTTATTCTTCAACACAGCCTGAACCCTCTGAGACAGGCTTTCTGTCTTTTCTTTAAGGAGTCTTCAGGAATAGTTCTCCAGGCTTCTTGAAGGACATCCCAAAGCTCTTCTTTGGATGTCGGCTGCCTTTTGTTCCGTTCTCTGTCAGATGATCCCACACTGCTTCAATAATGTTGAGGTCCGGGCTCTGGGGAGGATTCATCCCTCCATAAGACCTGCTGCCACTGATTTTCAGTCCACTTCTTGTGTCATTTGGCATAGCTCAGCCTTCTCTCCCTGTTTGCCTTTCTTAAGAATGACTTCTTGACAGAGACCATTTCAGACTGTTAGCTTTTTCATAGATTCATTAAAAAAATTTGAAGTGCCTGAAGAGATATTTAAAACTGGTTCTTGGCTGAGTTGTCGGTTATGTGTCGACACAACACGGGTTCATCCCTTGAGTTTGGGGCCTTTTTAAGCTTGAATTATTATTACACACAGTGTTGGTCAAGTTACCTGGAAATAGCAATTAGTTACTGATTACTTCTCCAAGAAAGTAAGTTTCTCAACCCACTGAGCAGGGAGTTTATCGGCATTCCTGTGCCGACTTGCTAGGTGCTTGCTCAGATTTGAGGTGGAATGTTTTTTCTGTAGAATTTTGTCACTTTTTACAGAATCTTAACTCAAAGTAATGTTGGTACTTCTAAGCATTAACCGCTGCATGGTCCTGCTCTCTCCCGTGCTCCATGTTATCTCTTGTTGGTCTTCACACACACTGACGTCGCACCACTCATACGTGATGGTCACGAGACACCCTCACAAACAAAATCACGGTTCAGTAACGAAGCCTGAAAGTAACAGTATCCTAATTACTGTTTTTGCCATTGTTATGACTCCTTACTTGATAAAAGTAATGGGATTACAGTAACGTTAGAAGTAACGCGTTTACTGGCCGTCACTGTTAATACATCGCACATTCCTCTGAAAAAGGCCAGATACAAACACTGGACTAAAATTATTAAAAAAGCAGCCGATCTTCAAAGAAAAACTTTGAAGACCTTCAGAAACCCTGGAGAATTGTTGCTTCCTCTGTTTTCTTGGAAGCAAAATGTTAAAAAAACGAAGGGTTGCTACTGCACAGAGCTACATATGTGTCTATGGACAGCAGCTCAGGGTTACTGTGGTTACACATTTCATTCTTTGTGTTAATCCCGTCCAAACAGAGATGGATGAAATTTGTGGCTGAGATGCCAAAGATGTTAGTGGGTTTTTGGGTGACTTCCATGTCAGGCATCAAAGGGCCTTCATTTACTTTGGTTCGCTGCCTTTCAGCTCGACTGAAGATCACGGCTCCTTCTCTCCTTTGGAGGGTCTCGTCAGACCAGATGTCACTCAGGACTCTCTGTCCTCTGAGGCCTCATCTGTAGAAAGAGAATCTGCTCCCGGCGCAATAAAGAGCAGAGCACGTGAGCGCAGACGAGAAGGCCGCTCAAAGACCTTTGACTGGGCAGAGTTCAGGCCTATAGCCCAGGCTCTGGCTCAGCAGCGGGCGCAGGAGGCCGAGAGCCTCCAGGCAGACATGAGCGAGCTGGAGCGCAGCCGGAGAAGAGAGGAGAGGCGGAAGAGGTATGAGACCGGTATGAGTTCGGAGCACACCACCGTTACGGATGGAGGAAGGACAGACTATGAGAGTGCAGAGGGAGGCTCACACACAGACTCATTAAGCCCCACATCGCTGGAGAGGCAGCAGAGGGTGGAGGAGGTGATCGAAGAACACTGGCGACAGGTGGAGAAGACACCCGTCCGAGAGGAGAGGAGGGTGCCTCTGCCCACCACCGTGTCTGTGCAGCCCAGAGAGACTGTAGAGCTGGAGCAGCTGCTGGAGAGTTACAAGCTGGGGGTAAGTTTGCCTCGTACGTGTTGTTGTTCCAGCTGCACAACTTCAACTGTCTGACAGAGCTGATGATTTTTACGGTCGCAAACATTCTGACTCCTGCAGATAGAGGACCTGAAGGCTCAGTTGGAGAGCTGTCACCAGCAGCTGCTCGACTCAAACAAGCACAAGCAGGAGCTGGAGCTCCAGCTGAGGATGGCTGTGGCGAGAGAGCAGGACATCCCCTCCGGTTACATCTCTCCGGTGAGTTTTCACTCGGTTTGCTGTAGTTTATTCTGCTGTAGTGGGAAGTTCTACTGTGACTTTCAGGAATACATTCTCAGCTGGGCAGTAATTTCCATCTCATGTTGTAACACTCTTTGCATGTTATGTTATTGTAATAAAACATGAAACAAACTGACATCGAAGCAACAGAAAGTCTCCGGTCATGTGTCTTTTGCATGAGTTCATTGCATGTGATAAACAGTGAAATCCTGTTTCTACATCAGCTTCTACTAGTAAATTTTCTCTCTGTGCGTCAGATGTCTGTACTGAATCTGAACTCATGCTCGTGGTTTTTTCAGTACTACATTGAGTACGGACCAAAGAACTGTACTTTTGTAGTTGCTAATGTGACTGGCAGAGGATTATTTCACTCTAATGCGTTTTTCTGATGGGACGGCTCCACTCTCCTCTGTTTCATTTCAATGTGGGTGTAGTCGGCTGCGTAGCATCGAGAGGATTCCTGCAGACAGATGAAATATCCACGTCTTATGGTTTGAAATCTGTGCTCTTAGATTTGATTGGTTTCTCTCCTCAGAGGACAAGGAAGTGTGCGCACATTCAGATTTTCCATGTCAACATTTAGTAGCCGCTCGGTTCCTTTGAAAATGAAACTGGGTAAAGCCGGGTCACACCATGTGACTGTGAAGGGCCCCAACTGCAAACGCATAAATAGGAATAATCATGCTGCTGGTGCACATTAAAGTGCAAATGTAGGAACATGTAGCAAGAACAAGGTGTTTGAAAAAAGTTCTACAGTAAGATTTAGATCCAGGATGAGTTTAACAGCAGCAGCGGTGAGATCTGAAATCTAAGTGCACCTGAGAGACCACAGCCCTGGAATTATGAGCCGAGGATCAGGGGAACTCTCATCCGTCAGAGAGAAATCCGTTCCTGGTTTGAGGAGAACCAGTCAGCAACTCGGTGACATTAGCTAACGAGTGAATTTCACAGGACTGTTGCAGTTTGTCACCAAGTAACAGACTGTTACAAAAATAACCCGGATAAACCCGGATGATAAATCAACAGAGAAATGAAAGACGAGCAATGAAATTAGAAAAGAAACGCCCACAGTTTCTGTCTCTGTCAGACTGGATTTCTCACTGTTGCTCCTCTGGTCAAAAAAGTCCAGAAAAGAACTTTTCTCTATGATTCTGCATTTATGCTTTGAAAAAAAACCGCACATTTCCAAAAAGGACATCCTGCAGCACAAGATTTTCAGTGTTGACAGTTAAGCACAGAAACTCTTCTCATGTCTCGTCCTCTTCACTTTTCCTCCCTTCCTTTTCAGTTTTACACATTCTCCTGATCGTGTGATGACCGCACCTTTACTGTCACGTGCCATTCAAAACAGATGAAAAAAACCACAGAAATGGTCATTTCAACATTTCATTTTCCATCTTATCTTATCTTTATGTCCATTTTCAGTTCACATTTCATTACCCACATTTAATGACAGGCTGAGCCCTTAAAAGAGTTCAGCGTTGACGTCATGTTGGAGTGATATTATCCTTTGTAGTCGCTGGCAAAATAGCTGCATTTCTTTCCATGTTTGACCAGATAATTATAACCTCTTGTCATGTATTCTAATTATTTGCATGCACGTCGGATTCTTCTCATCTTCTGTTCATGTCTGTGGAGACCATCCATTTGTTATTCTGTTTGCAATTGCTTTTCTATAACTAAGCATTGACCTAAATATACCATGTTGAATGCATTTCAGTGGCTGTGTGTCGATGTACGGATCGATTCGCCAGCGCGAAGCTGGATCTTTAGGTTGAAGCACCGCTGCCATTGTCGCAGTATACCGCAGAGTATGCTTTATGCCATTTCTGTGTTACGTTTTGTCTTGGAAATCAATCATTTCACTGACCTAACATTTATTGTGGAGGGAGTTGGGATAGTATGTTTGAAGAATCCGACTTAAGTTGGATAATAGAATCTCAGAGAGGAATTGCACCGGTGTAGACATGAGTTTGGACCAGAACCTTCAGAAATATCTTATAAGACCTGGTATGCCTTCCATTCTTGAGTAAATCTTCCAGCTGAAACTAATATTGCATTACTTACCCCATGAAGTAACATTTAACCATGTAATGCGCATGCTTTGTTGTGATTAACTAACCCCGGACATTTAATCTCTTTTCTTTGCTTTTAATTTACACAATTAAACTAAAAGGAATTTTTAATAGGTTTGAAATCTTTGTTTGTTTTATTTGGGATTATGGGGAATTGCTAGTTGTAATGACACTTTCAGAATGTTAAATAGTGGGAAGTGATTTGTAGTTAACGCTGAGAATTATTAGCAAGCTTTGTGTCTCCCCTGCTGTGTGTTAACCAACTGTCTGGTCCCCTTTTCCAAGCTGGAGCACCCTTTGGGTCTGGAGGCTGATGTGACGCCCCAGACGAAGAGGCCTGAACTGGTTAGTTCTCAAGCACAGAGTTTAACAAAGAAGTACCAGGAGACCAAAGAGCTCCTGAAGCTGCAAGAACTGAAAAAGCGCAGTATGCAGGCACAGCTTGGCCTCACGCTTTCTCACCTCCCCATCACGGAGCCTAACTTTTCTGACCCCCAAAAAACACCGGCGCTGGAAGGCCCTCCCCCTGAACCTGTCCAAAAGGCAGTTAGTTTCTTGCTCCAGGACAGCACAGAGGCCATTCAAGAGCTGGAAGACCTTATAAATGGTCAACCTCTGACTCTGGAGGAGTTGGGAAAAGTTCTGAAATTCCGTAGCTTAAATCAAGAGAGTGCTGGCAAACATGAGCTGCAGAAGCTCTTAGAAAGTTGGAGGTGTCAACAGGAGATAGAAAATGAAATGATTCAGAAGAGTTTAGCCAGAGCAGGAGAGAGCATACGACAATACGAAGCCCGTCTTCTGACCGTGGAGGATATCATGGGGAGAGTTCAGAAACAAAGTTTTGACAGCCCCTACGGTCCCTTGTCCAAAATTGAAAACCATTCAGAGATGAATGATATGAGCAGTGGAGTGTTCTCTCAGAGGGTGGAGCTTTTAACAGGCGAAAACAGCGCATTGAAACAACGATGTCAGGAGATAGTGAATCAGCTGACAGAGGCCGACAGAGAAATAGACAGACTTAAAGCCGAACTCATCAGCCAGCAGGGCGGCAAGCAGCATCATCTCGTGGTGGAGGAGCTGAAACGACTGAAGGCAGAACTGGCTGAAAATCAAGCTAACGCCATCGACCGCGAGTATTACGAGAGAGAGCTGAATGAGAAGTCTCTGAGGCTCCATGAAGCGTTGGTTACCTTGGAGGAACTTGGCAACACCCTTAAAGACACTGAGAAGAAGCTGCAGTTAAAGGAAGCCACACTGATAGGACTCGGTTTTCAGGCAGATTACGAGGACGAGGAATTGCACCCAGAGAAGGAGCAACTCCGAGAGCTGCTTGAAGCTTCACAATCAAAGTTTTTTGAGACTGAGGCAGGCCTTCAGTCTGCAGAGCAACACTGTCTGGAGTTAGAAGCAAGGAACAATGAGTTGGTCGCACTGAATCAGGAAATTGAGAAAGTCAGCAGGGAGAAGGTAGAAGAAGCAGAAAAAGAAGTGAGGATGTTACGAGAGAGCTTAGAAATGAAGATGGGTAGAGACAAAGAGAATTTTGTTGAGAGTCTGGAGGCAGGAGAGAAGCAGGTGGATGATAAAGGAGTTTTCCAGCAAGTAGTAAATGAGATTGAGATGAGGTCTGAGGCAATAGAGAAAGTGGTAGAGATTTTAGCAAAGGTAGATGTCAAGGTAGAGGGAATGCTTGATAGTTTAAAAAGCACTTTATTTGGTTCTTCAAAACAAGAGCCACTTTACATGACTAGAGAAGACATGAGTTCGGTGTCAGAGTGGGAGTTCTGGAGCCAGCTGTTGAGCCTCACTGAATCAAAATGTGACAAAAGCAGACAGATCTGTGAACCGGGCTTGGTCGAGCAGTTGATGGCCCACAAGAACCTGCTACTGTTGAAAAGGAAGGTTTGTTCACAGGCAGATACTGAGAGTGAGATAGTCACGGATTTTGCATCAATGTACAGCTGGCTCGACGATGAAACAAATGCTTGGGTTCTTAAACAGTTGAGAGAAACCTTGGAGGCGAAGGCACGTGATTTGAGGCAAATTGCTTCCGGTCTGAAGCTGGACAGAGATGACGAACTCCTGTCTTCGGTTCTGGCAACGTTTGAAATTTGGGGGCGACAGAAGCAGTCTTCAGAATATCTGCTTGAATGCCTCAGAGAAGCGCACATGATGTATGGGATCATTAGGCTGAAAGTCCAGCATGAAAAAGAGCTCAAGCAAAATCAAACAGAAGTACCAACTCTTAGCTTTGATTGTCCAAACTGCCCTAAATTGAGAGAAGTTGCCAGCAGTCTCCAGTCGAAACTGGAAGATCTTCAGGATCAACTGTCCGGGGCCTCTTTGAAAACTGAAGGGCCACAAACGTTGATGCAGATGGAAGGAGAGCCCATGGACTCAGTGGATAAAACCAGCGAGATTCGTGACATGGTAGCCGATCACAGGAAGGAGCTACAAGACATCAAAGACGGCTATGAGCAGGAAGCAGAAAGGTTGAGGCAGGAACTTGCAAAAGCCAATGAGACACTTCGCCTCCGTTCGGAAGAGAACGTCAAAGAGATCAGTTCGCTGACGAGCTGCATGGAGAGCCTGAAGAAGCAGCACGAGATGGAAAGGAGGGACCTCATGCAGAGGTTTGATTGGGAAATGGAGGAGTTGAGGAGCATGATGAGTCCTGCTACCCCAGACAGGAATAGACCAGATGAGCACGCACCGCCGCATCACGCCTCAGCACAGACGTCGACTCTGAGGGAGCGCATTCAGGAGCTGGTGACCCAAGTCTCAGTCATGACCGAAGAGATGAGACGGCGTGAAGAGCAGGGTGACATAACCACACTGCGGCTGAAATACGAGAGAGACCTGGAAAACCTAAAGGTGGAAGCGCTCCTTGTCCTTGTCGTCCTCCCATCTGTGATGCCCTTTTCCTTTGTGGCATTCCCAGATCCCCCTTCCTTCCCCTACCTTTACTCCCCTTAATAACACTGCTCACACTCCTCTTGCTCTTTGTTCCATAAACCACTTATCGTCTGTGTTGCATGGAAACTAACCTTCTTTAGGGTTTACGTAGCCACTGACGCAGCTGTAGCTGTGTACTGAGGAACTCATTTAGTCGTTTCATCTCCATCACTCGAAGAACTTTGAATTATTGAGAAAAGCCATTAGTCAAGAAAAGATGTAAGTTTCTGTTTGGCTATTACATATGAGCACCTTTCTCATTTTGAATGAGTTCCTCTATTGATAGTTCCACGTGCTTACAGTCTAAACTTGCCTTTAGCACATTTTACAGCGTTGAGCAAAGAACTGACCCTTTGCGACGTGTCGAAGGTTTATCAGTGTTGAAGAAGTTTTAGAAATTCCCTTTTTAAGCAAATACTGACTATGACCTCAATTTGGACATGTTTGAACTTTTCCTACTAACAGTTTAACTTAACGCCCTGCTTTCACTAAATGACAGTCATCTTAATTCCTGGTCCACTTACCAGCTTTTTCCTTTCAGCTGCGTTTCTGCGCTGTTTGCAGGTAGTGCTCTGCTCACACGTCGCTTGCAAGGTAACTCTGTGATTAGAGCTCATAATGCTGCTGTTAAAGGTTTCAGCTGAAATGTTTAAACACTTTACGTACCACAAATTACTACCTACATTTATTTGTGAATAAAAACCTCTACAAATCAAACTCGGAGGTATTTGCGTGGATGGACACAACAAGAGGTACGTGAGCAAGGTTGCTTTGACATAACTGACCCTTTAAGCCGTGGTGAGATCGAACGCAGCTTAAAGGTTTTCATAAAAAACCAGGTCGGAATTCTTCTTTTCTCTCCTTACTCATGAAAGGATCTCCATTTGCTTTCCTGTCATTCCATACTGTTTGATTCCTTAAGTCCTAAATCTATTTATACATCTTTATTGGGAACAAATAAGTGTAATTGTGGTAATTCCTAAAGGTCAGAATAGCCTTAATTTAAGGTTAGAAGTTGTTATTTAGTCTAATAAACAAATCGCAATGATTTCGTTTTACACATGTTGGATACTCGGATTTGTCTATGCTGGACTTGCAAGTCTGTGCCCCCCCAATGACGCAGAACATATTTACCCAGCAGATACGTAAACTCACATACTTCCAAAGGTCTAATGTCAGAGCAGGAAGTTTATACTCGTTTCATGGTGGTGGGTGAGGGGCACATTTCAGCTCCTCTTAGTTCCTGGGTCTGTGCTCCGAGGGAAAGGTTGATCCCTGTGAAAACACACCGGACCTCCATTTCCCATGTGTGTCTGGACTTAGACCGGGGCAGAGAGATGGGAAGTAGGCCTGGACACAGCCGTTGAATGAGCACTCAAATTAGCTGTAGTGAACAGAGAACGGAAGCTGGGCTGGGCTTGACGTCAGGCTACTGGAGAGGCCATTGGAATGCCTTTCTCTAGAAACCAGCAATAGAGTTGAAATTTCAGCAATGGGGGATTATTGTCCTCTCTGTTTGTTCTCACTGATAGACTGTGGGTATCTGTACTTGCAGTGTTTCTGACGCCCAGTTATTCTTCTATTTGTCCATCATTGTAAGCAGACCTTCCATCAAAGATTTAGCCGGTAGGCAGATGAGGATTTGTACACCAACTGCGGACTCCAGGTGCTGTTTATAATCAGGATTTTTTTCTAAGTACCAACAAGAGTCTGGATGTAAACAGGAAATGGCAGCTGTTCTTTCGAATACACTCCTTTCCAATTGTCTTGTTTTTTCATTGTAGTTTGTATCCTTTCATCCTAACACCTCTTGTCCTCAAACAGGCTCCACTTGCTCAAGGCTGACAGGCTCTAACTTTGTTTGGTGGAAATAAATTGATCTTAAATGGCGAATGAATGGCTAGGATGCTTTGTTTTTTTTCTTTTCTTCTCCTGTTCAGCTTATATGAGCAAGAGAACCTGCTGGTCCATGTCCAGATGACCTGTAAACTCACAGCTGCACCCCACTCGTTCTTTGTTACAGGCCACCTGTGAGCGGGGCTTCACCGCCATGGAGGAGTCCCACCAGAAGGTGATTGACGAGCTGCAGAGGAAACACCAGAGAGAGCTGGAGAACCTGCAGGAGGAGAAGGAGCGGCTGTTGGCAGAGGAGACAGCGGCCACCATCGCTGGTAAATACTTCGCAGACAAATTGCTTACGGAATATGTCCTTTTCAAAAAAAATCTACCTGTCATACTGGTCCTGCAGCTGTTAGTGAAGATGTTTGTGTTTTCTGCTACCTCAGCTATTGAAGCAATGAACAACGCTCACCGGACAGAGCTGGAGAAGGAGCTGGATAAGGCTCGCAAGGCCAGCAGCAACGCAGAGAATGCAGATATGGAGGAGATCCACAGACAGCACGAGTGAGTCCTGCCCCCTGCTACAGAAACACAGGGTCAGGACCATTGTTGGTCAAGTTACTTGGAAATAGTAATTAGTTACTGATTACTTCTCCAAGAAAGTAATCCAGATACTTTACTGATTTACTTCTTTTCAAAAGTAATTAGTTTCGTTACTGATTACTTTTCTAAAACATGATGCACAACCTGAGTAAGCTATGAAGCAATAGACCGATCAGCCTAATTCTATTCTTTCTGCATATTCCATCATTTACAATTGACATAACAGCTTAATAATAAACATAATAATCATTATGTCGTATTCTCTCTGCAAATGACTTCCTCTGTGGTAGCTTGACGCCGCTTTTGGTCGGTATATTTTCTACGTAGCGTCGGAATGATTCAGAGTCTACAGAGGAAACGGACGATATGTCCTTAACAATATAGCCAGCGACTAGCTTCTTCAGTTCAGCGGCGCTAAGTCCTGTCGCTCTTAAGTCTATTTTCACCTGTTTAGCAGGAGAGGGGCCGTCTGAGGTTTTCCGGGTGGAATTTGATGTGGTAGCCGCAGCGGGCATGTCAGTGGGGGGGGGGATCCAGGAGTTTTTCAATGAGTTTCACGTGCCGTCATGCGAGGTGCTTGCTCAGATTTGAGGTGGAATGTTTTTGCTGTAGATAAAATTTTTCTTCCCATGCAGAGTGTACAGCTGACGCTAATGTTTTTGTCACTTTTTACAGAGTCTTAACTCAAAGTAATGTTGGTACTTCCAAGCATTAACCGCTGCATGGTCCTGCTCTCTCCCGTGCTCCATGTTATCTCTTGTTGGTCTTCACACACACTGACGTCGCACCACTCATACGTGGGGTCCTGGTTAAAGAGGCGCACACACACAAAGGCTGTTGTCTAGAGGGGAGATCAAATTTTAAACTACCAGCGTATGCGTGTGGTAACAGTGTTTCAGCACAGAAAATGAAGAAGTAACCACTTATGTGTTGGGTTTAGAATTTCTGGGGTAAGTTGGATTGTTTTGTGTAATTTAAAATGAACAAACTGCACAAAAAGTACCAATTTTCTCTCAATATGAGCTTTTAACCGTCACTTAAGCTTATAAAAGGACTCATCAGAAACATGGCTGTCACTGAGGCATCGTTGTTGGTTCTGTGCGAATGAAAAAGCTCTGCTGCGGGACGCTGTCCTCTCACAGCTGATTTAAAGATCAAACTGTACACTTCTCACTCACGACTTGCTGGGACATGCGTTGAACCGCTGCAGTTTTATTTCTCCTGCTTGTCTTTGGAACCGAAGCTTCACCTGGTGACGTGTGTAAGAGCAGGTTTTTATCAGAGCAATGCCGCCAGTTGAATGAGGGGACAAGAGTGATGGGTGGAAGGCTGAAGCAGCTGTGACACATTCGGTCGCAGACATGTCAGGACGGCAACGACTAGCTTCCTCCTGAAGCCACGCCGCTGGTGTTTTTTCTTTCTCAGCATGCCGCTGCGTTGTCTTTCAGGGAGGAGCTGTGTTCCTTCCAGCGGGAGATCGAGGTGTTGTCGGAGCAGTATTCCCAGAAGTGCCTGGAAAACGCCCACCTGGCCCAGGCGCTGGAGGCTGAGAGGCAAGCCCTCAGGCAGTGTCAGAGGGAGAACCAGGAGCTCAATGCGCACAACCAGGTGCAAACACGCACAGCTCACCTGCGCACAAATATTTGCTCACTGTTGAAATTGTTGGGTCACACATGGTGCATAAAAAACTACCTGCCAAACACTTCTGAGCTTCTTCTTTGTAATGTGTTTAGGAGCTGAACAACCGTCTGGCAGCAGAAATCACAAAGATGCGCTCCATGACATCTGAGGACGGAATGGGAGACACAAACACCACGATACAGGGGAAGGAGCTGTATGAGTTAGAGGTAAGGTTCAGTGAAGCGCTTCCAGAAGTGTGCATGAGATCGTGTGCAAAAGACCTGAAAACAAGTCTTTACTGGAGCGGTTTTAAGCAGCAGCTGTTTCCCCTCAGGAAAGCAGCTGTGAGAGCAACTTTAGCATCATCATCATCATTGTCATTTCCTTCTTCTTTTCCAGGTGATGTTGAGGGTGAAAGAGTCTGAGGTTCAGTACCTGAAGCAGGAAATTAACTCCCTCAAAGATGAACTCCAGGCAGCCCAAAGAGTAAATGTTCTATCATCTTATTTTTCTGTTTCAACAGGTGTCACCCACCAATTAAAAGCTGGATGAGGCATAGAAAAATGTGTGTCGTGTGTCTAACGAGCCACGTGATGTGTTTCCAGGACAAGAAATATGCAACGGATAAATACAAGGACATCTACACAGAGCTGAGCATCGTCAAGGCCAAAGGAGAGCGGGATCTGGGCCGGCTCAGGGAGCAGCTGCAGCTGGCTCACGAGGCGCTCGGCGAGCCGTCGCCGGAAGACGTGGAGCGAGGAGGATACGGTGTGAACACGCACTCAGGAATGCACCGTGTGCCACGTGGTAGCTCAATCCATCACACTTGCTCTTTTAATGTCAACTGACACATTTTCCCCTAACAGATATCATGAAGTCCAAAAGTAACCCCGACATCCTGAAGATGGCAGCCGCAGCAGCCAAACGTTCGGAGCGCACCATGCGGTCAAAGGTAGGTGAAGAGGCTAGTTTAGAGTGACATGAATCCTCCACCCCACAGGAGCTCTCATTCAACTCTGCCACCCATTAATGTCTGTGCTGAATCAGCAACGCAGCAGCTGTCAGGCCTGTTTTCACCTCTCACTTTGAGAAGTACCTTCAGTCACTTGCTGCCACCTACAGGCCGCCTGTAATATTGCATGCAGCAGTGCATGCCCGAGGCTGCATTTTATTCAAATCCATGTTATGACTCCATCTGAAGTGCGGTTTTGTTGCAAATGAAACGCCGCAGTGCTCTAACACACACTTGCCTGGTGTGTTCTCCCCCTTCTGTCCTCAGTCTGTGAGTCGAGACATGCCCTGGGACAGTTAGAGCAGCTGAGGCCTCCTCCCCCTTCTCCTTTAGGTAAATGAAAGCAGACGCACCCACGGGTGGTTTAACACACCCTGTTGTTCTCCACTCGAAAGATCCAAGTCACTACTGCACATTAATATGCACAAATATCCCACTCCTCGGAGACTTAGTGGGCAGTGAGGGACTGTGTGTAACTTAAAGTAGAGGAGTCGAATAGATTTTTTAAAATTTCTTCATTTGAATGTCTGAAGTTTACTGCTTTTTGTCATTTTTGGGCACCGCAGCGTAGAAGGTTTTCTGTTAAATTTGGTGTGATGTGTGAGACCCTGGTATTAGATAAATAATCACTGGAACACACACGAGTTCATCACAGTTGTCAGTAACACTGCATGTTTCCTCTCTTCATCCCTCCAGAGTCTCAAAGAAGGACTGACGGCAGAGCAGAGACTCCACCTGTTCGAAAACAAAGACGCTAAGGAGTTCTGACAGCGACGCTTCATGTCTGCCTACCTTGCTGCATGTTTAGAAGCCCACTATATTTTAGCTCTGTATTGACTTATTTAGTAACACTACACACTGGTCACCGAACACAGATCATATATTATTAAAGAAAACACGGTATGAAGTTTGAATTTCATGTCTAGAGTTTGCATTCCATGCACTTCAGTTAACTGTGACATTTTTGTATTGTTTTTGGGGTTTTGTTTCCCTCTCTGCCATGTCTTACTGTAAATACTGTTTTTAAAATGAGCATCTGTCTTGCGTACACTAAAACTATGACTGTGTAAGCTACTGTTTTAACTCTCTAGACTGTTGCTAGCCAAAGACCTGAATGTGGTGTCGACTGGCTGAACACAACTGCATATTGATAAGCGACACTTTCAAAAACAAAACCATAGGAGTTAGTCCAGCATTCGGTCTGCATGTTAAAGCTCCGTTGTCACGGCGCGGATGGACGCGTCGCTCGGTAAACAGGCTTTGGAGCAGAAACGCTCGTCCGCATTAGAAAATAAGCACTACCTTTCCAAATGAACTATGCTCTCTGCAAATCCCTCAGAAAAATCTGATTCCCCTGGAAAGGTGACAGCTGAATGCATACTGACTATAATTTAAATATATATATGAAAAGCTATTTAGTTTTTTTTTTTTTTTTTTCCTCATTGCAATCATTGGCCCAGCTGTATAGGAGTTGTTCAGGTTGGTTTATGTTTGTAGTCTTGTTCAGTGGCAGTCCCTTTGTATTTATTTAAATGGTTGGGATTTTTCTTTTTCATTCCCATTCCTCTGTACTCTGTTATTGTAAATATAATGCAAATATACACCAACTGACGACAGGTTTATTAGCAATAAATATTTTTGCACCCTTTTCTGCGTCTGACTGTTCTGTAAGGGTTTTTTCTTGTTTTCCATCTCATGACCTTCTTGCTTACCTTCCAGCTCTTATCTCGCCAACTTCTACCCAAAATCTGAGCGTCGAGTACGTACTGGTTTGACCCTTCAAATGGTTTGAGGGTCAAAACTGGCACGTGTAATGTTCGTCTTCGTTCAGAGGCTGTTGGTGACCACCGATCTGGTTTTGCCTCAGTAATCTTACCTATTTGTGCCTATTTTATTGTTGTTTAACTACATTTCAAATTAGTAAAAATCTGCATCAATCTTGTTCTATGTCCAGTAAAGCGTTCTCACAAATTCAGGGCATGTTTTTAGGACTTTCTGTCAAAATTAGGAACTCTTAAGGACTCTTGAGAATCTAACAAAGATTCCTTTTTGGTCTCCCGAGACAAAGAAACCCTTTGGGCAAATGTCCAAGGAGCATGTGCTTTTTACCTCAGTGATGCACAGCGGTGGCAGAATAATCCTACGGGAGTGTTCATTATTACAAGGGACAGGGAGACTGGCTGTGATTAACCATGTAGCTCTGCGATAACCTAAGGAATACAAATCTGTATATGCTGGATAAGTGTGACCGGTTCAGCTGGAGTGCAGATTATGTAGCTCTTCATCTTGACCTCTAAGAGGAAAGGGCACCCTCACCGTGCCTTTCCTGCAATGATGGAAAACTAAGAGTAGGGCCATGGTGAGTAACTGGAATTGAGCCATAAACCCTACAGGACATATGAGGGTGGAGTTAAAGGTCCTTTACTGGCCCTTTCTATCGGATGTTAAAAGTTAGTAAGCTACCTAAATTCATGTGCCCCGTCCTGTAGAAACTCGCTCTCAAAGATGGAAGTTGCAGCAACATGGACTGCGTTGAATAATAAATAAAGATATTGGGACATGCTCAATAACCAATAACCATTAATGGCTCTGAAAAATCGTGTGAACCACTTTTGGTTCTTTTCAGTGGAGCAAAGTAAGGGTTTGCCTGCTACCTGCTCCTTTCCCTCTAACCGGCAACGAAGAAGGCCTTGAAATAATTGCGAAATGCTCGAAACTGTAATGCGCAAACTGATAAGCACCAGCAGTTGCTCTGGTGCTACATGAGGAGACAGAGGGCAGCAAATGAAGTTGTCCTCGATGCTGAAAAGCCTATCAACCCAGTAAAAAGCGAAACCAGTCCCGTTGTACTTTTTGTCTCAATATAAATCCTCCCCGGAATTACAGAAAGTTCTCGTAAAAAGTTGGGTCCCTGACGTCGTTATTTGCAAACACCAAAGTTTCGATTTTTCACATCTTACTGCTTTTCTCCCATAATGCCTGTCTTTTTCACAGCTGAGTGTCAACTATTTCACCGCTGCTCAGTTTTCTTGTCAAGCCCCCCGGAATGAGTCGGCTAACAATGACCGCAGTGCCAAATAATGACTATTCCAATGAATAATAAGAAGAAAAAACATCTTCAGCTTCATTCGAAGCATGCTGCTTTACCAAAGGATTTCTGAAACTTTAACAGCTGGATAATGAAAAAATGTCCGTCTGAACTGAACAATGGGTGGCCGAGTTCCGTGATACTAAATGTATCTTGTCATTTCCACCTTGAAAATATTACATTTGCATTTTATAGAGTTATTTTTTTTTATTTGTAAAGAAAAAGGCACTAAAAAAGTACTATTGTTTTATTGTGAAGAGAATTCCCGGAAGTCAAAGATTATGTCTAATCAACTTGACGTTGCTGCTATCAGAATAGTGTGTTCCTGGAAAGTGAGTAGATATTTATTTAATTAAGGGCTTTCTCTGTTTTAGTTTTATTGGGAATTATAAGAACTGAGGTGTTGTTGAAGGAGATGCAGAGTGGGATGGATTCTTAACTGGACGTTTCAAAACGCTAAGATTTCCCCCCCGTCCGGGTAAGTTTTGATCAGCAGCACAGCACAGAGTACTACCTCCGTACTGTCTTTGTCTCATGCAGCCGGGCCTTGCCCCGATGCCTACCGTTCTTAGCGGAGAGAAGGTATTGCCGAACTCCATCAAAAGTCATTTGCAGTTTAATGTTGTGTGGTTTGTCGTTTAATTTAGGCACTTTGTACGGTCAAAGTTTATTTTCTTTGATTTGTCAAGATCTGCTCTACAATTCGTAATTGTTTTAACACCACAAAGAACTCTATTTCAAGCAAAATAGTTTATTTTTCAGATTGCGTCGGCCCTTCTTCCTGCAACAAAGTTACGAACGGCCCTAGTAGCTGGTAACCAGTTGTGTGCATTATTCAACTATACAAGTTGTAATTTTATCGGAATAATTACACTTTACAGGAAGTAGGCATTGCCGAAATGAGAAGTGATCGTAATCAATTAGTGGAAGTTATCAGGGCACGTTCTTTGGTGTATTACATATTGTTTGGAGCAACAACTCCGTTTAAGCAATTAAATATATAATGCAGTTAGACGTAAGGGAACGCGACCGTAGCTAAGCCGGGCCTAGCGAGCATGCTAACATTAGCTGTGGCTAAGCTAACTAGCAAATCTGACCTGTCAGCGCTGGTAGTTTAAAAAAAAAAGTTGTTGTCGTCCGGTTGTACGGAGAAACATTGTCACTTTAATCTAACAACTTAATACAGTAGACATTTGGTGGGAGCAAGGTCAATTGGAACAAAGCCAAAATATAAATTGCCAGGTAACCCTTGCTATGTTCTGGTGTGAAAATGACAATCAAGTACACGCAAGTTTCCTCGTTAATGTTAGCGGTTACATTGCAGAGATGGTAGTTTAACTGTCTCCTTGACGTCTCATCCTAAACATGTCGAATAACACGTCAACAAAGTGATAGCTCGAACTAAAGTTTTAAAGTAAAAAAAAAACCTTTTTTTATTTTTTGTAAAGAGCCTCTGTGTTTAGAAAACCGACTCTTGTGAGCTAGTGATGATATTTTTAGAAATATTCAGTGTGTTCTTACATGTTAAACATAAATATCCTTTTTTCCACTTTTACATCCTTTCCAGTTGTTATGGAGCAGCCACCTGGGAGCTTGGACGATCTACAGCCTCAAGATGACTCTACCTCCAACATCCCTACTGTGACTGACCTGACCAGGAAAGGAGAAGATTGCTTCCTTAGCTCCACTGCTCCCGATGCCCTGCGGATGGGCAAGAGCCCTGGCTGGTGCCCAAACTCCGGGACCACCAACGCCGGATTACAATTCTCAGAAACTGGCTCTTCAGACATCACACTTCAACCAGGGGATCAAATTCAACCAGACAATGCCTTCTCCCACACTACAGTCACCCTCTCCTACGTGAGCAGGTCTCATGTTTTCACCACTCACAACTCCCTATCTCGACATTCGCCTCTGTACAGTGTGCCGCCTATCAGCAAGTTCTCCCTCCACCCTCACTGTGACACAGATAACGGGCTTGGGGAGACGAGCTGTGCACTGAACCAGCATTACTTGGAGCAGACGGAGGAGTCCATAAACCTTGCCACTCAGACAGAACTGTTTCACACATTGTCTCAGCCTCAAGTGAAACCAGAGAATGATGGTGCTGCAGGTCTACCGCAGGAGCCTCTTGGGTTTAATGGAGAAGTCATTTCCTGTGATGAATTCATAGAGAAGCCCCTACAAGAAGAAGAAGAAGAGCACAGCGTTCCTCTGGAACATGGCAAGGGTTTGGAGAATGGCGAACTTGATAGCCGGTCAAGTTCCAGAGCATGCGCCGATTCCTCAGCCGAAACTCTCCCCCCTGTCACAGGGGAGGATGAGGAGAGAGGGGGCTCTAAGGTTCTCATAATTATGTCTAAGAAACAGGACTCTATGGTGGTCTCGGACAGCACAGCTGCCGGAGACCTGTGTTCATTGAGCAGGGATTATAGGAGTCCTCTGGAGGATCCCGTTTCCCCATCCGCTACCTCACTGGAAGATGTAGATGATGTGTTCATCCTCCCTCAGGCCTCCAGCTCACCCAGTGCTGAAAACTCTTATCTAGAGACTCCTGAGGAAGTGGCTTGTGATTCCTCGAGTAGAGAAAGGTCAGCTCAGCCAAGCTCTGGCGTCAGTGATAGCGCCACAAGATTAAACTCGAGTGATGAGAGTAAACAGCCAGCCCATAGACGTAAGGCCGCGTTGGAACCTTTGATTGACTTGACAGACGATGTTTGTGTGTCTGATATTCTGGAAAACAAACCCGGTAGTGTTGTTCCTCACATCAATGGGAATGCAAAGGTGCTTGAGAGAACTCTAAAGGAAAGGAAACTACCAGTCCGTACTGGGAGAGGGACTCGGCTGGAGGCCATAGTCATGAACATAAATTCAAGCCGGTATAATGTGTCACGATGCATACTCGCCAATAAGAAAGCCAGTGCCTCTCAATCAACAGCACACGATTCCACCTTTGGTTCTCCAAAGAGGAATGATACTCTATCAGTGCGCAAAGGGAGAGGCAAAGTGAAATCTATTTTCTCTGTGAAAACAGCCAAAAGAAAAGCAGTAAAAGTGAATAAAAGTAAATCTAGTAATGTTAATACTGACAGTTGTAAAGACTCTACCTCTGATTCTGAACTCTTCAACAAGACGAAGAACCAGCGTAGCAGCTTACCTCCAAAAAGTCCTCAGTTTGCAAGGTCAAAGAGAGAACCGGTGGACCCACCACAGGCCAGCATCTTAAAGTCTAAGAGGAAACCTTCATCACAGTCAAGTCCTCAGTCTGCTGTGCTCAAAAACTCAAAGACAGAGTCAGAGCCACTCAATCAGCCTGAATCCTCTGTGGAAAATAATGAGTCAAGAGTTTCTTCCCCAACACCACAAGCAAAATCTCCAAAGAACAGTCAAGACAAAACCAAAAGTAAATCATCTGGTTGCAAAGCATCTCCCTCTGCCAAGACGAAGGCTAGCGCTCCTAAACGAAGGCGGAAGAAACGCAAACTGTGCCAGTCTTCCTCCATCTTCTCCCCCAAAGAGCCCGAGATCAAGCTGAAGTACGTCAACTACAAAGAGGAGAAAAGGGACGTGAAGCCAGACAGTTTCTCTCCGTTCATCCGCGTGCAGCGCCAGCAGGCATCGCCATCATTGTGCACTGTCATCAACTACCCCGAGGAGGTAAAGACGCAACACAAGAAGCGCCAGCCGCAGCAGGCTCACACCAGCGGTTTTATTTCTGCAGTTATACCCAGCACTTCCTGTCTGCAGCTGGGCCGGGCCTCCAGGCACAGCCAGCACCAGCGTGCTCTTGTCTGCTGCCTGTGTGGCCACTCGGCTAACGCTATTGACTTGGGGGACCTCCATGGACCCTACTACCCTGAGGGATACCAGCCAAGCGCCAAAACACCCGTCAGCACATCGGGACTCAAAGAGGATGGGGACAATTACAGCGATTCAGACTCTTCATCCTGTAGCTTGAGGGGCAGTGGGAGGAAGTGTGCCATCACGCCCACACCGTGGGCCCTCAAGCAAGGAGCTCAGCTGAAGCAGAAGGTCCTCCAGGGACGCCGCAGGTGGGCCGGAGATGGTGCCGGCAGCCCTGCAAATAAGCAGGCTCGATCAGACACTGGTTCTGAAGATGTGGAAGACTGGTACTCCCCACCTGTTCTGCCTCTGGAGCCCTGTGAATACTGGCTCCATGAAGATTGCGCCATCTGGTCTGCAGGCATCTTCCTTGTGAAGGGAAAAGTCTACGGTCTGGAGGAGGCCGTAAAGGTGGCCCAGGAGACGGTAAAGCTGCTCTTTGAGCTTGTTCAATGAATGCTGTGTAGCACAATTACAGATGATGTGGTTGAAATAATGGAGCAGGAAGTTGATCAAATATCGTGTCGGTTGTTTTCCCTGCCTCAGGGATGCTAAAAGTTTTTAGATGTGCTCGTACCTCAAAGCATCAGGTTGCAGGAATAATGCAGGATTATGTTTATTAGAAAAGGGCTGGAAATAATTGGTGCAGACAAATTCTGAGACGCTGATTTGTTTTGAACTGCAAGAGGCTCCCACACACTGACCTTTTCATTTTCTTTACAACAGTTTAACCAAAACTGAAGATGGAAATTTAGCACAATATGTCTAAAATGATCTTTCGCTGTAGTGATTCACTTGCCAACATGTTGCAATAGTAAAGTCTCTAAACTTTCAAGCAATGAGTTGCAAATTGTGCAATGAAATTTAATAGTATTTTACCTTATAATTTGTCCAGTATGAGAAACAAACAAAAAAATGCTTCTGGCGGGGGGTGGACTTGGAGCATTTTTATGAATCATCTGTTTGTGCACAAAAAGTTATTGACAGACACAAAGTCTGCAAAGTCCTGCAAAGATAAAGCACTGCACAAAAGTCTTGAACCATCTCTCATTTCTTTATATTCGGAAGTGAAACAGGAGATATGTGCAACAGTTTTTGTCCAACTTCCTCAGTTTTTTTTGTTTTTTTTTAAGGAAACACTGTGCACACCAAGTTTGGCTCATTAGGAATCACGTTGTAGGTGAAAAATACAGCCATTGTGGCAAGAAAAAGTTGCTCAAGACCTCTTTAAAAGATTACAAAAAAGTCTGACTGCTTGGAAGTAAAATCTAAAGAAATTGTCAGTGGCGCATGACTTTTTTGTTTGATTAAAATGAAAAATTAGGTTTATTTTATAAATGGGACAGTGGTTACAGTTCTATAAATGCATCGGTCTGATCACAAAGAAACAAAGTGTACAAACGGAAGACTAAGAAAAACAGGAGCGTTAGCACATAGTCAATCATTGGCCAAAATTTCTATGAATTAATCACTTAATAGTTGCCTCTTTCACATAACCGCTGCGCCTTTTATAGGTGAAAAAAAAGACGTCCTTGTTAATCCGTCGCTGTTCCTTCTCATAAATCACACATACCACACAGAGGCGGATCAGCCCTCCATTGCTGTGGCGTTAAATGCATATAAAGACAGTCAGTGGGGTTACATGAGTGCCATCGGATCGGATTATTGGCTAAATTACAATAAGACAGTTATTCAGTTCATGCAGACACCTGAATCTGACAAAAAAACGGATCGGATCGCTTTACTCGCGATCGGATTAAGACCCCGAGATAACTCGATCCGAACGTGCACGTAGACCGCAGACGCACGTTGTGGACTGGATTGAGCGTTCTGCGCATGCTTGAGATTTTTTTTTCCCGGGTTTATCACCCGGAAGTCGAAGGAGACGATATTACTGTTGTTGTCGCATACCCCAACTATAGCTATAATCGAGTTAATCTCATCATGTAGACCCACTGAGTGTCACGGAATCGGCTGAGTAACGACAGCACCAAAGCACACAGAGGCAGGATTGTTTAGCCTCTGGTGCTACCTCGCTTGCCGTATCAGAGGCAGATTGACTTTGACCCTCCCCGGCTCCTCCTCTTCACTTGCACACTAACAATTTCTAGCTTGAAAGGAGCTAGTGTAGTCGCAAGAGTGCATGCAGGGTCAAATAACTGTCATGTCAGCTTTCCTCACAAAATATCTTTTGATGTAGCCTCTTCTGCTAAATTGTTTTAAGAGTTCAGTGTTGGTGATTGTGGACAGCTCAGCCTCGGTTGGGCTACAGTAGATTTAGTCCCTGCAACCACTAACATACTATAAGTATTTATAAATGTGCTGCTAGATGTCCCAACAAACCTCAGATTATTGCTGAGAAATCTGTTAGGTTTAATGATCAAGAACAAGTGGAAAGATATTGAGATTATTTTAGTGTAATGAAAGTGATTACCTTAAAAAGCCCATACAAGTGCTGAAAGGCTGGTAATAAATGTACCTTTAGAGGCTCCCCTGGTCTGCTGCTCAGATCAGGGGTTCATGGTTCTTTGAATATCTCATAATTTAAAAGTACCAAAGGCAATGTTTAATTTCCAGTCCTGTAAATGTACAGAATGCAATGATTGCAATTAATTTAAAATATTTTTCAGTGTTGTAACACAATGTGTCGCATTTAGAAACGGATCTTTTTAGAAAATATGAATGTCGTCTTTTGACCTGTTTTCAGATGTGTTCAGCGTGCCATCATCAAGGTGCTACACTAGGCTGCTTCTTTAAAGGCTGCCCTAACAAGTACCACTACAGGTGTGCTCTGGAGTCAGGTGAGTGCTGATCCAATGAACATGGGAGGATTTCTCCGGTCCTTTTCTGTTCCGTTTTGGCTGAAAGTGTGCATGATCTCCTTGTTTCTAAACCAAATTTGTACTTTGTAGGCAGCCATGCATGTTTAGCTCATGTTGGGTTTGAGTCTTTTTGCCTCTACCCTGGTATAATGAGGGATCTATGGAGATGGCACTGATTTGTTTGTGCTATCTGCTCCTCTCACCTGATATTTCACATTCAGCATGTCTTATATCCCTTATGAAATATGAAGCAGAATATAGAAACCACCGACTGAAGCTACTGTGTGCGAGTGTGTGTGCATCTGGAAATAACCCCTTTGTAAGGCTGTCATCACTTCCACCAGGCCTGAACTTGCATGTGTGGGTGGTTGAACCCATCGCATGAATCAGTGTGGCATCTTTAACCGTTCTGTTCTTGTTTTGGCAGATTGTGTACTCATTGAAGACAATTTCTCCATGAAGTGTAAGAAGCACAAGGTATGCACCCACCTGAGAAAACCTTGATGTGTTCCTGCTGTTGGAGACTATTTGGGAAAGTGTTGAAGCTGATAAAGTTTGATATAAATATTTTGATTTCTCGTCTTTTCTCAGAACAAAACATTCAAAGCACCTCCAGGGAGCCGATGGGACAACAGGTGACACTTAACAGGCACCTCATGAGGTGAGTACATTAGATGTGCAACACCTGCAAGCGTTTCTAAACGCAGACCTATGCTTATGAACAATGTTTTGAATGAGATCTATAAACGCCAGCTGCATCTAATCTATAAAAGTCGCAGCGAACAGGTGAATAAAGCAGTGAGCAGTTCTTTGCTCTTGCCCAGCAGTGTTGGTGCTGGAGCTACAGCCGTGGTGGTTGAAACGTAAAGAACTAGTCTGTAAGTTATGACTCTGAACCAGCACTGTAACGACTTTGATGGAAAAGGGGCAAGTTGGGCCAAATGTTGAGCTGGAAAGGCTTTGAGGAAATCCTTCAACCTCCAGTGTCTCAGAAGACACGGTGTTTGCCGTGCTCCTAATATTTTTAATAAAACTTTCACACCACAGTGCTCTGTTAAACCTGAACAAAACTCACTATGCATAAAACAACCTCTCACGCTGCATATTCTGTTAGGGCAAGCGGCTAACATTAGCCTTTCTCGTTGCTGTAGTGAAAATGAGGCATTCAAGTTACTACATTAAGATGAAGAGTTATCACATCTTAATTAAACTGGATAAAAACCTTCCTGCTGTCAACAGGGCTTATATAAAGAAAGATGATCTAAAGTGGCTAATCACATGATGATCTAATCGCATACAACAAAATGAGAAAAACAGCATGATTTTGTTAAATCGACTTGATCACCTTGCACCCACCTAGTCTGTGATTTGGTCTTGCCAAACATTTCATAATAAGAGGCCAGGTTTTTCATTTAGTCCTGTTTTTTGTTTTTTTTGGAAGAAATATAATAATATGACCCAATTTCTGTTGATTTATCATATGCTGCTGCGGATATTGAAGTATGACTGACATGAATGCATCTTCCAGGAAACTGACAAAACTGAGATCTTGTTATGATGAACCAGTTAACTTGATTAAATTCTGTTCTCTCAGCTTGTTGTGCATTCTTTCTGATGATTCTGTTTCTACCCACAGACTCACTTTGCAGCATCTTGCAGGAGTTCTTCTTCCCCTCCCTCTGCTGGTAACCGTGGCAACTGTGGACCAGGGGTCTTCTGACTGACAGCTAGCACCAACAAACCTTAACTTCACCCTCTGCTCTTCAACTGCACTGTTAACCCAACGCTGTGGCTGGAGGAGCCCAATCGCCAACACCTTCCTCAGTCCAGTCTGCCGGTACCAACGCCACCTGTGGACTGAGGAAGACTGCTCATAACATAACATAACATGCTGAATTTGTCACGTGGGTGGTTATTTATATGGGATTTTTTTTCTCCTTGGATTAAATATGAATTACAATCAAAGATATTTAATTTTTTAAAGATTTTCTAAGTATTTGATTATATTTGGTTTATTTATTCCTGAACTTTTTCTTATTGGCTTCTTTAGCAGTTGTCAAAGAAGTTTAATTGTGTGTGTTTTTTTTTTTTTTTTTTTTTTTCCTTTTCTGTTTTTTAAGTTATTGGTAAAGTAGTTTGATGTTGAAGTCTCAAGCCAGTTACGGAGATTCTAGTTTGTTTAAATAACAAGGTGGGAAAGACAGAAGTGCTGCCCTCACACGGGGTGTCATAAAATGCAGCACCTTGGACCATCACCCATGGCATTACCTTTTTTGTCTCCTCTGCAAAAGTCGCCCAGATGGCAGTTGTGCTAAATATTGGGCTCAGTTAATGTCATAGAGGGAGCCGTTCAGTATGTTTTGAATGTATTTTAAGGGGAAGCGTTTGGGCCTGTGCTCCAGCTGCAGTATTAACTTGTTGAGCTGACTGCCTCCCACCCTTGTGTGCTTCAGGCTCTCATGTGGCTCTTGATGCCCGCAGGTCACACTTTAAAGTCCAAAACGGCCTCATCTAACCGTCAGAATGAAACGGCGTGTTTTCTTTTTGTGTAACTCTAAGCACTTTGGCCATGTTAGGCTGGGAGCATTTAAACATGCCCACGTTGTGTTCGCCTGCTCTGCCTTTAAGTCTCTTTATCTTTAAAAAATTACTGAGTACCGTCATGGGTTAGTGAATAATGTAGGCTTAGTTCTCCCCCCCCTCCTCGCAAGTGAAGGGTTTCTTTTTAAATGCAGTTTGAGCTGCAGTCAGTCCTTTTTGTCCTGCTTTTTGCAGCACCGTTTTTCCCCTTTGGAACATAGAAGAGCACCCAACAGCAGAGTGGCTCTGCTTTCAAGGGATGTTACGCTTATTTCTGTGCTAGGAATTTTAGGTTAACATCAGTCTCCAGTTCAATAGGAATGTTAAACCGTTTCACATCTTGACTTGGGCCTATAAACGGTGCATTTGCACCTGAATCTTTGTGAAAAAGCCTTATCTGACAGAGGTTTATATGAGTTTTCTTTCTTACTCTCACTAGCTTGTGGTGCAACGACAAATCAGTGGATGTATGTACTCTGTGTTCCTCCTGATGACTGAAGGCAGCTTGCAGGCACATTTCTGCTGCAGACTTTATTGTCGTAGTATCAGGCACAGTGGCCCCTCGCACCACGCAGGTGCTCGGACTCTGGGAACCATGTTCTGAGATCAGTGTGTTCGCACCTGCTGAATCGAGTGTAAAGGAGAGAGCTTTTCAACATTCAGCCGGCCTGTTTGAGGAAATCCGTGTGATAAATGTTACTGTCTCTGTGTACTTTTACATTAGCACCATTAGAGGCAGCGTCGGGCCATCTGAGATCAGTGTGTCACAGAATATCCACACAGGCAGCTGAAGCCTTGGGCTGCTTGGTGTCTCACCAGCAGCAAAACTCACACAAACCCAAATCTCACCCTGAAAACACCACGGCTCTTCCATTTGTGCCATCTTTATGTTTACTTCATTTTTTGTTTTGTTTCAATGAAACAATGAAATTAAACTTTCTAAGTTGTGTCGGCAAGCTTGGAGTTTCTCTGCAATTTTTAAAAAGAACATTTTTCACTTGCAATCAACTTGTACCAAATACAGATGTTTTGTTATGACAAACTTAGAGAGTGTTTGCATTTTTAAAATCCTTTGTCCGTGTGTTTATCTCAGGGCTGAATCTCAGATATTGTAATGATTTTGTTCTTTTTTTGTGATTTGTTTCTCGTGTTAACCCCACCTTGACTGGAGTATTGATACATGTAGCAGGATGATTTTCTGCTCGGATGCAAAGCCTCGTCTGTCTGGTACACACTACCCCTTACATTCCTACACATCCTCCATCTCTCAGTGCTGTGGTGTTTTTAAGTTTAACATTGGACTAATGCCAACGCATTGTTATGTTGTCAACGTCTTATGTTACGGGAAGTTTTTGTACCGTCTTGCTCACCTCTTGGAGCAGAAGAGGTCTTGTAATTGTCAAAATTAAATATTTTGTTCAATGTTCTGGTTTTCTGTTTGAGATTTGTTATGTATTATGAGGAAATGCTTCATGTGGCTCTTAGAAGATACAGCTGAGCAGTTTTTATTTATAGTCTTTACGTATATTTGAACATACTCCTTTTGCAGTGTAAGTGATGCATTATGCTTGCTAACAAACTGTTTAATTACTACTAGAAATTCATCTGTGCTCAATTGAAGTTTTTACTGGTAATTCATCATTTAATGATTGGATAAATGATCATTTTCTACAATTCAACACAGATAAATGGAAAATTAACTTGACTATAAATGATAGAACCTTTTTCTTTGGATATTAGTGCCTAGTGATAGTAGTGAAATGTATGACCTTTACCCAAACAATAATGTTTACAGGGGTGTACAAAAATATTCACCTGCCTTGGTGTTTTCTTAAAAAAATTTTTTGGGGGGGGGGGTGATATAAAAAATCAAAAAAATTTGTCTGACAACTCCTAATCTTTCATTTAATTACATGCCCTTTCTTTCCATCTGGGTCATTAACTGCTACCTAACTGCTAACTGCACTACAATATGTCTGAATTTAAGTTAACGGTTTATTACACCCACTTATCTATGATACTGAGAGAAAATTCCAGCTCACAGGTTAGCTCGGCACTTATCACCATCTACAGCCTTGACTTAATAAAAGTGCAATTTCATGTGTTTACTGTGTTCATTCTCGTCCTCAATTGGTTCTCAAGTGAAGAATGCCCTTGTTGCTCCATGTCATTGCACACATGGAGAGAACACGACAAACAACTGCCTGAAGCAAAAGTGGTATTAGTGTACAATTCATTATATGTAGCATTTACTCTCGAGTTGTTTTAGATTGAGAAATTCACTCCTCTGTGACCACCTTCTGAATAGCTTGAAGCTTCCCCGTCAAAATTCTTCACATTATTTTCCAAATTGAGAGAGATCTGACTACTGTCCATTGAAGGTAAGACACTGACCACAACTCCACTAAACATACCCCACAAGTGTAACCCCACACAGAGGGCAAAAAAATCCCTTTCATAACAAGTAACATTCACGTCATGCTGTTGTTGCTCTTGCTACCAGAAGAGCAACAATACCCCAGAAGCTACCCCACCACCGTATCGAGCTTGCAAAAACCGATATTCAAATGAATTCAGAAAATGCTATACAAAGTCTATAAACTACATAAAACCATTAAAAGTCCAAGTGTGCATTCAAGACACAGTTACTCAAGCTTTAATAACAATTAGTTTATCATATAATTTGTTTATAATAATAAATCCATTTCTTAATCGGTTGCTTCAGTTATTAATTTGATTGTGTCTTTAAATAGGGTTGCATAAAATGAAATTGTTTTTATTCTTTATAAAATTAAATGTCTGAATTCTTTAAGGCCTTAATGTAAACCTGCCCCTGCAAATTAATCAGAGTGCAAAACAAGCTGTTGCTTAGAGAGCAGCATCACTTGCTGCTTTGTTTGTTGTTAATGCATAACAAAGAATGTGTTGAGGTTTTAAAAAAAATAAGGACAAAACCCAAATATCACTCCAACAAGGATTCTCATTTTATTGACTAAGTCTGAGCTTACAGGAAGACAGTTGTATTGCAAAGACAAAACTGGATGCAAGTTCTAGTGCTGTGGTTATCTACTCACTAAAACGTCACTAAAATCATGATGCTTTGAAATACGTCAGAGACAACTGGCACTCTATTACAACACGTTATGATATGGATGAGATGATGAAGCAGCAGTGATTGACTCAGACACTTTGGGTGGTGTGTATAAACTCATGTATAAGTAAGGTTTCGGTCGCTTAAGCATATTGCTACTGTTATCACTTATGATTTGATAACCTAAAGTTATTCTTTACCTACACTTAAGTGACATCCTTTTTTTAGAATTGGGTAAAATTCCAGGCAATGTTGTTGGAGGTGCAAACAACCTAACAGCAGGCACTGTTTTACATGTTCAAAACAGTCAAATTAAATTACATCTCAGTACTCCTCTACAGATTGCATGTAAGCTGATGAGAAGCATTAGTTATTTTCATACATGATGCATGTTTCTTTATGACTGCTGCAAGGAATTTAGATTTTGTGACACTAAATAATAATAACAAAAACTGTTGACTAGATATAATCTGGTGTAGTCTGTGTACTCTTATCTGCCAGGATTCATATAGATTCGGTGCTTTAACACTAAATAGTGAGCAACATATTAGTCATAAGATCGGGCACACAATTACCTTTTTGTCTTACCCTCCGACATAATGGTGAACACGTCACCAATGCCCAAATTTGTTGCAGAAAATATTTCAAGATGAAATAATGTCGAAATTAAATGAAAATTGTTCATATTTGAACAACAACAACAACAGTTGTACTTACTTTAAGGAAATGCAGAAATCTACATCTTGATTTTTGTGTGTGGAACTGTGCCCCAGGACAAACCATTCTTTTTCACCAACTGAGAAGACTGTCGTTGTAAAAAGGCCATCGAACTTCCTTTGTTACACATGATATACAATTGACTTTTTTATTTGTGTAATTCATTGGGCCATTATTTTTAGACACTTAAGACCAAGGTTAGATAGTCATAAGGTTGAGAAAAATCTTGGCTGCATCGATTGATTCAATGTCTGAAAGAGCATATTACTACTCGGTGCGAGTGGCTGCCTGATGTGAGTGATGCATGCTCAGAATGTCAGTTGCACAGGCAAAAAAATAGCCCTCCCCATCCCTTACATGACTAAAGAAAAAACAGATTTCTTGTCATTACCCGATGTCCAACAGACACTCTTCGTCTGTGATTTCTTGGTACTATATTGTGGTATTACATTGCTATGATAGCAGTACACTTAGTAAATAAAAAAATTAATGAATTTCTGTTGTACCAGCAACTTAAACGTCTAGCTGGGGTAAAGTCAAGAAACATGATTACTCAAGAAATAAATCACTTCAGTAATCCATTTTACATTGATTACGGATTTTGTTGCCAGATTTCAGCTAAATCCCGTTAAATAGTTGGTATCACTGTGAGCAACTTATATCGGGCAGTGACATACATTAGCCAATGAAATGAAAGACCTCTTTATGGTTTTGTAAGACAAATATGAGCTAAACGTGAAATTTCCCATTTCAAAGAAATGAGGCAGGAGGACTCAAATTTTCAGAATATGCTTCAATGCATCACATCAACAAAGAAAAATAACTAAGTTAAGTAGCCAAAAACTACATAACTTAGCTTTTAGCAGGAATGGTTCCACAATTTAAACACACACACATACATACATACAAAAAAAGAAAAATAAATAAATCATCAACAGTCTGACAAAAAAAATCCAGTGTGTAAAATGATACGGTACGTTAGCAACAAGCTAACATAGTTTTTGCTAAAGCAAGAGGCTAGCATGCGTTGCTGAAAACAGACCATATGTAATCCAACATGTTTGGGTATTTTGAATTCAGATAGAGAAACTGGTGATGAATGAAGCACAACACTTCCATAAAATTAAGGCTAAGAGCCTCCTTTTAAAAAACTGAAATACCTGAATGTGCCAAATAACTTTTAACATAACAACACCAAATCTGAAGTCAACTGTTAATGAGACAGTTATAATTACTGAATGTATCTTTGATTTACAATTACTAATTTCAACAAATTTTTCAGTCATTTGTCCCAACACTTTTTTATTGATAAAATGTTGCATTAGCTTCAACTGTATGGAATAACCAGGGTTTCATGGTGAATACTGCAGTGAAAGAAGGACTCGATGAGGTCACTGATGGGTTTCATATGGTCATGTGAACCTCATGTGCTGGGGCTGAAACAGTAGAGTACAGCCTGTAGCCGGTGCAGCCTGTAGCAGGCTGACAGGGGAACGAAGAGCTGGATAAAACAGCAGGGCCACAGTGTCTGTATCAGGACTGTCCTTTGTTCTGAGTCAGAAGACCACCAGTGAGGTCAGAATGTGTCACAAGATGTAGTAATCTGCATATCCACTCACTGATCCGGGAGCAGCTTTGCAGAACATGATAAAAATGCATGATGTAGATGAGTTTCGTAATCCTCAGTCGGGCATTTCTATGCTGAGGCTGCTGACTTTCACAAGATAAAGAAACATGTTGTTTGCAGCTACTTTACATCTACTGAGTACTACAGCTTGTGACAGGAAAAACACTGAGCAGGTTTTCACAACAGAGCTTTTTAGCACATACAAGTTCATGCAGGTTTATGTCTGGAAAGCAAAGCATATCAGCCATTCCTATGCATGACCCAATGCTCTTTTGTTTTTTCAAAATGATTCATGTGATATTCATGAAGCATCAGCTAGGAATGGGTTACTTTTTTGCCAATATTTGTAACTTTGTAAAAATGAGATAAAAAGTAAAAACACAAAAGCCTTACTACCTCATTAAAGGCCTTTGAGTAGCAAATCTTCTCTTTGAACATCATACCTGTGATATAAAGTCAAGCCTCTTGCTCTTTGTCCACATGCTTAATTCCTTACTTTATTTTTTAAATTTTTTTCTTGTTTTAAAGTTGGAGAGACGATTACACAACATTAGTACAAATACATCACAGAGAAAAGAAACTAATTATTGTTCTGATTTTTTTTTAAGCCCTAGAATGTCTCATGAGTCCATAACACTGCTATTTGCTCTTGGACAGAATGCAAGAAATTGTGCTACTGCAAAAAATTCACATCACGACATTTTTACATATCTTTTTCTTTTGTGTGTGTGTAAAGCCAGTTCGAATTTTTCGTGAAGTGTGAGCTACTGTCATGCAGTTTATCAAAGTTAGCTATGGAGTGATTTTTCTTCTAAACTGAGCTGAGGGTGATCCTTTTTTTTTCTCTAAGATAGGTTCAGCTTAAAAGTTTTTACAGAAAACAAAGAAAGTTTTTTGTAAAAATTACAATGAAAACAAAAACGGCGCGGACGGAATTATACGGTAAAAGCTGCAAAGAAAAGCCACACGAAGAAATTCAGGAGTGAGTAGAAAAAAATGTCTTTCAGCAGTGACTTAGATAAATCTGTCATGGAGCACAGAGATGTTGTAAGCCTTCTCGCCCACACTCGGGCTCATGCCAGTCGTGGTAGAATGTTCCATCTGAAATCTATCGATCATTTTACACAATGTACCATTGTTCATACCAGCAGCCAACCACAGGTGATGTACAGAGACGTGGATTTGGCACCACGAATCCTGAACGCCGTCTTACAATGTCCAGTCGAATGGAAAACAAGGAACGCTACCTTACAAAAAAAAACAATAGAAAAAATAGAGTTTGTAGATTTTTTAGATTTGAATAAATAATAAAATTCTCAAAAGCAAAATAAATCCACTTCTATTAGATTCATACTTATACAACACACAGCAATACACACAAACACACTCACGCTTTCACATTTATGTTACAGTTGAAACATTTAAAACCACCACTTGTTCCTTTTAATAAGGTACTTCCTTTGAGCTCTGTTTCAGTCTTCTTTAAAAATACAAATCCTCTGTCCCTTGGCTTCTTGAAAACTTCAGCGGTCGCATAGTCACACAACACCTTGCCGCTTTCTTCTTTTTTTTTGCTAGAAGTATTGCTTTAAGAAATACATTTTGGTTTTCTTTTCCGATGGTTTTTAGTGACAGAACCTCTAATGAAAGAATTATTATTTTTCAAGCCTTGCCTCAGAATTGCCCTGTGGTGTATTTGAACACATAACTGAATTCACAAGTGTAAACAGGGCTTCTTTTGGTATCTTTTGATCTGACCAAAAACCCTTCCTCACGAGGAATGTGTGCGTTCCGCAAAGACGTTCTCTTAAGTCTTCAACATGTGTGCGCTTCCTTTCCAAGATGTTTAAAACAGGATACATGTTAGTACTTAGTCAGTTTCTTTTTCAGTGCATGCACAACTATGTAGTTGAATGGGAGGTATAAAAGTGTGAAGTGGTGTCACAACGTTCAGATGCTCTCAGACGCAGATTTCTATGGGTGTCGCCACCAGCATGCGGCCACCTGGAGAACTGTTTTCTCGTGGCATCCGGTCGTAACTGTTGGTGGATGACACAGAGCTGTTAGTGGACACAGACACAAAATGGTGTCCACCGCCTGCTTCCATCATGCCTCCTTTGGCTCCGCCACCACCGCTCCCCCTCTCCACCGCCATTGGAGACATGGGAGAGTGGGGCGAAAGCGGAGAGCGAGGCGACAGAGTCTGCTGCTTCATTCTCTCCACTAGAAGTTCCTCATCTTCCTCCCCAGATGAACATGTTGAGATAATGCCTTCCACCTCTCCTCGCGGACTCCCTGCTCCACCGCCGCCGCCAACCCTCTCCCCGCTGCTTCCACCTCCTGCGTTGCCATTGTTGTTATCATTCTCTGCATCCAGCATCCAGGAGTGGCTGAAGTACCCAAACACCTCTTTGACGGAGCACCGACGGTCCTGCTCCACCGATAGCAGTCGGCGGAACATGCGGAGTGCCTGCTCTGTGAAGCGTCTCCACTGCGACGGCACCGTGTTTGTTCTCCTCCTCTGCCAGCGGATGAACTCCTGGTAGAAAGAATCAGAGGGCAGCGCCTTTTCCCAAGGGAAGTTTCCCGTCAGCATGCAGAAAAGCAGCACCCCAAAGGCCCAGACATCAGTGCTGTAGTCCACACAGAAACCCTCGTGGCGGGACGCATCACAAAGCTCTGGGGCCGTGTAGGGGATGGTTCCACTCACCTGGAAGTGAAATCAACAGGTCACAATCATGGGAGATACAAGACACGATAAGAAGTCAGAAAAATTGAAAGGTTACTCACTCTTTTCACTGGTGAGCCAGCCCGACGGGTCATGCCGAAATCGGACAGCTTAACTTTTCGGCACTCTCGGTCAAAAATTAGAATGTTTTCGGGCTTGATGTCCCTGTGTACCAACTTCTTACAGTGCAGATAGTCCAGAGCTATGGCTACTTGGTGCACACAGCGCTTGGCAACTGCCTCAGGAAGACCAACCTTAAGAATAAGAAAAAAGGAGAGTATAAACAGTACAGTTAGGCCTTTTCAACTGCAGCCTTTGATAGAGGTTACTTCAACTTTGTATTGAAAAATCATCAATCATACCATGGTATATACATAATACTAAGAATAAGTTAATGAGTAAAAAATAAAAGGTTTAACCTTTTGAACACTGTGATAAGATATTTTTATTTAAAATAAAAGGCATATTATGAAGAAAATCAGCCATCAGTGCTATCTACTATGAAGAATTTCTAAATTGAAACAGGCAAGGTAAGACAGCCTATTTGGAGAAACCAGTGCCAAGAAACTGACTACTTGCAGAGTAAACTTTTGGCATGCTGCAAAAGCGAGGCCAAGCAAGAAGCTGCGAACCATGCCAGCTGACTGAAAAATCACTCCCACCCGAAACCAAAGTGCTAGGCTGGCCAGGAGCTAGCAGGGCCAAATCTCAGCTGGGAAAGCTAGCATCCAGTTGGCTTGCCCGGTTAGCACTTGGCAAGTCGGGAAACCCAAGTGAACTACTACTGGGAGCACTGAGCTAGCTAGCAGCTCTGACATAACCTGGCTCCTGGAGCTACTAGGAGTTAAATTCTACACTATCAGTGACTTATTAGCTGTTTCCAGCAAATTAGCTAACTAGGTTTCTTGAATGTCACATTTTTCATCAAAGCTTGTTACACGTAGTTCATGCAACTGTTGAAAACTGATGTGTGTTCTGATACTACCACTTGAAATTGTAGTTTTTAGATTCTACCCTTGGTGTAACACTAAGTTGTTGTTGATTGAAACTGATAAAACTACTTAAAACCTTTATTTGGCACAAAGCCTCTATCCAGTCTAATCAGTTTATTGGAAACAGTAATCAGAATGACAGGTGTAAACTGGCACCTGTGGAGGAATGATATCGAAGAGGTCTCCAGCCAGAGCGTACTCCTGCGCAAACACGTAGTACTCGTCTGTCTCAAAGGCTATGCCAAACATGTTGATGATGAAGGGGCAGGGAGACAGGTAGAGGGAGATGCTGTACTCCCGTAGAAAAGACTTCAGCTTGGTTGTCTTCTTCTTTAGGAACTTCAATGCCATTTTCGCACCTTTCGAAAAGAGACATAAGATTTTCTTTGCTTGTAAATGTTGGTTCTTTTATACTGTTTAACAGCAGCATGTTGTACAATGTGTGTGTGTGTGTGTGTGTGTGGTCCCTCACCTCGAAGTCTGTGGACGACCAGATCCACCTTGCCGTAGGTGCCCTTGCCCAGCTCCCTGATCACCTCGTAGTACTTGTTGACCTCAAGCCTCTCCAGATTTTGGGCAGCAATCAGCTGCAGCTCGTCCAGGATGTCCATGTTGGCTCGAGAAACCAGCGGGGAGGAGCTCATGGTGGGGACTGCTTCAAATGATGGACTGGGGGCGGGGAATGGCAAATGGACACTCAGGCAGGACAGGCACAGCAGTAGCTAAAAGCTGGTATCACTGCAGAGACACAAATAAAGACATCTTTAAAACGTAACTAAGTTTTTTCTTGGAGAAACGTGTTCCCTTGGTTGTTTGCCATTTTAGGTTGGAAACGGTTATTGAAAAAGACAAAAAAAGAGGGTAAGTGAGCAAATATTCAAAAACCTCAGGACCAGAAGACATGAACATTTTGAGAGGAACAGTTTTTTTTGTTGTTGTTTGTTGACCTATGAATCATTCAAGCATAAGTAGCACCTAACTCAAGGGACGAACCAGTACAACACTGGTTCACCACTTGGCAGAAAACCAATTCTAAACTAGACATTGAGTGAATTGATGCACAGATCCCCCATTTTGCTGGCAATATGTGAAGAAATGAGGGGTGGCTAAAGACTTTTGCACAGCACCACATGGGTTTCTTATATCAAAGGTGACTGCTGTCGCTTCAAGAAGTCTGTGAGTTGTGAAGGAAAATGTAAAAAGAACTTGTTATTTGTCTCCATAAAAACACGCTGTTCATGAAGCTATGGGCATGCAATGGAAACCTCGAACTTGTTAAATTTAGGATATAAATGGAGGAGCGTGAAGTGTTTGTACTATTTGTGTTGGTTTTCAAGGTCAGCTTTGCACACTGTGCTGTTAAGCTCCCGGTCTGCCTTTGGGATCTGCTGTGTGATCATCACTGAAAATGCTAATTATCTGCAGAGAAGGCTTAAGTAATTCTAAATGCTACTCGCCAAGGAGGGCTGCTGTGAGCTGAGTCACACACACACATGCACACACACACAAAGACAACCAGCCAACAACCAGTCTTTTCCTGCAGATCCATTCCCTGCTGCAGTGTGATTATTCTTAGTGATTGCTTTCTTTTTTTCTCCTTCCTGAGCTGCCGGACCTGCCAAGTCCGGACCCACACTCTGTAGACCCAGGCACATGTGGAGAAATAACGTCCACGCACACTCATTACATAACCTGATGTGCTCAGATAGTTGGACAGTTCTCATATTTACAGCACCTTCCTTATCATCAGCACACACCTCTGCCGATCTCCTCATAAATCTGACCTTTTCCACACATCCTGCACAAGATTCTTTTCATTCCTTTCCATCATCTGATTTTGGGACGTAGAAAGACATTCCGATGGGAGTAGAGCAGCTGCGAGCTGCCATAACCTGCCCCACCACATAAGTCATCAACACACACAGCAACACTAGTTGAAGTATCGTGTCATCCTCTCCACAGGCCTCTGTGTTCCTCTGTGGATGTGGAATATTATTTTGTGCAAAGTGGACAGGAAGAGAAGCTGACGGAAGCAGGTGAGAAGGGATGAGTCAGTTTGGGTGATACATGAGCGCACAGAGAGGATGTACTGTAGCTCTCTCTCTCTCTAAAGCATGTGATAAACACACACACGCACACACACATACGAGAGAGGACCGGAGTTGTGAGCAGAGGGGGCCATTTGTTTCTGTCGGGGATCAGAATCGCTTACTTTAGCACCGCAGGATACATGCAGAACTGTGTGTGTGTGGATGAAAAAATAAACCTGAGTACCTGTTCAGTGGTGAAGGACGTAAAAGGAAAGTAAAACTACTCAAAACTGAGAAATGTCACCAGATAATATTACACAGTTAAATCATATAATTGGTATTACTTCTGCATTGACATAAAAATAGGGATTTTATTGTTGTAGTCATCTTATTTTGGACTACAAACCCTATTCATAAAAACTCAAAATACACGTATATCTTTCATTTGTGAATCAGTTTGAACCTTCACTCAACAAACTGAAGTAAACATTTTCAGTGTTTTCACTGACCAAATTCATTGTGTTAAGTCTCAAAAACTGAAAGCAGCGATACGCTCAAATAAGCTGGAAGAGAGGGAAAGGAAATCAGAGGAGTTTACAGAGCACAAAAGTAACAGCGTTCTGGAAGATTCTACTGTCAGCAGATTAACTGGTGACAGGTGAGGGTGTCAGGATTGGGTATAAAAGCTGCATCCACCAAAGGCTTTGGCAAAGCTGTGCCAACTCCATCACATAAGTGAGCTCCCAAAAATACTCTGTTCCTTCAACAGCGACAAAACATAATGTTGTGATATGAATCTGAAAGTTTGGGGGAAAATCCGTGTTTAAAGGCCAAAGGCTGACACCACTGTTAGTTATGCGTGACCTTTAACCCCTCAAGCAACACGGTCCGCTGCTGCATCTGTAACCTGAAACTGAAACACGAGCTCACCTCAGATGGACCGAAAAACACATGTTCTGTGGAGTTCAGATTGCTTTTGGGGGAAAGGAAGGTGCAAAAGCCAGCGGTCTGTGATGGTACGGGGGTGCATCGGTCTCCATGGCATGGACGACTCGCATATGTGAGAGTAACAATTAAGCAGAGGTGTATACTGGAAAAGTATGTATTCAGTATATATAGATAGATGCAAAATATTTCCGTAGTCGTAGTAGAGGGAAGTACCTGTTTCCCTCTGTGATTTAGCAGAGAGGAAATCTGTTTGGAAATACTCATAAAGATCAAGTTCCTCTGATACTGGAATCATGACACAAATGTGTCTGTTTATAAAAATGTGTGTAATTATAAAAGCCATCACTATTATCCATAGCTGAAGCATTTTTTAATTAAGCTGGCTGTGAATTTGCTCAACAAGGATTGGGTGGGCGAGTACAGATATCCGAGTTCCCCAAAGGGTCATTTTGTTCAAGATGTTCAAATTTAAAAGGCATCAGGAGCAAATGAACAGATTACACTGAGAAGTACTGCCAGATGAATTAAATAACCAAACAGAATACAGCAGCAAAGCAGCTCAAAGCATAAAGAATACACACAGGGATACCGATAATACTCAAATGTAATTTTCAGTTAAAGATACTGACGGCGGGGAATGTAACTACAGTAAGGTCAAGCCGATCTGATGCAAACAGTCACAAAAATCTAGTTGCATTTGGCAGCTACATCACATGGACACATGCAGAAAGGTCACTGCTGCTTATGCATTCACAACATTTTCAGATGCCGATGAGATGATGCAAGCTGAAAAAAGTATCTGCAATCTTTTCTGTTCAGCACACCAGCTCAGCTGCAAACCCCACAGTAAGAATGCAGTCTAATTTGATCTGAATTGGATTCTAACTGGATTTCAATCAGTTGGATTGAACTGGACTGTAAGTAAGTGGAATTGCACTGAACTTGCTTACTCTAGCTTTAAATACCCTACACGACTCTGTTTTTGTGAACTGGAGCTATACAAGTAAACCGAACGGAATTTAAATCAATATGGATTAAGAGTGCTGTGTGAACCATTACAGCTCATCAGCAAACTGAGCAGAATCTATGTGCTTTAACTGTGCAGCTGCTTTAATGTACACAGGATTTCCCAAAAAAGCACTACTGATACCGAGCAGCATCTGAAATGAAGACGACTGCGCTGAATCCTGGAAGAAGTCTGAGAATCTTAACTACATGAAACTATAATCATCTGAAATGTGATGTAACGAGCTCAACTAAGTCATGTAATGGAAGCACACTCAGGAGACTCAATTTCCTTAACCTTTTTAAAAGTACACCCCCCCAGTGAGAATGAAGACTGAGCTGAATACAAAGCCTCATCATGATATTCAATCAGGATATATTTAGTATTCAGGCCCGATTGTGGGGATGTGTCTAGACACGATTCTCCCAGCATACACCAGGTCTGTGTTCGTGGCTTCAATGGAGATCGTGTGTAACAGCCAGCTGCTGGGTGTGCTAGCATTTACCGTAAAGTGCTGGCTCTCCATGTGGAGAGTATGTATGCGAGATAACTGCGTGTGTGTTCTTGTTTTCTCTATAACAAACCTGGAAAACCTGGAAACCAACTGGCCTTAAGCGATCCAACAGCTTAAATGTAACATAAACATTTCTAAATGTCTTTGAGCGAGCAAAGCTTGATTTTGTGATTACGGTCAAAGTTACGTTAAAGGTAGAGTTAGGGACTTAGCTGTGATGATTAGGATTAGGATAAAGGACTGGAGAATGAATTATGTCAATTACACCATTAAAAAATTCTCATTAATGTTTTAATCTGGCTTTCAAAATACATGTAAACATCGTAGTCCAGTTGAAATGATACTAAAACGAAGTTTTTCGAATGTTGTCCAACACATCCAGTATAAGTTGGATAAGTTGGTATATAAGTGGCAGAAGAAGCCAGTACACGGAAAAAGAGGCGAGTAACAACAAGGAACAACCACAAGGGTTAGCGTACGTTTCATTTGCATAAAAAAGTGAACAGGGCAGAAAAGCTGTCCAGTTCACAGCGCAACATGGTGCCAGTTTATGGAATGTTGGTAGCGCCACAAAAAATAATCCATTTCTGAAAGAATAAGAATATAAACCAGGAATTATAGACACAAACAAATTAAAAGTGTGGTGATTATACAAAAAGACAAATAGAGTAACTGCAGTTACACAACTGAAGCCTGCTTTTTTTTTTTATTTCAGTAAATGCCGTAGCAGCCTGTCTAAAAGAAGCAGCTTGAACTACCATGACATCATCCATTGGTTAAGGCACAACCATTTTCAAGTCTCAAGTCTTCTCCAGCATGCTTCCCTCTCTTTCAGGTATATCGTCAATGCAATTATAACACCACCAGCACATGAAAACTAAATCTAATGAAGCAGTATTTCATGAGAGAAGGCGACGCTTTTTGAATTTGACCCCCAGTCTGGTCGAATGAAATAAGCAGATTATCCCCCATATTGAAAGATAAAGAGCGGCCTCATTTATAACCATTAGAGAAAATGTATCATAGACAATTACAATAAATGACGAATTGTTTGAACTATTCATCAAGCTCAAATGCCAAACACGTGTTGGTTCTTGTGTGTTGTGGTGTATCTTCTTTTTCTTCTTTCCCTCAAATTTGTCATCATCTATAGACTAAACAAAAGTTAATATTATAACTGCTAATATCAGGATCTTTAAATCAGCTATTCGATCCATCAGGACTGTTTACTGTTTTGAAAAAATACACCGTGTTCCTTTCGCCCGACAACAGATCCCCCCCCGCCGCCTCCTCGTGTCTCCTTTTTCAACGCTGACACTGTGCCACCAGGTTTAAGGCTGTGTGGAAACGACCAGGGGCCGCGGCTGACTAAACCCCAGACTGCTTATGCAACCAGCGGGCAGAGCAAGCACATTCAGCGAGCCAAGGCGATGATCACAGCCACGTCCACCCCCGCTGATGCAGCCATACTGCCCCTCCAACAATTACAGCAACACCATCTTCATCATCCTTCCCCCCCCCCTGATACATGTGCAGCAAACACACACACATTCCTGTGTTCTGTGTGACGAACTGCAGCAATGCAAACACAATTTGTCTTCTGTTTACAGTGTATATGAGAGAAGATAATGAGGGAGGAAAGACGAAGACAGGAATACGCATTGACAAGGACCGTTGAACAGCAAAGCACCAGTTTGTGTGTGTGTGTGTGTGTGTGTGTGGGCGAGATGATAAATACACTTCAAGCCAACACCACCGACTGATATGATAGCAATGCAGATTCCCAGTTCAGCAGACTTTTGACCACATTTACAGATTCATCTAAAGGTCACAGGGATCTATGTTTCAAGTCTCCTGCTCCTTTAATAGACCTTTAATTGCTGACCTTAATTAGAACTGTAAGCAGTTCCAGTTCCAGCTTTTATACAAATGTATGCTAAGATGTTCTTCCATTCCAGTCATTAAGGCTGTATTTGGATTGTCCTCTCATTCCCTCCCCCAGTTCATAGTGTTCACCACAGAGAGGCCCCACGAGGGGTTAGTGGCAGACAGGTGCTGATGCATTTCGGACACTGCTTGAACACTGCAGCGATTTAGAATCATGCGCTCAATATTCACCTTATGGTTTGGTATAAGCAGAAGCCAGAAGAATATGTATAGGTTAAATCTGAGGTGATGGACAGCAGAGTTTTTCAGTTTTTCAATAGGAGCACGTTGGAACTGACATCTCTCTGTGTGACATAAAACTTTATGATGAAAGACAATAATATTCAGTACAGCAATTATTAACTAATATTACCCACAAAAGTATTTAAAACCCTATCAACGCTAACACAGATATTTTACAAGACAAACTTTGTCCTCTGCGTTTGTGCTTCATCCACATGTAAATGTGCCTTTGAATCACAAAAACTGAGATTTCACGAACCCCTTCCAGGGTTAAGATTTTTTTAAAAACTCCAATTTCACTTAATCAACGTGTACGTAGCAAATGAAAAAAGGTTTTGGGAGACCAATGATGTCTCAGGCCATCTGAACATGCATTCAAAACCACAACTATTCATCAGCTCCTCGACCACTTTAAAAACTATCCAGAGGAGAGCAGTCAAGGCCTTAATATGTTACTTGTTTATAGAGCCACGGGAGCCGTATTGCTGTAGATGGCATCCAAATATTCAAAAAATGAGCTACATGACAAATCATCCCTAAATTGTTTACTCTTTCAAAGGAATAACTAGTTTCAGTTATGGTTTCGGGTTATTCTGTGACGAGCCATGTTGAAACATTGAGCTCACGCATTTTGGCGTTAACATCAAAGTTCTTTGCCAAGACACGAAGATTGTGGCTCTATCCCAGTAAAATGGCTGATCTGGGCTCCCACAAGTCCAAAAGTGACAAACTCTCTGCTGTGCTCAGATTATAGACCAAAAAGCAAGTTCTGATCCCCTGTTACAACACTTTGTCTCTGATAACTACAAAAAGAACATAATCATCTGCATCTAAGCATTCATATGCACACAAAACTCTGGGCCTCATAATGACATAATTCCTCACCTAAAAATGTCTGACCATTCTTTGTTAATAGTGTTGGAATCTGGAAACAGTCCAACCTAACAAAGTAAGTGGTGTCTAGTTCAGTATGTTGACAGTAGATGTGATTACAGTTAAATGTTGCTGGTCGTCCTTATCGTGGACACTTAATTGGGCCCAGACAAACTAACACTGGCACCATAGAGCTGACATTGTCAAAAAATGAGAGCAGAAACATACAACCAATGTCAAAAAACTGTAAGATCATTCAAAAATACAGACAGCTTAAACATTCAAGTCTGTATAAAAATTCAGGAATATGAAATAACATTATCAGTCATTTTCCTGCGGTTGACATTTATCATTTATTCACCTTTCTTACGTCCACACCGTGTTGCAACACAGTATAACCACAGTAGTCCTGAAGGAACAGACCGAAACAGAACAACTTGCTGGGGGTGGGTAGGTGGGGAGTCTTAAGATGGTTGCATTGTGCAGCTTGTGCCACTAGATTCCACTATATCCCCCTCACTGGACCTTTAAATTACCCTTCTCTTAGAAAAATGCCTTTTTGAAAGCTCTGGATGCCGTTGTATTCAAAAATGCATCAAATGCATAATTCAATCTGTATTAACAATAAATGAAAAGAATAATTGAAATGTAAAAGAGTGCAGTAGCGCTGTTGCCTCACAGCATGGACATTGCCAGTTTGAATCCTGGCCGTCGCCTCTTTGTAAGAACTTTCCATGTTGTGGGCGTGTGTGTGTTTTGTTCTATGCTTCTTTCAGCATCCATCGGGTTAATCATGGATCTGAAATGAACCGAGAGTGGTTAACTGGTGACTAATCAAAGGTGTAACCGGCCTCTCTATCTTTGACAGCTGCGATAGGCTCCTGCCCCAGCAACCCTGACCAGGATAAAAATGGGGCTTTGGGGTGATCAACACACTGTCTCTGAGTCCCCCCTCTACTGAAGGCTTTGGTCAGCTCCTTTTTTCCCTATGGTGTCAGTCATGTTGTCGGGTCTACTTGTGTCCTCACAAAATCAGTATTTTGATGTGATGCAGACAACCAGAAGTCCAAATGACTGCCGCTGCCAGCAAAACGCTTGTTGGTCAAGTATCTGTTGAGTGCCAGGCAGTCTATGTAACCTACATTATGATCTGTGACTCATCATGCTGGAGTGTTTGTGTATGTGTGGTGAGTCTGCCTTTTATGTACCATCAGGGAGCTTAGGCTCACTTTGATCAGCTGTGTCTCAGGTTTAACACACACACACACACACACACACACACACGTATGCAACCAGACAACCTCCCACAGTGCCTCAGAATACATAAAGATGGTAAATTTGATCACAGGGCAAACTATTTGACACAACCCTTCATTTCTGTTTGGAAGACACTAAAATGGGCGTAATGTGAACCAGTGAGGCGGCTGCAGCCACACAGGATGTAAACATTATGGTCCTCCACAGCCTCTCTGTGGTATCTTGGATCTCAGCAGGAATCTGTCCCCAGACTGCACTAAATCACAGAAACCTCCTGTCACCTCAGTTCTCCAGCGCTCAAAAGACAGGCGACACATCCGTGCACATGCATTAACCGCTGCAGACACCTGACAGCCCCCCCTCCCCGACCTCCAAAAAATAAAGAATGCATGATGAGGGGAAGGGTGCAGGGAGCTGTGTTGTGATCAATAACTAAATCCCCAAACACAACCAGATACCGTGAATGCCGATATTGTTGTTTGCTGGTGATGGATGCAGCACCATTCAGGAGGTACAGAGCGTTGCGTTCAGTGTTTCTACTGCTGCACAGAATGGGCCATATCAACCATGGATGGAATAAAACACACCACAGTGTGACATGTTGTTTCAGAAGGACTGGGTGCAGGTATGGACTGGGCAGTCAGTCCGGATTTATTCCGCTACTCACCCCTCAGTTGGGTTCCATATGGAGGCTGTGAAGTCCACCTTGTCAGCCCAGACTGTTGGTAAACACACGGGTAGAAGTGAGCGCATGCTAACGCCAGGTGAGCCGGTAGAAACGAACGATCGAGGCAAGAAGCTTCCGCGAAGCCGTGTGTCGCTGCATGTGTCTCCGTGCATCCTGCACCCCCCTCCGGCTCTGCGTCCTATTGTCTCCGCATCGCTCTGTCCGCTAGGATGGGAGGAGAGGAGAGGAGAGGGGATGAAGGAGCAGGGAGGAAAAGCCCTCCCCCTCCTCACCGCTCTGGCCAATCACAGCGCTGCTCTGCCAGGCGCCGCCGCTGCTCGCTGTCTCCGTACAGACTATGCTGCCTTCAGAGGCTGTCGGAATTATTTCTTTTTCAAGACCGCAAACAAAAGCAGGAGAAACTTGTAATGTTGCTGCATATTGAATGTAATATTCTAGAGTTTTATTTATTTATTTATTCATTTAGGCAGCTTCAGCGGAGTGCTGGTCAGAGCTAAAACTATGCAAACTGCTACAACACCGGCAGCCATGACTGGTATCTGGAAAAACCTGTTTCTGATGTGGAGATTTTCAGAAGGGGAATGTCCTGAAGTGCAAGACTTTCTTGTTGGGGCGCATCATACCCCCGTTTACCCTTCAAGTCCAGTGCAAATGGAAGACTTCACATGTCAGCTGCACCAGTGCCTCAGACAGGCAAGTCATACAGGTACAGGTCATTTGACTGCCAGGTCGGCCATTTAGTTTTTATTATTTCCATTTAGCAAAATTAATAGCTGATTTGAAATGCCACAAGAACATTTTTTTTTGTGAAATACAATAATGTGTTATAATACTTTGTTAAAGTCCCCTTTTAAAGGCTTGTGGAGTGTTAATTGTTCCTTCATATTTAAATATTTACTGTCTAAACTTTGGGAGTATTTCTTCTCTGAAAAAAAAACTCACCTTGCTCTGATTGGTCGGCTTCAGTGGTCTTATCTTTTTAAAACTCAAAAAGGCGGTTCATTGGACGTAAAGGTGGTATAGCCCCGAGTGCAGGGTGAGTCATTCAATCAGTTCAGCATGTTGGATTAGTGCTGCACCAATCAGGGAAAGCGATTATTCTGATTGGCTGTTCAAGTATAGTTGGTATAGCATAGCACTACAGCCTAGCATTCACTTTATTAGTTACACTGATTATTCAATTATTTGGTTTTAATTATTTATTAAACACCAATAAAGCACTTGCATTATAAGTTCTCAAATACATAGTTAAATAATTGAAAGTTTAATTTACAAGCTACACCTGAATGCAGCATGGGTCTAGTACAAAGGGGCAGCTATGTATGCCAGAAGTGTCCCACTTCTAATCTAAATGTGGTATTTATGAGAACAAATATCACGTTTGTTCTTTTCCTCTATCAGGACATTGCGTTTCACTGGGTCTGTGAAACAGATTGTGAGAAAACGCTCTGTATTTCACACAAAAATCTTATTTCATGACCTCAAGAAGAATTATACTAACACATGCTCTGAGGCTTAATGTTCTGCTCTTGATACAGTCGGTACATTTCTCAAAGACTGGTCCTATTGAGGACACGTTCACTGATTACCGAGGGGTAGCATTTATTGCTGGGTGTTAAAAGGGGAGGCGCTTTCCCCCAGAAGATGTTTCTGATCTCTCCACCAACGCTTGTCACGAGGGTAATAAGTGCCCTGCTTTGTAAACAAGAGCATCCTACAGCAGTTACACAGACTCTGGCTGTCAAACAGGGATCTGTGAGCTACAAGGAGATAACACGACATTTCAGCAGGTTTTGGAAGGACATTATAATACATTTAGACATTTTCCCCTGCAGAATCCACATGTTCACAGCTGGGCAGAAAAAAGTTTGGTCTTTGAAGAGTTATAATGATATCTGGAGGAGCCCGGTGAGGGGCTCACATCGAGGATGAGCTCTGAGGGCGTCTGCTCGCTCCGTGTGACAGTTTAATCACCTGAAATGATGGCCGCACGTGACGACCCTGGCCAATCAGCTTCGGTTTCGCTCGATTCACCTTAACGCTCAGCTTTCATCATCTTCATCTGTCAGTGGGGTTAAGATGGCAGAACCAGTCAGTGCTAAAGATGTAGACAGCAACTTCTTCAGCTGGATGAAAAATTTTATTTCAAAGGAATGTTGCAGTATAGGTGAGTAATCAAAAGGGTTAAAACACTCAGTGTGGCCACAAACGCTTTAAGGATGAAAGTAAATGAACAAACAGTGGGATAGACTTTAAAAGACATACAAAAGACTTTTTTAGGCCATGGTGTTGTAAGTTGGAACAGTGCAAATATCTCCCCAGCCTTAAAAAGAAGCTACACAAACAGATAAAGTGCCAAGTCTTTGGTGTGGAGATGCTGTGCCAGATTCTGAATGCGACAGAGGCGCACGTTCTGGGCGTCCCCTGCGCTGTACACTCTGAATATGTGGTAGCGCTCCTTCTCCTTCAGTGCAAAGTCCAGCTCGTTGGCGGAGAGGTGGATGAACGACTTCTCTTTCTTTATAGTCGACTTCACCTCCACGAACACCACCCCCAGCGGTCCAGCAACTCCGAAGGTGAGCTTGAAGTCGTAGGGCTGGCCGCTCTCTCCGCTCTGATTGCACCACAGGACGTGCGTGGGCCGCCCGGGGTCGCTGCTGTCCCTCCAGTCGCACAGGAAGGAGTTGACCAGCTGCTCCCCCCACTCGCCGATGGTCGCCACGTCCATCGGGTCGTCGGATAACACAACCTATGGAAGAAAGGCGGGATTAAAAAAGCTCGACTGCGGACAAGCCGCTACTGAAGAGAGAATATACTGACGGTGGTGGGCTTCTGGCAGGTGAGCTCCATGTCCTCCAGCGTGGCCTGTGAAGGCTGCAGTTTGTTCCAGAGAGGGAAGTCCAGACTCAGAGGAGGACGCTGAGTCTCTGCAGCAGCTGCAGTCCCTTGGAAAGTACCGGAAAGCACCACAGCTTCAGGTACGGCTCTGACAGAGACACGAAACAAAGAGTTGGGAGGGGGACAGACGGTGGGTAGCACAGGGATTATTTACAGATGTTGGTGAAAACCAGCATCACTTTTCTACATGAATATTTCAAATGTTCTGAAATGATGAATAGAAGCCTACAGGCTGTTTGACGGTGCTTGGTCGCCTTGGACAGGCTCTGGTCTGGGAGCTGTGAGGTGCTCCTCTCCACCCTCAGCTTTGTCAGATTCAGCGGTTTCACTCTGTTGGCCGCGCTCTGTCAACACCAACAGAAGAACAGACCATTGACTGGATGAGCTGTGTGAAAAATCCCACCGTGCAGGAGAGTTGAAGTTTTTTTGTGCATATTTTCACATGAAGTGTGAAAGTGACAAACAGCCTCCCTGTATGGTGTGAGCAGCAGTGCATTATGGGATCCCAGTTTCTACAATCAATGGACCTAAAACAGCTTTCTCTGCATATTAAATCTGCACTAATTCATTTTCAGCCCCATGGGAACAAAGGAACGGAATACACACATTTTCCCATTGTGAGACAAAAGTCAGTATTTGGTCTGAGCTCCTTTATCCTCCAACACAGCCTGAACCCTCTGAGACAAGCTTTCTGTCTTTTCTTTAAGTAGTCTTCAGGAATAGTTCTCCAGGCTTCTTGAAGGACATCCCAAAGCTCTTCTTTGGATGTTTTCTGCCTTTTGTTCCGTTCTCTGTCAGATGATCCCACACTGCTTTAATAATGTTGAGGTCCGGGCTCTGGGGAGGATTCATCCCTCCATAAGACCTGTTGCCACTGATTTTCAGTCCACTTCTTGTGTCATTTGGCATAGCTCAGCCTTTTCTCCTTGTTTCACCCAGGAATAGGACCTAAGAATGAATCTATCATAGATAGTTTTATAGGTCTGACACTTCTTCTTCTGTCCTCCACTTTCTTTAAGCACACACTGCTGCTATAGGCCAAGTTTCAGCTGATAGCTCTTTGGGAATCACTTTGTAGGTGCAAAAATACGGTTTTATGTCTCTCAATTTATGTCTGTGTTATCTTTAGACAAGCTTCTAAAGAAATGGGAAAGAATGACTTGTCTTTGTGACTGGCTGCTAGTGTCTATGCTTGAATGATTCAGTCAGTACAAAGTGGTTTAACCAACAAAGACACACGTTTGAAAATGGTCAGGAACAAGGGCTGGACTGAAAATGAATGAAAAGGCAGCCAACAATAAAACTTTGAAAGACCTTCAGAACGCTGGAGAATTATTGCTCAAGAACACTTTAAAAGATTACAAGAAAGTTTGACTGCTTGAAAACAAAATATATAAGAAATGAGGGGTGGATCAAGGCTGTGCAGTACTGTAACGCTCAGGCAGTTCAAATACAGGTGATGAGCTGCTGAGGGAGTTTAAACCTGGAGGCGCTGGTATGTTGGCAGCTGCAGTGTGAGGCTGTCCAGCGTGGCTGACGACTCTCTGTTGGTCTGCAGGTCTGATGCTGCTCCTGGGCGGCTGGTTTCCCTCATGGCTGCCTCCTCTGGGGCTGACTTCCTTCTCTGGGTCCCGGTCTTTAGGACCAGCAGGGGGAGGCCACATCTTCATGACGGCCTCAACCACACCGCTGCCTGCCTGACCTGGTGGAAGTCGTGAGAAATGAAACGTGGTGTTTAATCACAATGAAAACAAGCCATATTTTCATTTCATTCTCAACAAGCGCATCGACTACCTGCGCGGCTGTTTCCTGTATTCAGTATAGATGCTCGAGGGGGCCAGCAGACCAGTGTTTGCTCCCCATCGGCTTGAGCAGGGTGAGCCGGCTCCTCGGGCGAGCTAATGGAGGAGTAGCTCCTTGACATCACTGGTGGAGAACAATTTCAAGAGTTGAAACCAAAGAGAGAGAAAAGACTGGATCAAATTATGCACATCATGAGCCAGTTTCAGGACTCTTATGTCATAAAAACAGGTTTTGCAATGAAAAAGCCTTTGATCATAGTAATCCTTGCGGATGTGTGTGTGTGTGTGTGTGTGTGTGTGTGCTCTCTGCTGCAGTGTGGGATCTGCTCTTCTTGGTCTTTGAGCCTTGGCAACAGCTGCTCCTTTATGTTGCCACACACAGGACTGAACAAACCCGAATTAGCATATGTGAGAAAAACACCAGTTATCTGTGCCGTGATTGTTTGTACGAGACTGAAGAAAATGGCTGAATGTTATGAAATGATAATGGAAATCGGAGCAGGGGTCACAGAGAGAACTGGAGGATCTGCAGATGTGAGACAGAGGAAGCAGCAGCGAGTTGTTGGAATTCGTCTCATGCTCCAGTTTTCGCACCGACTGTATTCTGCATTAAACTGGGGAGTCTCTCCCACTTTAACTACAGATGCTTTACTCTTGAACTGTTGTGTGAGCAATAATTTAGGACTTTGTTGCATTTTAATGAGATTGGTGCACCAGATAGCGTTAAACTGATGTATATCTGCCTGCTTTTTCTTCAAACCGACTTCACTTTGAGGCTCAAAGCATAAGGCTGACGCTTCCATCTGTCTTTAGATGCTTTCTCACTTTATAACATGTGGCAATGAGCCCCAAACCCACTGGTTCTGTGTCTGGTAAATACTGTTTAAACCCCAAAAGTTAACAAGTTTGATCAAATTCAATTAGTACTTCTATCTGTAATTTGTTAAACTCATTCAGAGATAAGTCTAATGGAAATTATTTGAAGGGTCTAAATTATTGAATTTAGAAAATAGACACAAATGTAAAAATCTGATGGCGGCAACACACTCAAAAAGTTGCGAAAGACGCAAAGAAAGACATCTGTAGAACATAACAGCATTCTGGAGGATTGTACAATCAGCAGATTAACTGGTAAGGGTGTCAGGGTTTGCTACAAAAAGAGGAATACCTTGGAAAACCATCTTTTACTCAACACAGACAAACGCTGCATTCAGAAATGTGACTTGTTCTCTGGACAGAGCTCATCACAGATGGACAGAAAAGCAGTGTGTGTTGCACTTTAATGGTACGCTTACAGTTCAGATCGGTCTAATGAGAACGAATGGATCATCAACAATGTCATTAAAAGGATTACAGTGAGGTTAGCCAGTGAAGATAATGAAAATCATTTTTTTGTCCATTTCTTTGTGTTGGTTGAATAGAGGTTCAAACACAGGAGCAAGGGACACATTACAGCATTAAAGCGACCTGTACCGTGCAGATTCTCTCCCACTGGGCTAAAGCATCAGTGTCTGGACATATGGAACCCATGTTTAAGATAAAAAGAAAAAATTCTCCACGCGCTTGATGAAGGCAGGTGTGTTCAGCTGTATCTGGGACTGAAAACATGATCTGCTGGGATCGAAAGGGTCTTTACTCCGCAGATGAGAGCTTTGAGACGGGCTTTGGAAAGTGTCAGTCCCAGATACAGCTGAACACGTCCTCCCCTTCATCCAGAGTATGGTGAGCAGAGATTACTGATGTTTTCATCCTGTGTTTGTGCTGTGGAACATTGTTTCCGTGGGTGACGCAGTGTTAGTTAACAGCCATATGAATGCCAGCAAGCTCTCCCTGCTGTAACATTCTGTTACATGGAAATGATCAATCGTATCTACTTCACCTCAAAAAGCATCTCATTGTATGTTGTACTATGTAGAACGGCAAGTGACAAATAAAACTCTTGACTTCATATCAACAAACTTCCCTTTTTGAAGGTAAGTCTGCTGATCTTATTCTTCTTGTCAGCAAACTCCATCAAAACAACAGTAACAGCTGTGCGTGATGTGAATCTAAATCTAGTTATAATTGATAGTCCTGTCCCACAGAGTTCCACAGTTGCAGTTAAAAATGCACCATTGGGACAAGCTCACATGTTTCTTCACTGCTAAGAACACACAAAATGTAGTTTATTTAGCTTCAGTCCCACACGCTGTCCCTGCTGCCACATACAAACACACAGGAGGTGGAAATAGCCCCAATGAAAAACACCCTTTCTTCCTGTTTTCATGATATCTGCTCAAATTTACAGCAGACAATTGTTGGACTATTATTCTTTTCAAAAGATGAAACTAAATGATTAAGAAAGATTTATGAATCCAATAGGAAACCACAGAGTAAAGATATCTGAAATCAGCTTGATGCAATTTGTTGATAACAGGAATCATTAAAATATTTTCTATCTTCTATCTAATCTTTCATTTCTATAAGTTTGCTGACATGAACTGGATGACCTACTGCTGATAATGAATTGTGCAATGTATATCTATCTTTCGCCTAAGTGTGTGTTTGCACATGTTTTATGTCATAATGGGGACCACAAAAAGGAAAGGACACCAGCTTTATGGGGACTTTCTGTAAATGTGAGGACCAAACTGCAATCCCCACAGGTGAATGTGGACCCCAGGAAGAATAGTCTTCATTTCAATGAAGACTAATGGGGATCCAAAAGATACAATAAACAATTAAAAATACATTTTTTGAGGGGTTAAGACTTGGTTTTAGGGTTAGGTGTTTGAATTTGGTTATGTTTAAGTTGAGGGTTAAAATCAGGGGGAGGCATTCAGTTGTCATGGTGAAGGTTAGGGTAAGGGCTTAAGGAACTGACTGTCAATAATCACTGGTCTCCCTGTGGGGCTATAGAAACTAACAGTGGCGTGTGCGTGTGTGAGAGAGTGTTGCATACCTCTGTCCAGGTTAAACTCTGGTCTGATAGGCTCTGGGACCTCCCACTGCTCCTCCTCATTGGGCAGCTCTTTGATGTCCTCTTTGTTCAGGAATCTACTCAGGGCTTTTCGATCCTGCATGGACATTCATTACATTTACTTAGTTAGGGGCAATATGCGCAAAGCTAATATTTAACATAAAAAATAGTTTTGAATCAAATATGTTCTAAATGCTACACTGGTATAGCTGATTTTTTCTCATGGTGGAAAATGATGAGGTTTGCAGCGCAGACTTATAATTACATGTAAGACACTGGGCAGTTTTGATGATCTACTTAACTTAATCTGCCAGCGTGATACATTTTCTGGAATAGTCTAATCGGTAATGTAATAAGCAGATATAATATGTCCAGAGGCAGATCTGTTCACAAATTCCTCTCATCCTCTCATATATGTCACAGCTAAACATGACTAAACTGACAATCATTAAATCCTTTAATCAAAAGGTGAAAAATGACATTTAAAAAGCCAGATATGAAGTAAAACACTCAAATGATTGATTGTGAGAAGCAGTCTTTGCCCTGCTACATAAAGAGGCTTCAGAAGAAAAGCATCAAAGCTGAGGCCTGATGTGAGTGCCTCTGCGGTGCTGCTCAACAGAGAGGAGGGCAAGTTGCCATAGAATATAAACGTGACTCCCTTCAGGGAAAAAGCCATTACTCGTAGCAAGTCAGCTCTGCAGTGGCGGTGGTGAGTGTGTAAGTGTGCGTGTGAAAAGATAGAGTGACAGGATGTGAGACCGAGACCGCGCTAAGGCTTTTTTCACTGGATATGGATTAGTGATCAATGCATACCGAAGGACCGTGTATCACTTACGTTAAGGGAGGCTATCAGGCCGCTCAGAAAATGCATCAGCTCTTTCCTGTGGCTGCTCTCTGCGCAGAACAGTTTCACCAGCTCCCTGAAACACACGGAAACAACATTACTAGGTACTGCCAGATTCTGGAACTCCAAAGATTTTAGTGTTCCCTTTATTTCTTTTGATCAGTGTAGTTTTAAAAATGGCCTTATAACCCTTCCCAGATGGATGAGCAGCAACAACTGCTTCTCTAAGATCTTTGCAGATGTCTTTCCTCCATGCTACACCTGAATATTCCAGACCAGCTAACTGCCAAAACTACTGTTTTTTCAAGTAGTTTTACTCACCACAAACTACAAAAAATAAATTATCTCTTAAATAATCTGACTCTGGCTTCTCAGTTTAGAAAGTCCTGGCACCTGTAAATAATCCATAATCCAGGTAAACTGTGGAAATTTCACCTTTGCTCCTCCAGCTTTTGAGTATTTTTATGATATTGAATCAATTTGACAACAGGAGTGAGTGCTGAGGCTCCTTCCATCAGACACAAACCTGCAGATATCCAGCTTGGCATCGAGGTGATCTTTCTGGATATAGAACTCCTTCTCGTCCTTCAGCAGGCAGATGACATCCTGTATCTCTATCACTGGATCCTTACTGTCAGGAACATCCAGCTGGTAGCGGATGTACAGCTTACCCACCTGTAGGCAGTTAGATGGCTACTTAGAATGTACATTTGTGTTCACTGTGTTTCTACACTGCTTCAGCCTTTGGGAGGGGTGTACTTAATGATCAATGTAGCTGTATTCTGTATCTATAAAGTGTGACCACATACTGAGCTCCTGTCTAACTAAATCAGTCGCTGGTAACACAAAATCCAAAGTGAATGACAGACTGAAGGCCCACTATTTTATGCTAGTAACCTTGATGGAAGTTCATGGTCAGAGATACGTGCTGAAAATCTGCTTTGTGAAAGGTACAAGAGGTGAAAACTCCCTCAGAGTCCCTCCTTACCTGTCCGAAATAAAGGTGCTTGATTTTGTGTGCTACATTCCTGTCCGTCAGCTCCGAGTAGACTTCACCCAATTCGTCATGGTGGTAGAGGAACCTCTGGATGTAGGGGACGACCGTGCGCACCATGTCCTGCATGGACGGACAGGGCCTCAGGTTCTCAGTAAGTGGCTCCGATTTGACACAGTGGGAGAGCTGACGGATATTACAGATCTCCAGAAACAAACGTCTGTCCTTCTCGTTGAAGGCAGGCATTGTTGCTCGGTCCTCTGCGACTGAATGACCTGATAAGCATTTATACAGCAACACTGAGACTCTTCATTCTCTCTTTTAAATGATTTTCTAACATAGGCAACACAATGAAGTAGCAGCAGCATACCAGCCTTGCTCCTGGGAGCAGTCCTCTTCTCTGCTGGAGGCAGGTTGAGCAAACACACCTGCTTGCCAGGTTTGAAGATCTTCTCCAGCTCTTTGTCATCACCGATCATGGGTTTACGTGCTAGACTCACCCAGCTGTTATCCTTGGTGGGGAAGACCCTCTTATCAGACACCATTCCTGAACACAAAGCAAAAAGACACACGGACAGAATGAGCTCCAGACATTTAGCACCTGACTTTGGTTCTCGCTGTGCTGGTCAAATGATTATTGGATAAACATTCAAAAGACAGATGCTTGCAGTATGTATCATCGGACACATTTTCCCCTAGCAACCCTTCTTCATTGCTCCCCAACAGGCAGGTGGGTGGTCACCTCATTTTATACCCATCTTATGGAGCAGAAAGCATTAGAATGCACAATTACAATCATAATGTGCACATAACAGTTTTTATCTATTGTTTCATCCACATGAAAAAGCCTTTTCTCCTTCAGACGGTGTTTCCTACAGTCTAAAGATGACTTCAGTGCTGATGTGATTCTGCACTGCAGACGTACAGCTAACTGCTTTTAGACTGCAAAGTGAAGTATTTCCAGTAGTAAATTCTCCCCAGCTGTATTTAAAACATGTGGCGCACGGACAGCCAGCTAACAGAAAGTCTGTCAGGCTGAAAAGGTAAAGATGGCTCTGGTGTGTTTGCCATGCATGCCACTTACCTTTCAACGTGGAGCAGTAACCAGGATTGAACTGAGGGATGTTTTCCTGGTCTCCGTGCACTTGAAACTTACACTTTTGAGCTGTTAACAGAAAGAACGACACTAAATTACCTCACAATCTTATATCATCGTATAGTATCTTTACTCAGAGAAATGAGGGAAGATGGAGCAAGTTACATAAGCACAAAGACATAAGAGTTGGTGAGCAAAGACATAATGAGCTGCTGACAGATGGGACAGAGTGAGTGAGGAAACGCAAGACAGAGAATGTGAGAAAATGTCTGAAACAAAAAGCTGGCAATCGAAATGTTCGTACCAAGTCTGGCATAGAGTACTGATACATCCTGAAGGACCTCAGCAGTGGGTATGGGAGATGAAGAGCAGATGAGTTCCAACAAGCCGACGTACTGCTTCATCGTGGGGCTGTGATCCACATTCAGCATCTATACATTTGAGACATCAGAAATTCATTAATCGTCTGCATTAGTGCGCTTCTGTAATGGGCAAAAAACAGAGTTTCAGCCGAGAAAGAGCCACGAGCCTTCATGGTAACTTTTGTCCATAGTTCAATTACATAAATGCATGAATAAATATGACTAAGTAATAATTCCACTTCTCTTCTGCCACCATCTCAAAACATCCGTGTTAGCTTAAAAAGCAAACAAGCTACCACTAACTTAGCTCTGATTTCATTTAGCAGAGCAGGAATTTACAAGCCTGCTTTAATCTTCCCCTGTTTTTAATCAAGGCACCGTGAGGGCGTCATAAATCTGCCGCTGTTGTCTTTGTGCTGCGGGACAACAGGAACTGAACAGCAATAACTAAAGAGGGAAGGGGTTTGGTAAACAATTAGATGACTTAATGAGACTCAATGAGTCACATTTTACGCAAACAGGAAGATGATGTGAGCTGTCAATCGCAGTAAGAAAAAAATGTGTCCTGGCTGAAAACTGAAAGTTAGACTAGCTTTAAAAAGCACAAAGTGTTCGATCTGTTCAATAAATACTAACTAACTTCCACTCTGTGTCTCTGTCATCACAACTAGCTGTCCAGTAATTTACTGGTCTTAGAGGGCTTACAGTGACAGGGAGACTCATTTATAAATTCCACATACCATTACACATTTCACAGCTTATAAATAGTAGGAGATCTACAGGATTTAAGCAGCTGTTTGTGGAGATTAAGCTTCACTAGGCAAGGTCCCAGGCTGACGTGAATCTTGTGTGAGTGTGACTCAGCCAGTGTGAATTTAATAGGATGGAAATTTGTTCTGTGCTACCTGTTAGTAAAAGACATCAAATATACTTCCACAAAGGCTCTCTGTGTGAACTGGGCTCGACGGAGCGGCTTACTTTGAGGAAGAAGTCTCTCATGCCTTCCAGCTGGCTGTAGAAAGGAGCCAGGACTTTGGGATCCTGGATGGGGCTGTCTGGCCTGTGGGTCAGCGGTCTGTAACGCTGGAACATGGTGGTCGTGTCGCTCCAGCACACCTCTTTCAGGTGGTAGAACCGGCCTGAACACCACTTATCATTTGGTCTGTGGAAACAAAGTGCATTGGTGACGTAGGGGATCAAATTTTGACAATAACCTTAAAAAAAATAGTTTAAGACACACCTGCTCTTCTCTACGAACACAGCAGGAGTGTGCTGGAACAGCTCCTTCAGGCGGCTCGGGGGACAGTTTGTATGCAGAAAGGTGTAGACGTTGTGGATGTGCTGAACTGTGGTAGTGAAATATGCTCCCTGTGCCTCGTCCTCAGGGTGCTCCTGGTCATCGGCCTCTGGTCTGACACACCACTCCTTCAGGTACTGAATCAGATCATCCACTGAGACACTCTCTCTCATCCCTAAAAGACGAGACAGATAGTAACAGCGAGCCCATCGTGTAACGGCCTCAACCTGCAACAGCAATACAGTAGGGACATACTCACCTAAAGCTCTGCTGAACTCACTGGACTGTATGTCCACATAGTAGACGTGAGTCCCGAGGAGGTCGGTGACTTCAGGTGACGTCAGATAAACCGAGCTTGGACAGAGGTACTTCCTCTCTTGCCGTTCTCCCTCCAGCGGGCGATAAGCTGGCACCCATTCAAGACGGCTCAAGAAGTGGTAGAAGGAGGACCTGGTGTTTTTGATGGGTAGTCCATCACCGTCCACCACCTGGGCTGTGAGGTACTGAGAGTAGCGGTGTCTGCAGGAACGGTGGAGGAAACGGTCAGAACGAGGAGCATAGAGCATGCAGCCTCACAATGATGGGCTAGATTTAATGCGGGGCCACATATCTTCAGGGATTTGATTATTACAGATGATAACCTCTTCAGCTGTTGCTCAGTAATCTTGATTGCTCTTGTGACGACTCCACAACATTGCAGGAGTGTGTGACCCAGATTCCCCTGAAGAATATTCAGCACACAGCAGCACTGGAAGCGCTTTATGATCGCAGTTAAATGCACTGAGAGATGTGACATCAAACTGATTGGTCAACTGATCGTTTGTGTGCGTGTCCTCACAGAGTCATGGTAAAATATAAAGGAAAGGGAGCTTTTCCATGTTCACTGCATTTGTATTAAAGGTTAAAGGTTGTATTAAAGGTTAAATGTTAACACTCTTCCTATCTCGCTTTTTGCTTTGCTCTTTACAACAAATCTCATTTTATGCTAAACAGAAAACTTCTGGCGTTCTTACGTTTCTCCACGAGTTAGACCTTGGAAATTTCATTTTCCCGTTTGTCACTGAATGCACCATCAGTGCAGCATTGGTAACTGCTGTTACGACAACAAACATCGGTGAAATAACCCATTTAAGCAACAGTTCTTTAGGTTAGCAGCTAAAAACAAACAAAATCCAGAGTTAATGGAACCGGCTTTTGACGGAGAAATTACAACCCAAGTTCTCATGGTGACAGTAACCGTGCAGACCGTCAGTAGAGACAGATGTGTTCGCACACTCTTCCCTTCTGGGAACATCTGGACATGCAGAACAGTTAAGATTGCACACCTAAAACGTCTGCTGTTGATTCTTAAATTTTTTGCAAACTATGCTGCCGAGGATTCAGATAAAGCAGAGCAATAAAAGCAAAGCTGGACAGGGGATGGCATGCGTCGTGCAAAGCATAAATCATGAATTACCTGAATCATGTATATATAATGGTGAGAGTAATTCACATAGGCATGAGCAGCGTGCACCGGTCCCCCGAGTAAATCTGTGAGCTTGGTTCCTGACCTGAACTGCTGTCCGCTATTCACACACATCTATTACAGTAACTCACATGATCAGAGTGCACTTAAAGCAATTTAATCCAGATTATCAATCTGATCTCTAACTATGTCAAACGCAAGCATAACGCTGGCGTTTTGTTTTTCTCCGCAGCAGAAAAATATTTTTTAACACAGTAATCACAGAAGGAATAATGAGGATTACTACCTGCACCCAACTAATCCCTGATACATTAACATAGCCATTAACTCCAAACACAATAGAAGTCTATTGAATCTTTTGGTTGCTAAAATGGGATGATATTCAGTGGACAGAACATGACACAGAAGGAGAGACATGTTAAGTATGTTCCGTGGAGTGAGTGTTTACCCTGTGTCCCAGTTTGTCTCCAGCAGCTCCAGCAGAGCCACCCTCTGCTGCAGGAGGACAGATCCAGGCAGCTGGGCTGTGGCCAGGGCATGCAACTCCTCACAGGGGTAGTCATCGATCAACCAGTCCTCCCCTGGGTGTTGGTGCCATGTTGCACTTTCAGCTGACCAAACACTGGAGGCCTGATGGAGGAGGAAGGGAAACATTAATAATGACATTTCGCTTAAGTGTTCAAATGTAGCTGAGGGCAGCGATGACAAGATGGTTCAAAAGAGTCATTCGCACTGATTTATTTCATTTGTCAAGTACTCTGCTGCTCAAGTCCAACCGGAACTGAGAATCTAATTACAATGACTGAAATCTGATGCCCCCACAGTAGCAGCTAACACAGAAACAAACAAACAGAGGCATTTTCCCAGGTACTTTGAACAGAAAAAATAAGAAGTTTGACATTTAATTCTGTGTGCTGCATCTTTAAGTCAAAGCCACACCAGTGCCATCGCTCCAGCGCTACGTGGAGGCAACAGTGGTCGCACGATGACAGACGGCATCATCCCAAATCCTTTGTTGTTTCAGCTCAGGCTAAAACAGGCATCAGGAACGTGTGACGTGCACAGCCTCAGCTCCGTCTGTGACACATCCCATCAGTCACCTGCTTTCCCTGCTCATCCTCAGCTTTTGATCTCTCTAGTTGTGGCGTGACTCAAAATCCTTTGCATCTTCATCCTTTAATCAGTACCTTATTTGTCATGATGACTCACAGATACAGAGGTGCCTCTGGTGTCCACGCAACCAGCAAATAGTGTGTCCTTACACAACCCATCCATACCTTTTCATCATGTGTGCTTACACACAGGCTTACCACCACCTTTAGTCTTTTTTTGTTTGTTTGTTCCAATATATTGCATGTTGACAGCATGAGCTGAGTGTTTGTGAATAGCTGTGGTAACTGGGATGTCCTTCCTACCAGTTCTTCAGAGCTGAGCGTTCGTCTCTCTTTGCGGATGATGAGACCGTCCCTGACCCCCAGTCGGCTGAACAGCTCTCTCCATCCTGCCACATCACCATCTGTCTGCACATAACAGGGACTCAGCAAGACCCACTCACAGCCTGGCGGAGGGAGAGCAGACAGGCAGAAGGAGAAGGTCAGGGCGTGCAAATGCTTACCTTCTGATATCAGTTTTTAAAGCAAGGTGTAACATCAGAGGGGTGAAATCCCTTTGCAATTCATCCTCAAAATCCAATATAAAACATAATCAGAACTTGACATCATATTCTTTTATATTAAAGATCTTAAAGCTGGGCTGAGTTTAACACTGATTTATCTCTTGAGTGATTCTGAGTTTTTTTACAAGACGAATAGTTTAAAGTTTCCCTTCAGCAGTTTCTAATCAACTAAAAACTCATAAAAATTTTACATTTCAAAGTTTTTGCCCTGAAAACAAAGCAAAACACTTTCAGTGTTTGAAAAGGCTGAGACTGGACTGTTACTGAGGTGTAATTCAGCTGTGCATGTTTCCAACAGAGAGCCATTGTACGTGGAAGCATGATAACGGTAATGGCTCACTTTATATTGCTTTCAACAAAATTGGAGTCACAATATCTGTAAAAATGTTATTATTATGTTTTCCATAATCCAACTTTATGTACTGAATGTTAAATAAATGCTCAATAAAAAGAACAGTTTTAAGCCTTGAAATCAGATATGCAGTTAACCTCCTTGCTGGACCCTGGATCCACCAATCAATGATCTCTCCGGCCAGGCCTGTAGCCATTGGTGCACAACACAGGCTCCCACCCTCTGTCGTTCTCCCTGGGGCTTCGGTGCAGGGGCTTCCCAGCACTTTCATCACTTTCTGTGTCTGACACTTGAGGTTTTTGCCTGCACCCAGGTCCTTTGGTGGGTGCAAAGCCCTCATTGGTCTCCTGTGCTTTGTTAGCCACCAGAGGACCCTGCTTTCTCACACTACTTCCAACCCAAAGCACCTACAAATCCACCGATCCAAACACCAATATAGATCATTTGCTCATACCCATTAAATGTGACCCACAACCCCATCTTGTAAAGTAAAAAATAGGGTAAAAGGACGAAGGACACCATTCTCAAGTCTGTCCTTTAATGAGCCCCAGCATCAGCCATGGACGGCGCATCGCACAGTGCTTCCAGTCATGAAACAACTGCATGAAACGCATTCAGAACCAACACACAACCAACAGTTTTTTCACCTCTGAGTTACGTTCAGTTAATACGCTCAACTTTTTTGCTCCTTCCTGGTTGGATTTAGCCAACAACTTCCCAAGGTTAGAGTTCCAAATCCAAGCTACTTGTTACGGATCAGTAAAAAGATAATCTATCGCCTTAATGAGCGCCATTGAGCTGGTTGCTTTGGTAACGTGTAAACACAACACATTATGCAAAATCTTGTCACTTCCTGGTGGGCTTCAATAAATAACAAAGCTGTGAGCTGCGGTATCTCCAGGGCTGTTTCAGGCCCGGAAGATGGAGGATGAAAGTCTACAAATACAAGTGTTAAGCAGCAGCTACAAACAGCGGCACATGAGAAGCAGGCAGCCAGTATCACAGTTTAAAGCAATTTTTTTTTACAAAAGTACAAATAATTCATGTCTAAGAGGACTTTATGTCATGCTTTATTAGTTACTCGTTTAGTTCTAATTAACAAAAAACCGCCAAGTTGTCTTTGATGTCTAAGAGTATAATGGATGAGGATCTCAACCTGAGATGTGTCAGATTATCAGATGGTGAGTAGTGAAAACGCTGCATCGATTGTCTTCAAGCACAATCATCGCACATCATTTTGTCCATACTCTCTCCTTCGAAGCACAGGTTGAGTGTTCTGATCCATTTTCTTTTCATATTTTCACTCCACTGCCACTTACATAACACAGACACTCAGTGTACCACATTCAGTACTCCCCTGCATCTCATGCTTGCTTTGACCTCAACAATGGAAGCAAACGCTCCACCAACAACAGAAAACACACACACAGATACAGAAACACACAAATGACTACCACCGTTCACCCACAAGTTTTGGTGACTTGTTTTGATTATTTTAGTTGACTGATGTAGACACTGAACTTTTTCACTGTTTTTATTGCACTGACACCGTCAGAACGCTTACATGACGTTAGAAAAAGTCTAACTTTAACCAGAATATAAATATTAACCAATTCGACCAAGTCAGATTTCTTAAAGTTGGACCAACACACCCAGATAATGCGAACCAAATCACTCCTGCATGTATCTATTTATTCGGACTCAAACTGGCTGGTAAAACTAATGAATCTCCTTCGGGAAAAGTCAAGTTTAGAGCATGTAAGAACTGTATGAAGCTGTAAAGCTGTCCAATTAACCTTTCAACATGGTAGTAATCAGTCCACGGCTAAAGTTTTGGTAATTTCATAGTGACTGAGATTTTCAAACCGGGGTCTCGGTCCCCCTGAAGACAGCACCACAGGCCACAGGAGGATGTGAAAATTAGATTTGCTCATTTATGAAATCATAACACGCTTCCTGGATTATCAGCAGCCTGGGTGAGGATGAAGCGCGTCAAACACTGCTGTTGTTGCACACAGAAGTGTTGGTTGTCTCATAGACTAGAGTTTACTTGCTTTAAAGTACTGCAGGACATGCAAAAAAAAGCAAAAATCTTGAAAGAGCAACCTAATTCTGTAGAAGCAGCTGACTGATGCGTTTTAAAACATCAGACCTGATAAGACACATTCACTCTCCCCAATGAGACCAACAAACAGATGCAGAGTCCCGAATCAAGTAGTACAGAGTCAGAGAATGTAAAAAGTGGAGCGACAATCCTTTCAGCAGCAGATGGAATGTGGGACAGCGCACACCAGCTGATGTCGGCGCCGCTCATATTGTTCATATGAGAGGAAAGTAAGTCCCGTTTTACTGATGCTAACACCTGTCTATCAAAAGACATATTTCCTCTACATCTAAAGCCTCATGGATGTGGAAAACCATACCTGTGATGATGAGTTTACCTTCAGACATCTTCAGGAGAATGCATACAAAAACTTTTTGGATTATCAAAGGACTGTACAAAGATGTTGGAAAGGTTGGGAAACACTGATTTAATAGTTTAACCCCCCAATACTAACAGCGGAGTCAAAAAGATCAATTCCACTGTCATGTTTCATACCAGGACGAGAAAAGCAGTGTAACTGAATGGCCTGATCGAGCTGCAACATGTCCCAACAGAGCTGGTGAATTTACTGAGTGTGCTTTTTGTTGTGTCAGTATCAAAAAGCGAAGTTGTCTCCCTACCCGGCAGTTTCTGTGTCAGGTTGATGTTGCTGTACTCTTCAGAGAAGTGCACCCTTTCAGTGGCCGGGCAAAGCAGACCCCTGCAGGTGAGGACGGGTACTGCGATGTCTGAGTACTCCTGGCTGGAGGAGGAGTGCTGCTTGATGAAAACCAAGTAACTCACAACCACCGACTCAGCCTTTGACTAGTGTTGGAATCAGCAGGAACAAGAAGGCAAACAAAGAGGGAAACATATTCAGGGCAGGGTAGCACTGCGTGGAGGGTGAAAATGTCAACAAATGACTTCTCAGTGATATTTTCTGATGATGAAGTTGTTGTGTGTGTTACCTTCCATTTGTTGCTCTTTATTGTGGGATAGATGTGCTGCTCCAGCAGATCCTGCGGCTCCAGTTCATGAACTCCAAGCCTTTTGAGCAGCACCCGGACCTGCTGACTTTCGAGGGGCTCCAAACAGCTCAGCAGAGATGGGTGAACCACATTTAGATCCTCGTACAAAGCAGACAGTGGTCCTTTACGAAGACAACACACAAAGCCCATAAGTGTAGTAGTACTGCGGTAGTGAAAAGTACTGCATTAAGTGTTAACATGACCACCATGAGGAAATGTACAATTCCAAGTAATTTCCTTTTAGTTATCAGTGCGAGATTCAGTGAATTTTGGCCTGAGAACACGAGCACATAGCAAACAACTCAAACAGCAAACCTGCAATGACCTACTTTTCTACTTTCTGAGGCTGCCATCTGAAGCCGTGATTCCCCGCTGATGTCGGCGCTGCTCAATATTTCAGAAGAATGCTGTTTAACTTAGCTGTCTCTCTGAAGCTACCACACTCATCTCTGTCCACATCACTTCACATTAAAGCCCAGCCTGAGGTTGGCGGACTGCGCTGCCACCAGCACTCCTCGTGTCCTTGTGTTTTCACGGTAACTTAAGAAGGGAAGCTTTCACAGGTATATTGTTCAGATTTATGTGAAAATGCCAGCTTTCTTTGTTACAAAGCAGTACAAAGTGTAAGAAAGAAAGTACACCTTTCAATTTGAGAACATGAAGTACATACAGTACAACCTCAAATAATCAACAACACGTGACATATTACGCACTGTCAGTGTTTATTTAACAAAAACTAAACCAAAATGCAGAAGCACTTTGTGAAGTGCCACGTGCACTGTTGCGTTCACTCTTTCCACTCCTTCAGGGAGGGTCTATATATTTTGTTTATATTTGGGTTTTGACGAAAACCGGAAGTGATTTTGTTAGGAAAATAAAACGAGAAGAAACGGGAAAAAATGGGAACTTGTTCGCCGTCATTAAAGGAAGCATACCAGCTACATAAAACGAAGGAATATGTTAATGTACCTTCTGAGATATTGCCCAACGTGGTAAGTTCCTTTTGAACATTGTAAACATTCGGGAAATATGATTTTTCTACATAGGTTGTTTGGCAGACAAGCATTAAGCTACTGAAATATACCAGCAGTTTCCACGAGTTCTGTACATTGGCGGCTCGTTAGCGATATGCTAGCACTTGTTTATTGCACCAAACAGATTGTACTATGATGTGTTCAGAGTAAATTATGTGTGACTTATAATGTTGTAAAATGTGGGTTGAAGAAGACTCAATTTTGGCTGTGATATGCTCATATGTTTGCAGTGAAATTTAAGATGTATGGTTTAAGGATGTGTTTATTGGAATGTTATAAAATACTATGTCAAATATTGTAAATTTATTTGTTTACAGTTTAACCGGCTTGACCGTGTGTTTCACAAGGCAATAAACAACAACAACAAGGACTGGTTTATGTTATTCGTAACATGCACCCTCTTATTCAGCAGCTTGTAAAACCACTTTTAGCAGCAATAACTTGAAGTCATTGTTTTGTGTATGATGTTATCAGTCTCTCACATGGTTGGGGAGGGATTTTGCAGGGAAGCTGCATCAGCTCATTGAAGTTTGTCGACATCTGTTTATGCGTAACTCTTAAGATCATCTTAAGCCCAGATCATCAGCCCTCCACCACCGTGCTTGACAGCTGGTATGAGGTGTCTGTGCTGATATGCTGTGTTTGGTTTCCTCCAAACGTGCTGCTGTGCATTATGACCAAACATCTCCACTTTGGTCTCATGTGTCCAAAGGACGTTGTTCCAGAAGTCTTGTGCTTTGTTCAGATGCAGCTTTGCAAACCTAAGCTGTGCTGCCATGTTCTCTTTAGAGAGAAGAGACTTTCTCCTGCAACCCTTACAAACAAGCCATACTTGTTCAGTCTTTGTTCTTATTGTGCTGTCTTGAACTTTAACATTTAACATGCTAACTAAGGCCTGTGGAGTCTGAGATGTAGCTCTTGGACTTTCTGCAGTTTCTGGGAAGATTGTAAACTGTCTTGAATATTTCCCACTTGTGAATAATAGTTATCTCTGTAGAATGATGGACTCCAATTTGTTTGGAAATAACCCTTCCTAGATTGATGGCCAGCAACAATTACTTTTCTAAGATCATTGTTAATGTCTTTCCTCCTTGGCATTGCATCCTCCTGGCTGCTACGTACCCTCTTAATTCTTATAAAAGCAGGAAGGATGGACTTGGTTTTTAGCACTGCTCCTGCACTTTATTAACTAAATATTGACACTGTGTAATATGTGTTGTTGTTCATCGAAGGTTGTACTTACCTCATTTTAACCAAATCTATTTTTCTCCTAACTATGTTTTCCTGTTTTCTACATGTGTAGTGAGCATTCGCTGTGTTTGCAGTACACGCGTTCACACGTCAATGACATGGCACGACATCTCTTAAAGAAATTCTACAGTGAATTCATAAAGAAAAATCCTGTCAAATGTGGCCTTCTCTCAACCAAATCCTTCTCTCCACCCAATGGAGAGTCTTTATGGACCAAATAAATCTGTTGTTTCAGCTCAGAGAGCTGTGCGGAGCGAAACTGTATTTATAAATGAAGTTTTCAGTATAATTGGACTGATGATGAAATGTGGACAACCTAATGGGCCCATAAGAAAGCCAGGTGGTTGTATGGTGACGGCAAAAAAAAAAAAAGGAAGGAAAATGTCTTGTAAAGACATCCAACCACTTAGCCTACACGATTATTAAAGACAGCAAACTGCAGAAGCAGAATGCTGACATCAGAGTGTGAAAATCAATTATTCATGCTTGCCATTCTAAAGCTCTGCTTTGGGAGCTGTTTTTGAAAGTGGTGACGCACAACGCGGATGGCGTTCCACCGCTTTTGTGTCAGCAGGCTCTGATCTGAGTGGCTGCGCGTTTGCTTATTCTTAGAAAGAGGTCAAGTTGGTACATAGTCTGTGTGCAGATCTGTCACACACCTACCTGGGTGCCCTGAATGTCTGTGCGGACTGAGTTGCATATCAGATGCAGCTTTAAAAGCAGATCTATGTCTGCTGTGACGGAAAAGAGAGTCTGAATCTGTTCTACAGCAGGTTAGCGTGGCTGTTTGCCTGAGTGTGATGGTGTAAATATGAAAAAACCTTCGGGTATTTCCTGAGCACAGAATGGTACATGTGCCCCTCTCTGTTGTATATTTATCATTTTTTTGTTTTTCTTTGTCAGTTTAACAAATTTTTTTAAAACTGGGTACCTGTGAAACTGAACCAAGCTTTCCTTTCTCAGTTTGTTCTGTGGGCTTGCTGCAGTTATCAACACACGCACATCCATACATTCTTTGCAGGTGCAGAGCAATAATTTGCACAAAAACAGAGTAAAGAAATGCAGCTGCAGCTGTCATGCTGCTGTGAGCTGCTTTTTGGGGCCTGTCTTTTTAAGCGATGGTGCAGTTTTTTGGGATCTCAGCTGCTCATCATGCTGAGAGGACCAACACTGTAGCAAAGCTGTAAAAGCAAGTTGTTTTACTGGAAATGTGTATAAACCTATGTGTGTGCACAAAATGCACCAATAAACCAAAGCAGTATGACTACTGAAAGCGGAAATGAGAGATGCTGATTATTTTTTTACAATGGCACCTGCCTGTGGGAAGCAAAAAAAAAAAGAAATGAATTATGAAACTAGTGTTTGTACAACTGCTCTGTTCTGTGGTGGTCAGGCCTTACCAAAAGTGGTCTAAGAAAGGAAAAATGGGGAACCTGGTAATGGGTGGCCAAGGTTCATTGATGGGTCCAATCCATAAGCTAATGTAGTTCAAATAGCTGAAAACGTTCATGCTGATTGGGACAAAGAGGTGTCATAGTGCATCACAGGTTGCTGCGTATGGAGCTGCTTAACCACATCATGCTGACATGTATGCACCATCAAAAGTGCCTACAGTGGACACAAGAGTATCACAACTGAACTAAAGAGCAATTAAGAAGGTGGCCTGGCACCGAGATGCATTATGGGAAGAAAGAAAGACGGTGGGGGTAGTGTGACGCTTTGAGGTGCTGACTTACACGACTTAAAGGATCTGTTCTCAGATATCACAGCATATCTTCTGAGGTCTACTGGAGTCCAACAGGCCAGAGATATTTTGGCGTGTAAAGTGGACTTAATTAACTCAATATTAGGCAGGTGGTCATGATGTTATGGTAGATTGGTGCTTATTCATTTCTCTGAGGTTTCTCTAAGTTACCATGTGAAATAACAACTGAGCAGGGCTTCAGATGGATATTCTGCAAATGAGCCACTCACACAGTGAGACTAAAGTTATACATTTACCTGTCTTAGCTTTAGCTTTTTTCTTAGTCTTGGTTTCTTCCAAGGGAAAGAAGACTCCCTCTCCACATAATGCCACCACACGTCCATCAGCCAGAGGGATTATGGGTAGATCTCTGAGGTTTTGCAGGATGGACTCTGCCTCTCCGTAGCCATGCTCAATAGCTCGGAAGTTACAAACCAGCAGCCTGGCCAGCTGACGAAGGCCTCCCTCTGGAAGCAAATACTTAGTCAGCTTTACAGAGCAAATGGGGATAATAGGAAGAATAAGAATAATTAGGAGAATGTCAACGGCTTCCAAATAAGCTTTTATGGTTTAACAGTGAACACACATGACAGCAGCACACACTGGAAAGCCCTAAAACCTGTCTGCACACACCTGAATTTATGCCCTCTGCTCTGACCAGCTCCTTTGCCATCTCTGTGGTTACCGTGGTGACATCTGATCCCCTCAGGTATCGGACTCCCAGGTGAGAGAGCAGAGAGGCAGGTGGGGCGGGGCTTAGACCCGGATGGAGATAAGACAGAGACAGATGCCTTTCTAGCTCATCCCCGCCGATCACGTTGCGGATCACAGCGTCCTGACACACGGCCACTTGGGACGGCAGCTTGAACACGACCTTACCATCTGGGAGAGGAACATTTGCAGTTACATGTGGTGGGTTCATATTCTGGCGGGAATCTAAGCTTTTCATTTCCACAACCTGCTGGTGTGAGTAATACCTGAGCTGAGTGTCGGCAGGAAGGCCTCGCCTTTAAGCTTCTGAATAATCTGCCCAGCGACAGGCCTGAAGAAGTCCAACACTTCGTCAGGGAGGGGGACAAACTGCAGGAACAGGCAGAGGCCCTTCAGCCCCCTGAACTCTGGGTGACCCTGAAACACAATGGGATGCACATTACAAAAGACAAACAATGGGCAGATAAGTGTGACTTACAAAGAGGAACACACTCTCTAACTGTAAAGCTGTTATAATCGGCTTTGTTCTTAGACATGTATTCATATTCTGTATTCTTCTAAATAAGCCATGTTCCTATTTTGTACTTTTCCACTCTGCTCATAGTATGCAATGTATGTCCACGAATGGTCCGAGACTTTAAGGTGGCATAACGGGACTGAATAACTGGGTCAGAAAAAGCTTCTCCATCGGGTCAGATAGATCTGGTACATTAGATACATGCCTAAAACAACACACACACACACGTCGTTTATCACATCCAAAGAACATGACGAAGACGGTGGTTGGCCTGCTCATGTCACTAAAAATTGCCCAATTATACTCAGTCGGGTGTAAGTACAACCTCTGTGAGATAAAGGTAAACTTAAATATCAAATGTTTCCAGATATCGGGGCTCGGGCTGACGGATTTCCAGCACTGACATACTTTACCTGTGACCACTAATAAATACTTTGTTTAACTTAAGATGTCTCCAGCTTGTTCTTGGGCTTCCAATGAAAGAATCAGGCTAACAAAGCGCTCTTTCATATTTATCTAATTCAATTCAATTATCATTGCATTAGATTAAACAACTCTCATCTGTTCTGACTATAATTAGCTGTTCATGTAAGAGTTCTTCTGTATTTACCTGCTGCCTTGATTAACTAGGGCTCTACTATTAACCATCATTAAATCCTTCTGTTTAACACCCATGTTGCCAGTTCTTTCCTCTCATTTCTGTTTCTCAAAAGAAACAGTCACTGTCAAACTCCTGTCAATAAAATTCAACCCTTCCACAGTCTCTGCCTGACATTATGAGCATCCTGGGTGATCCCATCCCATTAAGGACACTTTGAAAAACAACATACTTTCGTGTACTCGCAGCTATTATTAGTTATTAATTTAGTAGGAGGTTGTAGGCCAACAGCACAAGAAAAAATAATGTACTTTAAAGTGACTGTGACTGTAGCCTGTCAGCCCCACATTTACATATATCTTATATTTATGAGTAAGAGGTTGCCATCAACTGAAGGGCAGCTTGGTGATTCTGAGGTTGCTTTTCAGGATGAAAAAGCTCTTACAACAGAGCAAAGAAAGTTCAAACATTGCATTTATTTTCCAAACCCACTTTATCATATGAAGGGTCATTTTTTTTCAGGAGAGACGTTTCAGCTCCACGACACGGCCAAAAAACTCTCCAGATCTTAATCAGATTGAACATTTATAGCAGCAATTGAAAAAACATGATCCATGACAAGGCTCCATCCTGCAAAGCTGATCTGTCAACTGCAGTATGAGACAGTTGGAGCCCGACTGATGGAAGCCTTTAATTCATAAAGCCATTAAGTAATTAAAACTCCCATAAAAAAAGCAGGTCTCATAACTGCAGTTATGACTTACAGTGAAGACATCCATAGCCTGGAGGAAGAGCTTTGGTATTTCTGATCGAAGCCACTGGTTCCAGGAGCTGTCCCTGTCGACATCTTCCCGCGAGGAAGGGATGTCAAAGTCACCTAGAGAAGAAATCAATGGCATCAATGAATTATAGAGCTTTTTCTTAAATAACAAACAAACCAACCATGCCTTCTGATGTCTCCATTCTCACCTTGGATGATGAAACGAAAACCAAAACTGCGAAGGGGCAGGTAAGCAAACACTGGCTGCTTCTGAGGCTGGCACACAACATCGCCCTCTGCAACGTCACCGCCAAGCTGGAAAGCCAGAGCGAGCTCGGTCGACTCAACATCTTTGATCTAAAGGGGAAAAACATCAATTACAGAACAGACGCAACAGCTCACAACCCGGCTGACTTCTCAGAGGAGTGACTTTCAGTGACTGTCAAATCTACAGTAAAGCTGCTGTAAAACTGGAACAAACACTTTTCTCTCGCTCTGCTTTGCTCCTTCTCATTTAAATCCAAACAGCAGGTGGCTGCCTCTGGGTAATGGAAGAAGGAAAATAGCCAAAGAAGAAAGAGAAGTGTGGATCAAAAACTGCTGGCTGCCATTTATATTACTGTGTGGAGCAGAACCCCTTGAAAGGGTAGGAACGAATGACAGCTTGTTTCTTAAATCTGAATCAGACATGCGCATCACCTTCTTGGAATGCAGGGTGGTTTTGACCACCAGCCAGCGCTCGACGCCCTCTGTGTGCTCCACCTCAAGCACATTGTGACTGAGGTCTTTGCGAGTCATGCTCACAAGGTGTTTCTCACTCTGACAGGGAAACAGGAAGGGAGAAAGACACAAAAGGTTTTGTTTTCAGGTTGGTGGACATTCATATCTTACAATGACTGCATTGATGTCACCGGCAAACAATGGCACACCTGATTGTAGATGGTGATGGAGCGCAGGCGGTGCAGGAAGAGCAGCAGGGACGGGTGCACGTCGTGAAACAGGTTCCTGGTCTGATGGCTCCCAGAGCGCAGAGGGAGGCAGATTTTGGTGGTCCAGCTGAAAAGAAAAGCACCAGACAAACCATCAACAGGAAAAACTGGAAAAGTTCCTACAAATCCCATTTTCCCAGGAGAAATAAACACACTTTTATTCAACTGCAATGTGTCAGGAGCTACTTGCTTTGGAAATTATGAGCTTTTTTTGTTTTAATGTGTTATCCTGTGTGTCATTCAACACAAATACTGAGTCAACAGCAGGACCAAGAACGTGAAATAAAGCAGTGAAAAGCTGCGGGCTGTAACTTCATGCATTTCCTCATGAACTTTTTTCATAGTTTGGTATGTCTCAGTAGGAAAAGCGCAGATGTAAACAATGATGGATGACTTCCATTTAGCTGCGTCAGAGTGAGGGTCGTGTGATGGTGCACGCTGGCTCCAACCTGTGCCGCTTTATGTCTTTGAGCTGCGTGTTCAGAGGCCTCTCGTTTTCAAGCCAGTGGGGGAGGATGTATCCCATGGGGCCACAGTTCTTGTCGAAGCGCAAGTGGAAGCCATTGGAGTGGATCTCGGGACAGTCCGTAACTTTAAACACTGATTTGAAGCCGATGCCTTTTTGGCCTATACAGAGGAGAACAACCAGGATCATCGACACCATGTTGTTGTTTTTTTAAGTACAAAACTAATAAAGGTTGATATTTAACAACAGTCAGTTGCTTTGCTTCTGATGATGGAACAGATAGATGATTCGCATAATTACCAATGTATCCAAACGTGTGTTTGCCCTTGGTGCTGCGACCCACATCACAGATGGCCTTGATGTTTCCCTCCTGGAAGCCGGCCTCATTGTTGAGGACGGTGATGCAGTCTCTCTCCACAACAAAGGCCAGCGCGGGAACAACACCGGCCTCTGACGGGTAGCTGTTGTCGTCAGCATTCTGAAAAACAGGTTCAATGAAATCTCAGACTTCATTCAAATTCATTGGGGCAAAATCAAAGAGTCTTTTTTTCATTCAGAATCCAGATCTGAGCTGGCTTTTAGCTTTGATAGAATTTCTCACATTTGAAGGAACGTAACATTTGGACGATTCTATCTTTCAGTTGGCACAGAGTGGAATCCATTTTGCTCTCTCCATTTCAACTGATTTGAAAATAATTCATCTGTAAAAGCAGCCACCTGTATGAGCTCCAGGACAAAGTGTGTGTCTTTGCTGTAGAGTTCAGTGGAGAGGCGGTCCAAGCTGCGGCCCAGCCTCTCCTGGTGGACCTGCATCAGCTTCTGGCCCTCTGCGTTCAACTCCACCCCGATGCCAAACTCATTCTTCCTGTCAGGAAAAAACAATCAGCTTTATTTTTTTACTAAATCTGACACTTACCTAGACAAATAATGTTGACAAACCTGATTTCTTCAATTATGGCTTTTTGGAAATGGATTGCGGCCTCTGGCAGGCAGCCAGCAGCATTCTTTTCATCAGCGTCAGACTTTTCGAGCTGTTCGTCACTCTGAGCTCCTTCGGCTTCGCTGCTGAAGTCTGAGGTTTCTCCGTTGTGAAAGGAGGCCAGTTCATAGAGCTCCTCCCCATCCTCCTCCTCCTCGATCTCTACATCGTGTTCACCGTTGACTAGAAAGAAAACAAAAAAATTGGAAAAAGAAGAAAATTGGTACCATCCTTTGTTCACTGGAAGAAATTCTCATCGTGTTTTACATTGCAGTTGACTTGTTTGGTCACCTTGCTGCAGGCTCTGGTTGAGCTGGGAGGAAACAGAGTTGGTGTCCATCATGTCATCTTCAAGGTACTCGTCTTCACTCATATTCAGGCCTGACAGACTGCTGCTCGCAGAATCTATCAAATTGGACTGAAGTCATAGAAATTTGACAAGTTTACCAGTCAAAACGCATGACCATCAAAGTCAATTTAAAGCAGTGTTATTGTTTTCTTCAGGCTGTTGTTTATTATCTTCAGAATGTTTGACACTTTCCAGACATTTTCATGTTCTTTTACGACTTGTATTCTCACCTTGGCCTGAACCACGGGAGCCGTGTATGTGTTACAGTTTTGGCTCTGAGGTGGGTTCAGCTTTTTCTGGTAGTCTTTGACCCAGTCTGTGACGCCCAGGAGGATGCCGAGTCGATGCAGGCAGTTCAGGTGCTTTGGGTCCGACTGAGCCACGGCGATAAGGACCTGTTTAGACTTGGCCTGGCCCAAGACACGGGAGAAAGGCTCCAGGAACACCTGGATGAAACAAAGGCGCCATTTCTGAATCACGGCTGCAACAGAGAAGCACTGTTTGATGTTGATATCCCTTTATGCAAAACCACCAGAGCTTTGGCACAGATAGGGGGAAGTCTGAAGTGACTGAGTCACAGATGGTACGGCAACAGCAACCTGACAACAACCACCTTGTCAGTAGAATGAATTCATGTACCAGAGGTTCCCATTTGTTTGGTCAAGGAGACGTTGTAAAGTGTGTCCGGAAGCTGTTTGCTCCAGAGGAAAGTATCATAATTATACATGCTGAGTATTGACAGTTCAAACTAAATCAGCAGCGGAAGACTCCAGACTAAGTTTTCTCTGCACAGAATGATGTAACACAGCTCCAATTTCAACTTCCTCTTGAGTTCTTAAGCAAAACGAAAACAAGCCTCAACATACAGCATCCTCTCACAAAGAACCACTGAGCTGTAGGATTTGTCTTTAATAAGACATTACATGGGCAACGCAACGTGACTGACCTGCTGTAGGAGAGCCTGGCAGGTTCTGGTGGGGATTCGTGTCAAACAAGCCAGGAGGAAATTGGCCACTCTGCTGTAACACGTGACATCTTCTTCAGCCCGGGAGAGATCTAAGAACACACACCTTACGTTGGTGACGGCACAGTCATGCTGCATTTAAAAAGCATCGATCCAGCTGGACATATTTCCTTGCTGTTTGGAAAAAGGAGCATCGCTACCTTCCACAGCCACAGTTGCAGCCAGAGAGCTCTGCATGTGATTGGCCAGCAGAGCTGTGGGAGCGTTGTCAATCCCATCCGCTATCACCATGGACACAAGGTGGCCAGCTGTGCCAACGGGGTCGAGGGCCACGGCGGCACATGAGAAGTGTTTGTCTCCTGTGTCTGTGGTGATCCTCAGCAGCACACCTGGTGTTACCTCCAACGCTGCCAGGCCTGTATTTGCTGTGATTCAAAAAAATAAATACAAATTTGAATATTAGCCGCACAAAGTCTTATCCCTTCGTCATAAGGTGAGAGTCGGTGGTTCCAGTTAGGATGGCTGTAAATTCTTCATCCTTTGAAAAAAATAAGACCAGGATCAGTCATTACTGCTTGTATTAGAAATCCATAAAGGGTCTATATCGATAAAGCTTTCCCACAACTTTGAAAGGTATTTTACACCATATGTGTGGCACCACCCTGAAGTCCATAAGCCGACAACTTAAAAATACAAAAATGTGTCCAATTATTGCTTAGGAACTGCAAAAAAGAATGAATAAAAAGGGACGAAGTTTCAGGAATAACTACACTCAGTGGATTATTTTCTGCTGCTGGGATAGAGTTGGGGATCATCATCAGCACAAACTTTTATCAGCGACAGCAGGGGTTAGCAGATACACCAGTACACCTCTGTGACTGCTGGACTGAGTCTCTCCCTGCCCTGCTCGGATGAATCCTCAGCGGGACTTGCAGGCCATGAGAATGTAAGAAGCACAATTTAACAATGTTGCTACTCCAGAGCTGGAATGTGGCTGAAATATTCAAAACGTGCAGACTTTGCTTTGATTAAAAGGAGCTCTGTTTGATCTGTTGGTGTGATTCATTTGAGCTGAGCTGATTAAATGCATTGGTTTAACTGCTCATATTTGGCTGAGTTTCCTCAGAACATAGGTTTGCTTTTGCTTTACTCTGATTTTAATGTGAATCATCAAAATCACTCAACCACATCTCAACCCAACAGCTTTGGGAGAATTTGGGATGAATGTGTTGGACAGCACTCATCTTTTGATTCCAGTCACTGCCAAGCTCCTCTGAGGCTGTTGAATGCTACATGGTGTCTGGACATGTAACCGAGACACTGGTTTTTCATTAAGTTTGTCACCTGTGTGAATATAAGCTTTTCAATGCGGCATGTTGCATCTCTTCTAATAACACATCCCGTTAAACTTGAGAAATTTGACATGAAATGAGATGTGACGACCGCACAAAAACACAACGTGGCTGACGCCTACCTGCATTTCTTTCTATGAAATCTTTGAGGGCGCCATGAAGGGGTTTAAAGATCAGCTCCCACTGGCTCCAGTCATTCAAATCTTCCAGCAGAGGGCAGGAGAGCAAGCTGGCCAGCGCCTGACTCTTGGACATGTCACCTAAGCGCCCCACAGACTCATATCCACTTTCAGCGCTGTTCGTGTGAAACATGTGACACACAGAAGGACAGTCAGAATGACAAAGACCTTAAATGGCGGAGGGTTGTAGCAAGTATATTATTTTACCAAATTAATCAAAACTGAGAATCTTCACTTTGTTGCAATGGTCAAAATGGACAGGAATGTTACATTTAAAAGATGCTCTGATCAAAATAAAACACATACCGCAGCTAACTTTTATCTATTCTTTCCTTAGCTTTATGGAAGCGCATCACTAAATCACTTAAGGGAGGTTACTAATATAACCTTGATTTGCTGTGTTTGGCCAGCAGGGCAGATTCATAGTAGACCGGGCTCTGTCCTCCTCCCAGCAGATCTTTTTGCCGTTGGACTAAGCCGGCCAGCATGTGCAGGGTACCGTAGCCCAAGTCACGACTGTCCCGGATCCTGTAGTGGGACCTCAGTGCTGCTTCAATGTGAGAGAGCTGGGGGGGAGATGGCAAGGTGTAAAGTGTTATTTTAGTGCTTTTAGAGTTTTTGTCACGGTGTTAATGCCGATAACTGACTCACTTCATCTGGATCGGTGGAGGTTATGCTGCCGCACTGCTTGATGAATTCAAACACATCCTGTCTGGTGGGTCTGAAACCGCTTCCAGAGACTTCTGTGTTGCTTCCCAGAATCAAAGCAGACCCGAGTGTGTCCTGCAGCAGCTGCACACAACCAGCGAGAGACAGCATGTGAACAGTGTAGGCTGCTATCACTATGGCAACATTGGGAGAGCTTCTAAAGGGTGATGTGATAGTCTCAGATAGAAAATTTCTCACTTATACGAAAACACAAAAATCATAGCTGCACCTGAATGTGCTTCACCAGGAACTCCAGGAAGGTGCCTTGTTCAATAGAAAGGAAATCTTTGACATGGAAGTGTTTGCTCAACTGTCTCTCCAGACTGGCAATGTTGGCCAGAGTGATGGCTGAGTTCTGAGCAGCCAGTTTGTCTTTCAGGAACTGCTTCACTTTGGCTGAGAGGCACAGAGCAGACATATCTGTTATTCACAGCCACCAGAAGATAATATACAATCTAAGCATTCGGATCTGTGCAAAAGTCTTGAGTCATCCCTCATTTCTTCATATTTTGCTTTGGAACAGCCAGACTTTTCTTTATAATCTTTAAGGTGGACTTGAGCAACCATTCTACGGGCTTTCTGAAGGTCTTTCAAAGGCCTTCTTTGGACACTGGCTGCTTTCACTGATTTTCAGTCCAGTTCTTGTACCTGTCTATTTTCAGAGGAATGTGTGACCTATTAATCATTAAAACATAAAAGAGGCTCCTAACTCAAGGCAAGAATCGATGTTTTATTTACACATAACAGACAGCTTAGCAAAGAATCTATTTGAAATTGTATCTTTCGGGGACTGTTATACTACCAGCCTGAAGCCAAGATGCATAATTTGTTCTTCAGTTACATGCATGAAAAATTCCAAGGAGAGTTTGACATAAAATGGTGTTTTTGCACTAACAAGGTGATTCCCAAAGAGCTATTATCCAGAAACATTGCATGTCTCAGCATGGTGTGCACTCTGTCCTTAAAACATTTGAGGAAACTGAACAAGTGGAGGACAAAAGAAGAAGAGTCGGGCCTGAGAGATGCATCTGGACCTTCAGCTGATCCATCTACTGTTCACAGAAGCCTCATCAAGAAGCCATTCTTAAGGAAGGGAAACAGGGAGAAAAGGCTGAGCTATGCCAAATGACACAAGAAGTGGACTGAAAATCAGTGGCAACAAGTCTTATGGAGGGATGAATCCTCCCCAGAGACCGGACCTCCACATCATTGAAGCAGTGTGGGATCATCTGACAGAGAACAGAACAAAAGGCAGCCAACATCCAAAGAAGAGCTTTGGGATGTCCTTCAAGAAGCCTGGAGAACTATTCCTGAAGACTACTTAAAGAAATGACAGAAAGCTTCTCTAAGAGGGTTCAGGCTGTGTTGAAGAATAAAGGAGCTCAGACCAAGACTTTCACTTCAAGCTCATTAGAATAGTTCAAACTCTTCTTTTGCCTCAAATTTATGTTTGCCCGGTTCAATAAATTACTGCGCCTATTTCCTGTCTTTTTCCTATGTGACAAAAGACTTTTGCACAGGACTGTACATGATCAAACAACATAATATGGATGGCAGAAACACTATTTCCTGTATATGAACCTTCACTGGGGGCAGATGTGGGTGCCTTGTCCACGGTTTTCGTTTGTTCTGACGTTTTGGAGGTCTTGTCTCTGAGCACCAGGTCCTGTGGAACAGACAGGGAGCCTCCGCACACAGCAAGCTGAAACAGAGCTTTTGCCAGCCTGTCGTTTGACACCTGTGCCAGGAAGCTCTCGATGTGCTGGATTGGAAGACAAAACAAATCAACCTGCCACTCCCAAAGTAAACACCGACTGCGGCATATTTCACGTGGGCAACCGTGACAGTGGAACGTTGTCACAACAGTCGAATATTTCCCTGGCATAAACTTTAGCTGCTGATATGGCTGATGTGTGTCCTCTGGTATTCATTCTACAAAAATGAAAGGTGTCAAACTTTTACATCCTTGTGCCATATGTGTGTGCACTGGGTCTGTTTTTCAAGTTTCCATCTCAGTGTTAGGTGCAAGAAAATTAACTGATAAACTACTTTAATGAAGAAAATCAGAGGTTGGTCCTAACTTTAACGTGAAGCCAATGCACATCACTTAAATCTGGCTCTTTCTTGCACCTTCTTTAAGGATGAGGAGATGATGGGTGACATTCTGTTAATGAGCTCAGAACTGGAGATCAGCTCATCGCCGACAGGCTTAGTGGAATTAACACCTCACACTTCTTAGCAGCACATTACGGACATGAGAGCAGAGTGTAAGAACCCCTAAGGTGCCAGAGAAAAAAAAGGATAACAATAACAAGAAATGGACACAAGATTCCTAAACTGCTAGTAAGCGAGTTCTTCTTTTGCGTGTGGGCAGGAAACACATTGAACAGACTACATTTATCAGTGTGTGGCACCCACCTTGGCCATCTTAGGGCTGAACACTCCCACTGCGCTTGACAATACTGCCAGCACCACATCGCCCGCCGGCATAGAGGCGTACTTTGTCCTTAGATCCGAGCTGCCTGCAGAGGAGAAGGAACCTGCGCCTTGCACCTGCTCCAAAACGCTCTTCTTGATTTTTCTCAGCCGCTCAAGGGTCTCCTCCTCCAGCTCTTTTTGAATGACCTCTCTGGCCTGCTCCAAGATCATGTGCTCAATACGGCTCACCTTCATTAGGGTCTTTAGTGAACACAAAAGTCAGAGCATTAAATAAGCCTGTAATAACACAGGGTACTTTCGCCGTTAGACCTGCAAAGCTGTTTGCTGTGTGTGGTAAGTGTTCACCAAATAAGGCTTTCGTGCCTCTACTTTTAGACTGTGGTGAAAAGGTACTTGAACGTTAAATATGATTACCTTCCATAATGCACACTCTACAAAGTCAAAAGAGCCGGAGTTGCACCGATCGCACACAGGTACAAAATTAGCAGTGGTGGAAATTTAAAGGGTAAGGGAAAAGGGTGGAATGCTCTCTCCGGGTCGGGAATGAGATCCTTCCCCAAGTGGAGGAGTTCAAGTATCTCGGGGTCTTGTTCACGAGTGAGGGACGAATGGAGCGGGAGATTGACGGGCGGATCGGTGCGGCGTCTGCAGTGCTGCGGGCTCTGCACCGACCCGTCGTGGTGAAGAAGGAGCTGAACCAGAAGGCGAAGCTCTCTATTTACTGGTCAATCTACGTTCCCATCCTCACCTTTGGTCCCGAGCTGTGGGTAGTGACCGAAAGAATCAAATCGCGAATACAAGCAGCCGAAATGGGTTTCCTCCGCAGGGTGTCTGGGCTCTCCCTTAGAGATAGGGTGAGAAGCTCAGTCATCCGGGAGGGGCTCGGAGTAGAACTGCTGCTCCTCCGCATTGAGAGGAGTCAGATGAGGTGGCTCGGGCATCTGGTTAGGATGCCCCCTGGACGCCTCCCTGGGGAGGTGTTCCGGGCACGTCCCACTGGGAGGAGACCCCGGGGAAGACCCAGGACATGTTGGAGAGACTACGTCTCTCGGCTGGCCTGGGAACGCCTCGGGGTCCCCCCGGAAGAGCTGGAGGAAGTGGCCGGGGACAGAGACGTCTGGGTTTCTCTGCTCAAGCTGCTGCCCCCGCGACCCGACCCCCGGATAAGCGGCAGATGATGGATGGATGGATGGAAATTTAAGACATAACAGAAAATCTAGAAAGATGGGCTGCTTAAAATAGAGGGAAATAAACTGGAGTGCAAAGTTGCTTAATGGACAAAACATAAAGTTTGTTTTTAAAATGATACTCCATGAAAAATGTTGATCAATTATCGTATTTTCCGGACTATAAGTCGCACTTTTTTTCATAGTTTGGCTGGTCCTGTGACTTATATACAACTTATATGAAATGAGATAAATACAACCTCAGGTGAACAACACAGTATGCTGTGTCATTCCTTATTCAACAGAAACTAAAACCAGGCGCTCGCACGGGCTGATGTTCAATAGTCAAGCACCCGGCTGATGTTCACCCTCTTAATTCTTGTATAAATGGCTGGCATACTTTGAAAAACCATAACTGAAACACTAATGCTACTAAACTGGGGGATCATCTTTCTTTCCCCTTCTCCTATGTTGAAACTTCACAAGCAAAGAGAGAGAAAAATATATCTCTGTGGACAATAATGTGATGTCTCTTACCCCAATGGGCAGGCCGAAGCTATGTATCCTGATGCCCAGCTCGTAAGGAGATTCACAGTTGTAGTGATCAGCCAGATACTGCAAAAACTCAGCCAGATCCAGCTTTTGTTTGGTCTGCTTCCGCCTGAAAGTGCGAATTTGCTAAACACAGGAAACAGAATATTCCGTCAGGCACACAGTATCTTAAAAGTGTAATTAGCAGAACCTCTAGAAAATCTAACACTATAAATTATTACATTTCTTGATTATTATCAGGAACTAAAAATGTCATCAGTTACTTTTGTTGCTCTTTTTTTTCTTCTTTTCAACTCAGACGAAATGTACCCCTATGATCCAACATGAGTGTGTGTTGGTGTGTTTCTTTGCAGAGCCATCGCACTTTTTGCTTTTATTTTGTCTTGCACCTTTAGGGCAGAGGGTGTGTGGACAGCCAATAAAGTAAAACTGCCTTCACACACACGCGCACACACCCACATTAATGCTCCGTCAGCAGACTACGGACAATTGCAAACACATATACAAAATGTCTCAATATTCTCCACTGAGGTCGAAAGTGACTAAATCTGTCATTTCTTCAAACCCTGTGTTGCATAATGAGACACTACTGCACTGAGTTGTACCTTTAAGATATCTACGGTCTCGACCTGGTGGATATCATCGTCCTTAGTGTTACTGTCAATCTTGAACATGCGGTGTATGAGGGGGAGTTTGCACAGAGGCCCGAGGTTCAGCTCCTCGTAGCGCTTCTTGTCCTTCAGGCCAGCCAGTGACTGGCCGAGCTCATACAGGGTACAGATGGACGTCACTGCCTCAGTGCACTAAGAGAAAGAGGAACAAAGTTCTCAACATTGCAACTTAACACTCAGACAAGAATAAGTCAAGACAAAGAGGTGTGCACCCACCTCTATGAACATGTTGATCTCTCTCATGAGGTACTGAAGGTCTTTTAGAGCTGAGAAGCTCCAGGGGTTCAGCTTTCTTGGGTCCAAAGTGGGAACCAGGACGCACACCCGGGATATCACCTAGATGCAGGTGTGGAGAGCAGTGAAAGGACAAAGGCAACATGAAATACAGTACAATAAATATTAGCGAGGAAGCTTAGATGTTGCGCTGCTTGGCCAACAATTATAAATGCAAAACATCTGAAGTCATATCTGAGTCCCTTTCAGATCACAGTCTTTCTTTCCCTCCACCCATTTTCTCATTTTACTCTTCCTCACTTTTTCTTTGGTAACCAACTCTCCCTCTTCAGCGATTTCTCGTATCGCACTCTCCATCAGACTGTTGATCATGTCCTTATCCATGGCCCTGTTCCTCCTCCTGCCTGTTTGCTCCTCGTCATCTTCTTCCATGGCTTCCACTGCTCGCATGTTCCCTCCATGGACCTCTCGCAGCTGTGCGTGATAAGCTTTCCTAAAGACAGGTGCGCTGGCTTCTCTCTGGTTGGTATCCCTCACTTTGCTCTTCTGCTCTTTGGTCAAGCTCCTGTTGGACCCCAACCCCAGCGCTGGGAACTCAGAATCAGTGAGGAGGTTGGGTCCAGCTGCTAGCCGCTGCTCTCTTTCAGGCTCTCTTGGAAGATTTTGCGCTGCTGTGGGAGAATATGGCAACACACATTTAAATAATGGGTCAAAAACAAAGTTTTTTTTCTTTAAGTATGACACTAAATGTGAGCATGTTTGGCTACCTTCAGTTGTTTGCCACACATTGGTCCTGGGAGTTGCCGCTGGTTCAGATTGATCAGGCAGCTTCTTAGCTTCCCAGTTGTCATACAGAGACATGTACTGACTCAGAGGAAACTGTTCCCTAAACAGCCGAAAATAGCAGGTTTGGAGTTGGTCCATTGATGGAGCAGTCAGCTGGTATCTCTTTAGCACCTGGAAAACATCAGGGAATTTTTACATGCCATGTGGTTTTCTCAAACTAGACCTAAACTATTCTGTTGGGGCACTGGATTGTTTGGCTTTTTCTGATCTCAGAGTCATTCGAATAACATTCAAGTATCAACATAATAAACATCATATTTGGATAAAAGATGCACATAACGCCTCTATACATATGCTGATGTAACTAACCTCCATTATTCTCTGGTACAGCTGCTGTTGAGTCAGTTGCTCAGCTGGTTTGGATGCACTAACGAGTGAGTTACCAGGAATAGATTGAGCGGAGGATGAAGAGTCAAATGGAATCAAAGGGGTGCCGAGAACGTTCCCTCTGGGCTGGATGAGTGGCACCCTGCAAGGGCTGATGGTATCCCACTGTGACACAGGAACAGGAGATGCAGGGCTACAATCCCTACTAAGGGAATCTGGTGTCTGTGGAGTTGCAGGTCTGCTGTCCTCTTTAGCTTTTGTTCCAGCTCTAGGCTGATTTTGAGCCAGGTAAATCTTATGAAACACCACCTCCCCCATCACACCTAGGTCTTTTTCCAAAGATGCTACGAGGCAGGAAATAGTTTTGAACCCCAAATGGCCTAAGGTTAAGTTCTGGTGGTATTTCTGGCTGTAGACAATAGACAATTTCTTCAGAGGAATGCCGTCTGGATGCTCTTTCATCATGGCAACCACTTTTTTCAGAATGTTCCTTTTACTGTCTTCTCGAGACTTTGCCGATGCCCCGGCCATAGCTGCAGCTCCACTTTCAGCTCCAGCAGCAGTCGGAGTTTGAGGACAATGGTCCCTATGAAACACCAGTTTCCCCTCCACAAACAGCTCCTTTCGAGAAGCTACCAGGCTGGCCAAGGAGTCAAAGTGTAAGGCACGGAAAGACAGGTTAGTGTGGTATGTCTGGTTGTAGAACATGGACAATTTTTTCAGTGGGATCCCGGCCGGGTTCTCCTTCACCAAGGCCACCAACTTTTGCAGATCCTCCTCCATCTTGAGTAATGCTAAAAGGGGGAAAACATACCACCATTTATCCTCAAACCCTTTAACTGGACTCTAATCATCTGCAGTGGTGCTTTTACTCTACTTATAGGATGAATAAAGTATTTTTTCAATTTGATTTAATTTAATTTATTAAAATTCTGGAATATGTAACAAGAAAAAAAAAAACATTGGCACCCAACAGCTTTCATGGACACATTTTAGTCAGTACTCTCCTCACGTCGATATGCATGTCAGTATCAACAAATACTGTATTTGCAATATTACATCACAGGGCTCTCTATGGAGGGCTAAAATTGCCAAAATAAAAATAAAGACAAAAATACATAAATGACCTAATAAATAAATGAATGTGCTAGTAAACGCTACTAAAATAGAAATGCATTTTTGCAATAATGAATGTGTAAAATGTGAATCAATATTTCTATTTTAATCTTAAATAATCTGCATTCATTCAGCTTTGTGTCAATATCCTTATTAATTTACTTTGCCCTTTAATTTTCAGCTCATTGAGTTAACCGTTCATATATCTTTTCTTCTATCCATGCGTTTCTTTTCTCTATTTTCTTTCTTAGCATCTTCTCTTTAATTAGTTATTTGTTTGTTCAATTTTTTGCAATGTATTTTTGGTTACAACATTGCAGATTTTCGATTTACAGGTATCTTTTTTTGGATGGTTTCCTCTCCGCCTTTTCACTCAATCCATTTCCCTCCATTTCCATCACTTTTCTGTGTTTTTACCTTTCTGAGTGTGTTCCTGCTTTGTTATGCAAATGAGGGGAGGGGCTTTCCTTCAGTGTGTGTCATGAGCTCTCACCTATTGCTTGATCATCAAGTGCAGAGAACCTATTCAACAAAATGGCAGCAGCAACCACAAAAGCGCAGCCTCGAGCGTACAGTCTTTGTTGATGGTTTGGTTTTGATGAAACAGGATTCCCATAACACTGACAGAGGAAACACATACGGTAAAAATGAATATATGAATAAATCAAGGATAAATCATTAAATGAAAATACCTAAATTAATAAATTAAATTGAAAATTAAATGACAAAGTAAATAAATAGGGGTATTAACACAAAGATAAACAAATACAGTTAAAAATGAACGCAGAAATATAATTTCATCTCACACTTTAAACTTTCATTCCTTATAAAACATTTTTTTTTATTTTAGTAGCATTTATCGGCACATTCATCTATTTATTGAGCTTTTTGTGTTTGCAGTGTGTTTCATTGCAGTCTTCCATAGTTGTCAACACAGCCTTTACCAGACTAAACTGTTACTGTGAAGCACTTTGTTTTGGTCAGGTGTGTTTAAATGTGCTGTATAAGTAAAGGTAACTTGACTTTCTACTCTTAAACTAAGTAGGTAATATAGCATAGCATTAACTAGCACATTAACTAGTAAGATGCATTATTTCCTTTATCAAAAAGGCCCACTCAAATACAACATCATTTCAATAGCTTTTCTTTATGACTACACAAACAAAGCTAATGGTACAACAGCTAATGTTTACACCGACATACACCGACAAGACCGTAAACAGCAGTTATCTTACCTCTTTTTCCAAATGGCAAGATTTGTGGTTCACTTCCTCCAGCTGACTCTACTGTACATAAACCAGAAGCCTTCCTCTTTGTGCTTATATACCCCCTCCCTCCTTTCCTGCTCTCCTACTCTGTTTCACTTTAGGGAGGCTCACAAGAGAAACGAAACCAAAAGCAACTGCCATGTGCATTCAAGTCTATGGCTGACTGTCAAAAGTAATCACAGTCTCATTTTCTTGGAAAGGACTACGCCTAACCACGCAGGTGACAAAAGATCAGATGGAACCACAGAACTGGCAAAACAGCTGGGTGCAGTGGAGCAGGAAACAGCCCGTCCCTCCATCATGTTGGTTTGAAGCACTAACTCATTTAAATCTCTGCTTCTCCGCTCATAACAACATTACTAATGACTCAGTATTTAAAGGGTAAGAATAAGTGGTCTGTGAGTGGATACAAAACGAAACAGAGGGGAAAACAAAAACAAGCGTGAGGGGTGATACTGTGAGAGGGAGGGAGGGAGGGAGGGTAAAGATACTGGCAGCTCTGAGTTTCACATTCCTGGCTTGCCTCAGCTGATTCACCACAGCTGCTCTGTAATAAGCCACGTGACCCGATTTCAGCACTCAGTGGCTCTGTCATTAACAACAAAGAAATAATAATAAAAACAGTACATAAGGAAATGTAACCAGGGTTTTAATGAAGTAATAACAATCAATTACAGTTATGTCAGTGTTTGGAAAGGTGTGTGGATGCCAGTTGAGTCACATGTTACCACATCCAGAACCCAACCTCTTCTGGTAATTTAACCAGAATAACAGGCTGCCATTTTGCATACTACATTCTGCCATGTGTCCTCATATCTACCATTGACTTCTTTGCTCTTTATTAATCTTAGATGAAAGTGCACTTTTGAGCTCCTTCTTGTGTAGATGTCACGTTTGGGATTACATTGCTAAGATGTCAACAAAGCCCATCTACTATTATTAATTATTAAATGAAGGAACTGATAACCTACCTTGAATGAATCAGTTTACTTCTGAGCAGTCCAGTGCATCGTATCGTCTCTGTTCTGACTGCAGGGCTGGAGCTTCAAGCATGGGGGAAAAGCGACATGATGCAAATGATGCATGGTAAAAGCAGAGGAGAGATTGGCTGCTTATTTATCGCAGAGTCGGAACTGATAAGTAAAAAACATTCGAACACAGAGGCATTCTATAACCTGTTGAGCACGTGTGAGTCGCTAAATACTGGCTCGCTGGCCTTGCTTTTTACACGCTGATTCTTCCCACCCAACAGAGTATTAAATGTAGTGCTAACAAATGCAGAAATGTATTATATCCCCACAACTATCTTTATTTTATTCTACTCAAAAACATCTTGCCAAACGAGGGTAAAGTGTTTGCTATGCACCTTTACAAGCGAAATTAATTGACTTTTTCAGTCAAACAGAATTGCAAACCAAGTGGTGGAGGTTTAAAGCAGCTGGACAATAATGTAATTGAAAGAAATCGCGTGCAACTTTCATTATTTGAAATACCCGGGCCATATAAGGAAAGTAGAGCTGGTGAAGAGCAATTACATGCTAATAAGACGTGGGAATTCAGTAGTGGGACCAAACAATTGCACTAACTAAGATACTTTCTATCTACCTGTTATTGTAGCAGCTGCCCTGTTCTGCAGTTTTCGGATCTTGGTGTGTGCCTTGCTTCAAAATCCTCATTGCGTAGAAGAAGATAACCATGGCAACAGGAGCCTTGTATTTTGGCTAGTAGACCTGACATGCTAGCTAACGTTAGCAAATCAATTTTGAGGAACTATAACTTGAATATAACTTCTCAATATTTATATATGTCGTTTATTCATGGGTATTAAGATGACCCGTGTTACAGCACTGGTGCTTTAGAATCTTAATATTTTTGCAATTATTTGCCATTTAAGAAAATAAACTACTTGAATGGTAACGTTTTAACCTGCTCTAGAGCTAGCATGATGATGCATTCGCGTTGCAGAGAAATAGCGTAGTAAATTCGAAGGACTACTGAAGAAAAATTAAATAAATTGTTCATAATGTTCGGTATGAAAAAACATCTAGCTATTTATATAATCTATCCGCTGGTTTTCAACGGCTGTTTTTAACTGTACAAATTAAGTTTCAATTCAAAGGTTTTTAGAGAGATGCATACTGATATATAATCCGACGGATTTTCTTCTTGGTAACTTGAACGTCGCTTTATGGAAACGCAATTGTCTTGTGTTTCCTGAACCTCTTCTGTCTCAAAACGAATGCTACCCTGGTACAAGCCATTTTATTTTCTCAAATACAGTTCTGCGTCAGAACATTTCAGAGTAACTATTTCAGATATTTAATCATTTCTATTGTTGGCTAATAAGTCGTTTTTTACTCCGTGTCAGTTTTGTAATAATAATATTAATACGAGTGTACAAAAGTTAGCAACGAAAGTGTTTGAAAATATGGAACTTACTGCAACATGTATATGTATCGAATACATCGAAAAACTATCATTCCATTATGATACAGAAGTCAAGTTGTAATTACAGATGTAGGTTAGTGCCAGACCTAAAGTCAAGATTTTAAGTAAATGACTTTAATCTTTGAAATATCCCGTTGATGTTGAAGATCTAAAGACATTTAACTAAATACATGACTCTTTGAGTGGCATTCTGATCCACATTTCCAAAGAAGTGTCGAGAGCCATGCGCACACAGTTCAAAGCAGACAACCAGCGTTCATTTTATTTTTATTGTATGTACAGTGGGCATGTGAGACAATACATTTCTGGCTTAATAACATTCAGGTATTATCATTTTATCACAAGACTGAAACATATTTTCTTAATGGCAGTATTTTATGATTGACAGGTGGGCAGTACTTTGCTCTCAAATGCGAGCAATATTTTGAGCTCTCTCCTATGAGTGTTTATACTCATTTTGGATTTCACAAGAATTTGCCAAGACACTCTAAAGTCACACCATGGCACAGAAAACAAAACAAGGTGTATATTGCGTTTGGTTGTATTCCAGCAGATAGCAGCATAGAACAGACCAACATAAACTGTGGTAACAATAAAAAAAAGATAACTCATTCTGTCAACACATTGGCATTAAAATGTTGCATGATGCAGTCATGAAAAGGTGCGTAGCTGATTTTTAAATGAAAGCCAAGGCTTTGGTCTTGGTGTATACCAAAGGGATGAATGTAGTCCTGCTGCTTCGGGAGTCATCTTGCTGCAGATGTTTCCAGACGATCTCCACGGCCTCGGTAGTGAAAAGTGAGGAGATGTCAAATGACCCAATGGTTTCACCTGGATGTTTGATTGTGTTTTGCTCCTTTTCAGTCTTTTCAAACAAAACATTTTCCGACATGCTGAGGGAATTTTAGAAGTAAACGTTTTCTAAATAAAGGTGCATCTTGCAAATGGTTAATGTGTCAAGGTTTTGATTTTGGGTTGATCCTATTGGCTCACTTGACCATTAAATCGATGTCGTTGGATGTTTTGTTACACCCTTGCTCTTCGTCGTCACAGTGTCTGAAATGGGACTGAGACTCCATCCCTCACTGACACTTCATGGATTGTGATGTCGTGGACTCAGTTACAGTTTCGCTCTTTAAAGCCATTCTTTTCCTGTAGGGTAGATGTATCGCACCGGCCGGTTGATAAGGCAGTTATGACTGGAACCTACTTACAGGTGCAAAGTTTAATGGAAACTGACAGTTGCAGCAATAGTAGGATGTAGCTTACACATTTCTTTTAAGTTGTTGCTACAGCATCTTTCATGACTTCCACTGATCTGCAGGTAAAGGCGGAACTTCATATTCACTTATCATGGCAACAGACTACAAGTCAAGGCTTTCTGTGAGTTCATTGAAATGTTCTTCTTGGTTGGAGTATTTCAAAAGATTGAGGTGGAGTTTAAAAATTTTGGGGTAATCTGAAATGCACATAAGGTCAAAAATATATGTGCAGATTTAGACTTTTTGAATGAACCACACTTACAGGGGACATTAGTAAAGTGTGATTGGAAAATCCAACACTTTCCTGCATCTGTTAAGGTCAGGACCTTCTAACAGGGCGACAATGTTGTTCCCACAGCATCAAGGCTTGACAATGAAACAAAAACTAGGAAATGTGATATTTACACTGCCTGAACACAGTGAAAGGTTATGATGTGGTTTTCATGGTTTTTGGGGTTTGAAATTCCAACAATTACTTGTTATTAATTACTAATTGTTGGACTTACAACAGTGACACAATCCCTCTCATCAGCAACATGGTTCCAGGATTTAAAAAAATAACTTTGAATTTCAATTAATTTGACCACAGAACAGTTTTCCACCTTTCCTCAGTCCAATAATGTTACAGACCTGTCAGTTCACCTAATTAGCTGCAACATGTTCCTCGAGTTGTTTCAATACCATTTACTTTACAAGCTTTTTGTTAATATCTTCTATGCTCTGTTGTGAATAAAACACAAGTTTAGAGGATGCAAATAATTGCATTCTGTGTAAGGAGGATTTCCTGGGCGGCCGTTCAGTTGTCATCAAGACCAAGAGTCAAAGTAGATGAGGCTGGAGTCAATGAGACTGGAAGCAAGCCTCTTTAGTAGAGAATTTTCTTTAATACATCGTACACCCATTATGGCAGGGCGTACGATTTCACCATTAGCATTTACAATGGCGATGGAGATAGTTATTAGAGCTTCCAAGTGGGTTGTAGGTGGAGAGAGACGACAGGATGGCATGCGCCTTACACCAATTAAGGCCTACATGGATGATATGACGTTGGTGACAACAGCAGTGCGATGTATGAGGAGAATACTTGAAAGACTTAATAAAAATCTAAAGTGGGCTGGTAAGAAAATCAAACCTATTAAGTCTAGAAGTATCTCAGTAAGTAGAGAGAAATTAAGTGATAGAAAGTTTATAATAGATGAACAAAAAATTCCAATAATTAGGGAACAAGCAGTAAAGAGTTTAGATAGGTGGTACCAGGCCACTTACATGATAGAGAGCAGGTAGTGCAGTTTCGGAAAGATGTTGCCGAGGGACTGGATAGAATAGATCAATCAGGGCTTCCAGGAAAGTTTAAGCTGTAGTGTCTGCAGTTTGGATTGTTTCCTTGGTTGATGTGGCCACTGTTTGTGTATGAGATTCCATTATCTGCTGCAGAAAAAATGGAAAGATTAGTTAGCTTTTACATTAGGAAGTGACTAGGTGTTCCTAGATGCTTAAGTACTGTGGCACTGTATGGGAAAGGCATACTATAGCTCCTAGTATCAAGTCTAGTACAGGAGTTTAAATGTACTAAAGTTAGGACAGAGCTCCTGTTAGCTAGGAGTAAAGATGTGGTAGTTAGTAAGATGGTTCCAAACCCAACCAGGGGGAGGAAATGGAATCCAAGAATGGCAGCTCAGGAGGCAGAAGCAGCTCTTAGACATACAGAGATTGTGGGTAATATTCAAATAGGCCGGGGAGGCTTGGGGCTTGGCCCAGGCAAACCAGTGTGGAGTGAAGCAAGTCCCAAGGAGAAGAGAAAGCTAGTGGTTGACCAGGTTTGTAGATATAAGGAAATGTTAAGGGGTACAAAGGCAGTGGCTCAGGCTCCTGTGGAGTACGGAGGAAAGGAGTATTAGATTTTTGATAGGGGCAACATATGATGTATTGCCAACCCCCCGGAACCTAAAACTCTGGGTAAATGGAGACCTGTTATGTTCGTTATGTTTAGGTACTGCAACTCGAAGGCACATTTAGTCAGGTTGTAAGGTTAGTCTGTCACAAGGCAACATAACCATTATTAAGAAGCTTAGCTGCAGGTATTCAGTTTGTGGAAATTCAGTTTGTTGAAGAGGGAGAGAAAGTTAATAAGGAGGCAAGGCAGCTTAGACAACGCTTGTGAATGGGAGATGCAGGTAGATTTAGGAGGGAATGTTGTTGTTCCCCAGGAAATAGCCTCTACAAATCTAAGGCTTGACATAGTCATGTGGTCTAGGAGTAGAATGAAAATCTATATCATAGAGCTGACTGTTGCTTGGGAGGAATTAGTGGCAGAAGCATATGAAAGGAAAGGCTTAGTTATGTGGAGTTAGGGACAGAAGCAGAGCAGCGAAGATGGAAAGTTAGGATATGTCCAGTGGAAGTAGGATGTAGAGGATCTGTTGCAAAGTCTGTTGTCTCATTGTTGAAGGAGTTGGGTGTAAGTAGACAGAGTGTGAGGAAAATGGTGAATTAAATGTCTGATGAGGCAGTAAAGTCCAGTCAATGGATTTGGATTAGAAGAGGCAATAGTAGCTGGGGGCCGAGCAGGGGGAGCACTTAGGGTAAACAGATGCTTGGAAGAAGCAAAGAAGAAATCCAGGATATATTTTAGTGGAGGGTGTGACCCATAGACGTATATACATAGATGCAGCATTGACTGCTGCCACTCACTAGAGGGGCGTGCCTACAGGGCGGCCATCTTGGTACAATGCTACTCCTCCTACAGCACATTACATCTATGGAGGAATGGTGTTTCGACACAATAAAAGTGATCACAAATCCCTCAGTTGTCAAGCTATTTTCACAAGGTTTGTTTGTCAAACATCAGACATGACAGACAGACATAGATAGAACAAAAATAACCCAGAAAACATTCAGGTGTATTCAGGTCTTTATTTAAAAAAAACTATATAAAAATATTCCAATTAGTATTTCCATTTTACCAGAGTAGCATTCAAGCCTGTCTTTCAGCTCTTCATTTATGAGGTTTTTCTTTCTCAGATCCTCGAACATATAGAAAAGTGGGAGAAGCAGGCAAAGCATAATTGTGGTCCTAGTGGACAGAGGGATGGAAATATTTTGTGATGTTTATAACTCATCACTCACTGATGTAGCTGGTCCACATTCTTAATTTCATCCCTAACTCTCACTGTTTGCACCCTGGATATGAGCTAAACTGTCTGAGACTAAGTGACAGGGACATAACACACTACAGTATGTTTTATGTGTGTCTAAAATGAGTGGCAGAGAGCAAATGTGATACAGGTTTTAATATGACCAGGGCCTTGCTGCTCTCATGAGTTTGAAAAATATTACATGCAGATACTCACAACATTAGAATGAGGTTCAGCTTCAGGGAAATGCTGAGGCAAGTTCACTGGAAGAAAACCAGCATTTTTAAAATATCCAAGCACCCTGTATCATAGCTACATGTGTGACATTTTTAACAAATCAATACGTTTGGAAATCGGTCCAAAATTCAGCGAATAGTTCTACCTTAAGATTGAGGAATACCTCTTTCCTTCGTCAGTTCATGCACCGATGCCTCTGCTTGCCCTGTATCAAGATGGCGGTGCTTTAGGCATGCCCTTCCACAGTCGATGCGGTGTCTATGTATATATGTCTATGGTGTGGCCCATGTGAGCCTTTTGAAACCAGGTGGCCGTTTTAGGTGAGTTGGCCTGTATGGCCTTGTTTTTTATGGCATTTTTAGTGATTGTAGGACTGTTTAGGTGAGTTTGTCTGCTGAATCTGCTAGTGTGTCTTGTCCTGTCTCCACATCTGGCACCCTCTATAATTTCATTATCCCCTACCCGAACCAGGGTTTGAATCCCATTCCTACATATCTTTACCTCTTCTGTTTCTATCCCCTACCCAAACCAGGGTTAATATCCCCACCTGCTATGACTGGTGTGCAGTTAGTGAGAGGCTGGGGTAGCTTGTGGTTGTGGAAAAAAAAAGATGGTTGTTGTGGTGTGAGGAGCAGTGATGGCTGGCATTAGGGGAGTGACTCTGGGATGCCAGTGATCACTGTCCAGCCTCCTGGAGGTGTCGTTGGCCCAACTAGACGAAAAGGTGAAAGGTGGTTCCCACCTGATGACCCCAATGACATGCTGGTCAACACTGGTCACTGGTCTATATAGGGATTATGGGTAATTATTTACTGAGTCTGGTCCATTTTCTTTTGCAGCACAATTTTCTTTGGGTATTCTTTGAATACGGTGTACACCGGGTCATACAGCTCGCATGCATCAAAGGTAAGACCTCGAAGAAAGAAACCAGGTCCTGTTTATACTTAAGGTACGTGCAAAACTACACGTCTGAATTTAGGTGTTATTTTCTTCATATGGTTTCTCTAAGGAAAGTGCAGACATACTGGTGTCATATGTTTTCTCTGAACACACTAGTTCTCTAAACACAAGGCCATACAGCATCAACCAGGTCTGGCTTCTCCCAAAACATACCATCCATTCTGTCTTTATTAACGTTTTAAACATCAGCCCAAATGATCTGGAACTGGGATTGTGCAAAAAAAAAAAAAAGAGTCAAGAACAGAAACAATCACGAATCTTTCATTCTTTCATTACTGTAGCTCTCTCTCATACCGTGAGGCATTAGATGCACAGGTTAGTAGAATTGGAAAGGTGTAATAACAACAGATAATATGTCATACCGCAAAGTATACATTTTACAGTCGGGATTCAGTGCAGCTTTTATCAGCTATGGCATTAATGGCTGATTTTTTGCAAAAAAAAGAAACCCCTGCAGGATTCTCACAGGCACACAGGCTGAAGCTGGCTTCTGATACTTTATCTTTAGCACAGTTTGCAGTTTTATGGTTACCATGTATCTATACATTCTGTGTCATCCCTCACAGAATATGACCTGTAGGTTATAAGAAGGAAAGGATGTAAAACAAAGTGAGCTGGAGAGCCACTTTACAGAACTAGTGTCTTTCAGTGTCAGTGTACAAATATTTCACAACATTTCGACTTCTACATGTAACTTCTTCCTTATAAGGTAATAATGTAAGCAGCATATGTACTACTGTGATGTGACTGACTGTTTTGTTCTCAAAATAGAAAAAAAAAAGCAATACATGATGTCATGGCACCATCTTGCTCTGCAGTGTAATAATAAACACTGCATCTGATTGATCTTGATACTGTTGCCTTTTTGCACTATTTACAGCGCTGAATTTTACTTCCTCTTCAGTCTGTACAAACGTGAAAAACAGTTGCATATCACAAATTTAACAGGAAATTCTTGGTTGTTTTTTTCTACATTTATTTTGAAGCTAGTAGGACACTTCCAATGACTCGTTCCTTTGGACATTTATAGTATAGTATAGCTAATAATTTCAATTCATATGTGCTATCACAGATTTGCTTTCTACAGGTACAAGAGCAACAGCTAGTTTTGACTCCAGTAAACTACTCCTATCATCTCCTGATCTACACAGAGCTATGGGAGAACCCTCAAGTAAAAGGCAACACTTACTTAAAAAAAAAAAAGTCTGGTTCTTCTGAAGGTGTCTTCCTGTTACAGAGGAGTTGTCTTTTCCACTGTCGACTGCTGCCTGGTGCATGCTTGGTATATTTTAACTGAGGAATGGAGGTGATCTGTTGGGTTCAATAACTGACTCACTTTTATAAGTTGCCAAAGTATAATACTGTGACAATGATTCATACTGCACTGTGTTGATTTGAATCTCACGGAACTGAAAGAAAATGGGCTGAACTGGATTATAATAAATTGGCTTTAATTTGATACAACTGGATTGTATTCATTGGGCTTGTCTACCTTCTCCGTAAAGTGACATCTGTTGTAAACTGGCACTTAACAAACTGAACTGAAGCAATTGCAGAGACCCGAGTCCGATCTCCTCTTCTAACTGTTGGAAATTTGACAGGATTTGAATCAGGACTCTTTATTCTGTGTTGTCAGTAACTGGAAACGTCCCTGAACTTTGGTTTGGTAAATTTGTTTAAACTGTGTGCATGCAGGGCAGCAGGTCACATGCTTTACCAAGAATTAAATTAAAAGTGTTTCTTGTGGTTTCTGAGCTGTGACTTGCTGAATTTGACACCGAGCCTCAAGCTCATGTACACTCCAGCCAATGTAACAAGGCTGTGGATTCCTGCAACAAGAACCATTAAACTGCTTACTTACCATTCAAACAGGTCATAATTGATTAAATATAGAGTACCTGGAGTAAACCCACACGTGTATTGTAAAAATAACATAAACAAACCAAAGGATAAGAAAATGAATTGTTTTTTAAAATATACATTTATTAATTTTGAAATGGCATTTTCAAACAGTTGGGACGGGGTATTTTGTATCACCACGTAGCACCACCTCAACCAAACACCCTGTACACGTTTGGTTGCTGAAGAAACCACAATTAGCTCTGTAAGCAAAATATTTTCCCATTTTTGCTTGTTATTGGATTTCAGCTGCACAACATTTTGAGGCTTCTTTCTTGTATTTTTAATTTGAATAAGCTTCACATGTTTTCAGTAGGTAAAAACTCCACAGAGCCATACTGTTGAAGTGTTAGATGGCGGCATACGTAGCTCCAAAACCTGCTTACATCAGCATTAATGATGACATCATGCATGCTTTAAAACAACACTAGAGAAGTTTGTGAACCTAAAAGCATTATGCTTCTGACTTGTTCTGAGGTAGACAGGCTTTGGTTATGCACATTTCCTGGCTTGACACTACCCTACAGCACCAATGTGCTGAGATACCGCAGTGCAGATACCGGACCACATTGTTTTCCTTTACAGTCACTTGACATTTTTGTGGGCTTTTGCATGTGCAGGGCTCTCATCGAGATTTGTTTTCATTACAGTGGCGTTACATTCCACAACTGTAGGGAGAGCCACAGAGCAAAGAATTTGCCGTATTCTCTAGCGTTACTTTCACGCACCAAAATACCAAAATGTAAGCTGGCTTTTGAACTGTGTTCTGACAACAAACCTGGTGGTTCCCCTCCTCACTGCCGCAACCATAGTCCTCCAAAGAGAATTACTACTTTTGATCGGTTTGTCTTTTAAGTATTTTCAGTTTAAGGCAGATTATGCAGAATATTCCTGAAGAAAAAAAAAATTACCCGAAACAATCCCTCCTATGACTCACTAAAAATGTGTGATAGCGTGTATTCTATAAATACACCTCTCTTTGTCTTAATTTCCCTTGTTTCTTCCCATTTTGATGTGAAACCTTTGGACAGCAGGTGAGCAGGCAACAGCCAACGACAGCAGTATTCTGCACTGAATCCAAACCTTTTTTTAAAGATGGGGTTGTACTTTCACTCAGATGTGCTGTCATATTTCCATGTATCCTCGTTCAGATGGTTTTAATCCCATGCAAATTTATATGTGACATCTTTCATTTTGTCTTTGTAAACGGAGTCAAAGTACTCTGCCTCTGATGCTGTAAGCAGGTTTTTCCAGTCTCCAGCTATTCCTGAAACAATACAAGAGAGGAATTATAAATTGGTTGTAGAATATTTGTGCAACTGTATTCTTTTTAATCAACCATCAAATGCAGTATGTAATATGTGTATACAGTAGCTGTATACTGTTGGTGGTCATTTACAGTTAATTTGATTTCCATTGTTTTAATTTTTAAAGAAAAAAACATTTAGCCAAAAACAACATTTCATGTTATTAGCTGAAACTTACCTTTTCTGAAGAACTCAGACTTGGTCTGGTCCATGATTTCACGAGGAACTACTGAGTAGTTGGACATGTTGTTTTGCTTCATGTTCTCGAACAAACATCGGTCTGCGATCTTCTCTATCACCTCAGCATCCAAAGATTTCTCCAAGAACTGAGTGATTCTGGTCACAGAGTCCTTCAGGTCCTGCACCACAGATCACATGTTCACACAGTTAGTCCCACTGTGTGACTGTATCTTCTTATCAGACTTGTTTCAGAAAAGCATTTAGGTCTCACCATTATCATCTCCTCATAGGAGATGTACATTATGGACTGCTTGTCGTCAGCATTCAGCCAGCTCTTTATGTGATCAAACCAGGAGCCAAACATCACTAAAGGAAAAAAATCTTTTACATCAAATGCTTTCTTCACATCAATCATGATTAAAATTGGTACCAGATGTGAGATATAGTTGACTTGAGGACTGCTGTGACTAGGTGTAATAAATCATAAATGAAGTAATGAGCTAGAACAACCTTGTCCATCGAGGAACTTGCGGAGGAACTCGCCCTTTGTTCCCGGGCTCACCAGGAACGATGCCATCCCGTGATAGTGAAAGGAAGATGTGAACACGTCTTTAGGATTCCTCATGACATAGATCACCTGCAGAGGTTACACGACATCCACTTTGGAAACTCCATTTTCGTTCTCCAAAACTGATACTGAGCTACTCAACATTAAGACTGCTGCACTGCATTTACAGTCCTTAGAAAAACAGTCAAAAAGTGCACCCTCTGTCAGCTGCAAGATTTTATTTTAAACCATCTGGTCCTTGCCAGGTCTTAAAAATAACCTGACCTAACCTAAACTGACCTAACCTAACCTAACCTTAAATAACCTCAAATGATCCATAACACATGACATATTACACTGTGTTAATATTTAAGCTAAAACTAAATCCATCCTTACTGCTTGCAAAGGAATTAAGAGTCTAGGTAGCAGCAAGGTGCTGTGAATCAAATGCACTTGATTAACTGGCCATCAACATGTGTGATGAGCTCTATAAAAGCAAAACAATGTCCTTTCGAGAGATAAGACCAAAGTGGAGATGTTTGGTCATAATGCACAGCAGCACGTTTGGAGGAAACCAAACACAGCATATCAGCACAAACCCCTTATACCAACTGTCAAGCACAGTGGTGGAGGGATGATGATCTGGGCTTTTTTTGCAGCCACAGAACCTAGGGAACCTTGCAGTCATTGAGTCCACCATGAACTCCTCTGTATACCAAAGTATTCTCGAGTCAACTGTAAGGCCATCTGTCTGACAAAGACATTGTGTCCCAATTTGGGTCATGTATCAGGAATATGATCCCAAATACAGACACATTTTTACAACAGAATAGCTTTTATATCTATTACCAGAGGCATCGGTGTGTGCAGAGACATTGCAGGCAATTTCTGTGCCAGAATAGGCCTACAATAGAAAGGTTGGCCTCGATGCAGCAGTTTGCAGGTATTGCAGCCAGTGTGAAGCCGACCTTGGAAATGACTGGAAAGGTGTTTTTGTCATCCTGAGGTTGCTTGCGGACGAAGCAGAAAATAAAGCATTCCTTAATTGTGAAGCCACATATTTTTTCTTTTTTTCTAATATGCCCTTCATTGGTGACTTTGGGTAACCTTTGAGGAAATAAATATGACGTCATCAATTACTTTCAATTAACACTACAGTAGAAAACGGACGTACCCGTGCTTTACTATACTTCTACTTCACGCTACTTCAGAATATAAAAAAAGGGATTTTTACCTTATTACAAATGTCTGACAGCATTAGTTGCTAGTTACTTCCTCAAATTGAGATTTTGTTACAAAACGTATGTAGCGTTTAGAAATATTGTGCAAGTTTTTGTTAAAGATTACTTTCTAGATCAAAGGACAGCTGAAATGGTTTGAATTCAATTGGTTTAATTACTTTTTATTGTTTGTGGCTGTTTCACTCAACAATTTCAACAACTTATTCATAAAGTCTGTCCACACAATGTTGGTTATCAACTATAGACTTAACTATAAAGCTTACAACTCAATCTCCAAAGTGCTTTTAGTATTCAGTCATATCATAGATATTAAAAACATACACTAAATCCATGATGCTCAATGAAATCTATTCCTGTCTGTGGCACATTTACCTTTGGCTTTACTTCAAAGAAAGATGGTGGCATCATGCTGTAGTGGAAGTGCGTTGAAAACATGCGTGGAGATGGTCTTTCTTCAAGGTTTAAAATAGGGGCCCGAACCTCCTCCAGAAAGGGAACACGGTCCCAGTTATGAAGAGTCTCCACAGACTTTGGATCTCCTCCACTTGTGATCAAAGGGATGATCTCCTTCATCCAAGTTGTACCTACACAAAGAGAACCAAATAGTATGAAAAGTATTGGAACAGTAATGACATTTTTCTGTTCATCCTGTTATGTTTTTTCACAAATTAATTAGATCATTTAGACAATAACACCAATGAACCACTGGGTGTACTAAGTACTCCAGAGATACAGTTACTTTGGGGATAAAGAGCAATGCACGTGTGCAATTCTCACATAAATATTTGTATTTGCCATAAATCCATTAAATGTTTTGAAATGTCTGACAGAAAAATCAGTATAACTTTTGTAAATAGATGGAAGAATATTAGCTGATGCAAGTCCATTCGAAATAACCAAAACATATCACCAGAAAATACTTCTATAATCCATTTTCACATGACATGCCCTAAGTGATTCATACTTCATGCCCAAAGTCATTAGCTTGGTGGAGGACACTGTGGAGGGGATGTTTATTGTTGTAGTGGCTGTAGCTCAGGAGGAAGAGCAGTCGCCCACCAATCGGAAGGTCGGTGGTTCGGCTCTGGCTACATGTTGAAGCGTCCTTGGGCAAGACACTGAACCCCACGTTGCCTCCTGATGTATCCATCAGGGTATGAATGTGTTTATGAATGATTAGAAAGCACGTAGTTATGTGTGAATGCGGCATGCAGTGAAGCACTTTGAATGGTCCATTAGACTAGAATTTACCATTTGTTCACCAAAACAGAATATAATTTCCTCCTTTAACGTTGCATACGTCTCGCCCTCTGTCTACTACAGAACTGGCCTTTTTTACCAGTTTGTCCAGGCGTCTACAGTTCTTGTCTGTAGTACAACTCCCCCAGCAGACAACAGCATAGAACAGTGCACTCTCAATGATAGTGTGATAAAAAATGCATATCATATCACTACAGGCATTGAAGGACCTGAGCCGTCTCAGGAAGAGCTTCTGTACATTGCTTCTATGTTGGCAGACCACTCCAGTTGATTATCCAGCAACAACCCCAGGTCCTTCTAGTCCGACTCGGACTCTGAGAACCTCAGGGAGGGGTTTCCTGCTAGTGCCCAGAGTCAGGACTAAACAAAGTGAGGTTTCAGTTTTAAAATCTGGAACAGTCTTCCAGAAGATGTGAGACATGCCTCAACTCTGACAATGTTTAAATCCAGGCTGAAAACAGTTCTACTTAGCTGTGCATATGACAACTGAAAGTATTTTATCTGCATTCTTCGCTTTTAATTTAATTAATTAATGATTATTTTTATGTTTTTTGGAATGATTTTATTTGCCTTCTTGTGATTTTATGTAGCTGTAAAGCTCTTTGAATTGCCTTGTGTATGAATTGTGCTCTTCAAATAAACTTGCCTCGCCTTGAACAGTCTCTATCTCTCCTCTATTAATGCAGACTGACTGGTGTTGAGTTTTAGATCTTCTGAAGTCCACCACCAGCTCTTTGGTCTTGGTAGTGTCCAGGAGCAGACAGTTCTTTTTGGTCCAGCCATTGAAGGACTCAACAACGTCCCTGTACTGTCACAGGACGACCTGTGTGTAACAACTATGTGGGATTCAAAAGCACCTCTTCAACTTCATCTTGAGTTAGGAGAAAATTCCAGTAGAAGACACCCTGCCTTGTTCCAGTACCTAAAATGTCTCATCCATCTGTCCTCAGTGACTACAGACCATTTGTTCTAATACCCTGCATCATAAAAGAACAAAAGTCCTGGAGTAAATGTTATTGGCTGACCTGAGTAAGCAAGTGAACACCTTTCAAGACCCTATCTGCTTGCTTCAGCGAGCCAATCTTCGTATGGACAAACAGGCAGCATTGTTAGGATCATGTTCTTTGATTTCTCTAGTGTTTTTAATACAATTCAGCCTGTACTGTTATGTGAGAAGTAATAGAGGTGGATGCATCCACAATCAGCTGGATTACTGACTACTTTACAAACAGACCAAAGTTTGAGACTGAAGGGCTGTGAGTCTGAGAGGGTGGTCAGCAGCACAGGAGCATCATAGGGGACTATACTCTTTCCATTTCTCTTAACCCTACATTTCAGATTTCCTCTCAGTCCTGTCACTCCAGAAATATTTTGCAGTTGCTGGGTGTATCTGATGGACAGAGTACAATAAACAGATAATCACTTTGTGGCATGGCGTGGGACCAAACCATTTTTTAAGGAAGTTTAGGTCCTTTCAGCAAAATGCTGCAATCTTCTATATTCTGTGGTGGGACGTCAGCATGAGAGCCAGTGACACAGCATCTAATTTGTTCATAGCCCAAAGAAACTGAACAAACTTATAAAGAAGTCTGAATCTGTGCTGGGGACCACAATGGAGCCCCTGGGGCTGATTATGCAAAGACAAATGTTTCAAAAGCTGCTCAACATAACAGACATTGCTGCACACTGTCTACATAATAGTTACTAAATAGCATAGTGTGTTCAGTCAAAGGCTTTTTCAGCCCTGCTGCAACAGAGAACATGACATGACATTTCTCCCCACAGCAATAACTCTACACAATTAACCTTTTACAATGACTAATGACTGATATCTGTTACTGATTCTTTATGCAGCAAAATTATTTCCTTTTTGGGAGAACAAAATATCCTTCAATTCAATTCGATTTAATTTAATTCAGCGTCTCTGACCATGATTCATATTCTAATAACTATTTCAAATGGGAACAAACAAGAAAATGAAGAAAACAAGCAACAGAAGATTTCAGTACAGAGAGATATTCCAATGTGTGAAAATCAGATCATGTAAAAGAATGCCTTGATCAGCAAATCTGTGATAAAACTGAAGCAACATATTGTATAACAGCTTCAAGAAGACTAATCCTTTCATAACATCAAAAGTCCTCAATTGTGTTCTACAAAGAGGGACGATTTTGTGCAAAACAAGTAAAAGGAAATGCAAATTAGCAGCAGAATTTGAATATCTGCAGAAAGAATGACACTTTTTTTTGTAAAATTGTAATCATAACTGGGCACCGTCTGGAAAAATGTAGTCATGGGACTTCAAACAAGCATGGGTCAAAACATGATGAGTCCAAAATAAATAAATAAGATAAAAAAAATAAAAATAAAATAGTATTTGTGCAACTTAAGCAGCCTTCCATAGTTTGTCATGTTTACTTTTTTTAAATGGCCACGTACTTCGTTGAAAAAAGACGCTGGTGCTTCGGAAATAAATAAAATAATTTAATTGATCCGAAGCGGGGTTTTTTCCCCTCTTTTTTTCTTCTTCCTCTTCTTCTTCTTCTCTGACCGGACCGGACCCCTCTCTGTCTTGTAACAGGCACACCGGGAATCCTGCCGACATCGCGATTTGGCTGAGGTGATGAGGGGCAAAAATATCTCTGCTCACGATGAATATGCTGCACGAAATACCACCAAACTCGAATTGGTAACTCTGTGTGCATGTCGGACGCACGACGAATATCTTTTAAGATGGATACGTGGAGAACATTCCTACTCACCGGACTTGGGATAGGTTACAGTGACAATATCATCCGGGCGAAATGTAAACTCTTCATAGTACTTGAGACTTTCCGGACTATGTATAACTGAAGGCAGATAAACGCCTTTGTAGGGCATGTATAACTCTGCTTCTGTCATGGTTTAAAGCTGTCACCAGCTGGAGCTCCTCTCTACTGAAAACTGTCGGACTTTGAACGTTGCTCATAGTCTGACACAGTTGGAGGCTACATGTTTAGTCTCTTCCGGTCTTTTTAACTCTTTGCCTGCAGCAAACGTAGTGTGAACATATCCTCATTCCAGCAAGGGTAAACGGTAAGACAGCACCCAAAAAAAGTGTGAGGCACCCTTAAAAGATTAGCATCTAACTGTATTAGAAGCAAAGTGCCAAAAGAAAAGCTGTGTACTGCAGAGAACAATAGCATGAATATACTACACAAGCCAAGTGTTACCCAGATGTAGGTTTTTAGAGTTTTAAGAAAGAAAGTGTTGAGAACTCCTCTTTTTTTTTTTTTGGTATTTTGCTCCCACACATGAGCATATAGTTCTCCAGGGTTTCTGAAGGTGTTTCAAAGTTGTTGTTTTTTTTTTTGGACATTGGCTGCTTTTTCACTCATTTTCAGTCAAATCAAATTTGATTTATATGGCACCTTTCATACTTTAAAAGCAACACAAAGTGCCTCACAGAGGCTACAAAACAACCATGATAGAACATACCAACCCTCCCACCCCCATGAATACCCAGAGAGACACGGAGACAAACAGACACACACACACATGCACAAATACACTGAAACAGTCCCGACCCGGACAGACGAGAGGCCCCACACCAAGGTGCAGAGTCCTCCAGCCACCCGGGCCAGAGCAGTCCACAGGACAGCACCCCCCTCAGTGGACCAAAAGCAGCTCCCAGTGTGGTAGACCCCCATGAGGAAACACTGGAGCTAAAAACTAAAACAGCAAAATAAGATAAAAAGGTGTAAAATGAACAAAATAGATAAAAGCTTTTCAGCTCATATAGTTAAAATGTCTAACTAAAACATGGAGTTTAAAACATATTAAAATTATATAGAACAAAAATTAAATATGATTAAAAAAAAACGTTTGAATAAAAGGAATAAAGAAAATCAATAAAATTAAATAAAAGCCTGATTTAAAAGGTGAGTCTTGAGGCTGTCCCACAATCGGGGGCCATAATAACAAAAAGTGGGTTGATGTGGTGAAAGTAAGTCTGATAAATAAGAAGGCCCAAGACCGTTAAGACATCTAAAAACCAGTTAAAGAACCTTGAAATTGGGTCTGGTCTCTTGCCCTGACCATTTTCAGAGGAATATGTTTTTTGTTTATTAAGCCACTTGACACTGATAAGAGCCAATCAAGCATAAAAAAGGCACCTAACTAACTATTCATACATGCATACATATTTGTACAAATGTAATTTCTTCATATTATCCTTTCAAGGAGACAGACTTTTTTCTTTGGGCGTTGGCTGCTTTTTCACTGATATTCAGTCCAGTCAGTCCTACCTGACAAGTGAATCATTAAAACATAAAAAAGACCCCTAACTCAAGGGATGACCCAGTGTTATTTCTACACATAACAGACAACTTAGCAAAGAACTCAAAGAGCTTTTAGCTGAAACTAGGGAAATCTCAAAGCCTCATCAGAAAAGGTGGCTGTCACGAAGCCATTCTTAAGGAAGGGTAACAGGGAGATTAGGCTGACAAATACCAGTTTGTGTTTAATGAGAAAGGCTTGTCAAACTTAATCAAAAAATGTTTTTTCAGTCACACTGAAAAGCACTGAGCTATGCTTAATTTTTTATAAATCTAAAATGTACCCAAAATAACTAAGTGACAGCCCTCTGAGTCACTGCCCACATCTTGAATTAACTGAAATAAATAACATCCATAAAAAGACACAACTCAGAACTATGTTCTGTGTTCGAGCCACTAGGTGGCGTGGAAGACAGGGATACAGTTACCAAGGTTACCTCTAATCCCATTTCCTTTGACCATTCTTGCTGCTAGTCATGTGCTTTAAATAATCAGATGAGCCTTGCAGTGGTGTGTTGACTGTTGGATGAAAACTTTTACATGGATCTGTTGGGGTTGGATGGTGATCCTGAGGCAGAAATTCTATTCTTTATCCTTTGTTAAGAACCACCAGAACTAGAATTGTTATAATTCTCTAAAGAGTCAAAGAAGGACCTGTATCAGAAGGCTTTCAAGAGAGCATCAGTGACTGGTGTGCAGGAGTACTCGTTGTTCAGGGTGTTGGTGCCAGGATCTTCTCCCTGGAGGAAGCTGGAGGCCCCCGTACAAACCTTCTATAATTAAAGCTACTGCAGATCTCAAGGGCAGGTGCATGGGGTGCATGGGGCCATGTTGCAGTACATAAAGACGTGTGGTTCATAGACCATAAAGCAGGAATTAATTGTGAGTTTTGCCAAGTTAAGGAAGCCTTGCCACCCCTTTGGCTCAGCTGCCCCAGACTGGGTCGAGGTCAAAGTTACTTTAGTAGTTAGGATTACGATCGGGAGAAATGTGTCCTGGGTCAGGGACATTTCTGCCCAAGAATCACAGGTGTAGAGCACAATAGAACTTTTCATTATATGAAGTGTGGCCTTCAACAGTGTGGTTATAGATGATTTTGCCAGTATTAAAGCATATCCAGTCTATAATCCATGTTTAAAATAATGTTGATTTAGGAGACTCTGGTTATATCTTAAGAGTTTAAGAATTACAGTGATCTTTGCCATGAGATCATGGGCATGCCTTTGCATGTCCTTTTAATTAAAGCATTTTAAGCTTGTCATGACTTGCCAGATGCCCGACATCTCGGTAAATGACAACATGACTTGACGTGTTATAGCTATGCTGTGTCATGACGGCAGTCTCCAGGATGTCAAGTTATACAGAGTATAATGTATGTAGTAACATATTGTCACCCTCTTAGAATAATGACCTAAGTAATTTTTTTGCCTTAATCATCTCCTCATGATGCTGGCCACCTCTGGTAAAATGGCCTACATCCTCAGTTGAACATATATTGTGATTCTACACCTGTGGTATAATGGGCTATGTCAAGAGTGTGACTTAGGCTGTTTTCTTTTCTTTGCCTAAGTCAAAAGGTAAAATGTTAATTAGGCAATTTTACAAGCTTTTCAAGATGGCTGCTGATTCAAGAAAAATGAATACCTACCAAGTTGCTGAAGTTATTTCCATTATTCAGGGCTCATCCCCTACTGGTAAGTGATGAGGTTTACTATAATATGGGCTAGGCTATAAATATTGCAGTTTTTCATTTTTATCCTGCATTTTAGTCAGTAAAATAGCTAAGTCCGTAAAACTAGCATTTAGCTAGTTTTGGCTCCAGTTTTGGGGGCAGTCTTTTCAAACAATATTTAATCCACAGTTTTGTCTAATCTTTGCCCATAATCTGATTAAAAAAGACTTGAATTTTGTTTTTCAATCTAACAGCTAGAAATGATGTGTTGAACTAAATAATTACAAAGGATCCTTATCACTTTTGTGCTTTTATGTAATGAAAATCTAATTTTAACTTAATATCAGTAATCATAACCACATTTGACCGATATTGTAGAATGCCTGTTGCACAGTGGAGACACTGATTGTGCACACCACTTTGGAAATCCCTAATGTTGCTTAGTAAAAATGATCACACATTCATAACTGTACACCTAAAATGGATGAAATGGTTTTCTTTTTTGGTAGGAGATGAACTTGACAATATTGATACTGATCAGGCCTCATCAGGTGAAAGTGGAAGTGTCAATGAAGAGATAAAGCCCCATGTACCAAGCCAAGACTCTGTTTCAGATGGAGCACAAAACACCTTAAACACTCCCTCTGATGCCAAATGCCAAGCAGAAACATCATGAAGAGGACATGTCTGATGATTATCTCATTGGTGATCCAGACTATACCCCACCCTGTGATGAGTCCTCTGCTCCTGAAATGAATGGATGTTGATTTAAACAATATGGTCAAAAGGAAGAGAGACAAACGCCTTAGTCCAACAACATGGAAGTTACATGAATCCAAGGTGAAACATCTTGAAGTGATAGCATAGAAGAGCAAGGGTGGCAAAGAAATAAGTTCAAAGAATATGGGTCCTTCCTGCAACTCGAAGTTCTGTCAGCGAGTCTCAACTCGAGACTGCCAAGTCATCACAGAAGAGCAGCGGCAGTGGATTTTTAAGAAGGTTTGGGCAATGAACACCTGGGAAGAACGTTGGTTGTACATCACCGCTTTGGTCAAAAGGGTTAACATAAAGCAAAAGAACGTTGCTGAGGGATCCCGACGTAATTCATCATTGTCCTACCACCTGAAGCTTCAAGATGGAACAAGTCTCAAAGTGTGCAACTTTGAGACTTGTTTCCTCTACTCTGGGTCTCCCTGAAAGAATCATTACACACTGGCTGAACAAAGGCATCATCGACCAAGATGAATAAGCGGCAACACCGCTGTGTTCTGGACTTTAGAGTGGCAAGCATGCAAAGCTAGAAGCTGATGTCAAGGATTTCCTTAAGGACTGGCTGAGGGACCTGCCCACGTTGATTCACACTACTGCAGAAGCAAAGAGACCCACAACGAAGTTCTTGCATCCAGGCACAACCATCTCCCAACTACATTGTGAATATCAACAGGCAGCTGCAGCCACTGAAGTGAGGGCCGTTGAAACATGATATTTCACAGATGTGTTCCATGAAGAAAACAATTCCGTATTCATTTCCACGAAAAGATCAGTGTGATGTTTGTGTTTCATTTAAGCATGGGACTATCAACAAGGCTGAATATGAAGCACATGTCACCCAGAAAGATGAAGGAAGGCAAAAGAAATCACATGACAAGGATTCTGCAAACAATGAGAAGTCCATTTGGACAATGGACTTGCAAGCTGTGCTGCTGTGTCCAAAAACCCAAGCCTGTATTACAAAACAAAGCTCCAAATCCATAACTTTACCCTCTTCTACTTAAGATCAACTACAGCTACAAATGTACTGCTACATTTGGGATGAATATGAGGGCGACCTGAGTAGTGAGGAATTTGCACACCTTCAATATCACCATTTTGTAGGTGTGATCAATAATAATCCAGATCTCAAGGAGATCATAGTGTGGAGCGACGGTTGCGGTTATCATGTGGGGCAAATGCATTTGTCTGAGCTTGAAAGGAAATATGGGGCGCTAATAACTCAGAAATACCTTGTTGCTGGGCACAGACAAATGCAGTGTGGTGGCATGCGTAGGACTGTTGAACGTAAAATGGTTACGATATCTTCACCCCAAGAGACTATGTCATCATACTTCAGGCATGATGATTTCCTGAAAATGGATGGATCTTACTTCAATAGCATCAGACCCGGCAAAAAAGCTGGAGATCCAACTGTCCACAACTTGCGGGCTCTTCAGTTTAGCAGTGAAGGCAAAGTCCATTTCAAGCTGTCCTTCTCGGACGACTCTGCTTGGGAAGCACTGCCACAAAGGCTACTGGAGCCAAATGAACCAATAACATGGGGAAGAATGTCTCCATGTGCTCTGCCCATCAAGGAAAGAAAGTTCCAGGACCTCCAGTCAATGAAACGAATCATGTCCATCAAGTGTCATAAATAGGCATCATTCAAGAACCCTGCTAAGAAAAGCTAGAGGGGGAAGTGGAAAGATGTACATTTACCCACAGCAATATGTTTAGTTAGTTTGTTAGTAAAGTTTTATTGTTGAATGTGAAGAGTTTAAAGTTGCTTAAGTCCCAAAGGTATGGTCCAAAATTTGCTGAAGTCATTTATTCCTGTTAATTTACACAATTGACAGACATTGTTATTAATGTGTCAATAGCAATCTATTGTCATAACCTTTTTGAGTGAGATTATTAATAAATGTCATATACTCAATATTTGGTTCAGATTTTTGTGTTTTCTGAAAAACTTTAAAAAATGACTCAGGCCATTATTTTAAGAGGATATGGAACACATGAGATATGTTGTAATGACTGGCTGAGTTATTCAATCGCTTTCCTGTGAGAGCAAGATGATTGATGACACATGAATCATGTTCAGTCTAGAGTCAAATTTGTTTGAGTATGACTAAAAGTAAACACAGAAATTACAGTATTCTATCTGATTTTTGTTTAAAATTGAAATTCCATTGTGGATTAATGTTTTAACATGTTAAAATATGACAATTGGAATGTGTTTGGTTAACACTGTTTATGCATTTGACAGAACCTTTTGCCCAAAGCAACCTACACTGGTAGGGTAAGGGGGTGTTGCCTGAGGACAAGGAGGTTGTACTTTTCATGCAGGGGATTTGAACCCAGCTCACCCACATGGAAGATATCAATCCTACCACTACGCTATCCAATCCATCACTGTTTCAACATGCTGCCCACGCACTTGTTTTTACTGAAGAGAACAGGGCGGGGAGCCCTATACAGTAAATGAACCGTCACATGCTGCCAAAGGATCATGATGTACTATTATGAACTTGAGTGTATATGATGTATAATGACAAAAATATACAGAAGTTGTCTTTGGGGAAAGACTGCCAGGAAAAATGGGAGTGGAGAGAGCCCCTGAAGGGGATTTTACAGTGTTACAAATGTTGAGTTTAGGTTAAGGAGAAATCTACTTTCTGACATGCTGCCTGCATCTCTTGCACTTTAAAAAAAAATGTTATGTGGCTTTAGAGTGAAACACAGATAATAACACCAGCAAGACAATATATCAATCATATTGTAAAATTGTAATGGTTGTTTTTCCATTTCTAAATGAAACCTGATTTTTTAAGGCATTAAGGGCAATTTTGTATTATTACTATTATTATTACAGTAAACTCTTGTGAAAGGTCTTTCATTTCACCTTTATTAGACTATATGTTGAGCAAAAAAAATATGAACTAAATCTAATTTGTTTGAATTTTAAATCAAGGCGAAAACATATTAAATGCCTTTTAAGTCCTAATGCTTCAAAAATATCGTTTTAATGTTAAGTCTACCAAAATGTAGCTTTCACTGAGTTTTTAAATGGCGGACATCAGTTATTGTGGAATCTATGATGTTTCAGTGTTGCCTATAGAAAGAACTGTGGTCGGGTTATCTGAAAGATGGTCCAAAGGTTGTGGCTGGTGGAGATTGATAATGTAGTTAGCAAATTAGATATTCTAGACAGTCAATTTATGTGTTTCAGTGAGACTCAAATGCAAAATTTCTAAATGATTGGTTGGAAAAGTTGGAAAAAAAGTTGGCAGTTGGAAAAAAACGGTCACTTATAGACACAACTCACAACAAACACAACTCTTGTAGAAACTCCTCCCCTCATAGGACAGTTCGCACAAGGCAGCTAACCACATTTATTTTTTCTTATTTCAGTCCATTCCATTTTCTTTTTTATTTAAAAATGAAAGTGCTGACTGATGATGCAGAGCCTGATGATAAAAAAAAGTGTAATTGCTCAAATATTTAGGGTTCTCGATATAAAACTGTAGGGCTATGACAGGTAAAAGTATTTTCAAAGATTAGAACCACTTACGTTCGTATTTTTAGACATTTTTGTGTCACCATATTTCAGAATGAGGACACAGTATACCTGCAAGTGCGATTTGAATAGCCCCGTCATTTTATATGTTGTGACACGTCACAAAACAATGTTTGAACTGAGTGAGAGTTTAGAGGAATGTTATTCTTTTCTTTTGTTTTTTTTATTTGTTGTTGTTTTTAAGTCATTAGCATGCTCCTGTATTAGCTTGGTTAGCTAATGCTGGCAAAATACTGTACATCAGCCATCAATTAAAAAGATGCAAATATATAGGAGTAAGGCTTAAGAATTATGTTGAAAAAAATGACAACAACACCAAAAATAAATAAAGAATGTACAATATAGCATCAGCTAATTGGGTCAGCTAAATCAGCAACATATAGTTGACGCTTGCGTAAAACCAGGATATAATACATACATATTGTTGAAAAAGTAAAAATATGCATAAAATCTTTTCCAACATTTAAAAGGATGCCATGCTTGAATTGAGTACAGGATAGAAAACAAAAGTGCTAGCACTAGCATTAGCTGCCACACCTGTGGTAACATAAAAAAAGTTTAAATTGAAGGGCTTCCTGTTTAGTAATGTTTACAATCTGTGTTAATCACAATTATCCTTCAATTCACTTGATTTCTATCAGATATGTGTTTTGTTAAATAAAAAAATGAAAGAAAAAAAACAGTAAAATTGTGACATGTTTTTATGGTTTGACATAAATCAGCACGCATCCAATCACTGGATCCACATGATGAATAATAAAAGTATAAAAATCAAGCACTAAAGCAACAACAGAGCAATTTTAAACTTGCACGTGTCTCGTCAATGATGCGTCCAGCGGTCATCCTTTGTTTTCTGGTAGATCTGCAGTGTGGTAGCATCCTTAAAAGTGTTATGGTACATTTCGGCACTGTCCCATGTGTGTTGTTGTGTGTGACTTCTGGCTTCCTCTTGTGGTGATGTTAAGAATTGTTGCATCGAGGACTTTTGAGTTTAAGTTCCAATGAGAACTGAACTGAATAGTGGTGTTGATAAAGCAAATGACAGCCCTGAGGTTTGAATCCAACCTCAATCCAACAACAGCCAAGGCATTTAGAGTGGTCTAAGGAATACTATATACCATTTGACGTTCAAAACACATCATTTACTGGAAAGCAGTATAACAAAAACGTCAGTACTATCACGAAGCTGCAAAACTATGCCGAGCATCTTAAACTATAGCTCAATCATAGTGCATTTTTGTCCTTTAAACATCACCCATACCCTCAACTTGAATGTTCATCGATCTCTCAAAGCCAAATTTCGTGCTGATGGTGCATCAAAAATCTCTCAAAAAATGCAGTATCAGCATTCAGTCTGTACAGCTGTAGTCATGCAGTGTGATCTGGCCACCAGTAACCTCAGTCTGTCGCCTGATGACTGGATCAGCTCCCTTCCGCTGATGGAGGCAAAGAGTTGGACATGTGCTGTAAGTAAATCTGTTCAATCAAAATTTAAAAGTGAAATATGAGCCATTGCGGGATTTCTCACCTCTGGTAATCCAGTCCAAGCAGACTGACTCCATTAACAGCCAGGATCCTGTCGCCTGGTTCCAGCTTCTCACACTGGGCTGCAGGAGAGTCTGGGACCACTGCACGGATGAAGATGCCCTTCACCTTCAAGGACGTGGCCTGGGACATGTTGTGAGAACGTCAAATTCTCAGTCAGGCTCAGATATGACAGCTCCTCACTGTAAAGTTTATTTAGCTGTCCCTCTGATGTCAGAGGGATAAATAAAAGTTGTTGTTCTTTTTCAACATTTTGTTTCTTACAGGATGATGTTACCATGATGAAATTAAAGAATAATTTCTATACTCGTAGAGCCCCTTTCAGGTCACAGATACAAAGCATTTCCCAACAGCAAAAATTAAAACAGGATCAAATAAAAAGGGATAAAGAGAAAAAGTCAAAGTAAAAATGAAGAACACAAGAGTAAGAAATTATTAGAGTGGCTTATTAGCTATACATCACAGAAGTTTATTTTGTAACTCCCCTTTCTAGGCACTGGTCTTTTTCTGGATACAGTAAAATAAATAAATCATCATCTGATGCTGAAGAGAAAATGTGGTATTTTGGCTGGTTTAAATTGGATTCAAACTTGACTATTTGAAGGTCTAAAGTTCTTAAAGGATAGCCATCTTTCACCAGGAAAAGATTTTATCAGCTGCTGGTGTTCTTTGTGTTTAGCTTAAGTTCCTGTTCACTCACCCTTGTGTCTACCAGAGCCAGACCAAGTCCTCTTTCACCTCGCTCCAGCTCCAAGCTAAAAACCTCATCATTACTGTACTCTGCCTCCTCTTCCTGTGCTTCCTCTTCCTCTTGTAGCTCCCCAAGTCTTGTCACACTACTGCAGTCTGATCTCAGTGCAGCCAGACATTCAAACACTAATCCACCTATGGAGGAAAAACAAAAAAAGAGAAAACATTCAGCCTCATTTTTAAAAAGACAAACGAAAGAAGACCATGGGTGTAAATGTGTTCCAACACCTTCACTGTGTGGATCTGCAGCAGAGGCCCAGGGAGCTGTCTCACTGCCACACCTCATCATTTGATGCTGGTCAGCCTTCACCAAATGAACAGGATCTATTGTGTGCGGGCTGTTAGGTGGGGTGAAGAGACATGCGGGGTCCAGAGCTGATCTTGTTACCTCACTGGTCTCTGTGTCTCTGGTCCGCAGCTCAAGATTTAATAGCTTTTGGGACAAAATGTGTGCACCGCCGCAGCTGAACTCTTCCTGTTTGGGTTTAAAGAGAGGAGATGATGGACATAAGACAGCAGACATAGTGGAGGGAGGATATGATTAAGTCATATGACAATGTATTAAAGTTTTCAGAACCGGTGACACCCTTTGACACGGTGGAGGTGGTGACTGAGGGGAGGATGGGAACAAAATTCTCATCCCAAAGGATGAATGAGCTCCACCCTCTGAAGGACAGTCTGAGATCACTGAACAGCTCCTTTCATACTGTTCATGTACATACCACACATTCCCCACTGTGGGACGAATAAAGGTTTGTCTTAAGCAGACGTTACTGTAACATTTAGCTTGTGGTATCATTGCTCTTGCTGCATCAGAGTTCCTCCAGCTGGGCAATAGATTCTCTTGTCAGTGTTTTATTCAGGCAGTTTCCATCAGCCTTGTGCAGCTCACTTTATCAATGTGCCAAGACTGCCACCTTGTGGGTTTTCTTTACCCAAGCAAGTTTTTATGTATTATTTGGTTAATTGCACAGGCGGGAAATAAAAGTGGGTGAAACTTTCGAAACCTCACCCCTACATATTATTACATAGAGAATTACAATAGAAATGGCCTACTGACAATAAGCTTTCTGACTGTTCAAACATGCCTACTCGGATGGAAACATGGTAGATCTTTACCCTTGAGGTCTTCACAAAAATGTAAATGTAAATCTTAGAATTCAGCACCACTTACAGACACGTTTCTACTTAGCTGGATGGGTTTTCAAATATCGTGTGAAAATCAAAAAGTTGAAATGAAATCTTTTGTTTGTACCTGGTGCTCAGCTGTGATATCTAACTGTGAGTCAGAAAGGCTGGAAATAAACTCTCTGAGCTTGTGCAGCTGTTCTCTCAAAGCCGAATCTGTCACTGGTCTCCTGAGCTGAAGCTGGTAACCTTCATCAGGAAGCACCAGAGGATGGTGAGTGTCAAAACTCTCCAGGATATCAGCTGAAGAAAGAAAAGTGCATGGTAAAAATAAAGGAAATGACAGATTAACACTGCTGATCATCACATTCGTAGCGTGACGATCTCTCACCAGTATTTTGTACTGCTGCTCCATCCTGTGCTGATGGAGTCCATGTATGTCTGCAGGGAGATGCTGGGCTGTATAAACTCAGCAGGTGGTTCAGCTGGGCCGGACTCAGGGCAGAGTAGTTAGAACGAAGGGATAACCAAGATGTCTGTATGTGCACACACACATGCACAACAATGGATAAAAATATGCCTGAAGAGCATCAAGATGCCAATAAAACATCAAACTTAACTATGACTGACTTTTTCTTTGTTGTAGCCACATGAACACATTTAAAAAAAATATGTAACAGTATGAATTTATAACATCTTAAAGAAACGATAGCATCTTTGTGACCTCTTCAATGTGACAAGAAATTCATGAGTAAGCCTGCACATGTGCAGGGCTCGAACAGAGATTAGTTTTTTCTTTACACTGATGCCAAAACAACTGTAGAGGGAGCCAGAGAGCAAACAATTTGCCAAATTCTTTAATGTTGCTTTAATGTTCATCTGGAGCATTTCTGTGTGGAGTTAGCATGTTCTCGTTGTGCCCGTGTGGTTTTTGTGCCGGTACTCCCGTTTCCCCTCACAATCCAAAGATGTGTGCGAAGTGGTGAATTTAATCTTATATTGGCCTTCGGGTGACAGTGAGCAGGCATGGTTGTCTGCCTCCATTTGATGGTGTGACCTCTTTCACTCTGTCTCGTCTACTTGTACAAACACATTAGGAAACGGAGGGAAAGCAATGAAACAAAATTTTAAGTGAGAAGTGAACATAGAACGTCTAAACAAGATGAACATTACCTTCGTTTTGATTTGTTGCTGCTGTAACCGTACTCGCTGGTCATTGTAACGTAAAATGTAATGCATCAACAAAATCCCAAGAATCTCAGTTTTTCAATTATATGTCAGCCGATGGTCCGCCGGCAAGCTTTCAAGCTGTTAGAAGCTTAAATGTGCGTACCTTCATCAGGAGACACGGACTGACAACAATTCATTTTTTGCTCCTTTACCTCTCATATTGCATCTGTTAAAATGTTTAAAAATTCCACGATAAAGGGGACACCGGCAAATCTGAAACATGCTAAAGGAGCAATTAGTTTTTTTTTGGTTTGGTTTGTTTTGTTAGGCGGGGTTGAGTAAAGACCTTATGAGTTCTCAGTGCCTTCCTGAAGCAGACAGCGGTAAGAGCGCTCTCTGTTTGGAGAATCAGAAGCTGTCCTGATGGAAAAGTTAAAGCTATAAGCTTTACAGAAAGGGCCAACCATTTAAAACAGTTTTCCTGAATATGCACATGGAATTACCGTTACAGAATGACTGTTTTAATACAAGAGGGAAGTAAGTTATAAGAGGGAAGATCGCCCGATAGTTATTTTTCAGTTTGACTGTAAAGCTAATAGCTCATTAGCTTCTTCACTTCCTGTCACACCTTGCAGTCTTATCTCCAAAATCCATCGCAAAACTATAGATATTTTAGTGTACTCGAGGGAAATTCCAGAGAAGAAAAAAAAAACACTTTAATATGAGTAAACCTGCAGATGTTCTCTTTGTTGCTCGGCTGACAGCTGACTGTTTGATGTAGGCTACGTGTTTATTTGCATACAGAGATCTGATCAACAAGTGGTCACTCAGGAGGTAATGGAACGCCAGGTGCGAACACACATGTTTTGAGCTGTTCACTTGTGAAGGAATCACCCAGGACAAACGTAACCCCTAAGTGTGAGCAGGTTGTTTTCTGTTATTGTTTCACACCTGGTTTCAGCCACTAACTGCCACACATCTGTCATATCAGTCGCCATCTTGGTTAGTCTCTGCCAGTGGTGTGTTTTGTTGGTTTCTTATGAAAATTATTCTTTTTTTTTCTTCACCTGCCAGCCTTCTGTTCATGAGTCTTCATTTGGGTCCTACTATTCTGTTCATCCTGTGAAAGCTTTTTGGAAAAGAACAGGCTTCCTAAGAAAAGGTGTTTCAAGTGATTGGGCAAACCATTGATTATTGTCTAACAAGGGAAATATCTTTTCATCTGAGGACATCGTTCAGCGTTGTTCTTCTTTCACTGAATACATAAATGTCTATAAATGATCCACAGATCCAACTAGAAATCATTTTTATACCGTACAGGATGTGGGACAAATGTTTCTCTTTTATTTTCATTTCTTTATGTAGAATTTTACCTGCAGTAAATTCTTTCTTGGTGTAGCCAACAGGTTGATAGCTGATGAGAGTGTGTGTGTGTGCTCCAAGGCTACTTCTCCCAGTCCAGCTGCATGGGCCCAGTCCAGGAGCAAGTCCAGGTTGGCCCTCATTCGCACGCCTCTGGACCACTGGTAGAAACCTGGCTCTGAGCCTGCATGCACATCAGGAGAGAGTCGTCTTTGAAAAGACTTGATCTGTTCATCATCATTGTTCAGGCTGACAAGTTGGCACTGGGTGCTTTGTAGACTTTCATCAGATTTAGGAACAGGAGGAAAAAGACAGACCTCCTCATGTTTGTTTTTTTTCTTTCGTTTTTTTTGTCCACTGGCTCTGTTACAGACTACTTACGTTTTACTGTGCACCCTTCATACTTCAAAAGTATTACAGAGGAGAGAAGTAGGCAGGTTCTGTAGCAACTGCCAGGCCTCCACAGTACTGTACATGGCCTATTGAGAGCAGGGCTATCAATGCTAAACATGACTATGGGTTTGAGCTCATAGGGGTTTTGAGCTCTTAACTGTAGCTTTGAGTCTCTTGGTTAACAATGTTGGTTCACAATGAAAAAACTGTTAAGAACATGCAATGCACGTCACGGGTCAAAGTATTGTAAGACTGTTTCCATTGTTAAAGCAGGGAAGAACAGAAAAAGGAAGAAAAAAAATCTGTCTGCTTCAATGAACAGCAACAATCATGGGAACTTATTAAGCAACAGATTAGTAAATCAGACCGTAGATCATTGTCACACAGCTAGACTATGTTAAGAGCGTTAAAGCTCTCAGGAATCCTGTCATGAGTGAAAAAACTTGCAGGCAAAATGCAGCTGAAGTTAATCCATAATGAATGAAATGCGGAACTCTCAGTTAGGGTTACAATACACAGTATAAAACCAAAGTGGACCCACTGGAATCTGGGAAACCAAAGATGAGTCACTTACAAGTATCTATCACTCTTTCTTACTCTTCACATTAAAATTCCCAGTCTGTGACAGAACCCTGCAGGAATGGCAAATATGGTTCTATTGATTTGATGAGTGTTTGGTCTGGACATTTGATTTGTGAGCCAGTTTTGTCTTTTGGAACAAACCGAGTTGGAATGAAAGGCGGTTGGATAAGCTGTTACAGTAAACGTACTGTGATACAGCTATCATGTGTTACAAAACAGACATGTCTGATATCAAGTGCTTGTATCTATAGATGCAGTACATACAGTCATGTGAAAAAGAAGATACATTTGCTTTTCTAAAGTTTTACTTTGTAAGACATTTTAAGTCCTTACCAGGTCTTAAAATGTGATAAATACAACCTCAGATGAACAACACATGACTAAAAACTAAAGTCCATTCCATGATTCAAAAGTTTGTAGAGCCACCTTTCGCTGCAATATTTTGAAATAATGTTTCTTTAATGATGTCATCAGTCTCACCATGATTCTTTTCTTTTTCAGACATTCTGTAGATCTGCTGCTGTGTTTGGGATCATTGTCCTGTTTATGATTCAGTTTCAGCCAAGCTTTAGCTGTCCTCACATTTGTCTCTAGAATACTTTGGTATTCATGATGGACTCAATGACTGCAAAGTGCCCAGGTCCTGTGGCTGCAAAACAAGCTCAAATTGCCTGGGACATCCACTCCTGGGAAGACTGAATGTTCTCTCTGGAGAATGATGGACTCCAAATAGTTTGGAAATGGCCTTATAACAGTTTCCAGATTGATGGGCAGCAATCTGCTGCTGCTTCTCTAAGCTCATTGCTGATGTCTTTCCTCCTTGGTATTGTCTTAACACACACCTGAATGCTCCAGACTAACAAAGTGACAAAACTTCTGCTTTTATAGAAATGCTCGCTTGCTGATGATCATTTAATCAAGTGGATTTGATTAGCAGCACCTGGCTGACACTTAGTCTTTTAATTCCTATGCAAGCAGTAAGAGTGGATCTTAAAACTTTAAAACTGATAAAGAAAGAAGCTTCTTTTTCACATGACTATGGTCCTGGTTCAGTGGATAAAGATGGGGTAACTGAGTTTGGCGGATTATAGGAGGGCCAATTAAATCTTCAACTAAAGCTGCACAGTGTTTGCTAGTTTTGAAGGTTAAGCTGTTAGCATACTGCTGGAATCTGGGCTCTGATGCTGGTACCTCTCTCCATGAGGGAGTTGAAGAGTGATGCGTTGATGAAGTAGAAGAGGTAGCCGATGAGCTGAGAAGAAATCTCTGGGTGGACCTGAGTCTCTGAGAGTAGCGTCCAGCTCTCGTTCAGGACCTCCACCACCTGCTGGATCTCCCCAGGGACATGTAGCTCACCACTACCCAAGACCTGAGCACTGTCGCCTGATGCTCGCAAGTCCGAATTCTCCATGAATGGGTTGCAGTCCAGAAGGCCCGGCAGGATTGGGTAAAGGAACTGGTTGGACAGAAAGCAAGCTCATACTGATTAATTTATCCATGAAGAGTTGCAGACTGTTGACCATTCCTGTGGGTTAATTTGAGGTTGGAAAAGTTAACATTATGCGGTGGATGTTCATATCACAGGGATAAACTAAAACATGTAACCCTCCTACTCCGATTTCAGACCACCCATATCACCTCTGCATGTCTGTCGTTCACGCAGCACCATGGCTGATTAATGATTAGTTTGGCACAGCCAGCGGTCGCAGACGTAAAGACAAAGTTTCGAACATTTCCACCCTTTCATCAGAAGGTCTTTTCCTGTTCGTCAGAGAGAGAGCCCGGACAACCACAGCTTTGTTCCAGCTAATTGTACGCAGACATCCCCCTTCCCCTCCAATCTCACTCTTACACCCACAAAGCATCCGAGGCCAGTGCCAGCCATAGATCCGCATTCCTAAAAAAAGCTGAATATGGCTCTGAATGTGGGCTTGGCATGGTTCTGCAACAAGAACTGCTGAGTGAAGAGCACTGAAGGAATCCACCCTGAGCAGATCAGTTACACTTACTGTAAGGCCCCTGAACACAGACAGGAGACCTTAGCAGCCACAGCTCCCATCATGCATAAGACAATAGACTAAACGTTTGGCCAAAGTGTTGCTGGTTGGAAAATGTCGCACAGAGGAAACAAGCCAGCTAGGATTAATTCTCTCAACAGCATCAGATTCAGGGATAACCACATGCATCTGTGGCATGTATTAGTCCAGAGTTTTTTTTAAAAAAACAGTGCATTGTCTGCTTATATGTGCATTCTTTATGACGGACAAGTAAACAGACTGCCCACAAGCCTGTTAAAGTGCGCCTTTATTCATCACTACATGTCTTCTGTTGGAATGGCGACTCACCAGTGGCGCCTTTTGTTTTCAGTACTTTAGCAATAACCTTTAAATCAGATGGACAAGCATGAAATATCTGAATATACACATTTAAGAAACTCATACTAGTTCTGACATGATTTAGATGTGTGAAGATGGAAGACTTCTCGTCTAAACGTCTGTCTTGATGATGAGCTGAGAGAGAGGGAGGGGAAAAAAAGCTGTGTTTTCATATCCCTGCTGACCACACTACAGAAAGTGTTGCCAAAAATCCCTAAATTCTGCAAAGAATTAAGAAAAGAATTGGGTTTTCGTTTGGGTAAAGCTGCAGACTGACTCCTGTGACTTCATGACATTCTTCACGGATCTAAGCTTTCTGTGATGTGACAGTCATGATGGATAACACAAGTGGATTAGCCGGCGGGACTGAGAAAAATTAAGAGTGTGTCAGATGAAAGCAGACTAAATCTGAAAGCCAGACAGTCCAAAGAACAGAAGAAGAGCTTCATCTACCTCCTCATTCAGCCAGCTCCGATGAGCTGAGGCCATTTAGTGTTTGAGATTTTGGCTTGAAAATGACTATCAGAAAGGCTTTGGGATAAGCACAAAGGGGCACAATAAGTCGCCAAAAAAGGTAAGCTAAGTGAGCTGAATGAGCTGGACATCAAATATCACACAGCTCCAAAGTTCAAGCAACAATCATAAACTTTACATTTCCTGATTATTTATGGATTTACTGACAAACCACATCTGGAAGCCATTTGGGTCGTCAGGCTGACTTGCTGAGAGAAGTGAATGCTACATGAGATCAGGTAGTTAGATAACCACATCCCCCTGCACTGAGCAAAAATGTGCTGCCTCAGACTAACAGGACAGCAGCTATTGAGGAATTCCTATAGTTTCCTCTTTAGAAAGTCAGTGAGCTTAGTTGCTTTTTGCATGGGAAACTTATAGTATAAAGAACACTTAAACCTGGTGCATCAGGCACCAAGTCCCTATGAGTTCCAACTGGCCCAACATGTAAGACCTGGGCTTGGCTGCAGCTAACATCGTGGCAGACCACTAATGTTGTCTCGATACTTGACATGTCATAGCCCAGCTCTCTTTAAATGGACACTGCTGGTTTGCATCATCCAGGTCATTGAAAGGGGAGTGTATATCTGACATTCGTCCATCAATCAGCTATTTCTTGTTCAGTTACTGATAGGGGAGGAAGAACTGTTGACAGGGTGCGTTAAAAGTCATTGTATGAACTTAAAGAGGCCAATCTTTCCAAGAGCATTTTTTTGGACGGCATTTTGACACACGCCCACACAGCTCCACTGGAAATTTGTCTGAAACTTTCCTGGGCGCACATCCATGGGTGTGGTGCTGCTTCAGTGAAAATGCACATAACTGGATACTGTGGCCACAAGGAAATATTATTTTCTCTTTCTCAGGGAAAACTGAGAGAACAAAGCACAACATAAACTCAGTTCAAAGATATACAGTAAATGTACTAGTTTATATTCACTTTTAGGAGGCCTTGATATTTTGGGAAAATGGCTAATTCACTTTTTCTACATGGAGCTGGTGAGATGAGATGAGAACGAGCTCACTCTCACGTTAGCTAAGTGCGCTAAGTATGAAGCTAAAAAGCAGACAATGGTTATTAGCTTTGCTTAGCTTAGCATAAAAGCCTCCATTAGCCTCGAAATTTGGAGCGGGGAATTATGTATCACTAGCTGGATTTTTTCACCGACTAGGCCAGTAATTATGAGCAATAGAAACCGATACAGATTCATTAAGCTGCATTTTGTTGATTAAAGCACTGTAGCAACAGAGGCTGAACAATACTACGTGTGTGATAGATTTAATGGGACACAAACAGTTTATTACTGCAGCTACAACCACTTCTTATGTAGCAGGCAAGTTCGGTGGGCTTATCATTGATCCTCTGGATCCTCTGCCTACTGCCATCATTGCTTGGTTTGATATAGTCTTTAGTGTTTGGTTAGAAATGATTTGGTTGAGAAGGGAGGAAATGAAGAAAAGGAAAAGGAGAGAGAAAATGGACCTTAGCAGTAATAACCGATTTGTGCAGCTGAATGCAAGATCTGCTACTTCATAAACCTGGATTGTGCTGAAATCCCGGTAAAATCCAACCCTCCCTTTTTATTTCGCCAGTTTATTAAAGTAAACATATAACAAAACTTCCAAATACCCACTGCATTATCATGTGCTGTGGATTTTAAAAGTCCCTATTGATAAGTTAGATAAAAGATGTATCTCAATCTCAATTTTTCTTTTATTACTTCCGATGCCCATGGACATGTTTAACATTGGTTATGAGGAGCAAAAATGAACCTAGACATGATTTCAGAGACTTATCCTACAATTTGAACATAAAACACTCTCCTGAAGTTAGAATTCAGGGTCTGTGCAGACAAAAGACAGCGTCAGAGAAAGTAGGAAAACAATATTGCACTTCACATTCTTTTTAGGATGCTATTACTCAGATATTATATGTGGCGGAATTAAACTGTTTGCTCCATCCATTAGTTCCAAAACAATTCATATTAATTTCAGCAAATACTTTGCATCCACTTTGGAAACAGGCTTAATTAGCTGAATCAATTTAATTAGCTGATATTTTATGCACTTGACAAGCCTAGAGAGGTTCATTTTGGATTCAGTAGTTATAAATTATGTTTTGGATTAATTTTGTCACCACAGCTAACTAATAATGACCACAAGACACAGACAGTCACAGTGACACACTGTTTTGTGCACTTTCTGCTCGGTTATTACCAACCAACGATGTTGTACTGAGTTCTTTTGGACATTTTAAAAAATGTAAGGATGATTTCCATAGAAAGTCTTGGCTAGCGCCTGCCCTGCTTTCGCCACAATTTTCACAAAATTGGTGTTTCAGCTGCTACTTTAGTACAGAGCAATTAGAATTCAGTTAGCTTACCTTTCCACTGAAGGCAAGCAACCTATTGAAGGTGGAAACAAGACTGATGAGTGCGGTGAAACCTCTTTTCCAAAGCGTGTTGCTGCTCAACTCAACCTGACCCTACATATTTTTGGTGCCAGATAATTGTCTCTACACTGTTTCCCACTTCAGTTCATATGATTTCAGTGCAGGCAGGATACTGCACGGTCAAATTTACACCACCCATGGATTTCTAAAGCAGGGATTTGCAAACCACTTCCTTCTTCTGGGAAGAAGAACATGGTCGTGGCAGAACGTCTGCAGACAGCACTGATCCTGGTTTGTGTACACGTGACACTTCTCTTTGAAACATCAGTGTTTTGGTGCTATCTTTTAGTATTGGCTCAGTTTGCTTGGAGTCTTCATTAAAGTGGCAACTATAAAAGAAACAGCTGCCAGGTACCTTCGACATCAAAAACCATCTACATGGTTTTGTAGAAAAACTCGGAAACTTTGAGACATGTAGGATTGAGACGTAGGATTGAATAGAAAAGAGCTCACAAAGGTAAATAAGAATAAAAAGGCTGTAGGGTCTGAAAGATGAAACTACAACCTGAAAAACGCAAGGAAACTGTCAAGCTGAGAGAAACTGCTGAGTCACTGATACTTCTATGTGAAGTTATTACTTGCAGCAATGTAATGACTTATAATCATTTGATGCACTGATAACCTGAAAATATTTTTACTGGCTGAGTATCAACTGTTCTTTTTGTGAACTTTCAGTGTTTTACGTATGAAACCACAACCAGCTGAAAATCAGTCAAACACGGAGCCGCTATGTGCCAGAGGAATTACTCTGTGATTTTTGACTGGTGTACAAACGTGCCATCTGGCTGTTATGTTACTCTCGCTTAGTGGCACGGTACTTAACAACCTGTTCAACAGATGACTTACGAGGAGACGGTGCCTGAAAGAAGGACCAGTACCAACTGTCTGTGGCCGAGCTGCAGTTGTAAGTCAATTGAAATAAAACTGCCAGTCAAATATTTTTCTATATGTTTGGTGTGCGGTAGTCTGAGCTTAGTTGTGTGCTTGTGCATGCCGCTGTGAGCTCATTGGCTTTTTCACTTTATTCTCTGGTTATATTGTGCTTGAAGCATTATTGAGGACGACTGATCTAAAACTGACCCTGCAGCAGAGAGACAGGTGTCACCTTGTAAGAAAACCTGTTTTGTTGCCTTTTGAGAGCAAAATCTCTTGTATTTCAGTGACTGACTACTATTCAACTAATCAGCTAAAAATAAAAAAGCTACATTGCGAAGTTTCCTCCGGTATGAATAGTATTCATCCTCCACCAACACTTACACACAGACGCACAAAGGCCCTCGGTGTCCTGTCTCTCCTCCAAGTCACAATGACCCCAGTGTGGTCTGGTAATGTGGCCGCTCAGTCTATTAGAAAGCTGTCAGAGTGGCTAACTAGACTCTTTATTCTCAGTCCATCTCTGATTATTTTCCTTTCTTAAGCTGCACATCTCAATCATCAGTGAGTGAACAGATGAAGCTGTTACAGATTCAAACTCCACTGGCCAAAATGTTCTCTTTATGCCAAAGTAAGGTAGTTTAGCTTCATGTGCAAGGCAGCAAATATAACCAATTCTTGAGATTTTTTTTTTTTATTATCTCCAAACAAATGAATCTAGAGAAGTAAAGCACAATCATCTGTTACCTTGGTAATGTAGTAGACACACTGCTGGAAGGCAAGCATGATGACTTCCTCCAGGACAGCCATCGTCTCCTCGCTGGCTGAGCGGACACAGGACAGACGAAGCTCCAACAGCACTGAAAAGAATATTCCCAAATACGTTTGTATCTAAAAAAATTACAATATGTGAGTTTAAAATGTGGACTGTGATTAAAGTTAGGCTAAAAAACTTGAAGCCTGACTGATGAATTAGTTGGGAAGTAGTACTGGCCAATAACAGATATATTGTGTTTTGGTAAAAATGCTGCTGTTATTTGTACAAGAATAAACTTTTTTGGTTTATTTTACATGTTGCAGGAAAAAATGCCTGTGATTGTCTAGAAATAATGGAATTACATAACCCGTGCAGTTGTGCTGCTCTGACTAGCGGATCTGTGTAATCAAGATTGGGATTTAAGGTGCTGTTAGAGCAATATAATATTACTATATCGCCAACACCACCAACCTAAGTTCTCCACTTCCTTGCCTTCATCATCGTCCCACTCTTCTTCCTCATGTCCCTGCTCCTTCTGGTTTCTCCACTCCAGGATGATAGGCAGCTGGTGCTGAATGAACTGCAACAACTCCAGACTGTTGGACATCCACACCACCAGAGGGCGCAGTCCCAAGATCAGCTCCTGCAGACTGAGAACCTGGAGGTCTTCAAGGATTGTACCTTTACCGCTGAGACTGAAGAACAGGAGAGAGAGAAAAAAAACAGAAACTAAACAAATCAGCAGCGCTTACTGTGAAAATAAAAGTAATTGGTGGCAAAAGAGAAACAGTAATGTGTGCTTACACTTCAGGTTGAACTGCAGCTAGGTCCTTAGTGTGCTCCTGCAGGAGAGGAAACCATGACAACTTTCATCCAAACTCATCTTTTCCATTCACGGTAGCACTTGCTTTGATTGGTTGTTGTACACAGTTGTAAGAGCGCATCTACAGCTGAAAACCTTTTTTCTTTTTTATGTTTACGAGCAGCAACAGGGAAAAAAAAACCCAAACCAAAATGTCTGCGCATTTTCCCTGAGCGTCTCTGGTGTTCATGTGTAAAAAGAAAGTAGGTAAATGGTAGTAATGATGCTCCTTTACTTAATTCAAACCCTTACTAAAAAGCTTAGAGGACAAACTCATTGGGCTTCTCCAACTGAGGAACAATGTACAGTGTTGCTGCTGCCATTTTTCTGGTTTTGTTTCTATCTGTAAACATGCAAAGATGACAATCGTAACACGAGCTTTGTAGTCCTTCTCTATTTTTCTGGATTAACGTGAAATCTTGAACATGAAGTGCGTTGTGACCTTGTCTTTTCCCAACTCACCCACATGGCACTCTGAACTCCACTTGCAATAAGCAGCAGGAGCCTGCGGAGGTCTGAGGTGTGAAGACACGCTGACGAATACTGAAGACACACGCCCAACAGAAAGGACACAGTCAGCGGTGGTCTGTCAGTGACAGTACCTCCCATGGCTACAATCTCCTTGACAATGCAATCTTCATTCTCAGCATCGTAGTTCAGAGTCAGGCTGTGGCCTTCAGCTGATTTTAGAAAGGGGGGAGCTCTGTTTGGAGGCTGTCTCCAGTTTGAGCTCTGGAAGGAGGTGCAGGTTGAGATGCAGCTGTTGCAGAGGATCACGTCTGTAGCCTGGCTTCCTGTGGCTGCAGAAGGGCTGTCACTCAGTATCCAGGGAGCAGCAGACAAGCTAGGCTCAGGAGCAACACCGTTAACATCCTGCATTTCCAAGACAGAGACAAGAAATATGAAGCAAGAGTCTCATACATGCATCTAAAAAACTACTGTTATGAAGGCACGCCGCAGTATTCTGACAGCTTTCTTTGGAAAAGGCCAGCATCTTACAGTACCTTGTGCATCAAAGCTGAGGGATCTTTAAAAAGGAACAGGTACTGCTGTCCCAACCCAATAACATCGCCGGGTCTTAGCTGCACGTCATTTCTCAGAACTTCACCGTTCCTCGTGACCACAGCATCCTTACAAGGGCAGAGCACGATGGGGCCACCAGCACTGTGGCGATGGAAGTAGCAGTGCTTTGGGAGGACGTCGGTGGCAAAGAGAAGGATGTCAGCTTTTGACCCGTCTTCAGGATGACTCTGTCGACCAACAACAATGTGTGGGGCCGCCAGGAGGTAGATGACAAAATCCTGAAAGGAGAGAATAACGGGAAGTTACCCGACAATGACTGAACTGAAACAACTCTCCAACTTTCTGTTTCCAGCACTGTCACATCCTCTTCTTCTCCCAAGGATTTTTACTGATGACACAGTTCCATAAGTGCTGATCTCGCTGTTATTGTTGCTGTGAAGTATGACTGGAAGAAATCCAATCCCAGAGTTGCGTCACTTCATTTGTGCAGTCTTGTGAAAAGGTTTTATACATCAGGATACAATGACTGAAAAAAAAAATATCAGCTGATCCTCAGCAGGTCTTCAACTGAGGTAAATACAGCCTCTATTGAGCAACAACACACAGAGCATAAAAAAACTATGTACACCCCATCTTCAGCAGCAATAACTTGCAGTAATGGTTTTCTGTATGATGTTATCAGTTTCTCACGCATTCTGGAGGAATGTTGCTTCTCTACAATGTTATATAAGTTCATGGAGTTACACAAGCATTAGTCCCAGCACAGCATTTCAATCTGATTGAGGTCTGGACTTTCACTGGACCATTGCAACAGCTTGATTCTTTTCTTTTTCACACATTCTGTTGTACTGCTGTGTTTGGGATCATTGTCCTGTTGATGATCCAGTTTCAGCCAAGCTTTATCTGTCAGAGAGATGGCCTCACATCTGACTCTAGAATACTTTGGTATACAGAGGAGTTCATGATGTGGCTGCAGAACAAGCCCAGATCATCATCCCTCCACCACTGTGCTTGACAGTTGGTATGAGGTGTTTGTGCTGATATGCTGTGTTTGGTTTCCTCCAAACGTGCTGCTGTGCATTATGACCAAACATCTCCACTTTGGTCTGGTCTGTCCAAAGGACATTGTTCTAGAAGTCTTGTGGTTTGTTCAGATGCAGCTTTGCAAACCTAAGCTGTGCTGCCATGTTCTTTTTAGAGAGAAGAAGCTTTCTCCTGCAACCCTTCCGAACAAGCCATACTTGTTCAGTCTTTTTCTAATTGTGCTGTCATGAACTTTAACTTTTAACATTGTAACTGAGGCCTGTGGAGTCTGAGATGTAGCACAGTCTGACCCTGGGGTGAACTTGCTGAGATGTCCAGGGAACAGCCTTATAACCCTTCCCAGATTGATGGGCAGCAACAATTGCTTCTCTAAGATCATTGCTGATGTCTTTCCTCCTTGGCATTGTCTTAACACACACCTGAATGCTCCAGACCAGCAAACTGACAAAACTTCTGCCTTTATGGAGGCGCTATGGAGAGTTTAGATAAATGTTTGTAACTTAAATCTTTCCTTTTAAAATAAATAATTTCCCTTTGTTTTAATCACCCTGCAAGATAATTCCATAAGATATCAAACCTTAAGAGAAGCATGTTTGGGCAGAATGAAATGCCTGGGAGATAACTGGAATGACTTACAGGAAGACTTGCATGCACTTTGTTTCAAGTGATAAGTGTTATTTTGTTTTCATTAGTCAGTGGTCAGAAACTGTATATAAAATATGGACATAACCAACGTGACATCCATTTGTTTTGTGGACTACCAGTTTGATGCCTCGACTTTGGTATGGCAAGTTTATTGAACTTCCTAAGTGGCTTCACTTTTCGGAGCCCCTGGTTATGTCTGTCTTATACAAACAGTCTTATGTCAGTGCCGGTAGTACATTTTCAACACTGTTTTATTCTGGTTTTAGCTTGTTTTTAGAGGAGCAGACATATCCAATTCTGTAAATGTTTGTGTTCTTAATGTCTCCAATTTCAATGCAGTTTTTATAAATGGATTTCTGAGGAATGTCATCATGCAAGCAGATTTCATTTTTTTTTTTTCTTTTTTATTAGAACCAACCTCCTACTGAACTTTCAGTAGGAGCTTTCACAGCTTACTGAACTAAGCTGTGAAAGATCTTTTGTGTAGTGAACTCCATAAACTGCCAAAAAGATGGATGGAAATTGTTCAAAAATCCCTTTGGCAAGAATAGAAAAATATTGTGGATCCAGACCAGTGACAGGACAAATTGGGGTCCTGATGGCAATGGAAGTCTCTGCAATGCCAACTTTGTGACTCAAAGTGCTTAACTTTTTTCTATACCATAAAACCTTTCACTTATTTTAAACACTGGACTTCTCAATTAAATGTTTATATTTATCTCGACATGCGGCTAATGATCATTTAGACAGCTCTAAAATTAATTTCTGGTCATAAATAGTGTTGACATCCAGTGATATCTCACCATATTCGCTGACTAATTCATTCGTTTAATCAGGCCTGTCTGAGCTGCCAAAGCCTCCACAACAGCCAGTGCCAGCAGTTGTCTCAGACGGGGCTAGCTGTTACACGTGTCTTGTAAAGCACATTTACTGTAGCTGTAATTTCTGGTGAATGTGCCAGCTCATAAAGAAACCTCGTTGTGAACATTATAACTTTGACTTATTGGGCCTAGTGATTCCAATGTAAAAAAACAAAACAAAAACAAAACAACAGCGAGGTAATTCAAAAGTATTTTGTCAGCTTACATTGTACACAATTTTATATTAAAACCAGACTCCCAAGTCATTTTCAATAATTTAGTTATTGCATAAGTCAACAAGCTTTCATGAATATAAAAATGCATTTTCAATAAAAAAAAAAAAAAAAAAAAGATTAGAATCTTGTGGTCTGCAGCCACAGTTCTGCCTGCGGGGTTCGTACGTTTAAAAAAAAAAACAGATGGTGGTGGTCAAATATGAAACCGGAGCGTGTTCAGAGAAAAAAAGGTCTTGCTGTTTCATGTGGTTTCCCACCGGGTGTTGTGTTTATTCTTCCCAATGACAGAGTGAATGGTGCATGTAGACACAGATTCTGAGCCTTTTGCCCCATTGTCTCCAAAGTAAATATTGGGACCCATATTCTTTCATGCAGTACACAAATCTTTTCAACATTTAGACTCATCACTCAGCCTAACAAATAACTTTACTATACTTTGCGAAAGTCTTGAGCCGCTCCCCATTTCTTCGTGTGTTTCTTCGAAGGCGCCAGACTTTCTTGTGATCAATCGAAAATGCTTTTCAGCAAGAGTTTTACAGGCTTTCTGAAGGTCTTTGAAAGTTTTCAGGGGCATCGGTTGCTTTTTCACTCATTCTCAGTCCAGCTTATGCAGCTGAACATTTTCAGAAGAATGTGTTTTCTATTTGTTGAGCCACAACGCATCCTTCTCACATAAAAAAGTCACCTAACTGAAGGGATGAAACAACACTGTGTGCACACATCACATACATCTTTATAACCAAAGCGATTCCATGTTTGACCCTCCCTTCAATGTATTCTGAATTTCTGCTGAAGAAAACAATGCAGGGTGGCATTTCATATCCACTCTAACTTATTTACACAGTTTCAAACAACAGCTGGTATTTGTGAATGGCCTCAACTCCGACTGGTGTTTCCAAACATGACTTTAAATGCATATGTACTGGTGATGTAAAATATTAAACGGCAGCAAAATGAGAGGAACATTTTAATTTGTCTGATTGGTCTCCATACTCCTGCCGCAAGGTCCTGACATAGATCTAATTTAGTTGTTTTATTCATTTTGTAAAATGTGCTTTTAGTACTATGAAGGTTTTCATAGTCTCACTCTGTCTGATCATGTGGAGGTATTAGAATTATGGTCTAGGTCCAAACCGGATTAGGCAAGTAATGTTTTGTTAAACCCAGTGAGGGCCAAGCACAGTGTGCAGTGGTTATTACATGACGTGTGTCTTTTCCGACTGGACAGATATAACATGCCAAGTTGAAACTGACAAATGACCTGTGTACACCTTGTTTATATTAGTATTTCTCAGGGGGAGACTGATTATGAAGGGACCTTTGGCAGAACAACTGTGACGCACAACATCCCCACAGGGTTGGAGAATTAGCCTGTCTGTCTCCATGTGTGTGGCAGTTGTTCACTGTTAAAAACCCACTGGTAATCATTCCGGAAGCAGTGTCAGGGTTGTCCTCTTCTGTTTCCTGATCACTGTTCTGACTAACAGTTTTTCTACATACAGCTTGCTGACCTTTGCATAATGGTTCTTTCCACTATCTTTTTACATGTCTCTAGATTAATTGAACAGCATTTCAAAGTATATCTTATAGTAGGTAAAAGTCTGATATCGCTTAATCTAGTGCAATGCAGATGTGAATATTTTGTAAATAGCCCATATTATCTTGTGTCTACCAAATGTGATATGTTGCTTGATGTTGAGAGTCTGATATCATGGGTGGAGGGAGGGAGCATTAAATTTTTTCTCATCGGATCTAATACTAGTTCCTATCTGGAGAGATATTCAGTAACTGTGGGTAGATCAAACATATTTACTCAACAGCCACAGCTTTGTTTGGGCTCATTTATCTAGTATTTTAGCCTTTTTGAATCCCTTCATAAATGTACAATTCTGTACCAACTGATTGCTTTTTTTTTATTTGTCAATAAGATAATAAAACTTTTGGTAACGAGAAAGACATTCATTAAGTAAATCTGAACACATTAGAAGCCCGCTTCTGCTAGCTGGATAGATGCCATCATACAAATTTAGTTACAACATTCTTTACATTTTAAAATCTTTATTTTAGAAGCACCATTGGTAACCAAATTTCATAATATGTAACCAGTATTCAGGTTTTAAAGAGCTATGCTACCTCACGGTGCTTGCGCATTTGTATGTCATCAATGATATAGTGACAGGAGACAGAATTTAACGTAATAAAAACTTGTTATTTGCTATATTGCCCAGAATTGCTATTGCTCATTATGATAACATACCTATAAAAGTCTAGGTTACGTTTGCTAAAATGGGCATTTACTTTTAGACAAAGACAAACCAAAAAAGCTTTGTTATTGCCAGCAGAAACTGCAGAAGCTAGAATGCTACAGCTAACGAAACAACTACCTCCTTAATAATCAAACCAGCTCTGTTTACAGGTAACTATGCTGCTGTTTTACATTGTCAGGAAACCATAGCTACATTCAGCCTCTGCATGTCTTTATGCCTATTTAATGTTTCTTGAATATTAATTTAATTTCTGCTTTGTTTTTTGACACACGGATGATGGGCCATAAGCTTAATCAACAAAGAAACAAGAGCTTGTCAGTGGTGTAGTGGTGCCTGGGGAGGTGGGTATACTCTAGCAACTGGGCTGATCCCATCTATAGTTAGCTTAAGATGGCTGCAACGTTGTACAAGTAAAAACGTCCCAAATAAAACGTTACCGTTGCTCTTTTATTGCAGTTAGTAAGACATAACCAGTGAGCAGGAAAAAAGATCACAGCTGCACATATGTGGGCCATCAGCTGAAAGATGTAACACCACACAGCATCTGTGCTAAGGAGATTTATAAGAAGTTTTGTATTATGTTTAGCAGACGCTTTTATCCAAAGCGACTTACAGATAGGCAGATGGGGTACGGGGGTCTTGCCTAAGGACCCCTACTGGAGACAGTACCTCAGATGCAGGGGATTTGAACCCAGATCTCCCACATGAAAGGTGGCAATCATACCACTACACTTTCCAGTCAGTGGATTATTTGTGCTCTTTGTGACATTTCACTGGGAAGTACTGTTTTTTTTAAAACATTGTTATGTCTTTAAACGATAAGCTCTTTTGTTTTGTAACTCATGCTTGATCACTGTACACATACAGTCTGTCTAATGCTTTTTAGGATTTTCCTACAACTGAAAAACACCACCCTTTCCAGCCAAAGTCTTTCAGACAATATTTCTGACTCCAGTGCCACACTGCAATGTGTGAAGAGCCTGACAGGCGTGACTTTCCTTGATGCTGTTACTAGGCTATGATTGGACAAATACCTTTGAGTGTCAGCTGCAGAGTGTGTGTTTGGATGAGATACCTGTGTAAGGCTACAGCCCTGCAGCAGCAGCAGGTAGGGACAGTCATGCGGGGGGTGAATGGAGTACTGTGTGGTGTTATCGTCGCTGCTCTCCGTCTCCTCCCTCTCCGACTCCTCTCCTTCCCGCTCGCCTCTCGGCTTGGACACACAGAGGGTCTCTGTTTTGGCCCCTGACCCGCCAACCCCCTCGGAGGGAGCTGTGAGGCTGTGAATGTGATTCTGTTCTGGGCTTGTTTTGAGGCACTCGTAGCTCTGCACTGAAGTGTGACTGAGGCTGTCACGCCGATCTTTGACACATGCATTGTGATCAGTGTCACTTTTGGTCTCAGTGTCTAACAGATCCATCTCACTTTTGCTCCTCCACAGTTTCTGGCCACGACCCATAGTCCTCTCTACGAGGGTGGAGGTAACTCTGGAGCGGCTCTTCTGCAGCTTACGAGCCTGGGCATTGATACCTAACAGGGACACAAATAATCAAATAAGAAAGCTGGGAATGGTGTTAAAACTAAGTGCAAATTAAGCTGCTGTATAAATACATCATGGCACAGGGGTGATGGAATGTGGTGATAGAGCAACACCCGTTTTTTTTTCCTGTAGCAAGGTGAGATATACGAGTGCTCGGTCATTTACACATGGTGTGCTTATGCCAGAGTCAACAAGGAGAAGCCCATACAGGAAGCAGAGCTCAGTGGAAAGAAAGACAGAACTCATGGAAATAAAAAGAATATGTCCATCCCCTCAGCAGGCATCCACAAGCTGACACTGATAGAGACCGATCACATGCTGTGCCATTCATAAAAGCAAAACACATAACAGGACGCTGGCTTACACGACCACCACAGCTGTGTCAACCACAGCTGGGCCCCCTGTAGAAATGATTGCAGCACTGACAGAAAACGGTCCGCCCAGCATCTTTACAGCACCACGCTGTGTTTGTGTCAAGCATCTGTGGAAAGTTCTGGGTGTTTTTCAGTCAGATCATGCTTTATAAATACGAGTGGATCAGACATTTTGCCATGTGAAGAGTTTACAGCATTCTGCTTCCAAGCGCAAAGTATTAAAGAAGGGGTGCGTCACATAAGAAGCTTCATTAAGCCACAGTCTGCAAACTTCATTAGGTTACAACTTGTAACATTTTAATGGCAACAAGAATAGAATCCACGTTTGTAACAGGAATCAAAAACAAAGAAAACAAAGTAGTCTGGCTGATTTTCACTGGAAAAACAGCAAACCACATTTTTACCCTGAGAACACTATAACTGGCTCTAATGTTGCATTTGCTTCATTGAATGTTAAATGCTCTTATTCGTGATGTGGCCTGTAGTGAAGCGATCGCTCCCTAAAGCACCCTGGGGCTGAAGCGTACCAGCAGTGACGGTGTCCTTCTCTTTGGCTGTCTTCTCCTCTACCAGACTTCTCCTCTGAATCTCGAACCGTCTTGCCAAACCCTCTCTGGGTTTCCATAGTGACTGTAGAAGGAGGGGTTTTTCGTGGTCGCCCACCACCCGGAAGCCTTCTGTGCTCCACTGACGGTTGTCAATGGAACCGATGGTGTCACAGAGAACATAGGACTCAGCCTCCTCCTTGCTCAGACCATACCTAGATTAGATAATGGAAATAACTGTATTGAAAGGTACCATCACCAAACCCAAAGTACTGTAACAGTTGGCAGCAAAACATCCCAATTCTACTGAAAAATAAGTATGCCATGAGCGTAAATCTAGCTGTTATAATCCAACAACAGCGCCTTTCACCTAAGTCTTCTTTAGTTTTTACTGGCTGTTTGTTTAGGTTTAGGAAGCTCTTGTCCATCTGCAGATTTCAAAGTTCTTGTGAGATCAAGATGAATGCGCTCATCAAATCTACTGGACATTCAAAAAAAATCTTTCAGACAAAATCTTGTTCTTTTCTTTATAAGATTGAATGAGGCTTTTAAATCATAAACGTAGCTAAATTAATTTTAATGTGTGTTTGAATACCTAAACATGTTTTCCTAAACTTAACCAACTTTTAATACCTAACCAAGTGCTTTTAAGGAGCAGTGGATTAGTAGTCATACAATGAAGTAACAGTACAGTGTCAAGTTGGACTTATACGCGGGTCCCTTTACATCTTAAATGTGTTTTATGAATGTAGCAGCCAGCCTGTTAATTAGCAGATCTTGCATTCAGCTGTGGGATTCAGTTAATTCCCATATGGGCCATCCTTGGGTAAAAACATTACCAACATAGCATCTTCTTCATAGGGCTGGGATCGTGTACTTGTTAAGCCAATGGTATTGTAGTCAGCAAATTTGACCACACAACAGCGTTCCTTTAGCGTTTTAGCTTTAGCGAGAGTAAATTCAGGTTTTCTCTACTTGACGCTCTTGCTCTGCTTTCCATTAGCTCCGACTTATCTGCCTTCACAGAGGCTAAATGTTGTTCTGTTCACAGCTGGAAGCGAGCTGTGTCTGTTTGTGAAGTCACAATGTGGCCATGTACCAGCTAAAGTTAGCAAATATGCTCTAATAACTTAATCAAAACTATAAATCTTTTTTCCTTCTGACAGTTGAAAGCAGCACAAAAACCCAAACAAATCCCAGAAATATCGTCAAACTTTTATTTTTCCATCCAGCAGACTCAGGCAGAATCAGCAGGCTCATTGGAAAGATTTTTTTCTGATAACAAAATGATTATGATGATCTTATTTTAGCTCCATTTTGACTTCCACAAGCTCCTTAGGTGCAGTGGGTTTTGAATAGCCGTGTGTTATTCGTTATGAACAACACCTAACACATAACATAGTGAAAAACCACAAGAACATTGATCGATGCACCTTTAACACTTTAGATAAATAGATTTGGCACGGGAAATTCCCAGCTCCATTCCAGAAGTAGGAAAAGTGGCATGCATTTGTTTCTTTGAGCGAATTAGATCCAAGTCATATATGAATGTTCCGTTAACCATCACTGCAGGACGAACATGAACACATCAACAGCCATAGTGCTAACACATCACCAAATGAATTATGCTGAATCGACACACTGTAACTAAAAGTCACTGCTAACGTTTTCACTGAAGAAGAAGAATAATGATTTGTTCCTTTCTACGAGCTGAATACCGCTTGCATTAATCATCCCATTATGAGTTTGGCTAAAACATAAACAAAGACTGACAGACAGAGGCCGCCTCAGAGTCCGAGCCAGTGCTGGCTGTCTTTCACACAGATCCATGGTTAGTGTTAGACCCTTTTCAGAACTACTTACTAAACTCTTTGGGCACATGCACACTGTCTACAGTGTGCTGCAGTTACAATAAACATAACGGGTCGACTTTGTTAATCTAAAATAGAATAATCACACCGACATGAGAACGCTAACCTTTGATCAGCTGCCAAAGCGCCATAAAAGCGGTTGGACCAAAACAGTTGCAACTGCTGCGATATACAGAGCACAAAGGTGCACTGCAGCAGAGGAAGCTGGAGAAACATAACTCTCCCTGGGCAGACACACATCCACATGTGGCAGGCAGATAACACATGGTCTCACCGTTCAAGGGCCTCCTTGACGAGCTCCTTCGCGCTGGAGAGTGTGGTGGCCAGGACGCTCTTATAGTGAGCACCTTCACAGATTTCATTTCCAAAGATCTTCAGGATTCCTGGGGCGGTTATCTGATTGGACAGCTCAAACGGGTCATCCGCTTGTAGAGGATCTGCAGAGACCACTGCACACACGACCAGACATTAGAAGAGGTTTTAATGACGAGTCCCAGCTGTGCTTCAGTGGCATTTACGCAATACTGTATTTCTACATTTGATTCCAAAGACAGTCACTGGATACTAACTTACTATTTATATGTCTCGAGGATGCCACAGTTTGGTCGCGAATACACAATAAAACAAAAGTCTAACAGGAAGTAATGTAAGACGTGCACTGAAGGATGCACTTGTTTGCCCACATTAAAGAAGTTAAGTTCTGCACTTTCGTGAAGTTTAGATGGATGGTTTTAGGTGGTTGAGACATTTGAACTGTTCCCACACTGGATTCAGCGATTCTTTGTCACTTGTAAACCGTCCCTCCATTGTTTGCCGTAACTTGGGTTACCCTTCCACATTTCATCCCTTCCTCCACACCCCTACAGTGACACAGAGTACTGTGTGAGTACTAAGCTGCCTCTCATTTCTAAAACCTTTTGCTTCCAAGCAGCCAGACTTTCATGTAATCTTTTAAAGTGTTCTTGAGCTACAGTTCTCCAGGCTTTCTGATGGTGTTTCAGAGTTTTTCTTTGGCTGCTTTTTCATTCCTTTTTCAGTCCAGTCCTCATACCTGACCATATTCACAAGAATGTATGTTTTGCTTGTTGAGGCATTTAACACTGACATGAATCATCTGAGTATAAAAAAGGGATGAACCAGTGTTGTGTCAACACAGTAGTTGCATCTATAAGAAATATCAAAGCATAGCACAGTTTGACACACACTGAAAAGTATTTTTGCACCAACATTCTAAAACTTAGGGAAAATGGACAAGTGGCGGACTAAAAAAGAAGTGTCAAGCCTAAAAAACTATCTACAGCAGATGAACAGTATCTGAAATTGATGTCCTTAAGAAAGGGTAAAAAAAAATCCACCAAAGATCTGAGAGATGCATCTGGACCTTCAGTTGACCCGTGTCCATGGAAGGGTGGCTGTCAAGAAGCCATTCTTAAGGAAGGGAAACAGGGAGAAAAGGCTGAGCTATGCCACATGACACAAGAAGTGGACTGAAAATCAGTGGCAACAGGTCTTATGGAGGGATGAATCCTCCCCAGAGCCCGGACCTCAACAGTATTGAAGCAGTGTGGGATCATCTGACAGAGAACGGAACAAAAGGCAGCCCACATCCAAAGAAGAGCTTTGGGATGTCCTTCAAGAAGCCTGGAGAACTATTCCTGAAGACTGCTTAAAGAAAAGACAGAAAGCTTCTCTAAGAGGGTTCAGGCTGTGTTGGAGGATAAAAGCAGCCATACCAGATATTGTATTTAAAGATCATTAGAAATGTTCAAACTTTTTTTTTACCTTACATACTGTATTTCTATTGATGTTTGCACATATTTCAACAACTCAGTTTTCCTGGTTATATATTTAGAAATGAGAGGTGGCTCAAGACGTTTGCACAGTACAGTATCAGTGTTAAGATGCTACACATCATCAGCACCCCTCCAATGCTTTAACAGAATCCCAGTCGCAACATGCAGAAAATAAAATCAGCTGGACGTACTGCTCCCTGTCCTGGCTTGGACAGACCGCGATGACCGGAGACCCGCAGACAGCGCCATGGAGTCTGAGTTGGGGGCTTGGCCGCGGAAGAAGACACCCGAGAGGCGATTGGCGTGGCGATGGATTCGACTTTTGCTGGGCTGTCTGACGGCCACCCCGTCGGCCGACCTGCGGATGGGTGAACTGCCAGTAGATGAGGCTGACCTGAAGGAAGAAAGAGCGGAGGAAAAAAAAGTGACTGACGATCAAGGCAGACACATTTGTGTTGTTTGAGCAATCAGGCGACCAAAGCTGAGAACAAGCGGCAGTGCACAACATCAAAAAGAAAAAAGGTGACTTAGAAAAGATGCAGAATACATACTTGTCTGTTCCCAGCTTTGGTCTCCTTCACCATGCCTCCTTCAGCTCTCCCTCAGTGCATAACTGAAATAATGAAGTGTTGTTCACTCCTGAACAAGCCCCCTAAGCTTCTTAGAGCACTGGTTCAAAGGTTCTCTGCAGTTACGCCACAACATTGGCATAGGATTTAACCATTTCAAATTCTGATTCTGTTAGTAGTGCTGGTGAAAGCCTGTGACATAAAGGCCTTACAGAGTTATGTCATGTGAGAAGCAGAAGAGTTGTTCGTGAATCAAACAATTGTGATTAGAGGATGAAAAGAGCCCGACCAGGTTCTGTGAGTTTGAAATGTGCTTGTATCCATAGTTCTGGTTTCCAGAAAAGCTCTGAATAATGAAGAAAAACACAAATCAGTGAATTTGTTCATTTGTTCAAGCCTTTAATCAACAAATACAAGTCCGTAGAAAGGATTGATAGTGTCCTCACTGACCAACGTCACTGCATTTAGAAGCGAACGGTAAACGAATCAAGAATTTGATGCCAGCAACCCTAAAAAAAAGTTGGATTAAAGGCACATTTCCTGCAGGTTTTTTAAAGAAATCTGTGTCCATTCTTTCTGAAATGTTTCAGCTGCTCGACAGTCTGTGGTTGTAGCCTGACTCTCCTCTTCATGATGTTCCATACATTTTCAATCGGAAACAGCTCTGGAATGCAGACTGAGGTCTGACATTGTTCTGCTGAAACAACCACACACCTCCCAGGATAACGGTCAACGGTGCCTTCACACATATGAAGTCTTCCCTGCCACGGACACTGATGCACACCCCTACCATCCCAGACGCTGGCTTTTCTCTGATAACAGAATGGATGGTCTTTATCACATTTGGCACGTAGGACCAGACGTCAGTTTTTCCGAAAGCAGCTGAAACGCAGCCTCATCTGACCACAGAACACACGTCCACTGTCTTTCTGTCCGCCTGAGATGAGCTTGTCTCCGGAGAACTCAGCAGTGTTTCTGCCCAGAGTTGATATATAGCTTCCTACTTGAGTAATACAGTTTCAGATTACATTTCTGGATGCAACAGTGTTGTTGAATGAAAATGGTTTTCCAAGGTACCCCTAAGCCCATGTAGTGAAACTGGCCTTTGCAGCATGACGGTTTCTCATGCATTGCGAGGGCTCAAAGGTCATGAACAAAGTTGTTCTTTCTCAAACTCCCTTAATCTTCTCATGATATTATGAACTGTAGATGTTGAAAGATCTTTGCAGTCTTGCATTGAGTTTCTTTTAGATCTTAACTCATTCTCACACATTGAAATGATTTTTTTGTCATTGCGGAAGGTGACAATATTTAAGGGAAGAAAAAATACAACAGGGTGTAGAAAACAGCTTCTGACAAGCCAATAGTAGCCAAAAGTCAATGTGGAAGTGCATTTGTACTGTACGTATTGATGTATGGGGTGTATCTTTGATAACAATAATAATATTACTCATAATAAAGTATCGAAAATATTAACATTTAGGAATGTTTCGAATTTTTCAAGAACATTTGCTCCAGACTCTCTGCTGGGATTTCCCACTCAGTCCACAAAGTAAAATCTCAGGAACATCAGCGGGTGAGACAGTGTGCGAACATGTCAGCAAATATTACGAAGCATTTGCTTCACATTTGTTTGCTATTGTGGAGTCTCACCTGCCGTTCGCAACACGTTGTAAAGAAAACAGTGATTTCTACGGCATCATTTCTGCATCCTGAATGCTCCAGACAGTCAGAAAAAGACCATATTAAACAACCCAGGGTGTACGAATCATTAATTTCGTGACAGTTTCACGAACTGCTTTGAGACTGGGTTGTATTAAACTCTGTAAGTTCTCTTGAACATCTCCAGTGTTGTGTGTGAAAGGCTTTATTGTTGGTTGGTCACTGATTCTCTGGTGAAGTTTAGTAAAAAGTGCTAAACCACAACTCATCTCTGCTTGATAAAGATGCTCCTTTTATACCCAATCCTGACACCCTCACCTGTCACCAAATGATTGTGGAATCTTCTAGAATATTGTCAATAAGTGCAACGAAGTTGGTCAGTTAAGACTCCGCTCCTCTCTTCTTGTGTCTTTTGAAAAATGTTTTTGGTTGCATTTTAGAAAATTTCCCAACTTTCTGTATGTGACGTTTTGCAGTTAAGGCTGATAAAAGTACTGTATCAGAACTCATTTGACCAGGTTGAAGCCGCTGTATGTGTTTCCTTAGCGGGTCATACTCACTGCTGAGAACCATCACTGGTCTTCCTCCCCAGCCTGGCAAAGCGTCGCTTTGTTGAAGCAGCAGGGAAACCCGGTGGTCTCGGGGGGAGAGAGCGCAACTCCTCAGAGGAATTTTTCATCTCATTCATTCCCGTCTGATTCTTTCGGCAGTATTCCTGCTCAATTCCCACTGCTGCAGATGTTAGCTGAATGTAAAGGGAGACTTCTTCGCATGTCCCATCAGGGCGCAGCTCGTGATTCAAACTGCTGCTTCATTCCAGAGATGTTCCATTCAGGACACGCGACGCAAAGCCATTCAGCTGCTGCCTCGCTTTACGCACTCCGGAACAGGCGCTGCAGATGTTTCCAGCCCCCCGCCAGCTGTTGGAGCTGCTGTTGATAGGCTGATCAGTACAACCTATTCTCTCTCTGAGCCGCTGAAACATGATCCGACTGAAACATATTTAGCTGAGAACAGTCCAGAAAACGGACAACTCTGACTGGTTATGACATCCGATTTATTCCGCGCGCTGCCAAACGAGGGAATCTGTTTCAAATTCAACCAGCTCTCCAGATGTGCCTCGACAGCGCAGCTGCTTTGAGGTTCCAAGCGCGCGCGCACACCCTCGCACGCTCGCACAAGCTTTCAAAGAGGAGCACATTCATAAGAGATTGTTCCATTCTTTTTCTTTTTAAAAAAAAACTTTTTTTAAGCCAACAATATTCAAGCAAACAAACACACCAGCCAAAGGAACAAAAACGATTCCGAAGAGCTGAATGAAGCGATCAGTTAACCATTTCTGTGTCTGCCACTCCCTCTTCTGGCAACAACTGAGATCAGAGCGTTTCTATCATCAGAGCCTTGTGTTTGATATGTGTTACAGTGAACGCAGGCACAGTTTCTGAATGCAAATTCTCCTCTAAATTACAATTATCGAAGTAAAACCTCTGAACTGTCAGTCTGTTACAGATCAGAAGGGTCAAAGAGGTTACACATGAAAAATGTTGAGGGGGAAACCAGCCTAAGACAAAGGAAGGAACCAAAATATCTGGAGTCATTTGGACGGTCAGCTTCTTCCAGAGGCTAAATGGTACAGGCTTTATATGGAATTCCAAATCCCATTTTCAGAAGTCCCAAGTTTTTCTTTTTTCTTTTTCCTTTTACAGCAACAACACACACACATCGCTGACCGGCTTTATTATATGTACACAGTGTAGATCTTTGTGCTGGCAAAACACTGAAAACAGATGGACACAAATGACTTTTAGAATATATGTGAAACAGGGTTGTAGAAGATTCTACAATCAGCAGATTAATTGGTGACAAGTGAGGGTGTCATGATTGGGTATAAAAGAGGCCTCCACGAAATGTTCGGTCGTTCCAAACAAGGATGGGGCATGGATCACCACTTTGAGACTAACTCTATCAGAGAATCATCAGTAACTTCTGTCAGTGTCAGCAGAGCATGATTTTATGAAACATCTCAAGGAGTCCTCAGGCAGAACTGCATAAGAAGCTTTAATGCCATCACAATCATTTTGCCCACATGGTCACTGGAGTACCTTGAAAAATCATTTTTACTCAGCACAGTCAGCAGAAGCATCCAAAAATGTAACCTGACATTTTATTACACATGGAGGAAGCTATACATGACCTGTGTACAGAAACGCTGCCGAGTTGCCTGGACAGGAGCTCAGATGGACTGAAAGACAGTGGACGCGTGTTCTGTGGTCAGACGAGTAGCGTTAATGAAGAACCCAACTTACAGTTATCTACTCTGACCACAAGATGGCGCACTGCCCTCAGAAACAGCTGTGGCACCTTCAGTTACCTTCTTGCTGTGTTGTCTTTCAAACTAAAACAAATATTCAGATTAAATCATTGTGCCACACCACTAATAGTGCGTATATTCAGTTTGTAGTTAGTTTAGTTGTTCTGTGAAAGTTTTTTCTAACTATACATTTAATTTAAAACTCACATTCTTCTTCTTTTTTCTTTTTTTTTTGTGACATCCTGTCTATCACCAGCCAGTGAGCCAGGGCCAGTAAATGGGCTTACGTGGCTCGGGGTGGAGCCGCTCTGTATAGACCCTACTTGCATAACATGATATAGCTGATACCTGAGAACCTGTGCCAGCTCACACAGAGCAACGACAACTCAGGACTTCCCTTATAAATCATGCTAAGTTCTCCATTGTGCAGCTCCCCTGCCAGTTGGCTTCCTTTACTTGCAATTCACCTGAAAGAATATCTATCCAGTCACAGGTGGAGAAGAATCCTCGTGTGGGCCAAGGTCAGCTCTTCTTAAAACTAAGGAGAGCAGAAGGGCTTAACGTCTTGTAATCAGATCCCCTATAGAACAGGGAAGAGTGACACCTGCAGCATGAGGCCTGAGGACTAAACAAAGCCTGGTTTCTGCTGCACTTACAGCCCATACAGCTGCAGTATACACCCTGAATCAGAAAAAGTTGGGATGGTATGGAAGATTTTTACATTTACTTGAATTTTTACTCAATTGCAATAAGTGTAAATTCAAGTTTTGTCTTGTCAACCTATTTTAATATTTTAATATACATCCTCTTTTGCATCTCAGATCTGCAGCACGTTCAAAAAAATGTTGGGACGTTCCAGTTTATATGTCTTTGTGATGTTGCAGTTACTCTCCACAAACCCATTCTGGGCCATGAAGAATTTCAGCTGTTATTTTGTCCTATTCTTCCTGCAAACACATATCCTGCTAACATTCTCTGCTGAGGACAGGTCAGGACCACAGGCAGGCGGGCCAGTCCTGTACCTGTACCCTCCTTCTCTTCAACCACGCCTTTTTTATGTGTGCAGAATGTGGTTTTATATTGTCTGGGTGAAAAAATGAGTGATATTGTTGCTAATAAAAGTCTGGAAGCTCCGACCACAGAACTGGATTCCACTGTGTGAGCCCAGGGAAGTCAACGTCTCTTCTGGACCAAGTTAACATGAGACTTTTTTGCTTTTTTTTTTTTTTTTGCTCTGTACAGTTTTAAATGGCTTATTTTTTGTGTAGCTCTGCATTGTTGTGCTTGACAAAGGTATTCCACAGTAGTCCTTGCCCGTGTGGTTAAGTCAACTACTGATAAATGATGTTCTCTGGGGGATCAGAGATCATGGCTGTCCAGCGAAGGCTTGATCTTTTGCCCTTTACATAATGAAATTCCTCCAGACGGCTTGAGCGGTTTAATGATCATTTGTACTGTAAAAGGAGAAGTAAACAAATTCCTCCCCAACTTGCATTATGGAACATTGTTTTTAAACATTTCACTTAATTTTTTATCACACATTTGGAGATCCTCGGTCTCTCTTCGCTCGTCAAAGACTCAGCCTGTCATAGATGTCGCTTTATCCTAAATCATCATTACATCACCTGTTTGAAATAGCATCATCATCATTTTTAACTCATTGTTTGCCCTAAAGTGCCACCAAAACATTAAATATCTTGAATCCATACTTTCTGCAATGGAATAAAAGTCAGAATGTGTTTCTCTGCTCGTCTCCACTCTGTACAATTCAGCCTGACCCCGAGGTGTTGGAAATGCAGTGCATGGCCTTGGTATTTTTAGCTGAATCTCATGTTTTGGTAGAAAACGGATAAAGAGCCACCACATCTTGAAGATTAACTGTGAACTCAGCTCAGTATCTCGAACTCCTTATCTTGGGCTCACACATATAAACTTGCTCAAGTGCAGCCTGAAAGGAGACAGGAGAGGCAGTCATTGGTCCTTTTGTTGCTAATGTCCCCGTGTTCTCTGTGTTTTTAAAGATTTATTATCTTTTTTTTGCATTTTTCTGATTTCGTTTGGCCATCTGCAAAGCCTGGAGGCAAACAGGAAATATGGGGTTGGAGAGGAGGATGTTGATTGCAGTTATGTGGCACGAACCGTGTCAGTTCAGCAGCTGAGGCGCTCCTCTGTGACGTGTTTTAAAGCAGGCTTTAAATAAGGCTTCACAAGTGTGTGTCGTAAGTATACTTACCTGTACTGCTTCAAGCCGAGTAGTCTGTACAACATGGAATCAAAGTGAAAGGCAATAATGTCAACAGCTGGAGTAAAAACTCATTCAAATGAAGTGATAACGGCTCATAGCGTCATGGATAACTCTCCAGGAAGGGACCTTATGCACAGAAGTGAGTGCAACAGGTGCAGCACCATGCACTAAAATCAACCTGTCAGCTGGGAAATTTCATCTCTGAAACTGCAAACAGTCTCTCTTTTAAAAAAAAAATGAAATTCACAATGGAAAAAAACCCAGAAACATCTTATATGCATGAAATTTCTTTTGAGTTTGAACCTTACTGTTTTGTTTTTGCTCAGATTCTGCTCCTTCTTTCTTTCTGAAACACGGGTAACTGAAGCCACATGAGGTGTTACCTTCACATCAGCTTGGCCTGCAGTCGAACTTCTGTGAAATTACCCAAAACCGAGTTAGGATAATATCAATGATCTTACCTGGAAAATTCCAATACGTCAGTTTAGATTGATTTAAAAAGCCCGGCAGAGGGCGCAGCAGAGAGGTCTCATGGAGAGATTGCCTCCCCAGAGCCCAGACCTCAGCATTACTGAGGCAGTGTGGGATCATCTGGACAAAAGGCAGCCAACATCCAAAGAAGAGCTTTGGAATGTCCTTCAAAGAGCCTGGAGAACTGTTTCATAAGCTTGGCTTGTCTCAGAGGGTGTGGGCTGTGTTCACACCAAATATTGACTTTCAAGACCATTAGAATTGTGCAAACTCTTGTTTCCACATTTTTCAATAAAACACTGCACCTACTTCCCGTTTTCATGACAATATACAAAGAAATGATGGGTGGAGCAAGACTTTTGCACAGTATTGTACATGGTGTGAGGCAACATTTCAGCACCGTGACGATTACATCAGATTAGACATCAGATTGGCTCTATGTAAATAAAACTGAATTGAATCGGATTGAATTAGGTTGCTCACAGTCAAGAGAGAAATTATGATAAAAATCTCAGTTTTTCCTGATTTTATGAGATTTTTGTGTTTTTGTAGGCCGTGTCGCTGTTTTTGTTTCATCAGTGTTAAGATCATCCGACGGTGGCTCACCTTCTACATGTGCAGCACATCCTGAAGCCCTGTTTTCCTGTCTCTGTCCACAGTGATGGTGCATTTAAGGTTACACGCAGGCCTACAGCTGTGAACTTCTGCCTGAATGCCTCCCATGAGGACACAGACAGAGCACGAGAGCCCCAGCAGCAGCTCAGCGGGCTGGTGATGCTGTGCAGTTATGCTGCAAGAAACCAGAGCCGAGATTCAGCGTCAACAAGCCCAGAGCACTTGACGCCACATTATAACAGATATAAGTCTCTGTTTGAAGGCGCTGACCTCAGAACCACCCTCCCGTGGCTATGACTGCCTCCTTACAGTCACGATGGGTCACAAGCGAAGGCCAGAGTCCCCACAGTGATCAATATCTGAAAACTTGACTGAAACCTTATTCATAAACGCGCTTCACAACAACAGTTTGTTTTTAGGAATCACAAAGACAGGTCAGTGATAACAGAACTCATCTGAAATCAGACGTCCAAGGTTCAGTTGCCTGTTAAACTATATGTGTCATCAAACCTTCATTGAGGGCCAAAAACTGAAGTATTGCAGTGGGAAAGGTTAAAGGAAGCAGCAAAACTGGGAAGTCTGATTCAAATGAGTTCCGTTTTATTTGTATAGCGCCAAATCCCAACAAATGTCATCTCAAGCCGCTTCAAAGATACAGTCCAGTTCATTGTAATACAATCTTAATGCAATCAAATCAATTCAACGTCAAATTAGTCCAATTAATGCAAAGCAAATTAAATAGAAAACCTTTGCGAAGTTGTCTGTTCTGTGGAGACACAACAGTGGTTGGTCCCCTGGGTTAGGGGACTTCTTTAAAGATCCAATCATTCGTGCGTACCACAAAAACAAGCAGGACAGATATGTCTCAGTTCCGCTCAGGTCCAGGGTGGACTGCTGGCTGTGTTTCAGCTGCTAAACATTCCTGACGGTGCAGACGGAGCAGCTGTGCAAACGAGAGCTCCCTGGAGGGTTGGTCTGGGCCATCAGCCAGTGGCTGCGCTGACGGTTGTCACCGTACGAATGCATCTGAAGACACGCGGTGTTCTGCACGAGATGTTGGCCCCGAATTATCACCCTCCACAAAAAAAGTAAACCACTTTAGTGTATGCTTATATTCATATGAATGGGTCAGAATGTTCTCAGAAATCTAATAAATACAACCTTAGATGAGCAGCAACACATGAACTATTAAACAGTGTCATAATTTATTTGACAAAAACTTGAAGTGGTGTGTAAAACTCAATAAAGTTACATCCCATAATTCAACAGCTCGTAGCAGCAGAACCTTGACGGGACTTTTTGCGTGTCGTGTAATCACTCTGTCACTTCATTGTGGAGGGATTTTGGAGCACTCGTCTTTACAGCATTTGTTTATCCACAACTCTTTAAAGGTCTCACCGCAGCAGTTCAGTCAGGCTGAGGTCTGGACTTTCACTGGACCATTGCCACACCTTGATTCTTTTCTGTTTCACACATTCTGTAGATCTGCTGCTGTGTTTGGGATCATTGTCCTGTTTATGATCCAGTTTCAGCCAAACTTTATCTGTCAGACAGATGGCCTCACATCTGACTCTAGAATACTTTGGTATCCAGAGGAGTTCATGATGGACTCAATGACTGCAAGGTGTTCAGGTCTTGTGGCTGCAGAACAAGCCCAGATCATCAGCCTTCCACCACCGTGCTTGACAGCTGGTATGAGGTGTGTGTGCTGATATGCTGTGTTTGGTTTCCTCCAAACGTGCTGCTGTGCATTATGACCAAACACCTCCACTTTGGTCTGGTCTGTCCAAAGGAAATTGTTCCAGAAGACTTGTGCTTTGTTCAGATGTAACTTCACAAACCTACGCTGTGCTGCCATGTTCTTTTTAGAGAGAAGAGGCTTTCTCCTGCAACCCATCCAAACAAGCCATACTTGTTCAGTCTTTTTCTAACTGTACTGTCATGAACTTTAACATTTAACATACTGACTGAGGCCCGTGGAGTCTGAGATGTAGCTCTTGGGTTTTTCCACAGTCTGACCTTGGGGTGAACGAGCTTATCAGCCCTCAATACTGGAATCTGTAAGGGACGCAAACAAACATGATCTGACAAACTGATATGGAAAACTGACAAATACACATGCCAAGTTGAAAAAAAACCCGCAAACCACTGAACCAATGCTCGCAATATCTCCAAAATGCAGTAAGTACACATTAACATGTTCTAAAGTAAGCTGCAGTCTACACTGAACATACTGGATTGTTCTTTGCAGCAAATACACTGTAATTAGTTTATAATAATCACATGGCAGGGTGTCAGGGAGCAATGCAATCATTGAAAAATGAAAAGGGAAGAACGGGCCCTTTAACACACCTTTTGAAACTGGTCTTTTCAGCCACGCAGGTTGGAATGTGCAGTTAACCCCTAAATGAACACGGCCTGAGGTGTAGGTGTATGTCTTTGTCAGACTGTGAGTGAAGCCTATTTATTTTGTGAAACACCGCTGTCGACCGGTCACCTCTCACACACAAAGAGATCGGAGCAAAAACTTTTTCAGACATAAAATGAACCCTTGATGGACTGAAAGTAAAGTGCTGTAAAGAGAAAAAGGAATCTTCTAATCAGCACACAGTACCTCATGGTAGGATGATGCAAGTATCTTAAAGCTGCTTCCTCATGTAATCCCAGACTGATACCATGATGTTGCATCAGCTCTGTCGGGGCAACACCATCTGTTGTAGGATGATGGTGCTTTTATGGCTCTGGCTCTGGTTGGGATGTGTCACCTCTGCATGGTGCATTACATGTGTAATTATGTTATTGTGAGGACTTCAAATAACAGCATTAATAACCCCAGTCCATGGCCACAGACAAGAGCGCCAAAAACGGTGACATTACATTTGATTTTGCTCAATGTCATGACTCAGCAACAATCCATAGCATAAAATCGTTGAGTCATGCTGTGCCTGTCTGTTGTGTGGGAAGGGGCGAGCGGGACCGAAGGGGGCGGGGTCTCCGAAGCTGACGCCCTGCCATCGCGACAACCTCCAGTAGAAATAATTCTTGGCTGGCTCCGAATGACTTCTCTCTCTCTCGTTCCTCAGCAGAGCGGAAGGAGCCGACCGTTTCCTGACGCAGGTCGGTCCACGCTTTCAGGAGAGGAGTTAACGGCGCCGAAAACCGACACAACACGTACCTGTCCGTGTGGCATGTGACAGCTCGCGAGCGTCTTGTAACGTGAAGGAGAAGGAAAAGCCGGTCGGCAGGAAAGGGCTCGACCTTGCAGAAGGGATACATAACTCTCCGGTGCTTTCCCGGTTTCCCGTTACGAAAGAGATGGAGCGGCTGTGCGGACCGGAGCTCCCGTTCTGGGTGAGTACGTCTCCCGTCGCCGGTGCCCCGTCGGCTCGCGGGGACCGTTGCTGTATATTTCTGAAAAAAACAAACGCAAACAAAATAACTGGCCCCGTGTGTACTTTGCGTGCAACCTGACAAGGTTGTACGTGTTAAGTCTTTTGTTTTCTTTCCGGGTAGCCGCTCAGAAGTGCAGTAACTGCCGTAGCTAACTATAAATACCCCACTTAATAGCAATTATCGCGCTAACGAGCTCACGGTTGATGACATGCCGAATTACGCACTTTGGGTTTTCCTCACAGGAAAGATTGCTTCCTCGGGCTAACTGTTTACTTTAGCTAAATGCCATTATTGTGGGCTGGTTTTTCGGAAACGACGGGGTCTGTAAACTTATCTTACAGTTTGCACCCAGCGGCTCGAACAGTAGAGATAACACCCTAATGTGTTGGGTTAGGGTGTTAGTGGGAAATGATTAATGAACTGCACCTAGAGAAAGACACATTGATCACGCTGTGAACAATTCTGTCTGCCGATTAAAGGCGCAACAGTCGCGAGCATCATTTCTGGCAACACAGATGCACTTTAGGTCTCGTGAATATTATTGGAAATGTTAAATACATTTATCCATGGCTGGACTACCGGTGACACATATGAAACATCCAAAGAGGATACAAAGAAAAATGCTTCTTTCTTCCAGCTTTCCTACCGAGGTCAGGAGTGCTGATGATAATACACTCCCACCGGGGCCATGTCCTGTGTTGTTTCTTACCTTTCAGGTACTAATGCTTCGGTCTTACATGCTGTCGATCTGTCACAGCCACGAACACGATAGCAACTCCAAAAGTGCACGATGCTGTCCGTGTGTGACCGCGTTTGCCTGCACGAGCCCTGAAAACGCAGACGCCCCCGCGACAGGTCACTGGTGGATGTTTGAGTTGGATGCAGTGAATGCACCAGCCTGAAACTGGGGACAGTGGTCTGTCGAATTTCACAGCAAATGATTGAAAAAGCAACGTGTGAATGTTGCGGCGGAGATGTGCCGCACAGGCTCGTGTTTATTTGACCTGCGCAGGATGTTTACAAGTCGATTTTTCGTAATGTTCAGTGTTTGTTGCTGCTGTTTTTTTCCCCCGGAGTAAAGCCACCGATAACGAGCTTGAGAATTGAATCGGTTTGGCTCTTAACAATTGCAGCTGAGCATTTAAAGCTATTTCTGAGGGATTAAATGAGCTGTTCTATTAGACTAGAACTATTAGACTATCCCATATTTTTGGCCGAAATGCCACACTCAGTCAACACTAAGCAACGCTTAAATATGGGACATTCATGGTTACCCAAAAAGGCAACAGACTGTGTTTTTTTGTGGTTGTAATTGATATAATGGACTGGATATCCTTACCGTAAATAAACCTCAAGGAGTAAAACAAACAAACAAACAAACAAAAAAAACAACTGAGGTGGACATCCAAGAAAAGAAAAACAAACATCAAAAAATGGAGAGAGCGCTTCTTTAGGAATTACTTTAATATTGGGAATATTATATCATATGTGAGCGGATGCCAGTCAGTGACTTGAATTTATTGTTAACTGACTCAAACCGGAAACAGTGGTGAGTCGCATCATTTTAAGGATTTCTAGTTATTTTTTGGTGCTACATTTTAAAAGCAGGATTTTATTTTATTAGAGCAGAGCGACCGCCTGAAAATGCTCAAAATACTGCAGTTTGACACGTCGTCTTAATGAGCTGGGTTTCAATCGCAGTTTCTGACGCGTTTAACTGTTGGACAAAAATATGTGAATGAGAGTAACTTTATTAGGAATTCGACTGTAATAACATATATTCACACTTTACCATTTTTACTAAAACATGGAACCCTTTGAGCATGCTGGAGTGATTCCATTTCCATACAGACCAGTTGGACTGACACGTTTACACGCATTCGGTTCTGTTTTGACATACTCAATAATTCTACTGTTCTAGTGTCATGTAAAACATGATCAGTGTGAGCTCCAGACTGCTTCCAACTTGTCGTCCTCGTTGCTAACGGAACCTGAAGAGCGACAGCCTGGCTGTGAGCCGTGGATGTGATAACGCTCTCGGAGTCCTTTTACATGGAAGAGCTGCTGAAAGAAAAGCAGACTTTGTCAAAGGTGATTTTATTCAGACAACACTGCATTTGTAAAACAAGTACTTCAACAGGTTTTATTTCAGTTACTGTTTCTCACTCGGCTGTGTTGTCCCTTATGAGACTTGGCTGACAGTAACACCCCCCCTCCCACCTCAAAGAAAAAAATAAGGCCTAATAACGTGTACTTTGCTACAGAGCGCGGCTAACATACCGGCAGCGGCTGCGGTTCTTTGCTTGTCTCTGCCATGCTTGTCACATTCTCCTCCCCATGTGTCTGTTACCTGCTGGCAGCATCTCCAGCTGTACGGTGAAGCTGGAGGAGAGGACTAAACATGCAGCTAAACATCCCAAAGAGCTCGATTCTGTCTGCTAATACAGTGATTTAATGTCACACTTAAACCCACTGGAAGAGTCTGATGAAGCTCGACATTAGGAGCGAGCTTTAAAGGCACTTTGTGGTTGCTTGTGTGACATAAATTTTTGCCATCCTCACCTGTTCACGAGGGTCCACCAGGTCTCTCTCCCACTCAGAATGACAACATGTCAGACAAAGAGCTGAAGAACAACACGGATGCTTGAAAGAAATAAAACTCTGAAAGCTCTGTTAAATCCACAATGTGTTGGTCTGGGCTTAGGGACGACTTCATCTTAGAGAAACTCCTCTCTGCAGCTGCTTTGGATCTGGCAGGATATTCTGGAAGACCTGGCTCCGTTTTCAGGCCATCAGAGGAGGTTTAAACTAGCTGCTGCCGTTCACGTCCACTTCAAACAAACGGGAGACATTTGTAATCCCCAGGACTCAGCAGTCTGTGTTCAGTGCAGGTCAGGATTAATGCTAAAGCTTGTCCAAGGCCCTAATTTACAGTCTTGTTGTTAGTGAAATGTGCTCCATGTAACCTGCGCTTTTAATCCGTAGCCGATTGCTCAGGTTTACAGAAGTGAAATCTGCATTGTGTTGCTCATTGATTCGTTGGTTCATTTATGAATCAGGCTTTTAATGTTTTAAAAAAGTCCCATGATACTCAAGCAAACATCAAGCACCTTCTGGAGAAGCTGTCTTCTTGTTTGGTTAATTGATGAAAAACAAACACTCGACTTTGACACATTAAGAGTGTTTCATCTTGAACTTGGAGATGATGTCACAATAAGAGGAGTTTTGACCTAGGGTGCTCAGGCAGTGCGCACACGAACAGGCTCATCCAAAGCCTATTTATCAGCAGCTTTATATACCAACAATTCAGGCTGTCAGCAGCAGCTTGGATTACAGCTGAGAGGAAGAGCAGGAGGACTCGCAGAAGTCTGGAGCTGTTCACGTCTCGCGTGGTTCTCAGTGTTTGAATGCAGTGAAGCTGAATAGAAACGGCATAGAGCAACATGTTGTAACTGAAGAAGTCATCATGACACGGAGCGTCGGGTGGGAAATTTCACTTTTGTTAATTGAGTTACATTTTTATCAGTGCTTTTGTACATTCAGGAATATGGTGCTGCTTCAGGTCTTCACTCAGGGAATGAGCTGTCAGACTTTAGGTAATCAAATGTTGTTCTGATAAAGAAGTGTCTGCTTATGGAGGGAATTATTTACGATTATTCCCCTCCCAAAAGCCTGTCTGCATCTGGAAGAAGTGCTCCTCAAACGTTCTCGTGTGTCTGCTGGCAGCACGAATAAAACAAAAAGTACCAGGCCCTGTTTCCTGAAAACTGGAGCGTAGAAAGAACCCACGTGAAAGGGAATGAGTCATTTTTAAAAAGAAAAACTTTTAAAGGTTTTCACAGTAATTTGAGTTATCACTCGTGACCACAGACTTGTGACCACACCCCCGATTTCAAAGAAAAATTCCCAAATGCAGAGTGCACTTCCTTAACTGAAAGACTGCTTGCTCAGCATAAAACCAGGAATTGAAAAGTTGTGAAGAATTGTTTCAGGCTTGGCTGCATGTAAACCCGTGAGGTCAGTGACAGCACATCGTTTTCAGACATTTAACATCAGTGTTTGACCCTTTATCTGTTCAAGGGTGGGCTGCTCTGTGACATATTCCTTCCTGAGATTCAGTGTGAGTCTTCTAGTCTATCCGTTAATCTGCTTTTAAGGAATTCTGTCAATGAAGAGCACAGATCCATGAATAACCTCGCTAATGTTTTCCATGTTGGTGCCTAAGTGGACATAGCCAGCAGCTGTTCCTGTCCCCTGCAGTCTTTATTGTCGTTTGCCTCCCATTCAAAGCAGGCAGCTTTTCAGTGTAACAGAGAACAGATGGAGAGTACTTCATAATTATCTTCCTCGATCCTTTCTTTGGCTTTCTGAGCGCTTACCAGCATTTTGAAACCTCCATGATTAAAGTATTAATCTAGATCCCCAAAATTCCATTTGCAGTCATTGCTCTACAAAGGAGTCAGTGGAGTTGCAGAATAAAGTGAGATTCTACCACCACAGTCACACAATATTTTGTCCCCAAAGATCCAGACTTTTTATAGTCATTTAAAGGTGATCTTGCTTGAAAAGAAGAGTGGGACGTGAGTCACTGTGGTGTGGTTAACAGAAGAAGACGACGAGGAGGGAGCAACATGGCTACATGCTAGCAAACAGATAGCATGGAGACGAGTAGAAATTAGCTAAAGCGTGGTAATTACAACGGTGTCAGAAGCTCCTGACAACCAAACATTACCTTCGCCACCACCCCCGTCCTTTACTGGGAAGTAAATAGCTTGTATTAACGATGTGAATGAAGCTGATGTTGTTGCTGTAGCTTTTCTCAGCTGATTGCCAAAGCGGTCTTGCTGTGTGTTAGCACATGATGTGACACTGAGCCTCATCTGTTTGGCATGTGTAAATAACCAAAGAAGAACAGTGGCAGGGTTTTGTGTTGGAACCCTTCAGTGAGCCCGGACCTCAACATTATTGAAGCAGTGTGGGATCATCTGACAGAGAACGGAACAAAAGGCAGCCGACATCCAAAGAAGAGCTTTGGGATGTCCTTCAAGAAGCCTGGAGAACTATTCCTTGGTAGCTGCCAGGTTACTGATTTTATTCTAAGCTAATTAGACTTGCTTCTGGGAGGTAAAAGTGGCAATAAATCAAACTGTGAATGATAAAAAGGTTTGTCTGAGATGGTTCAGGCTGTGTTGAAGAATGAACCGTGTGTCTGCGTTCACGTTAGATACATTTGATGTTTGCACGTTCAGAGAAATCACTTCACCCATTTCCTGTTTTCCTGGAATCATTTTAAGAGATTTGTGGCTCATGAATGTTGCACAGTTGCAGAAAAGCATACTGATACTGAATAAATGATTTGACAGTTTGCTTATTGTCACCTTTACTTGCCGGCTGCCAGCTCGGCTAACTGTGAATAAAATCGGTTCCCTGGCAGCTAGCAAGAAACAAAGTACTTCCATCAACGACTCTTAAGCTCAGCGTTGCTCTTTAAATCCACGACCAGGCAGCTTTACATTTAAACTTTAATAGTGGCACAGTGTCTTTTGCCATGTATCATGCAATAGTGTGCAATAGCAGTCAGGTTTGACCTTACAGATGTGTGGCTACATTGTGGTTGTGTCTCTCTGTTTTACTGCTGTACTGGTTGCTTAGGCTAGCTGTAAAAGCATCCAGGGATTCACCATGACGTCTCACCAGGCGATTATGCAGATGTGTGGCGCTGCTGCTGTGGTTAATCATTGCTGTACAGGCTTTTGTTGGATGTACCTTCCGTCTTATAAAACCCGAATGATTTCCAGACGTCAGATCTGCTGGGGCACTGTAAACCGTGTCAGCGTTGGCTGTCAGTGACGAAAGGTGCGTTAAGAGGTCAAGATGGAGGTGTTAAATCAGAGATTACATAAAACTATGTTTCTATCACATATTTCTGCTCTACAACAAGCAGACAAACGCACAGCTCTTAAGGATGAATGTTAAGTTCTAATTTTCTTACTGTGGCAGGAGGTGGAATAATATATGTTATGATCAGATTTCCTTCATTTAATCAGCAAAAGCCTGTAGATATGTACGTACAGTTATGTTCTCATCACGTTTTTTTTCAGCTCACAAACACAGACCACAAAGATGATACAAATTAAATAGCATCATTAATCTGACTCAATTGGATTAGAATGAATTTGACTGCGTACAGTTTGACTGCAGCTGAACTTTCTTTGTAAAGTGACCTGAGATGACTTTTATAAATGAAACCGAATTGAACTGAACAACGAGCACAACCACAAAAAGCAGTACTGCGAGCATCGTGGCATTCCGCGGATTTCTTTCAAAGTAGTTGGAAAGTGAAAAGCAACCGTTAGAGAGCAGAAGTTTTGTGAGTGCACAGGCGAAAACTGAGTGAAGGAGAAGGGCTCGCACTGCAGGGCAGCTGTATCTGCATCTGAGAGACATAGTTCTGAGTGTTTTTGTGCTCAGTCAGGGAGAACGATAAAATATCTGAGCACAGAAACAACTAAATCCTGTTCAAAGATTGAAAAAGTATACTCTACATGTTAATATATATATATAACAAGATGTTTGTTCCAGGTTTTCTGATCTGCTTCCCTGGAACTTTATAGTGATTGGTGAAGTATTATGGTGCTTGTATTTAAATCAATTGACCTCTGCGTGCTGTTGCACCATTGCAATAAAAACCTTTGATCAAAGAAGCTCTGGGATTTTTTTTAGAAGATCCACTGATATCCTCCAAAAATTCTAAATTGTGCCTAAATCGAGAAGAAACGCATGTTTCGGGACCATCAGCGCATTGATTGTTTTCATTGTAATTAACTCAAAACATCTTGGTTCTTTATGATGATCAAATGTTTTGAAACTCAAACGTATTTGATTTGTTTATTTTTTTTTAGTTATTTCCCAGACAAATGTTTGACACCATCAGTGCACTTAGAATGTGTTCAGGCAAACTGCTTTACCTTCACATTTGTACTCTAGAAACGATCACTCGTCTTCTTCTTTTGAAGAGATTGTGTGCTTTTTATGTATCCCATGGATACTTTCAACTTTAACGTGCCACCGGGAGCCAGTTTTCTCACTTATTCGAGAGAGGAACTGCTGGCTCTACGAACAATGGGACGAGCCGGGTTATGACACCCCATCCTGGCAGAGCTGAGGAGGAGTACCAGGGGCTGCAAAGCCGGGGCTAAGCTAAAGGCTAAGCTAGCGGACAACCGGAGGCGCTACAAACCGACGATTCCCTCTGTAATCATGGGGAATGTGAACTCTCTGCCGAATAAGATCGACGAGCTGTCCGCACTGAGGTGGGGGACTCATCATGTATGTCAACAACCGCTGGTGTAAACTCTGTGAAGACGGTGTGGTGTTGCCAGGACCTCGAGCTGTTAGCTGTTAGCCCGCGGCCATAACCTCTGCCGAGGGAGTTCAGTCACCTGATCACCATCTATGTTTACATCCCTCCGAGAGCGGACGCAGCCACTGCCTGTGAGAAGATCCACTCTGCCACAGCGAGGCTACAGACACAGCACCCTGAGGCTTTTATGATCATCTCTGGGGACTTCAACCATGCAACTTTGGACTCTACTTTGGCTGTTTTTCACCAGGTTGTAGACTGTCCCACATGAAACAACATTACAATTGATCTGCTGTATGCTAATGTGAGGGGTGCATACAGAGTCACACCCCTCCCCCCCCACTGGGGAAATCTGATCACAGCCTGGTTCACCTACAGCCACTGTACACCGCCCTGGTCCGAAAGCTGTCCTCAACATGGAGAAGGCAGACACAGGGAGGGCATGAAGGCAGCACAGCAGGAGGTCAAACACTTTGTGAGGGAAGCTAAGGACAGCTACAGGAGAAAGGTGGAGCAGAAGCTGAAGGAGAACAACATGAGGGAGGTCTGGGAAGGTGTGAGAACCATCACTGGCCACAAAACAAAGACCAGAGCCGTGGAGGCGGCAGTGGAGAGGGCGAATTAACTGAACGACTTCTTTAACAGGTTTGACAGGTTCAACCAGCCCATGCGTTTTCCAGCCGGTGGCACTCACTTCACACCTGATGAAGACGTTGGAGCGGCTCTTTCTCAGCCTCCTCAGACCCCAGGTGCAACACGCCCAGGACCGCCTGCAGTTCACCTACCAGCCAGGTGTTGGTGTGGAGGATGCCATCCTCTACCTGCTACATCACGTCCACTCCCATCTGGATAAGGGAAGAGGCACAGCGAGGATTCTCTTCTTGGACTTCTCCAGTGCCATACCATTGAGCCCCCTATGCTTCAAGATAAATTGAACAGGATGGGAGTGGACCTCCACCTGGTGGCCTGCATCTCCAGCTACCTCACCGACAGGCCACAGTACGTCAGACTGAAGGACACCATGTCTGACACTGTGGTCAGCAGCACTGGAGCCCCCCAGGGCACAGTGCTGGCCCCTCTTCTCTTCACCCTGTACACCTCGGACTTCTGCTACAACTCAGAGCTGTGTCACATACAGAAGTACGCTGATGACACAGCCATCGTTGGATGCATCAGGGACGACAGAGAGGAGGATTATCTGAGTCTGGTGGGGGATTTTGCTGTTTGGTGCCGCACAAACCACCTAGAGCTCAACACTTCTAAGACAGAGGAGCCGGTCAAAGACTTTGGGAGAACCAGACGGAAGCCAAGACCAGTCCTACTAGAGGGAGCTGAGGTGGAGAGTGTGGATTCCTACAAATACCTTGGGCTGTGGTTGGACAATAAACTGGACTGGTCAACACACACCAGCCACCTGTATGGGAAGACTTAAGGCAGGATGTACTTCCTAAGGAGACTGCGGTCTTTCAACATCTGCAGCAAAATGCTGTGGATGTTTTACCAGTCTGTGGTTGCCAGTGTCCTCTTTTACACTTTGGTGTGCTGGGGAGGCAGCACATCAAAGAAGGACACATCCAGACTGGATAAACTGTGATCGGCATGAAGCTGGACCCTCTGGTGATGGTGGCAGAGACAAGGACACTGAACAAACTGTTGGACATTATGGACAATGCCAGCCACCCTCTGCACACTGTCATCAACAACCAGAGGAGCCTGTTCAGTGGGAGCCTGCTCCTTCCAAAGAGCAGGACCGACAGACTTAAGAACTCCTTTGTCCCTCAGGCCACCAGACTACATAACTCCTCACTTGGGAGGAGGAGGTAACAGGGACAGAAGGACACAGGGACAGAAGAGGAAAATCCAACTACTATGTGCAATAACCTAATCTAATTTAATCTATATTTAGTTCAGAGTTTATGTATGGCTATTTTCTGTATCTTGCTCACTTTTTGTATGGTATATTTTGTATCCTATCCTATCCTATCCTTTATATTTTTTGCTTTTTTTTTGTATAAGCTGCTGGAGACTTGAATTTCCCCGAAGGATATCCCAAGGGATGAATAAAGTTGAGTCTAAGTCTAAGTCGTCTTGCCGAGTAGCGCTGGTTTTTGGCCCCATCACTGTATAATGAAGGCATTCAGTCAGACTCGCTTGATATTTTGTCACTCTAAAAGCTGCACTCAATCACAGAAGAACAGCAAAGTTGACGGACACCATCCTGATAGGTCATCGGCCCCGTTTTACAGTCGTTGATAAGCTGTTTTCGTGTTGGTTGTGTTTCCATCCTCCTAACACGTGAATGTGTTTAGAGTCACATCGGTACCATCGAGAAAGACGTGGTTGCACTAATTTAGGTGACAGGATGATACAGGATGTTTCAGCTTTTTATCACAGTGACCAATAGTAGAACAAAGCCGCTGGTGATTTTATTTTGGTCGACCAGTACATGATGATAATAAATCCCATTATGAATATGTCACAGGACCTATAGAAACAGCCAGCCTGGCAGTAATGGATTAAAGGGGAACTAGTTTTGATGAGCTAATGTTGACTAATCAGATGTCACTGTCTGTGTTTACATGTAGCTTTAAGTGATATTCATGTCTCGGTAAAGACTCTGTCCATCTTTCCGGGCTGAGTCCTGTGCAGATAGTTTAGTTTGAATGTCGGTATGATTCACTAAATCAATTCTAAACTGGCGCCAGATTACTGTCAATGTCTTTACCACTAATACTGTCTCACTCTCATATCCTCTGTAATGTCCACTTATAGGGCAGAGCTCTATCGGTCCTCGACATGACATCCACAGAAACGGTTGACTTTAGATGTTTTGGGTTTCATGTGATGTCCTCAGCTTTGAGATGAGCAGAACGTGTAGCTGCTGTTCAAAGGACGTGAGGTTTAAACCCCAAACTCTAACATGTTCTGTTCTTGCTCTTTTTTCTCATTACTCATACAGTTGACTGATGGGTCTGTAGTTTCCTTCAGATAAGACCACGTGTGAGTCAGTCTTTGACCTGGCCGGATATGTGTTCCACTGACACTTTGTTTCTCTTTCAAATCTATTTTTACTGGAGACCTCTGGTGTGCAGCATGTAAAATATGTAAAAAATATGTAAAATATTTTCAGATCATTCCCATGTTTTTGCAGGTGTTTTCTAAGATGAAGCGGTTCTCATTGTGGGTGAGGACTTTTAGTGCATTTTGAAAGCTACGGATCCATTTTCTGTTTCTAAAGCTGTGGATACAGCCGGTCTGGGTCTGCACCATTTTCTAGCTTCTGTTGGAAACACCATGGTGTCATCTCATCGCTGTGCATCACTGAGAATCTTAAGTTGACAGATGCCGGCCTGTTGCAGTTATTATGTAACAGTATTAACGCGATTATTTCAGATAATCATGGTTCTTTTGAGTCGATGCACTTTAAATGACGTCCACTTGTTTTCGAAGCCTAAAAAGCAAAGACAAATCATTTATGTTTCTGTGTTTGTATTAATGTATGTATTAAGCAGACTTAAACCGTATTAGTGTCCTTAAAACACAGAGATATTTAAATCCTTAATTGCCATTATTTGAGTGAGTTTATTGTCAACAGCCATATGCAAGTGTTCCACCATTCATTTAATGGATAACAGCTGTCAAACTCTCCTGTCCCACCTGAGCTGAGCAAAACGCATGTTGGAACCGCGATTAGGACGACACTCGCTGGATGTTGGAGGGGTAACTTCTAACCCACCTTCATGCTACTAGATCTGAGGCCCACGTCACAAACTTCAAAGTTCATTGCATACCCTTATTAGAAAGAGAGACTTTTCTGCATGACAGCAGGAACTGCTCGATGAAGATGGGATGATGGGTGAGGGGTTAAGTTAAGAGAAAGGTTTGTTGTGTGTGACACCTCCCCTCCCCTCCCCCGCTGCAGATCACTTGTGTAGATTTTCAAAAAGTCCCGAACACGAGAAACAAAAGTGTATTGCAAAAAATAGAACAAAAAGTCTTCTTTTGCAGAGCTATCTTTAACACTGGGGTCGCATAAGCACACGTTGCTCCATGTAAACGAAGTCCGGGCAGCGAGTCACAGCCATCCAAAGAGCGGAGAGATTTAAAGCCGATCTTGGTTTACCTTTACAGTACGCTCGGTCTGCTGTGCCACGTTTCTGTTGAATGCACCTGTCTTTTTGAGGAAAAAAAAAGTGTATTTTTGATTTAAATCTTCCACTGCTGGAGGCTGTTACCGGACAACAAAGGCAGACAAATCAATCCTGACACGCCAGCAGATGTGGAAGATGAACGGCATCGCTGAGCTTTGATCTAGTTAAGTTCAAACTCTGGGATAAGTGTGTGCCAGCCTGTGTTTCTGTGTGTTTTTCAAGAGTTGTGGTTTGTTTGTGTGTCACAGGGATGTTGTCATGTATAACAGAGGCCCCGAGTTGTTAAATGAATGTTTTTGTGAATATTTCTGGTTATTTCCTCCAATCTTGGGTCAAACAGCTTAATCAAATAAGGAAATGAAGACATTTTTTGAAGGTTTTTTTAAATAAGAAGAAATCATTTAATTGTTCACACCACCGTTTGATTTAAACTTGCTGTGTAATGTCATAACTTGGCACGCAAGTGATGATTTATTTATTTTTTTTAAATGTGCCAGCTACTCGATTGAACTTGTCCCAAAAAAAACAAACATTCGTTTTACTTCAGAACCAGTTAGCAGAGTCTCTCTCACTGTTTTTGAGACCAACAGAACAGTTGCTGGTTAACCAGCTGATCCACTGACGCCTTTAGCTTGAGCTGTAATGTGTCGAGTGACAGTTTGCTGTGTGTCAAAAACACACCTGGATAAAGAAAATCCACCAACTGATAAAACGGTGCATTTTCATCAGATTACGTGGCTGTAATGGCTGAGACATCTTCCTGGATCATTGCGTGCAGTGCAACAATCCCAGAGTCGGATCAAAGACTCACAAAGGAGAAAATGCCCGAGCTGCAGTTGAACACTGCCTGCATCTTATCTTGGTAAGAAAATAGGGATGAAAAGGGTGAGGCTGGCTGTTGTCTGAAAAGTCCCTGAGCCCCCTCTTTCTTTCTTAAAGTTTCAGATTTCATGGTGAGTCACGCCGTTGTTCTTTGGTGATGTTCATTGGTTGAAATACTTTCTGCTCCATTTTGAAGGTGATTTCTGATTCATCTGATTTTTTTTCTTTTCTTTTAAAACTAAAGCAAAGCTTACCTGTAATCTGCCCGTGAGCTGCCTCTGCACGCTCTGTTCTTGACCATTCATCTAATTCGCTGTAATTTGATGTTGAATGTTAAACTTGAACAGTGCCTGAACAGTTACAAAATATTCTGTCTCATCAGTACGCTTAAACACAACTTTGATAAGCACCAGTGGGAGCCAGCCTCCGTATCAGATATGTGAAAATGGGAGTGTGTTGTGCAAGAGCAACATTCTTTCATAGCAACCAAGGCTTAATTTTTTTCCCGTCATGCATGAAAAGTCTTTCTATGCATTGGAAAGTTTCTTTTTTACACCACCTGCATTATTATTATCTTGTTTGCTCAAGTGGACGCTCCGTAACCTTCATATATGTTTATTTCCTTTTTGAACATGATAAGAAGTGATGTGCCGTGGGCGTGCAAAGGGAAGCTCTTTGTCCGTTATGGTCAGTCATTGGCCGTGGTATTTAGTCTTAGCTCTGCTCTAGGTGTGCCATGAACATATGAGAGCACTTGCAGATTTGACATTCACCCTGCGGCGCTTCGCTCGGTGCTGACTGAGACGGGGATATGTGTTACATACAGTGTGGACTCAAACATGCTGCTCTGCTCTCCTGCTGCTCAGGTTCACCAGCGGGAAGGAGAAATGTCGGAATGTAGCATAACACAGCAAGAATAGAGCGGAGCCAGAGAATATCCTGTCTGCCTGCAGCATCTTTGGTTTGATGGACTGGAATTTTGTTATATTGAGTTAATGCTTTGCGAGGGGTGCAAGAAATAGTTGAACATCTTGGGAAATGGGCCAGTCACCTTACTGGATGAGATCTAGATGAGTAAATGAAGATAGTTTCTGTATCTGTGTGACAGACATTAGGATAGTACTTTTAAAGCTTTTGAAAAGTGGCAAAAAAAAAAAGGAGAAAAGAATGCGAATCGAACAATTCCTTTTTGCTGTTATAAAGGCTGAATAAACTCGACTGTGTAGTGTTGCTGGAGGGTGGCAGAATAAGGTATGCTGCTAGAGTTTGTAATCTGGTAGAAGCACGAGTTGTTTAACCGGAAAGAAACCCCAAGAAAACAAAAACAACTGCGGAGGACATCCTCAAGAGGAAATGACTTTAATCTGAGGGAGTTATCGGAGATATTGTTTCATATGTAGGAAGATGGCGGCAAGTTAAGCGAGTTCGTTTGTCGGCTCACACCGGAAACAGCTGCTGAGTAAACTCATTTTAGCTTTCGCCAGGACAGCTGCGATTCATAAGGTTGTTTCCATTCCCCTGTAATGGATGTCAAATCTCGAACGGAAAAAAAAATCAAATCTTTTCTAGTCTAAACTTTTCTGTGCATTAGTGGGACTTTTGTTTTTTTTTTGTATGCGTTTAAAAATGACCGCTTTAAGTGTGGTTATGTGACGCACACAAAAAGAGAAGCTTCCATTGTTTGATATCTGTTGACTTTCAATTGAATAATTCACTGCATTGTGAATATATTTCCAGTAGACTTTCTTAAAGAGCTTGAAGTACTCATTTAAAACAGAAAAAACCCTTCACAGAGGATGCCTAAGAGAGGACTTTTTCCCACACCACCAGAATTTCCAGCTCTTTTTCCAGCAACTGGTTTTAAGGTGTGGAGTGAGAAACTCAACTCCACCTGCTTTCCTTTCTTGTGTCCTTTTTTAGTTCTGTACTACAACTTTGAGCTGCCATGTAAATGTAAATTAAGACACAAATTACTTTCAATAACCCTAATATGAGAGAGCGTGTGCTGGTGGAAGTCTGAGAGCTCACACTAGCACACTCGGCAAACTGAGCTCGACTACCACACAACAAGCTGATAGAAAAGTACAAAGTAGCTTTACCCTGAGATACTGTATGCATAGTAAACAAAGCAAAGCTGTACACGAGTCATTTTAAGGCATGAAAAGATGTTATTTTACAGAGAAAACCCCCAAAATATGTAATTATAAGGATTTTTACATTTCCTTTTTAGTCTAATTGGAGTCAGGGGATTAACTTGCATACATGTAGATGTGTTTTCAGAGTTTGCTGCACTCATATTGATGGCAGTGTAGGAGACCTGTCAGAATTAGCACATTCACGTTTTATACACTTTGGGTTTTGGATGCACCGAACAAACCGACATGTTGATTTATGAGCTTTAGACATAAGGAGAGTTGTCCTGAACTTCAGATCTAACACTACAAAGTGAATATGGGACGCTCTTTTCTGGTAATCAAACACAAACTTTTAGTCAGGAAAAACAATGTGAAATAAATCATTTGTTTGATTTTCTGCTCTTTATCTCTTTTCACATCCGGGCCTGTTGATCCACATTATCAGGGCTTTTTCTGTGACTTCATTTGGATTCAATGCTTGCTGAAATGGAAAAAAATCCAGTTAAACAACGATATTTTTCGGTCTGATCTAATTATTTATTAAATTATCTGATGAGTGATTATTAGAGGTAGAGTGCATCCACTCTTGCAGTGAAAACTGTAAACACATGTCTGATCTGGATGTCAAAAAATAAGTCAAAAGGTTTTGACTTATGCAGAGCCACTGGAGCGGACGCAGATGTTTCACATCTGCCCTGCACACCAGCACAAACGGCTCCTTTTACTACTCTTTTACATCCTCTTCGTCCTGCACACGCGCTCCAGCAGATGGGTGTGGTTAGTGAGAGTGTAGGAGGCGGGCAGCTGTGTTTATCTTAGCTGTATCTGTGGGTGGGCCTTCAGTGTGTTTGTCCAGTGTCACGGTTACGTCCCACTACAGCATGATTCTTATTTACTTTACCTCTCTCCTCTGGATGTTCTGTCATTTGCCCACTTGTTGTTCTTCAGCCATCAAAAGATAAATCCTACTTCACTCAGAGAGAGAGCTGAGGGTGTTAATATGGATGATTATCACTTCTGGAGCTTCTCATTTGCAAGTTTCCTGACCTTTACCAGCACTAAGTCTTAATCCTCTTCCTTAATGCTGCTCTGTGTCTGGATCGGCTTGCTCATGGTAAATCCGTGATGTCAAGAAGAGTAATAAAACCCCAGGCCGCAGGGTCAAAAATGTTTTGAACCTGTTAAGCAGCGAGGGGCATTTTAGACCTTTCCCGTCGCCCCAGAGTACACTCGCACACCCGCAGGAGCAGCCAGCCATCTCTTCTTCTCACCACAACACTTTAACCTTTAACTCAGCAGAACACACTGCAGCTTCAGGGTGTGGTGATGTACAGAAAGTGGTTGGTGGCTGTCTGTGGTAATCTTGATCCTGCCTTTGGGTGGGCCTTCACAAGTGTTGGTCTAAAGGAGCATGACAAAAGTATGGACTCTGCAACTCACCAACCTCAGGCGGTTTTCTTGACATTTTTCTGGAAGGGCTCTAAATTCTGTGGTTAAATGCCAAGAACGTAGTAGTTGTGTCATATTAAAACCCAGGGATCATGTAATGTAGAGGACTGAGAGAATTGTGGGTGTGTAAACTAAAGTGCGGTTCTTCTTGTGTGCCTCTACAGGTAGCCAATCAGACGTTCCACACAGATCGGCCCGACCTGCCAGAGTGTTTCCAGCTCTCCGTGCTGTCATGGCTGCCGTGCATCTACCTGTTTGTGGTCAGCCCCATCTACAGTTTTTATCTCAAGAGGAACAGCAAAGGATACATCATGATGTCCATTCTGAACAGGTTCAAAACGGTGAGAAGGGTTTCATTCATCAGCTCGTTTATATTTTTACATGGTACAACATTCCCATCATGAAATGTACGTTCAAAGCAGCATGAGTAGTTTAGTTTGATTTAGTTGAAGATGAACTGATTTTATGAATCTATTTAAAATGAGATTTTTTTTTGTCAGATTTGTATTGTATTATTTTGATTTTGTGCAGTTTTACAGTGACTTTTAGTTAATTTTTAGGTCTCAGGCCTGAGTTGACATGTTAATATTCCAGTTTCTTCAGTCAACACTCAGAAAGGCCAGTTGATGCACAGTTCAAAGCTTTTCAAATATTCTGACTTCTCGAGCTTTGTCCCACCGGCCTTCAGCCGTGGTTCTCCAAGCAGCTCGCAATCGGAAACAAAGAATTTAACCAACGCCTCCAAGTAGAAGGCTTTAGGAGCACAGCAAAGAGAAAGATTAAGAAAACTTTCTGAATGAATCTTGGAAGATGAATATGAGCCTTTGACAGCAGAAGGAAGGTTAAACCGTCTTCAGTGTGATGGTTCAGTATTCTGAAGGCTCTGTTGTGTAAATGTTCCTACGCAGCAGGGAGAAACGCAACTCTAAAAAGGATTTTTCATACATTTCATTGAATTTCTTCCTGTATTTTAGTGGATATCATCGAACTATGCAGTCACTCCATGCAGATCGGTGCATATTCAGTCAGATAATGCAGACAGAAAAGTCTGAAAGTCCTTATGGAATTAATCACCTGGAGAAGTTTTACGGTTATTGAACACCACTTTGTTTTTCCCCCATAGTTTTTAACACAGCCGCTGCCATCTAGAACAGTTTATGTTCAGGTGAACATTAGAATGTGGAATCCAGTCCTGACTGAGCAAAATGCCAAAGAGAGGAAAATGAAACAAATATATTTGTTCTGACTTATTCATTCTCTGTTTTTGACTTTTTTTTTCAACCCTCGTGGTTGTAATGTTTGGGATGTTGTCTGTGTTGACATTCCTGTGCTGGGGCACTGGCACTGAGGCATTCTACACCACCCAGAAATGAGTGGAGCAGAGGAGGGTAGTGACAGAGGGTATTAAGGTGTGAAGGAAGAAGGGAGGGAGGGCAGGCGAGGAAGAGGAGAGGAAATGTGCGATTACTCTCACTGTGAGGACAGGGAGATGTTCTGCACTGCAGCTTTAAGTTAGTAAATATCCATAACTCATGTTGAGACGGTGTTTTCCAAAGTAAGATCAAACCGGGACAACTTCACATTCCCAGTGACTCTTAAGGACCGTGTTTACAAGGAGGGGATGATTATGGTAACAGTTTAGTTAACTATATCAATGTCGGCACGAAGCTCTCCATTTTATTACTTTAATTGTCTATAATATTAGGTTTGCAAATGTAAATGAGTAATATTGAACTCAAATCCGTTAGCTCTCCTATAGCCGCAAGTAGCCACATAACAGCAGCTATGAGCTAACAGAGCTATAGCACACGTTCGTTCATTCATTCGTCTTTAAGTGTTGGTGAAATAAAGACAGATAATGCCTCATTTAGAGGCTGCATCGTCTAAGCCCCGTTCACTCCGTTATATGGATCTCGAGTTATCTAAATAGCTCCCGAAGGACGCCGACTTTCACCAAACTGTTCTCGGTGAGTAGATAAACATATTTCATGCCAGAAATAAGGTCTAGGTTTAAAAATACCGGAGTTCCCCTTTAAGATCTGTTTGAATTGTAGAGCAAAAGCCCAGTTTTAACCAAAAATATCACATACTTTTAAGTTTTTGTAAAAGGAACTCAAAGGTTCCCTCAGACTGTGGTTTCCTTGATTCTTCTGAGGATCCTAAATTCTGTGGCGATCAGGCCAATGAGTTTGCTGAAAGCTGAAGAATCGACACGTACTTGCCGCTCTGCTTCAGGCTGACCAGTGTTCACGTGTTCCTGCAGGGTGGGGATTGAGTTTGATGTGTTTTACCTCAGAACGTCACAGCTTTCAATCATAGATTAACATAGAATTTCTCTCACTGACTCTTGAATTGAATTGAATTGGGAATGAGTGAAAAAGTTCAATGTTGTGTTTCTAAATAGTAGAAATAATGAGATTTCATTTTTAGCTCATTTTATTAGCTACTGTGGAGATTGTCCATTATTTTTGTTTTTTTAAAGGAGGTGTAAAATATCTGTTTTACAACTAGATTTCACTCTTAATCCTCCCCAGCTGATGACTTGCATTAAGCAAATTGCAAATTGAGAATTAATTTTGTGAAATGGAAATGAGGTTTAAATGAGACATATATTACAAAACAGCGCTTTAATGCTTAAATTAGAAAGCAGGCAGATTAGTTCATAAATCTGAATGATAGTATCACACTACAGCTTATATAAAGATTGTTATTACTGCACTGAGCCGACCGGTTTACATAGTTCCCTCCTATGTGTCGGTAGTGCCTCATGTCTGTGCTCTCTGTTCTCCCTCCTCTTCCTCTCAGGCGTTTGGCTTGTTCCTGTGGATCGTGTGTTGGACAGACCTCTTCTACACGTTCCACGAGCTGCGGCATGGTCACAGCCAGCCGCCCATCTACTTCATCACCCCGCTGGTGCTCGGCATGACCATGGTGAGGAACGAGCACCTTCTGAAAGCACCATTGACAAGACTGCTGTGTGATTATGCAAATCTTTTTTCTTTCTTTTTCACATATGCAAATACAAACTGTCGCAGAGCTCACGGCAGGCACACGCTGTCTGAGAATCCAGAAATAAACGACAAAGGTCGGCTGTAAAAATGCTGCGAATAGTTCCTGCCACGACTTCCTCCGTTGCTTTGAGTGCAAGCATGTCAGCTGACTGCGGCTTTCCAATGACAAGGTTTTATTCCTGTGTTGCATAAACTCATCCTGTTTTGTCAGCGCTCAGTCCGGCCTCAGCGGAGCCACCTTAGTTTCCCCTTAGTTTCCCCTGTCCCTTCAACAACAAAGCTCGTCCTCCCATCAGATAATCAGTCACGGTCAGTCATAGGAAGAGCTTCTGCAGAAGAAAAGGGAAACAGAGTGCAGAGCACAGCCTCTCAGATGTTCCAGTCATCCTAAAGTTAAACCCCATAAAACCAAAATCTTAATGAGTTTAAGCACTTGAAGCACATCACATAACATAAAAGCCTTTTATACCAAAGTATAAAAAACCCAAACTGCTGAATGTTTTGGTTGAAGCAGAGTGTTGTTGTTTTTAGATAGACCAGATGTTCCGCTTGTCATGCTCGGCAAATGACTGAGAAGTTCCCGTTGCTCAGTCCTCTGCTCTGTTGGGTGCACGTGTGTCTGTGCTGCTGCTGTCAGTGTGTCGGTTCTTTTTTATCTTGGGTCCACATGTGGCCGTGGCTATCGCATAAACTACAGCAAACACCAGAAAGGAGAGCCTCAGTGCTGCGGTGGTGCTTGTGTTTGGGCCTCATTTGTCAGCCTTTGGTAGAAAAACAGTTTTAAATTCTGTCTGTTCTGGAAGTACAGAAAAAAAGCCTGTTTTCATCCGACATTGAGCCGTACGCGCATTAGCAGGTAATCGGCGGTCGATGACGCCCATGCTTGCGTTCAGAAACGCCTTCAATTACCCACATACTGTTTCTAAGTAAACATGAATATTCATGTGAGGAAATGAAAGAATGCACATGGATGTTGAGAGCGCATGCTGTGACACCGGTTTCCCTGTTCCAACACGGGGATCCGTGCAGTCAGAGCTCTGCTTGTGTTTACACACATTCCGAAGTATTAGTACAACTTGGTGAATTCCACACATTTCGTGGGAATGTTCTTACGCGCTCATTACGCACACATCTGTGCGTAAGTACAGCTGATAAATAAGGACCGTGTAGGGGGATATTAGAACATTCACCTGATTATTAAAAGGCAGCATGTACTGATGAGGTTGTTATTCACTAATCAGCTTTCAGATTTTTTTTAATCGTCAGTAAGTCCAATTTCATTAGAATTGAATTTCCTTACATCAAGCTTTTTCCCTTTTTTGCATGGAGTTAATGAGCAGGAGCACACTCTGAAACCACTTGCAACTGTATAACTGCTTATTTTTATGCACTGACTCTCTTAGTGGGAATTGAAAAGGATGATATGAAATAAAACAACATGTTACAGTCTAAACGCAGATGTGCAGACTGGACTGTTATCCAAATCAAAAGCTGGAAAATGGAAAAAAGGTCACACAGTGGCAGCATGTAAGACCATAAAACTGATGGGGAGATGTACGGTGGCTCTTTAAAGTGTTTGAAAGCATGAGAGAATCTTCCAGATCAAAGCTTCTGAGACCTCGAGAACTGCAGACCTGCTTTGAATCACAAATTTTCCCTAAAATGGAACAACTCCCTTTGAATTCTGATCCTACTGCAGCTCACACGGGTTTGTTAACATCGGCACACGACTAAATGACACATTTGAAATCCCTCACATTACCTTTGTGAGGGGAAAAAACATGATCCTTCCAAAAAGGAATTTCAGAACGTTGGGGTCACTGAGGAGAAAAAGAGGGGGAATTATTCATTTTTTCCCCAGTTCCCTAGAATGAAGTCATAATGAAATGAAAGTAAAGTTTAAATACTGAGAATATACTCTTGCAGTTCATAGAACTTTGGCTGCCATCCACACAGCTGGGCTGCTGAAGCCAGCTGTTTGGGGCTGTCCTTAAACTTTCAGATAAAGGTTAAAAAAAATCTGAAAAACACCTTTTTTTTTCTTTTCAATGACACTTTGTATTCATAACATGTTTCAGTTTCTGTGTTGCTTTGATTATTTTTTTTTTGCTCACTTTTGGAAGAGTGTGTGTGTGTTTAAGCCATCGAATGTTGCTTTTTGCTCCAGCAAATCCATAAAACTTATGTAGAAGCACGTCTGACCCAATGAAAGACTGACCCTGTGAGAGCGTGGCTTACCTTACATGCCCTCAGTCGATCTGTCCTGGCTAATCTAACTTAGTTTCTCTCTCTCTGCCCCCTCCCTCCCTCCCTCCCTCCATCCCCATTCCCCTTTCCTCTCTCCTTGTTAATATCCCCCTCCTCTCCCTTTCAGCTGTTGGCCACATTTCTGATCCAGTTCGAGAGGTTACGCGGGGTTCAGTCCTCGGGGGTCCTCTTCATCTTCTGGTTCCTGTCTGTGCTGTGTGCCATCGTGCCTTTCCGCTCCAAGATCCTAAAGGCCTCCAGCGAGGTGAGAACACATCGTAGCCCTTAGATGCCCTTTACATATCAGCCATCCTCTCCTGCTGCCCGTCCATCCTCACAGCCTCCCTCAGATCCTCGTCTCTTCATCTCCTCGTACTTTATGTCATCGTCTCTCTAGTTCTTTGCCACATGCTCACTCCTCTGCCTCCTGCACCGCTGAGTGTTCTTGGCATTTAAGGACACTTGATCAGTCAGTGTTGCCTGTCTTCTTTCCCTGCCTTGTTTTCTTAGGAGTTGGTTGGAGTTTACTGTGAGTAGATGCTCTGGAGGGGTCGGCTCGCTGAGCAGAGCAGAGAGGGAATAGTAGGTCTGTTGTTCCTGACACACTTATCTCGGCTCACCCTGCCGGCCTCGAGACAGGACAGGACAAGACGAGACTGCCTGTGGTGTCAAGCTGGAGAGAAAAGACACACCCACAGATCAGCATTTGAAATGGCTAGAAAATGTTAAATATGAATTAGAAGCCTGCAGGTGATTAACGGGTTAAGTGCTGAGATTTCTGGCTCAGAACTGTAGGCCTCTAATCTTTTGGAATTACAAGTCTCCCAAATAAATTCCTTCTTTTGGGAGAAAAGTGATTATTGACCCAGTAAACCCTTCTACTTCAAAAGGTGAAAAAGTGTTGTTTTTACACAGAACAGGTTATCAAATATTTCTTCAGACTTTCACTCATTTCTTGGGAAACGCAGAGATTCTCATGCATGCTCTGACTGTCGTTCACTGCAGACAGTTTGAAGACATTTCATGTTTCGTCTCATTAACCTCTCTTAATTTGTTGATAAACATCCGCCTTTGCATTTCAAACCTTTTTTCACACTGAACTCAAAAGATGTTGAGGAACCCAAGCAGTGAAGCCATGAAGGTGTAATTTTGGCCCAGTCCTGCACATCTCAGAGTGTGCAGCAGTAAAGGCTGTAAACTGAGTTTAGTTGACATGGGGGGGGGGAACAAAAAAAACACGACATATCTCGAGCTCATGTTGGCTTCTATGTAGTAAAAGTCAGAGTAAGAATCACTTTGAAGTATTGTTCATCATTCACCATTTACCCTCCCATCTTTCCTGATTTGGGGTTGTAATGGTTGGGATAATTACAGATGATTAAAGGAACGGAGCCTGCAGCAGTCATTGGAGGCATTTTGCAGTAAGTTTTAGACCGTTAACTTTAAGGTTTACGGTTCACTTTCGCTGTCCAGCTGCAGCCAGCAGACAGATCCAAAAGAAAGTTGATATTAGAGATACTTCTCAACACAAAGTTAATGTTGTGTTGTTGCCAAATATTTCAGTTAATGCAGCTTTGATTATTAACAGTGTGTGTTACAATTGTGTATGGATTATAATCTGAAATCAAAGTAAAGTTGAACCCCTATTAACATGTTCAAATTGGTTAATGTTCTCGTTTTGACATGTGGAGGATAATCTGATTTATAGCTAAAGCCTTCCCCCATGACCACGCACTTGCACCGGATCAGACATATGTACAAAAAACGCAAGTCATCCCCATGCAGGTACATTAACCCCCACCTGTGGGAGGTCTTTGTTCACGTCCTCCGTGTCAGTTGGCAGCAGATTGCGAAAGGTGCGTCTGACTGCTGTCACAGATTAGCTGCTTTTGTGTTGCTGTCCCTTTGTTAGACATGATGGATGGAATTTGGTATTATTCCTCAAAGTTCATTACTTGCCATGTGCTCGGTTCAGCTTGTGCTGCTGTAATCGGGCTGATCCAGGAGATTAGCCGGAGTGCAAATATGATTGGGAGAAGTATTATGATTTATACAGTCAAAGGTGGTGCATCTTTTCACAGTAGAACAGTGAATGACTTCCCTTCTGTGAGCGCTGGGAGTGTTGACTGAGGATTCAAATGAACCGGTGGACGTTGGAGTTAGCATGTTTTGCATATGCAGCATGAAAACACATTTGTTTCCAGCCAAATCTCTTTGGCAGCTCCGTGCTGATGACCATTATGAATATTTATAGTACATCTTCAGAATAAACTGGTATTGGCCACCAAAAATCTCTAAATTCCTCTAACCTTGTTTCATTTCAATGAAAAAACAAACAAAACAAGACCAGAAAAAAAAAACTAACCCAGAAGCAAAAGAGGAAGAAGACGGTGACAACAGAGATTAACCATAAGAGATAGCTGGCATGTCATTTGTTTAAAAAATTAAAAAAAAGTGCCCGATTCATCGTCCGACACGGTGCAGATTTGCCACCAGCTTGATGACTTGTCAGCTCTTTTAGTCTGTGACATAAAAGGGAAACTTGAAAAAAAACTCGATGAGGCCTATCATCTGTCACCACCCATCGCTGCACAGTCACACCTCACTTGATGAATCGATTCTGTCCTGTGGTTGTGTATGGAGACAAGGACAGTTGTCCACCTTTTTTCCTCTTTGTTCCCAGTGAACAAAGATCATATGTGGGCGCTCGATGGTAAAAAAAAAAGATCTGAACTTTACAGAAAGGTGCTGCTGGTCAAGCTGCTGCTACTTTTCAGTCAACCAATCGTATGACCGAGAAGCTGTCTGTCCCGAGTTGAACCTGCGTGATCTGTCACACATAAACCATCGTAGAAAAGCCTGTTTGTTTGAGCAGCAGATCTCCTATATGCACTGGTGTCGCTGGTGGAGTTACTGTTAACTGTCATACCCGCACAGCCGAACTGTTATTTTTTTATTCCATATCGAAAAAAAGCAGGCTGGTGTTGGACGGGAAACTCCTGGGCTGAATATTGGTCCCACTCCAACTCTAAACTAACCTTGTTCTACATTTCAGAGCGAAGTCACTGACAAGCTGCGATTCACCACGTTCTACATCTACTTTGGCCTGGTCGTCTGTCAGCTGATCCTCTGCTGCTTTAATGAGAAACCTCCTCTTTTCTCCAACGTTGTCACTGACCCCGTGAGTCACCCCACCTGTCCACAAGCACGTTTGTGTGCCACTAAACATCTCAACATGTTGTGCACATGCTGGCGTATATTTAAAACTGTGAGGAGGTGAAAGTCTGAGCATCCTCTGGGGGGGGGGATTTCCTCACGCACACAAAGAATTCAGTTGTTCCTGGAACTATGTCCTCCTTTTCCTTGTTTAAACTCCCTTTTCCATTTCTTCCCAGAATCCCTGCCCTGAGACCACAGCGGGTTTTCTCTCCACCATGACGTTTTGGTGGTTCACGAGGTGAGCACACTCTCTCTCAGCTTCCACAGACACGCACTTTGTTGCAGATGTGTTTTTATTTGCTTCAGCAAATCCAAAGTAATTACACAGCTTGTTATTTTTATATTACATATAGAGCTTCAAAGAAATTAATATGCCGATGGGACTATTTGATAATACTATTTGATTCGATCCGTATCTCTGACAATGCCCCTGTTTTAATGTCACTTTTGATTAAAAACAATGATATTTTCAATCAGAATAATTTGAAGTGACAGTGCTGCAAAGGGAGGGGGAAAAAAAGAGGTTTTGGTTAGTGAGGTTGGATTTAGGGCCGTGTAGAGCAGATGTCTTACAGTTAGGGCTGTGTAACGGATTTGGTAATGGTTAAGGGACAATAAGTGGGAGGCAGTGCATGAGTTATGGTTAGAGCTATAATGAAGAAGGACTTTTGGTTTAGGGCTAAAAGACAACACTGTTAAGGGTTAGGGTGATTGGTTGGAGAAGGGTGTACTTAATATCTATATTATAATTGTATTATGAATGATGGATAGTTGATTAGATCAAATGCATTAGACTATTTAAATCATTTAAGAAGATCCCCGAGTTAAAAAGAGTTGTGTTATTGGGCTGAGGTAAGGGGTGAGGGACTGCATTGTGTCAATAAACAGTAAATGTGGCCTGCAGTGTCAAAGCGGTCAGCAAGAGTAGAGAAGTGCTAAATAAATGCAGCTAATCGTAACACAAATCTGTTCACACATATATTTCGAACATACACTATATTGCCAAAAGTATTGGCTCATCTGCCTTTACACCCATATGTACTTCAGTGACATCACATTCTTAATCCATATGGTTTATTATCATTTCTAAGTCAGCTTCAACTCTTCGGGGCAAGCTTTCCACAAGCTTTAGGAGTGTGTTTATGGGAATTTTTGAATATTCTTCCAGAAACACATTTCTGAGGTCAGACACTGATGTTGGACAGAAGGCCTGGTTCTCAGTCTCCGCCCTAATTCATCCCAAAGGTGTTCTATCAGGTTGAGGTCAGGACTCTGTGCAGGACTTCTTCTAGACCAAACTCGCTCATCCATGTCTTTATGGACCTTGCTTTGTGCACTGGTGCGCAGTCATGTTGGAACAAAAAGGGGCCATCCCCAAACTATTTCCACAAAGTTGGGAGCATGAAATTGTCCAAAATCTCTTGGTATGCTGAAGCACTCAAAGTTCCTTTCACTGGAACTAAGGGGCCAAGCCCAGCTCATGAAAACCAACCCCACACCATAATCCCCCCTCCACCAAACTTTACATTTGGCACAATGCAGTCAGACAAGTACTGTTGTCCTGGCAACCGCCAAACCCAGACTCGTCCATCAGGTTGCCAGATGGAGAGGCGTGATTCTTCACTCCAGAGAACGCGTCTCCACTGCTCTAGAGTCCAGAGGCGGCGTGTTTTACACCACTGCATCCGACACTCTGTGATGTATGACTTGGATGCAGCTGCTCGGCCATGGAAACCCATTCCACGAAGTTCTCTACGCACTGTTCTTGAGCTCTGTCATTTTACGTGGCCTGGCACTTTGTGGCTGAGTTGCTGTCGTTCCCAATCGCTTCCACTCTGTAATAATACTACTGACAGTTGACTGTGGAATATTTAGTAGCGAGGACTTTTCACGACTGGACTTGCTGCACAGGTGGCATCCTGTCACTGAGCTCCTGAGAGCGACCCATTCTTTCACAAATGTTTGTAGAAGCAGTCTGCATGCCTTGGTGCATGAATGTATACACCTGTGGCCATGAAAGTGAACACCTGAATTTAAGTATTCTGATGGGTGAATGAATACTTAATAAAGTGTATTTCAGCTCTTCTGTATCCACCTTCACAAAGATAATGGGGACTGCAACAGTGTCTGTGCTCTGTTGTTCTAAGTAGTAAATCATTCATTGTGAATTACCCACGCAAAACAGTTGAATGCCTTAAAACACCCAGTTTAGTTTGGCATGTTAGTATTGGTTTCAGAAATGTTGTTGCTTAAGGGGAGACGGGTGATCGAGGAGGAAAATTGCATTTGCTACCGCGGCAGCTGATGTTAGACCCAACCCGTTAACTTCGACAGAAACCGTGGCGCTCAGCTTCGGGATCTGTGTTGACAGATGTGGGCTGCAGCTTCTCTACCTTACACCTGATGCACTGTACATGCTTTAGTAATTACTGTAAAGTAATTGGCACTTCCTCTGTCAAATCAGCGCTTATTTATCGTGTTTTTTCCTGCAACAAAGAGGAAGTTGTTTGTCTTCTAATGGAACATTAGCATCTTGTTAGCCGGTCTCTCCCTCTCTTTATGCCAGAAAACACAAGCCTGTTCTGGTGAAATCCAATCCAGAAGTACATAATGACAATTAGCAAATCTGGGAAATCCAATTCGGTGTGTTTTGTGCAGACGAGGACAACAGTAAGATGAAGGATTTTAAGCTTTAGAGTCATCATTTGGTCAGTGACTGGAACACACAGCGGACAGAATTAATGATGCTGAACCAATTGGGGCTCTTGTTTCATTTGTGTACAGTGATTATGCTTGTTAGCGTTGAATTACTTTATGTAACAGATTGAATTAAACTGCTGCATCTTTCTTTCCCTCTGTCTCAGTTTGGCCATTAAAGGCTACAAAATGCCCTTGGAGGCCAAAGACCTGTGGTCTCTGAACCAGCGCGACAGCTCCAAGGTGATGGTGCCCAGACTCCTCAAGGAGTGGGAGAAGGAGCTGGTCAAGGCCAAGAGGTACGGGCATAAAAATGGTGGAGGAAATGTTGATTTCTCATGTGTTGGTGAAATGTTTTCAATCTGTCTTGTTATTGATGTGAAAGCCTACTACTGTATAACTCTGTGAAATGGTCACAATCGCCATGTTTAGCAGGTTATTGGGAGAAATCTGGTCAAATCCGGAAGCTGGATTTCTGTGTAACCTGGATACATTAAAAAAGCACCAGCGGGTCAATAATCAGATCGATCTGCTGCCATATTTTTCAGCCCAGGGTGGCTTATTGTAAGTGTATTACTGCCATATGATACTTTGAGAGGAACTTACTCTGTAGTGGGAGAGCAAAGATTTTCCTTTATGTGCCAAGTGTTCTGCAGATAGACATTTATGCACATCTGTCACTTTCAGTTTCTTTCAGAGTCCAATCGAATTATCTTCACTGCAGAAAAGAACAATTTTGTTGAATTTATTCTCACAACTCAGATTCCTTTACATCTGCAGTTAGTTTTTTCCCCTTCTTTGGTTTAAAAGAGGAAGAAAAAGAAAACTAATCTAATTCATGTTTTGGATTCAGACTATAAAAGACTTTGGCAGACCATAGAAGGGAGAGGATGTTATCTTAGAGGGCAGGGCTCTCCCTGTGTGTGTGTGTGTGTGTGTGTATGTGTGTGTGTTCACTCAGGCGTACGTCGCCTACGCTTTGTACAAGTGTAACCATGAGCATGTTGTGCGTAACACTTGCAGCAGGATTACAAGATGTGCTTCAAAGAGCAGAGAGGAACCTCCAAATGTAAAGAAAGAGAACAAGGGAAAACCCGGTTTTCTTCAGAATTTAAGTGCCACCTCAGCAAAAAAAAAACAGGCTGGGCAAGTTTGCTGAACTCTGACCTCCATCAGACTGTGCGCTGTCCGTGCCGCAGCCTTCTTGTTGAGTTTCACTGTGCTTTCTAAACTGAGAGCAACTTGTAAAGTGATATGGGAAAGCTTTATTGGGTCCTTTCAGTTGTGGTCTGGAAACCTGTTTGGTGTTGAGTTCAGTTTCAACACCGCTTCCTTCTCAAACTCTACTCACCAGCCTTAAACCGGCATCACTAAAGAATGTCTTTCACTGAAAAGTTTTATCAGTGCCCGCATTAGGTCTCGCTGTCAGAGGTGTTTCCTAAGAGCTCCTGACTCATAACCAGATAAACATGCTGGCAGGGAGAACACAGGAAGTGATTTAGCATTTCACACAAGTTTAGTTGTCACTGTGTTTGCGTTGCTAGTGTAGGTGTTCAGTGGTGTCAGAGTGATGAATAACCAGTGAAGTATGTGTTTCATGTGGCAGAACTCAGAGCAAGCAGAATGTCATGAACCCTGGGGAATAGGTGAAGCAGGGGAAGAGGGTTCCCGTCATTTCTCTGTGCAAGTCCAGATATGATTCTAATTATTACAGGAAGGCATTGGCAGAGGACGCATTCTTCAATCTACAGTAAAGTGGAAAAACACTGTACTCAATTCTAACGTTCCAGGGCTGAACTCGGGGTAAACACAACCTCAAATGAGCAACAATACCTTACATATTATGCCATGTCAGCATTTATTTACCAAAAACTCAGCCATACAGCAGAAGCAGTGTTTAGAAACACTCGAGTACTCGCCATCAGCAGCTTGCAGGACCACCTTTAGCGGCATTCACTAGAAGTAACCATCTTCTGTATGTTGTTAGCAGTCTCTCACGTCGTTGTGGATTGCGGTCCACTCCCTCACACAATGTTGCCTCAGTTAACTGAGGTTTGAGTGCATTCTTTTATACGCAGCTCTGTTAAGGTTCTGCCACAGCATTTCAATCGGGACATTGTTCCAGAAGTCTTGTGGTTTGTTCAGATGTAACTTCACAAACCTAAGCTGTGCTGCCATGTTCTTTTTAGAGAGAAGAGGCTTTCTCCTGGGACCCTTCCAAACAAGCCATAGTTGTTCAGCTTTTTCTAACTTTTTTTGTCTTGAACATTTAACATGTTAACTGAGGCCCGTAGAGTCTGAGATGTAGCTCCAAGAGTATTTGAGATGCTACCCACTTTATTAATCTTGTATTTTTTATCAACATGGGAAACAACATAAACTGCTATATCCATTTCATATCTTTTTTTTTCCCCTCCACAAACTTTCTCAATCCACAGTGAACAGAGTGTGTCCAGCCAGGTGATGTACGCCAAGCCCCCACCTTCAACCACCAACCACATCGCAGGAGGAGGGGGAGGCGGTGAAAGCAGCCCAGAAGAAGTAGAGGTGCTGCTGTCCAGTCAGAAAGTTGCTCCCCGTCAGCCATCTTTTCTGCGCGCCCTTATCAAAGCCTTTGGACCCTACTTTCTGATTGGCTCGGCCTACAAGCTCCTGCAGGACGCCATTACCTTCGTCAACCCTCAGCTGCTCAGGTAAACGCATGATTACACTTGGCTTCTGCGTGCTGTCTCTGCTGCAGCACAAACAAGCATCCATTGTTCCAGTGTCACAAAGAACTATTTTTTTTGCATGTTGTGTGTGTGTTTGCATGTTGGTTTTTTTTTATCCAAACCACGGTGGCTCTGTTTTACTTAATATGCGTACTGTCCTTGTTCCGCATGTAAATTTGTTTCCTCTTCATGCTTCTGATGGCCCAGGGTGGAAACGTTAGGATGGAAAATGTTCTTTGAGAGCCTTTATCTCTCGGTATCAGTGAGATCAGAAATGATTGACCACAGTATGTATTTTGTTATTATAATAAGGCTCAAGAATCCCTGTTAATACTGATCATATCAGTCAGTCTTCAGAGAAAAGAGCCTTCAAATCTAAGTTTGAATTAAATGTTATAATGACAATCTTACTTCTATGGGTTTACAACTGGTTCATTTTTGTTAAAAAAAGTTTTCAGTGACTGCATGGTCTTTTAGGAGAGATGCCTCGTGTTTCTCTGTAAGCCTTTAACCACAGTTAAACTGCACAGCTCTGTGTAGATGTAATGAGAGGGAAGACTCGGCGACTATGGTGTTTATTTCGTGTTACCGTTGAGGTGAAAGGAGCAATATGTTAAATAATCCTCTGATATACTAGCTGTATGTCATGAAATGGAAGAGGATAACTCTGGTTTAAACCTGCTGTTCCAACACGGAACAGGTTGGAACCAGACTGGGGCAAAAGCAGTGACAATTAACATACCATAAATAAATAAAGCTATTCATCGAAAGACCAAAATGGAAATTTATACATGAACGAATGCAAAGTAGATGAATTGTTCTTTTGTGTTTCGCTGTTTGGTCTTCATATTTCCTCATTTATTTTCTTATTCCTTTACAAGATGAATTATTTTCTTACTTCTGAAGACTCTCAGGAAAAAAAAAAAACCTCTCAGACAAATTACTGCCATGAATTCAAACCAAACCAAACAAAGAATATAAGAATCCAAACTAAAAGTGTTCAATTAGTTTCATGCTGGGCACACCAGGCAGCCTGGTGTTGTGAACTTCAGCTACTCTCCATGTGCCACTGAGGGGGAACGGCTGAGATGCTGCCTGGTAGCAGCAGGGCTGTGGGGGGTTGCGTGTCCACTGGAAGAGGCAGAGACAGCACTGTTGCTACTGATACTGTTGGAAATGGCTGAACTCAAGTATTGATTGAGTCTAAATGTTTTGATCTTCTGCACAATGAGAGGAACCTCCAGCCCTAAGATGGTGTATCTTTTAGCTGCCTGTAAATCTTCCACCCTCTCATGTAAAATGCACATGTCAGGCAGCATCACTGGGACTCATACAAACCCAGCTGGCTCTCTGCTTAGACTGTAAATCTGGTTCCGTTAGTTTTACTTGAAGTTTTTACATTTTAGCATTCAGCAAAGCGTACTTCCATGAGAGCTTTATAAAAGGACAGCCAGCTGTGTGAAAGGGACACTGAAAAAGTGGAGAAAAAAAAGGAAGTGTTGCACAGATTAAGTTTCCCCAAAACGTGGAGGAACATCAGTGACCTCGAGGTCAAACGCTTTAACACCACTGGACACAGGACCATCAGATGATCATCATAGGACATTCTAAGCTCTGCAGTGATGAAAACACGTAGCATTTTTGATTTGGATCTGAATCGACATGTTCCAGCTGAGCAGGAGGTGAGATTAGAATCTCCTGACGGCGTATAAAATGTGTTGAATTTGTCACTGCAGGGAGGCCACAAGGTTGTCTGCAAAAATGAGAATCTCTGAGTGGTAAATTCTGGATTTGTCACGCTGTCTTCTGAAAAGCCAGCATTTATTTCGTAAGGTGGTTCTGTGTCCTTGGGTTTTCATGAACTCAGACAGCGTAGATGGTCAGCAGTGGTATTTTAAGACCAGGTTAAGGAAAAAGGAGGTTTAGTAAAAGCTCTGATTCAGTTCCAAATCAAATCCTTTTTGCAGTTCAAACCTCACATTCCCGTCTACAACTAATGGGATAGCATTGCTACCTCGAGCACACTGTCCTGACGGCAGCTAAAGTCACGAAGGTGACACCGACAGCAAACTGTCTGCTTTGATCCCTGAGACTTTTCCTTCTCTTTGCTTTTCTAGGATGTTGATCTCGTTCACAAAACAGAAGGGTGTTCCTGATTGGTGGGGTTACACGCTGGCCTTCCTCATGTTCTTCACAGCCTTACTACAAACTCTCATCCTGCACCGGCACTTTCAGTACTGTTTCGTCACTGGCATGAATGTCCGCACCGCTCTCATAGGAGCCATCTACAGGAAGGTATGCGTTGAATAGTCACATCATTGTTTTCTAACAGAGACGACATAGCATCGGAAGGACAAAAGGTTCACATGAAATAGATTTATAACGAGGTTATAAACTGTTGTTTTCCCCTCGTTGTTTGTTCTTCAGGCTTTGGCGATAACTAACGCTGCCAAGCGTTCGTCTACAGTGGGGGAAATAGTGAATCTCATGTCTGTTGACGCTCAAAGGTTCATGGACCTCACCACCTTCCTCAACATGTTGTGGTCTGCTCCTCTTCAGATCATGCTGGCACTGTATTTCCTCTGGCAGGTACATACAAATCGCACAATAACCGACAATGGGAAAACCAAAATGAAATCGTCCATGAACTCAGGGCACTCTGGAATTTAACTTTGTAATGGTTTTCCTTCCTTTAGTGCTGATGTTTCTCTCTTTCTGTCTGAAGCTTTTGCAAGAAAGGGCCAAAGTCATTGTTTTACCTGGCAGTATACAAAGGCACAGAGCATAGGTCATTGAGGCCTCATGAGTAGAACTGTGGGAATGCACAGAAGCAGAATCCCTTCTCGAGACTTGGAAAGCCAGACATTCACTTCTCTTTTCCTTTGTAACTGTCAGTCATCATGAAGTTGTACGCACTTGCACAAGCCTGATTTCCACTTCCATTATCATCCATGCGTGGGAGCAGACGCTCCCTTAATGAGTCATTTGCTTAGTTTAAAGCATTGATTGCATCACAGCTAAACACACAGAAAAAAGGGGGAAATGATTGTGATTTCAGGCCAGTGAAAGAGTGAACTGAGAGTTTGAAAAGTGCCCAGCACACAGATTTCCTTCTGGAATGATATTACATTAATAGCTTGGACTGCGTCAGTAATGTCTATAAATTTGTCATCATGGACTTATTTCTCTCCTCGCCATATTTTGTATAAGGACAACAAATGAATCTTGAATTGAAATGGACTCTTTTCCTCATACGGGGTGATTTGAGGTGTCTTGTACAGACAGTGTAATTTCTGTTAGTTAGCAACGACATGAAGTTACATTTATTTTAGCCATTGTTCATTGCTGCAGAGCATTTGTTTGGATGTTGGTGAACTTGAAGAAACCCGCTGCGTTTATCGAGCTCTTTGGAGTTCTGCTTAATCTTGAATTTTCTCCGATGATTGACTGGCTAACGGTGCTGTAATTTACAGAACCTCGGCCCGTCTGTGCTCGCTGGAGTGGCTGTCATGGTCATGCTCATCCCTTTTAATGCTGTCATTGCCATGAAGACGCGAGGCTACCAGGTATGAACAGTCAAAAGTGCCAAATGCAAACCCATTTGAATTGTTTCCTGTTTATTTGGAGGAATTATTTTCAGCTCATCAGTTTGCTTCCTGTGTGTTTCAGTTTGAAATGTAATGAATTGTCTCAGAGGAATGAATGCAAGATTGCTTGCCTATTCGTGGCATTAAATATCAGAATATTTTAAACTTTTGAACAATTTGATAACCACTGCTCAGTTGTTAGAGTTGTGCAATTCTAAATAGAAGACAGGAGAATGAGCTGCAGCAGAGGAACTCATATGGAGCCACACACAGCTGGAAGCTCAACAGACAACTGGGATCTTTTCTTAGATTCTAGACAATGTGAAATACATAATTTGTGGTTTGAAGTGTATGAATTTGCTCCCATCATCCTCAGGTGGAGCAGATGAAGCACAAAGACGATCGTATCAAGCTGATGAATGAGATCCTGAACGGCATCAAAGTCCTCAAGCTGTACGCCTGGGAGAAGTCTTTTAAAGAAAAGGTTCTGGCCATCCGGCAGAAGGAGCTCAACGTGCTGCGCAAGACAGCCTACCTGGGCGCGCTGTCCACCATGGCCTGGACCAGCGCCCCCTTCCTTGTAAGCTCGGTCCTCGTGTCTGGAAGGGACTGTCGAGACAGCTTTCATAAGCTCTCAAGTCATGTTTTCCAGCTATAAATACAATACGACATGTGTTCAGATATAGCCCAGATTTTACAAAGGAGCTTTATTGGAAGCTATTTTAAAAACAAGGTGATGAAGAGCTCCTTTGTGTGTGTGCTGTAGAAGGTAGACAAGATTCAGGTCAGTTTTGTAAGTCAGATTTCAGTAACGTTGCCTGCTGTAGGTTGTTTGGCTACTCGCAACATTTATATTTGCAGATACAAAGTCCCATTTTTCACATTTTATTTTTCCTACACGCTGAAGCTGCGAAGTGCTCCCATTAGACTGATCAAACAGCTGTTTTTGTGCTTCAATCGGGTGTAGTAACATCTGATTTCCTTGACAGCACTCTCAGTTTACCACTGTTTCTTATTTCTACTCTTTAAGTCGTACACTTGTTACACTTGCTGTAACTTGAGTCAGGCCCGGTTCATAACATTTGGGCCACATATGGCCCACATAACACTGGCCAGCGCTGTGAGTGAGTCATAAGCGCTCAAAGTAGCCCAAATAGGTCTGTTAATTCTCTCTCAGTAAGCATATTTACATGCTTGTTAGTCCAACCGAAATCTTAAATAATGCAGGGGAGGATGGAATCCCTCCTGCATGTATGTGCTCAAATAGACTAAAATGGGTCTAGGTGCCCTGCACATGCTCCATGCTCCAAGTTCCATCGTTTTGCTAAGACAGTAAAGTGCAGGCGTGTATTTATACATCTGAATTCCCAACGAAGCCGCTCTCATTCACATATTCTTCTATTTCTTTTGTCAGACGGCTAAATGCATCAGAAATTGTGATTTTTTTTTTTTTTAAAGCTTCTCCCTCTTTATCGTCATTATCAGGAGTGGTGCTGTGCTGTGATTAGAATGACAAAGAAACAGAGCTCAGTAACTGGGAAAAACTGGGAAAAACTGCACAATACCGACCGAGAAATATGAGCTCAGGCAACCAACACGGTGCTGCAAACAAAATGAGAAACGGTGAAGTCGCAGCTACCGTTTTGGCTTTCATCATATCATAGCTGGGAATGACTGAGCTTTAAATAAGCAGCGAAAAACCTAGTCATAGAAAAATTACCCGAAATGTTTATCCGTGGAGGATGAGTCTGAACCCGACCGACTGAGTGGAATTTCAACAGGTTTGTTGCACCTGATCCGGGAGGCCGAAGCGCCACATAAGTTTGTGCTTATGTGCTCCATCTATTCATTATTATTCGCTGTTTTATGCCTTCGATCAGTTTGCTGTGAGCTGCAGTGCTAATTTTAGCAATACAAATCCACTACAAATAGATGGAAAGGGTGCAGAGGTACAGGGTTGCTGCAGGTTTCTGTATATTTAAGCTAGATATTGATCGCATTTAGAATTAGAGTCTGTTGTAGGTGGAGGCTTTGGAGAGGTGTGGTTTACCATCTTTTTGGCTTTGCAGCCATTAGGTATTATGGCTCTGATCTCTGCGATTTTGTACATGTTTAGAGAGTTTTAAGATTGATATCAGCTTGGTACAGCTGACCAAATGCTTTCAGGATATTGATTTAAACCACATGGTTTGATTACTAAGCCTAAAATTGTTGCGTTATGCTTTTATTTTAGTATCATGTTAAATTGAACCCTCTCCAGATCTTCTAAATAGCAGAAGGGAAGTTAAATATTTTCATGACTCTTTCAACTGTTCCACATAGCAAAGCCAGACAAGTCTAAGTTGACACCATGGCAACATCCGCTGACGTTCTGTGTACTGACTCGTAACATAAACTCAGAGAGAAGCATTGCTCACTCCTGGAGGTCTGGATGTTTTGTGCGAAGACGCGTGGGGAAAGGATTGCACATGCCACGAAGGCCAAGAAAATCTGAGCACAGTGTATATGAAAGCATTTTATCATCAAGTGACAGATAAATGAACTCCTAAGCAGCCAGAAGTCAGTGTTTGTAAACCGTTGTGTGCAGGATGTCCCCGCATGTTTACATAAGGTTCTTTGCTGAGTTACGAGTTGTCTATCTAGCATCCCGTTTTGGCCCTGTGTTTCCAGGTTGCCTTGACATCGTTTGCTGTGTATGTGACGGTGGACGAGAACAACGTCCTGGACGCGGAGAGGGCCTTCGTGTCGCTGTCGCTTTTCAACATCCTCAGATTTCCTCTCAACATGCTTCCCCAAGTGATCAGCAGCATCGTTCAGGTGGACTGCTTTTCCCGTCTTTCCTGTCGCTTCCCTTCTGAACTTCCTGTCCTGTGCGTGTTTGTTTGGCAGGTTTGCTTGAATGTGTTTATTCTTCGTTTTGTTCGCAGACCAGCGTCTCTTTGAAGCGAATCCAAAGTTTCCTGAGTCACGATGAGCTGGATCCAAACTCGGTGGACAGAAACATCACAGCCTCGGGTAAAATTTAACAATGCTTTTCTTAAAGCTTATGGCAACACGTTGTTTATTGTCATTTGTCATGTGAATTTCATTATTCCATTGTTTAAGCTCAATAGCTTCTTAAAATACAGTCCATAACTGAAAGTCTCTGCCCTGCCGTGGGTGCCTTTGTGCTTAGAGAACATCTGGATGAGTGGTAGTCATCACCTGTGTCCAAAAGCTGCTGAAAAGTTAGTCACATGTCATGTTGTTCAACAGAGTTTGCAGTGACAGTAGTGAATGGGAAATTCACGTGGGCTAAAGAAGACACACCTGTCCTGCACAAGTGAGTCATGCAAAGCCACAAGCTGCTGTTTGCTCTTGTTTTATGTCTGCAGCCCGGTCATGACGATGTTGACTGTGTGTTTGCAGCATTAACGTGATGGTGCCCCAGGGCTCCCTGCTGGCTGTGGTGGGGCACGTTGGCTGCGGGAAGTCCTCCCTGATCTCTGCACTGCTGGGTGAAATGGAAAAGGTGGAGGGAGATGTTTCCATTCGGGTATGACTTCATTTCATGTTGTGCAACCCTGATTCTGAATAGAGTTGGTACACTGTGCAAAATGTAACCTGCGTTTACGGAAGACACGGTTCCTGAGCCCACAGAATCATATCCGTCAGGGGCGTCAAGTATTTCTTTTTTTAATCATGTCTCTTATGTAAGTGTCTACAGGGTCCCAGAATCTTTTGGCAGTGTACATGATGGAATATTCAAAGTCTTTGCAATTTTATGTTAAGGAACATCTTTCCAAAGAGAGACTCTGCTCTCTAAGGTGCTCTTTTTCTACCCAATCATGTTGCCAGTTATCCTTATTAGCTGCAACATGGTCTGTTTCTTTTTTTAGAAAAGCTTACTTTTCCAGCCTTTCGTTGCCCCGTCCCAACCTGCCCCGACTCGTTGCTGCCATTAAATTAAACATGAACAACAGCAATGCTTATTGTGTTGTGATGAGTAATTAGGGTTGCAGATCACATTTGAATTAGCAGGTTATTTTGGCACCTTTATTTGACCTTTTGCCCCCTGAAGATGACTTCGCTCAATGTTTTGTGTCAATTGAGCATGTGTGATGTGAAAAAGGTTTCGTTTTGATTTCTTTTTCATCTTTCCGTCTTTAATTTTAATGTTATGTTTATGCGTGTGGCGGATTTACAATCATATCCCAGGTAGGCAGGAAGTGTAAGGGGGTTTTGCCAAATAATCAAGGTGGGATTTGAACCCACATGAAAGGCGGCAATCTTACTACTACACTATCCATCCACCAGAAGAATAACCTCCAGTGCGGGTATTTAATGCCACAACAGGCATGAAATCAACCACCCAAAGGAGGCCATCGCAGGCTTAGCCAAAAGGCCGAGAAGCGATCTAATCTCACGGCCTACGACTTCTGCTGCTGCCTCAGCTCTCTCATCAGTCGTGTTTACAATAAAGCGGATCTGATAAAAGGCGTAGTTTACTTTACACGGTCCGCCTGCTGCACAGCAGTTGGTAAAGCACCAAAAATGAGACAGTAAATGGAAAAAGGAATGCAACTTTTTATTGAGCAATCACAAATGAAATACTGCACGGTAATTCAGAGCAGTATTTAGCAGACTGTGCTTTATATAACTATGCTTAACAGTTTTTGTGTCCAGTTGTAATCACAAAACATTAGACAGCAATGGCATGTCAGATTTACTACTGCAGGAGCAGTTGTTAGAAATTGAGAAACCGTAGATTCTTGCGATGGAAACACGTGAAAGAACAGCCGTCTGCCTCTGTCCTCAGGGGTCCGTGGCTTTCGTTCCACAGCAGGCCTGGATACAGAACGCCACCCTGCGGGACAACATCCTGTTTGGAAATGCCTACAATGAGCAGAAATATCGCTGCGTTCTGGACGCCTGCGCCTTAACCCCGGACTTAGAGGTGCTGCCTGGAGGAGACTTGACTGAAATAGGCGAGAAGGTACAAAAGCTCTCTTTCGTTTCTTCTACTTTTCTCAAGAACCTCCTTTTGGTTTGGTTCTGTTTTCCTTTCAGCATCTCTTATCAGGCTCCTGATATTCTCTCTAGTCTCTTTTTACTCTCCCAAGTTTGCTGGATGCTTTTCCTAATTTGATCAATTTGTTTGGAGGATCCCTGAAATGAATTCACATGGTAGGCTGGCAAACGGCTGCAGTGGTAGAAGTGTCACTTTTCTGTCCTGCAGGGGATCAACCTCTCCGGGGGTCAGAGACAGAGGGTGAGTCTGGCTCGAGCTCTGTACAGTGACGCTGATGTCTACCTGCTGGACGATCCACTGTCTGCGGTGGACGCCCACGTGTCCAAACATATCTTTGACAACCTCATCGGTCCAGAGGGGCTGCTGAAAGGCAAGGTGAGAAAAATCTGAACTCCTCCAGATTACAGTTTGGATGCATTTTGATCCCAGGAACCAGGGACCAAACGGAGTTCCAGGGGAGAAAGTTCAGCGCCCAAAAAGGGCCCCAGACATGGAACCTTTGGGGTGGGGCTTACAGACCTGAACTTTTCTGATTGGTCAAATGTTCCCAGCAGTTGCCATGAAGGGGCAGTGTCCAGTTGGCACAAGAAGGGATCAAATCTGAGCAATAAAAGATGAATCTTTTTTCTCACAGCTGTTACATTCAAGGACTATAAATAAAACACCAAAAACGTAAAAAAAATGTGTAATGTGTTTAGATTTTTAGTTACTACAGAGTTGGCAGCTCTGGTCCTGTGTGGAAATGCAAAGTAGCACGGCTGAGATGATTGAAACGTATGTTCCCGGTGCTGCTGGTCAAAATAAAATGAGGAAAATGAATAAAAGCCACTGTGGTCGTCTGACAGGCCTCATGTTGGCGTGTTGATGTTAGCATGTTGATGTTAGCATGTTGATGTTAGCATGTTGATGTTGGCGTGTTGATGTTAGCATGTTGATGTTAGCATGTTGATGTTAGCATGTTGATGTTAGCATGTTGATGTTAGCATGTTGATGTTGGCTCGAATCACCACAACCTCAGAGCTGCGTGCATGACTCGTCTCTTAGTCTTGCGCCTGTGGAGGAAGCCGAACCTTATCTTTTTACTAAAGATATCATCTTTAATCAGTTTATTACTCGTCTTGTGGTGTAAATATGAAACTTAGGCTCTGATAAGGGCCATGTGAATTCTTTGGTGTTGCCACTTTGATGTGAAAGGGAATACGCTAAATATGTCGCTGAAGTTGAGCTTCTGATAACACTTATGTGTTTGCTTTATTTGTGTATAATTAATTAAAGCAGAAGGTTTCCTGTGTTCTTTGACTCCAAGACACGCATCCTGGTGACACACGGCATCAGCTTCCTGCCTCAGGTGGACAACATCGTGGTGATGGTGGACGGCCGGGTGTCGGAGATGGGCTCCTATCAGGAGCTGCTGAAACAGAACGGAGCCTTCGCCGAGTTTCTCAGGAACTACGCTCTGGAGGACATCATAGAGGAGGACGAAGCCACTGGTAGAGCAGCATCTCCTCCGATTTAATGTCAAACTCCTATTGCTCTTTAAAAGATGGTTGCAGAGTTTATCTTTCTGTTTTTCTTATGGGGTTCACAGAGGAGTTGATAGAAGATGAGGAGTTGTTCCCCAATGACGCTCTTAGCAACCATCACACAGACATGGTGGACAATGAACCAGTGATCAATGAAGCTAAGAAAAGTTTCATTAGGTATCGGAAACACTTCAACTTTTATTTTTTAAAGTAGGAAATCACATTAGAATGACTGCTCCCCGCCACTTTTGAAGTTCAGCGTCTGTTTGCCTCGCACCTCCATCCCGTTTCCAGGCAGATCAGCATCGTTTCATCAGAAGGAGAGAACCCCAGGTGTCGCTCAGTGAGGAGACACGGCTGCAGCCAAAGGAAGCATTCAGAGCCACAAGAGAAGAAGAAACCACAGGAGGCGGATAAGCTCATCCAGGCAGAGACAGCAGAAACGGGCCGGGTGAGTCCATCACAGACTGATCTGATCTGTTCTGTCTTCTCCTCTTTTCTCACTGTAGCTGACGGTGACATCTGGCCTTTTTTCCCTTTTAAGTCTTTTTTTGATGGCAAGGTTTTGCTGATTTATTTTGTTTACTTCTTAATTGTCATCACTGACTAAATGGAACCTTGTGTTTACCTTGTGTAAAGATGTTGTACCAAAGAAGAGAAAATGCGCTTTCCTACATATTAAAGAGTCGCTGATGTTTGTTCTTGGCGCTTCTGCTAACCGGACTCTCTCCTAACCAGGTAAAAACAAAAGTGTACCTGGAGTACGCCAAGGCGGTGGGACCACTGCTGTCAGTCGTCATCTGCCTGTTGTACGGCTGTCAGAGCGCCGCCGCAATTGGAGCAAACATCTGGCTCAGCCAGTGGACCAACGACGCCTCAAGAAACCAGACCAAGGAGAATGTTAACATGAGGGTGGGGGTGTACGCAGCACTGGGCATTGTACAAGGTAAGAAACGCTCAATAAACTGAACGTTTTTTTAAAGTCAGACGCTCTGTGATGTGTGCTCCCTCATCAAGGTGCTGAAATGAAGTTTTAACCTGAGCTACTGTTTTTCTCCATGGCACCGCATGCCACTTCCACCCACACAGCTTCCTGTTGGAAATAATCAGAATTCATTTGCCTTCCAGACAGTTTTAAAGGTTTGTGTGTGTGCAGGAGGGATGCTTAAACACACTGAGAGCACTGCCTCTACCTCATACAACTAAAGTACATTGTTTCTGTTGTTCTTTTGAGCGCAGAGGCTGTGGAGGGGACATATTCATGCTTTAAAGTTACTCCTTTCCGAGTGAGCCTTCACCTCTTCATACTCAGGACAGATGCTGCCGATGCCTACATTACATTTTCACTCCTCAGTAAAACCTTCCTTTCCGATATCTTCCCCCTCTTCTTCCTCTCCTGTGGGTTAACCCATTCTCAGGTATCCTGGTCATGATCTCTTCCTTCACTCTAGCCATGGGGAACATCGGTGCAGCCAAGAAGCTGCACTTTAACCTGCTGAACAACAAACTTCACACGCCCCAGTCTTTCTTTGACACCACACCTATAGGACGCATCATCAACCGCTTCTCCAAGGACATCTACGTCATAGACGAGGCGCTGCCTTCTACCGTCCTCATGTTCCTGGGCACCTTCTTCGTTTCCCTCTCCACCATGATAGTTATCATTAGCAGCACACCCATTTTTGCTGTTGTCATAGCACCCCTGGCTTTCATATACGTCTTTGTTCAGGTACTCTTGTTTGGGACGCGTCTTTTCCGTTTCCCTTTTTTTTCTTTGCAAATGAGTGACTCTTCCTCTTCATGGAGTGGCATGTGGCTTGCATGTTGCAAACTTTGTAACTTTCGAGTGTTGGCTTCTTCTTCCCCCACTGTAGCCTGTGACGTCGATGACGAGCACCGGTCGCTGCGATTTCCTGCTTCCCTCTCCTAAATTCACTGTGCTCTCTCCGCAGCCAAAGCACTTCCTGTCATGCCTGCAGCCTACTTCCACAACCTTTCACACACACTTAAAGCAAACTTCTGTTAGGTGGAGCAATGTGGTCAACTACTGCAAAATGTGCCGAACGTCCCCACAGTGGAGCATAAACGCCCTCTAGTGGTGGAGCAGCATTAATGCACCTCAGTCTGTTTAGTTCACTGCAGCCTGTGACCAGATTCGGGGTGTCTGGGTTTGTTATTGTGATTACATAAATGATGTCTGTGGGGTTGGTTATGTCACTACTGTTGCGCAATGTGTTGCCTCTGTGTATAACAGAACTGTTGTCATGGCAACATGGAGCATCTTAGTTCCCAGGTGGGATAATGGCAGATGGTTGATAAAGGGAGTAGTTGAGTTCTTCTCGTTTTCCTTCATTCAGGCTTCATTTAATGGCTGCATTCTAGAAGATTTCTTTTTGCTGTTAACAGAAGTTAAGAATAACACAAAGGTAACAGCAAGGGGTCTAAATTACTGATTAGACGAGTGGGAAATGATCAGATTTAATATCTTTGTTTAATTTAATATCTGAGGGTCAGATGCTGCAAGAAAAGCTCACAACTCCTGTTTTGGTTTATTTGCTTCTCAGAACATCCAGGCTACTGAGTAGAGGCCTGAATCGCTGCGTTCCAGAAGCAGCTCTGTTGTTCCTTCAGTTCAGCTGGATAAAAGATCAGATCAGTCATACATGCATAAGGATACATGCACAGCAGTATAATGAAACCAAATAAGCCCTTAATCTGAAAAGAAACAGCTTTTTAAGCAGTAAGCACGTTCATATGACAATAGAAAGAAACGAAATATTGTTTTATTGTGTTTTAAAAAAGGACTTTTTAAATGCATGTGTCTAAACAGCCCTAAAAGAATCGGCTATGAGTCACTTCAGCCTGGTAATGCAAATGTAGCCATTTAGTTCAGTCCTTCCTTCATCACTTCCATTTATTTAGTTCCGAATGAAGGTAGTTTTACCGTCATAGCTCAACTCTGAGCTGATAAAGTGCTGCTGTTGGATTAGTGCTGTGGTTTGGCATATTGGGAGTGTGTGCAGTTAGCACATTTGATTTTCTGACTTCGTCAAAGAGCTAAAGTCCAGAGTCACCGGAGGCTCATGCAGGAGCAGGTGATGTTGTTTTATAGGGCGGTGACAGATGTTTAGTCTCAGATACACACACACACACACACACACACACACACAAGGGTCCCAGGACACCAAAAGTCTGGTACTCGTGGTTACACTCGGCTGTAATAATCTCATACACAGCAAACATGGGAAAAAAAAGGAAGACATTTTTTATAAAAAAAGGGAGAAACTGATTTAACTTGGTCTTGTTTTCAGTCTCGTGTGGAAGCTGCTGTGTCATTAGACATCAGGAACAGCTCCTTATCCATTTAACACAGATGTTGTTTTGTTGTCACACTTGACCCCCTCCCCTCCCCCCTTCTCGCAGGTGTGCTGATTTTGGTTAACTGCCTGCTGTGCCGGGCCTACAGTATGCTGCGGGCGGCCAAGCTCACGCACTGCAACATGCTTCAGGGGGTCCTGCGAGCTCCGCAGGCCTTCTTCGAGAGCACCCCGACTGGGCGGTTACTAAACCGCTTCAGCAAAGACGTGGATGCTATAGACTCCCACATCCCAGATAATATTGACATATGGATGCGCACTTTCTGGTACACACTGAATGTGCTGCTCATATGCTCTGCCCTCACCCCAATGTTCCTCATAGTCATAGCCCCGTTAATGGTGTTCTATTGGTGGGTTCAGGTAAATAGGAAACGAGTCTGCTAACTCATTAATACAACATGCATGGCTGAGAGTGCTGTCGAGTGAGTGTGCTGGTAGATTGTTGCATGTTTGAAGAGACGATAATCGCTGTTCTAGAGCTTTAGGCCGAGTGTCATTTGATCTTTGCTCAGTAGTCAGCTGTGTGCGTACATGTAGCGGCTCTCTAAGTAAAGAGCGGAAGCCTCTTGAGCTGGTTACAAGAAACACTGCAACAAGACATTTCAGCTGGATCAGAGGGGTGTACTACGAAGCTGGACAAATGCCTTGGGGAGGTATTTGGAGCATAAAGTCAGAGTTTTGAATGAAAATCATCTGGTGGAGGCTTTTTCAGAGTTAGAGGGTTGAATCTATTTTGGTGCCTGATATTGTTACTGAATTGAAAAGTGCTCGACTGTCAAATTCAGAGCCGATTAGTGAATTTAGTCTCGGATCAGTTGTTGGCATTTTATTTGCCAAACGTATTCATTATACAGTTTAATCCATGAAATCGTTGGCAGCCTGGACTAAAAATCTGCCCTTCTGAGCAGAACTCAGCGTTGAAGTGAAACTGAGAATGATTCTCAGCTGTGGAAATGCGTTCTGTATGAAACCTGTTGGGCTGTGCGTTCTGCCACTAAAGCAGCGTTACAAACCGCAGGAACCCTGCCTTTAGCGGATGAGTCAGAATGACCTATGCGTTTTCAGATTTTGTCCCAATTTGTTGCTGATATCAATCTGACAGAAACTTGATTTGGTGTGAGACGATGATGTGCCACCTTATTATGGGACAGTGTCGGAGCTAAACGCACCTCTCCAGCAGGCAGATGGTAACTGAGCACCTCTTGTTCTAACTGCTTCATTTGAATTCTGATTAGTCATCGTTTTTACATCCTCATAACCTGTCCATTTATACAGTATGATCTTTTTAAAGAGCAAAGGTGTGAAATGACACATAAAACGGCTCTTTTAAGATGAGCGAATAGATCATAACCGCTGTTGTCACACCTGATGTCTCTGAGTGGAGGTTTAGTTTTGTAGTAGTTCAGTTCAGAATTCCGAGCCGTGCTTCGTAGTTCACCCTTCTGCTGATATATCTGCATCCTGACATTGCCGATACGTTTCGGTCGGTTCTTGGAATCAGGGCTGCTCTGAAGGCAGAAATATCTTCACTGATCTCATATCAGATGTTGAGAAAAGAGCTGCGTTTATTTTTGCATGCTTAAAGCAGTTTATCATTCAGTCAAAGAGAACCCTCCTCCATCATTTTCTTGAGTTCTAGGTGTGGGAGTTGTAGACATGAGACCTTTCCTCTTTGCTCTCTTTCAGTCTTTCTTCAACCACGCATTCTTGCACAGGTTTGAGTATTCGTGGCAACAGAGGACTGATGAGGATATTTCTGCCCAGCGAACAGCTCGGTCTAACACGTTAGTGGTTGCAGGAGGTAGAAAACTACGCTTGTTAATGGTGGTGTGTTTGCCGTCTTCATCACGGCTGCGCTGATTTCTCTTTTTGTTGATTTTTGCCTAACTTTTGCCAAATGAAAAAAAAAGAAAAGCCCACTTGCATATTCTCTGTAAAACGAGGGTATTTTTTCCTTTTTTTGGTAGTGGTTCTGTGCCATGTTGAGATGTGAATGTTTTGCTTGTAGGTGGTTACATCAAAGGCTCAGGAAAAGGAAAAAAAACCCCTCAGAAGCATTTTATTGGACAGTTTAGACTGTGGTGACAACATTCTTCTCTACCAGACCTTCACAGATCTCTAGAAAATTGCACAGATGAAAGGGAGGTTCTGTGTTGTGAATCTAACTGGACTAAAATCAGCTCTACTAACTCAAACCCATGCTGTTCCTGCTGCTCTGTCACAGCACCCGCCCTGCATGGCCGACTCTATGCTGCATGACGTATCTTTAACCCACATTTGCTGATCGGCTCCACTCATTCATATCGATGTAAACAATATGAGAACATACTGGTTGCACTAATGAAAACAGAAGTGGTGCTTGAAGCTTCTAAGTCTTTCCAAAAAAATCGTCGTTTCTGATTCTGTAAATCAGATTTTAACAACAATATTTGTGCAATGAAAAACAAACCCCCTGCAGTTAAGAATCCACAGAGCTGGCAGCCCTGTGGAGAGCAGTTCTAGTTCCAGCATTACAGTCTACTGCAGCTACAGCATTCCTGAGCTTAATGATGGAGCGCTGGTGTAGACTGGGAACGTTAGCTGGCACCTTGTCAACAATCTGAAACTTGGAATATCAAATGACTCTGCAGGTGCTTTGTTCCACACGGCCTTCCTTTATTACTCTGTGTGAGTGTGTGCGTGCGTGTGTGGGCTCATACATGTGCAACATTAACAGTTTTGAAATTTCTGAGTCTGTGTGAAACCCGGTCAGGTTGTAACCTTGTGTTTGTTTCTCTCCCCCTCAACGCCTGTAGAGATTTTATGTTGCCACGTCTCGACAGCTTAAGCGTCTGGAGTCGGTCAGCCGCTCTCCCATATACTCCCATTTCTCTGAGACCGTCACAGGCTCTAGTGTAATCCGAGCCTATGGCAGACACACTGCCTTTGTTCTGATGAGTGATATGAAAGTGGATGAGAACCAAAAGAGTTACTACCCTGGTATAGTGTCCAACAGGTAAGTGTCTTGCCGCAGAACAGCAGCTCTTTGTTCCAGTTTTGTTGAAATCACACAGTCTCACAGCCACTGGTGTCATACAGGAGACATAATGATTAATCATCCGGCCCATTAGCAGCTCTTCATAACAGGTAAATCCAACTTCAAAGGAACATCAACCCATGACATGTACAAACTAAGTCCATAGTAGGAGGGTAAGTAGCAGCCAGGTGATTAATGTGATTAATTGATCATCAGTAAGTGTGAGCAGCTCTATAAAAGCAGAAGTTTTGTTGGTCTGAAACAATTAGAAAAAGACTGAACAAGTATGGCTTGTTTGGAAGGGTTGCAGGAGAAAGCCTCTTCTCTCTAAAAAGAACATGGCAGCACAGCTTAGGTTTGTGAAGTTACATCTGAACAAAGTAAAGAAAGAGAAAACCAAACACAGCATATCAGCACAAACACCTCATACCAACTGTCAAGCACGGTGGTGGAGGGCTGATGATCTGGGCTTGTTCTGCAGCCACAGGACCTGAACACCTTGCAGTCATTGAGTCTAACATGAACTCCTCTGGATACCAAAGTATTCTAGAGTCAAATGTGAGGCCATCTGTCCGACAGCTAAAGCTGGGCTGAAACTGGCTCATCAACAGGACAATGATCCCAAACACAGCAGAACAACAGAATGTGTGAAACAGAAAAGAATCAAGGTGTTGCAATGGTCAGAGTCCAGACTTCAACCTGATAGCAATAACATGAATATGAATGGACAGAAACTTCTATTAACTGAAGCAACATTGAAAAGATGAATGAACTAAAATGACTGCACAGCAAAGACTGATAACATCACATAGAAAATGATTACTGTGAGTAATTGCTTATGAGTGGTTCTACAAGATACTGAATCATTAAGTCACTTTTCAGACACTGCTTCTGCCTTTTGGCTTAGTTTTTATTCAGTAAATGATGCTGTGCGACATGTCATGTGTTTCTGTTCATCTGAGGTTGCTTTTGCCTCGACCCGGTAAGAACTTTTTTGTTTTAAATGTCCTGATCTGTAAAACTGGATTAGGGTGACTAATAATCAAAAGTTTCAAATTGTGCAAACAAACAAATATATTCAGTTTATATCACTTCCCTTTGGGGAATTGTAAAGTATTATTAAACTGAACTGAATTGAATTGCTCTCAAGTCAAATCATTATCGGCAAAATAAACACGAAGTCAAGATTTGATGATATTGAAAGAAAAGCCGTCACATGAGAGCTCAGCTTTCTTAGATGGTGATGATCACCACGACGACAGAAGCGTCACATCTATGTTGTAGTTGTGATAGAGAAGGGAAGCAGTGCGCTGGCAGTCCTGTCGGAGCCGGCGGCTGTGAACAGAGGCTGAAAGACACAGAAGAAAATGAAAACTGTCAATACTGGAACACGGCGTTGGCCTGTTTCACAAAACCTGCACACACTCAAAGACTCCATCCACTGCACGTCGTATGCAGTCCCATCTCTGAGCAACACCTTTCTGACAGCACACCACAGCTTTCTCTTCTTTTTATCTGGTTAAAGCACAGCTATTTCAGCCACTATGAGCCCCGTCCATCAGTCGCACAAAGACAGACATGAATCAGCACTTTAATCTCTTTTTCATAGAAATAGCAGTGGTTGAGGTGGAACTTGTTCTGACTGGACCCTGCTGTTGTTCAGGTGGCTCGGAGTACGTATTGAGTTCATCGGGAACTGCATCGTGTTGTTCGCCGCCCTGTTCGCCGTGACTGGAAAGGAGAGTCTGAACCCGGGCCTTGTGGGTCTGTCGGTGTCCTACGCTCTTCAGGTAACTGACTGTAGTCATGTGATCAGGCAGCAGTTAGCTCCTCTCTCTGTCTGCTTTGTATATTTTCTGTCTCATGTGTATCACTGTTTCCAAGGTGTTCGGAGTTGTCTCACAGATACACACTCAGCGCTTATTGTGGTTCTAACAGGTGACTATGTCTCTGAACTGGATGGTGCGCATGACTTCGGATCTGGAGAATAACATCGTAGCAGTGGAGAGAGTGAAGGAATACTCTGAGACCAAGACAGAGGTAGGCTGTGCAGCATGTCCACATATTCCATATGGAGACCATGTTCATTCATCATTCAGTGTGTTCCCGTATCACAGTGTTTCTCTTAGAACAGACCGAAGCTTCTTTCCAGACTACCGAACACACTATTCAGCACAACTCCAAGACTACTGTCTTTAAGTTTGTATGATACCAAATGTGAAAGGTGTCCATATCCATATAACACTGAAAAATGATCAAACTGACCCCAGCTCTGTTCTCAGGGTTTCTTTCTCCTGATGAAACGTGTTCTTTAAAACTTCAGCAGCCATTTGCTTTCTGTGGGTGTTGGTGCACTGAAAAACCACCAGATGTTTCTTCTTGTGTTCTCTGCTATGTCAGCTGACCTGGCTGCCTAACACACACACACACACACACACACACACACACATCATACACAGTGGAAGGAGAAGCAACATTTCTTAAATGAGTTAAAGCCGACCAATTAGATTTTGTTTTCCTGATACGAGACATCTCTGTTTGTCAGTCAGTGTGTAAAAGTTAAAAAAAATCATGAAAGAAACCGGAGACGTATCTACTTTAAGACTTTTTTTTGTGTTTTTACAATTTATTCACAGAAATGACACAATCCAGCAGTAGGTTTGACACATTCTTTGTCTTTACTTCGCCTTTACATAGTATTTCTTCCAGCTGGAAAACAACAACACTGAGCAGCAGAGGTACAGAAGGAATGATGTCGCCCGACACGTGACGTAGTTACGGCCTCTTTTAGCCACCAAGTGGCAGAAAGACAGCTGTCTCAGTGGCCATAGACTGTTGAAAACATAGAAAATGCATCAGAGTTATTGTATTTGATAGAAAAACATGGACAACAGCGCCTGTTTGGTCCGTGTTGCTGGATGTTAGAACGACACAACGTCAGGGGAACAATAACAGGTCTGTTCTGCCTTCATGTGTAAAATCTGCTCCAAATATGTTCAAATAAGTGTCGCATTAACAGATGGCCAAATCGTTCCTCTAACCTGCCTTTTTAATCTTGATGCCCAGGTTCACAAGTCGGGTAGTGTTCTAGTCCCCCTGATTCTGCCTGAGTGTCCACATGGGGCGTGTCTATCTCTGCTCATATCCAACACTCCCTCAGTTGGGCTCTGTTTACTTTTAAAGTGGTGTTGGCTCCGGGCTGCACTGAAAACACAGGAATTTGCCCACACTCCATAAAACCGCCCCACAGATCAGCTCAAACAACACAAGACCTATAAACTGTAACCAGATCCAGAAATGTTACATTACCTGGAGCCAACGTGAGCGCCCATGTTACATAGGACAAGCCCCGCACTGTACAGCACGTACATTTTCAGCAGACGTCACATTGTATGCCCATTTCAGTGCATTACCTTCTGTAACTGTTAGTGAAAGCTTTTCTTTAGAGCATCCAATATGCCCCAGAGGTGAAATGGATGTCTGGCACCACAGTCACTCAGGAGGCCAACTCTTGGAGTTCTTCGAGTGATAAACAAATCTGTTTGCTTAAAAGACCAGCAGGCTGATGAGTTGTTCAGAGAGTACGTGTTTCTGCTCACAGGCCCCCTGGGAGGTGGAGGACAAGAAGCCCCCTGCTGAATGGCCCATACAGGGGAACGTGGAGTTCCACGAGTACAGCGTTCGGTACCGCGAGGGTCTGGACCTCGTCCTGAAGAACATCACACTGAACGTCAAGGGAGGAGAGAAGGTGGGAAGAGGTTTTTTTCTCACTTGTAAGGAACAAGGGTTCATCTGGGGGGCTCACAACGGTTCTGCGTGATTCTGTGCAGATTGGCATTGTGGGTCGCACGGGAGCCGGCAAGTCCTCCATGACGCTCTGCCTCTTCAGACTGCTGGAAGCTGCTGCAGGAGAGATCACCATCGATGATGTGAAGATATCAGAGATCGGCCTGCACGACCTGAGGTCCAAACTCACCATCATTCCACAGGTACAGGAGGGTTTAAACCAATGTTTCATTCACATTAGAACATAGAAAACACGTTTTACGTGAAAAATATTAACTTATAAATAATATTACAAGATAAACGAAGGTAGGTAAATTTAGGAGGGTCTAAGGTGAAGAGAGTGGCAGTTTGTTCAAGAGTGGGAGAAAGTTACTACGATAATAAGGAGGCAAGGCAGCTTAGACAACGCTTTTGATTGGGAGATGCAGGTAGATTTAGGAGGAAAGCTTGTTGTTCCCCAGGAAATAGCCTCTACAAATCTAAGGCCTGACATAGTCATGTGGTCTAGGAGTAGAATGAAAGTCTATTTCATAGAGCTGAGTGTTTCTTGGGATGACTTAGTAGTAGAAGCATATGAAAGGAAAAAGCTTAGTTATGTGGAGTTAGGGACAGAAGCAGAGCAGCGAAGATGGAAAGTTAGGATATGTCCAGTGGAAGTAGGATGTAGAGGATCTGTTGCAAAGTCTGTTGTCTCATTGTTGAGGGAGTTGGGTGTAAGTAGACAGAGTGTGAGGAAAATGGTGAATGAAATGTCTGATGAGGCAGTAAAGTCCAGTCAATGGATTTGGATTAGAAGAGGCAATAGTAGCTGGGGGCCGAGCAGGGGGAGCACTTAGGGTAAACAGATGCATGGAAGAAGCAAAGAAGATATCCAGGATATATTTAAGTGGAGGGTGTGGCCCATGTGAGCCTTTTGAAACCAGACGGCCATTTCAGGTAAGTTGGCCTTGTTTTTTTAGTGATTGTAGGGCTGTTTAGGTGAGTTTGTCTGCTGAATCTGCTAGTGTGTCTTGTCCTGCCTCCACCTCCACCTCCACCCTCTATAATTTCATTACCCCCTACCCGAACCAGGGTTTGAATCCCATTCCTACTTATCTTTACCTCTTCTGTTTCTACCCCCTACCCAAACCAGGGTTAATATCCCCACCTGCTATGACTGGTGTGCAGTTGGTGAGAGGCTGGGGTAGCTTGTGGTTGTGGAAAAAAATATGGTTGTTGTGGTGTGAGGAGCAGTGATGGCTGGCATTAGGGGAGTGACTCTGGGATGCCAGTGATCACTGTCCAGCCTCCTGGAGGTGTCGTTGGCCCAACTAGACGAAAAGGTGAAAGGAGGTTCCCACCTGATGACCCCAATGACATGTTGGTCAGCACTGCTCACTGGTCTATCTTGGGATTATAGGGAATTATTCACGGAGTCTGGTCCATTTTTTCTTTAGCACAAGTTTCTTGTGTTTTCCTTGAAGCTCTTCTTAAATTTGATGGCAGCACCTGAACTATTCCACTTCGAAGCCATGCTTTTGTAACATCTGTAAACATATGGGAACTGAGGAGACCAGTTTGCTGGGCGTTTGGAAGAGGAACGTTGTCCCTTACTTGAACTGTGTTGACATTCCAAGTGTTCCTGAGCCCACGCAGTGATTTTCATGTCAGAATCGCACCTGTTTTTAAGGTATCCGATACTGATTTTCAGCCCTGCTCCTGTGCACACAGAGGTATCTCCAGTCTCTCTGAATCTTTTTATGATCTACTGTTTCTGTAGACGATGGAATATTCAAGTTAAATGAAATTTCACGCAGGAACGTTATTCTGAGACTATTTACAGACACAGTTTTTTGCAGATTGCCGAGTCACTGCTTATCTTTACTTCCAGGAGACTCTGCCTCAGACAGACACGCCTGTAACTTTCTGTTATAACACCCCAAACACCAGCCACAGTACTCTGTGACCTGTTGCCCGACGTCCCTTTATGACATTCACAGCTCCTGAAAAACCCGTTCCACACAAATGCATACAGGCTCCCGTTCCTCAGCAGCTTTTCTTCTGTAGTGCGAGCCGTGTTGGCTTACATATTTGTAAACTAGATGAAGAGAAATTGACCGACTAACTAACAAATATAGGTCCTCCTCAGGAATGTCACCAGGTTTAGGTGGTGGGCGTCCACACAGGAGAAAAAAGCGGCAAAAAAAAACTTTTACATTAAACGTTTCATTGTACAATACGAGTATATTTGTGATGTAAAACTAATTATGAGGTTAATAGTTGAAGTTCATGTTAAATCCCACTAAATGGTACAAGTCTGCCACCTGCTGACATAAACTGGTCAGCATCCTGCGTTGTCACTGTAAAGGTTATGAAATGTAGTCTGACGGTAGGTTTAGGCTGTTTGGAGCTGATAAATGGCAGAGTAACAACTCCGTAGGTTGTTCTGCTGCTCTTGGAATATATATCTCTGATTTTAAATAAATTTAAGAAAAAAAACTATTAAAATCTGACGACAACAACTGGGAACTTGATCACAGCCCTGATCCCTGTGTTTGGATACAGGATTCATGGCGACGCTTCCTGTTGGTGCTGGTGGGAGGTTAGCTGCCGGTGTGTTTTCGGCTTAAGTTTCTCCTTTTATACCCCGTCGTGTTACTGACTTCAGCTGGAGCATGTTTCTTTACAGAACCACCTACTCTTCCAGACTTGTTAACCCCCCCCCCCCCCCCCCAACTTTATTGAGACTTGTTGCTTCCACCAAATTCCAGATGAGCTCATATTTTTCAAGCACTGCTGAAATGTCTCACTTTAAACATTTGATATGTTTTCTATGTTCTATTGTGGCTTTTTTATGAGATTTGCAAACCGCTGCACTCTGTGTTTATCAATGTTTTACACAGTGTCAAAACTTTTTGGAAATTGGGGCCGTAGAACTAAAACTAGAGCTGCAATGATAAAGGACAGTTTTCCAATTCAGTAACTCGGGAAGAGATCAAAAATACACAAAAAATCTGTTTACTGAAAAGCTACAGCGCTGAAGATGAACCACCCGGCGCTGCTCGGGGCTGTTTGCATCTGTCAGCTTTCTCAAAGCTCCGTCCCTCTCGCAGGAGCCCGTGCTGTTCTCCGGGACACTGAGGATGAACCTGGACCCTTTTGAGAAATATAACGATGAAGAGGTGTGGAAAGCTCTGGAACATTCTCACCTGCACAAGTTTGTCAGCAACCAGCCGGCCAAGCTGGAGCTGGAGTGTTCAGAGGGAGGAGAGAACCTCAGGTATGTTCAGGAGGGAGGAAGCAAAGTGGGCGAGGAAAGCTGCCTGTGAGTCTTGTTTTTAAGGTGTTGTTTTGTCTCCAGCGTGGGTCAAAGGCAGCTGGTGTGCTTGGCTCGAGCTCTGCTGAGGAAGACGAGGATTCTCATCCTGGATGAAGCTACCGCTGCTATCGACCTGGAGACGGATGATCTCATCCAGTCCACCATAAGGACTCAGTTTGAAGACTGCACCGTCTTCACCATTGCACACAGACTCAACACTATCATGGACTACACAAGGTTTGATATGTGCAGTATATTCATTATTAGCTTAAAGGGAAAATCCATGAAACTGATTACATCAAATAGGAAAATGAACAAAATAATGTTGCCTCTTCATGTCAGTGTCCTCAGGTCATTAAGGATTGTCGGGATTCATTTATGCACAGCACTCTTAAAGTCCCACTACAGCAGTTCAGTCAGCCTGAGGTCTGGACTTTGACTGGACCATTGCAACACCTTGATTCTTTTCTTTTTCAGAGATTCTGTAGATGTGCTGCTGTGTTTAGGATCATTGTCCTGTTGATGATCCAGTTTCAGCCAAGCTTTATCTGTCAGACAGATGTCCTCACATTTGTCTCTAGAATACTTTGGTATACAGAGGAGTTCATGATGTGGCTGCAGAACAAGCCCAGATCATCATCCCTCCACCACTGTGCTTGACAGCTGGTATGAGGTGTTTGTGCTGATATGCTGTGTTTGGTTTCCTCCAAACGTGCTGCTGTGCATTATGACCAAACATCTCCACTTTGCTCTGGTCTGTCTAAAGGACATTGTTCTAGAAGTCTTGTGGTTTGTTCAGATGTAACTTCACAAACCTAAGCTGTGCTGCCATGTTCTTTTTAGAGAGAAGAGGCTTTCTCCTGCAACCCTTCCAAACAAGCCATACTTGTTCAGTCTCTTTTTAATTGTGCTGTCATGAACTCTAACATCTAACATTCTAACTGAGGCCCGTAGAGTCTGAGATGTAGCTCTTGGGTTTTATCCAGTTTCTCTGAGCATTACACAGTCTGACCTTGGGGTGAACTTGCTGGGCTGTTGACTGCTGGGAAGATTGTAAACTGTCTGAAAATATAACCAAATATAGTCCCCCTGATTCTGGCTGAATGTCCACATGGGGCGTGTCTATCTCTGCTCATATCCAACACTCCCAACTAAATATAAACAAAGTGTTCCTAAGTGACGGCCAGAAGGGTTTTTACTGAACATTATGGTGTCACTGTGTGAAGTTCATCTTATATATATGAAATGTGGTCACTTCTTCATTTTTATCCTAGCAGACATTTGTTTGAAATTACCTTTGACCACCAAATTCTAATCAGTTCATCCTGGAGTCAGCACCTCACCTCAGGCCATGACTGTCATCAGCGAGGGAGCATAAGAAAGATTAGTTTGCTCCTATGGTGCCACATAACAAGGTAGAAACAAAAGCCACACATATAACCCTGCTCTTCCTTTATCTGCCAACCTTTGTTGTCAACATTGATCTTTGCCAACTGAATAAAAGTCTGACTGCTGAGAACAGAGGCAGCACTAAAGTGCACTGCAGGGTATTGGAAAACAGGAAGTGAAATCAGAAATGACAGAAACACTTTATGTTTGAGGCCTCAGGAACCAAACAGCTGTCAGCGATGGCTCCTGCTTTACAAGCCACAGCTGGTATCTGCGGAGGACCCGTCCTGTGACGAGGACCCGTCCTGTGAGGAGGACCCGTCCTGTGAGGAGGACCCGTCCTGTGAGGAGGACCCGTCCTGTGAGGGCCTGTCCTGTGAGGGCCTGTCCTGTGAGGAGGACCCGTCCTGTGAGGAGGACCCGTCCTGTGAGGAGGACCCGTCCTGTGAAGAGGACCCGTCCTGTGAGGAGGACCCGTCCTGTGAGGAGGACCCGTCCTGTGAGGACCTGTCCTGTGAGGGCCTGTCCTGTGAGGGCCTGTCCTGTGAGGAGGACCCGTCCTGTGCGGAGGACCCGTCCTGTGAGGAGGACCCGTCCTGTGAGGAGGACCTGTCCTGTGAGGACCCGTCCTGTGCGGAGGACCCGTCCTGTGCGGAGGACCCGTCCTGTGCGGAGGACCCGTCCTGTGAGGAGGACCCGTCCTGTGAGGACCCGTCCTGTGCGGAGGACCCGTCCTGTGAGGACCCGTCCTGTGCGGAGGACCTGTCCTGTGAGGACCCGTCCTGTGCGGAGGACCCGTCCTGTGCGGAGGACCCGTCCTGTGCGGAGGACCCGTCCTGTGAGGACCCGTCCTGTGCGGAGGACCTGTCCTGTGAGGACCCGTCCTGTGCGGAGGACCCGTCCTGTGAGGACCCGTCCTGTGCGGAGGACCCGTCCTGTGCGGAGGACCCGTCCTGTGAGGACCCGTCCTGTGAGGAGGACCCGTCCTGTGAGGACCCGTCCTGTGCGGAGGACCCGTCCTGTGAGGACCCGTCCTGTGCGGAGGACCCGTCCTGTGAGGACCCGTCCTGTGCGGAGGACCCGTCCTGTGCGGAGGACCCGTCCTGTGCGGAGGACCTGTCCTGTGAGGAGGACCCGTCCTGTGCGGAGGACCCGTCCTGTGAGGGCCGTCCTGTGCGGAGGACCCGTCCTGTGCGGAGGACCCGTCCTGTGCGGAGGACCCGTCCTGTGAGGACCCGTCCTGTGCGGAGGACCCGTCCTGTGCGGAGGACCCGTCCTGTGAGGACCCGTCCTGTGCAGAGGACCCGTCCTGTGCGGAGGACCTGTCCTGTGAGGAGGACCCGTCCTGTGCGGAGGACCCGTCCTGTGAGGACCCGTCCTGTGCAGAGGACCCGTCCTGTGAGGACCCGTCCTGTGAGGACCCGTCCTGTGCGGAGGACCCGTCCTGTGCGGAGGACCCGTCCTGTGCGGAGGACCCGTCCTGTGAGGACCCGTCCTGTGCGGAGGACCCGTCCTGTGAGGACCCGTCCTGTGCGGAGGACCCGTCCTGTGCGGAGGACCTGTCCTGTGCGGAGGACCCGTCCTGTGAGGACCCGTCCTGTGCGGAGGACCCGTCCTGTGAGGAGGACCCGTCCTGTGAGGAGGACCTGTCCTGTGAGGACCCGTCCTGTGCGGAGGACCCGTCCTGTGCGGAGGACCCGTCCTGTGCGGAGGACCCGTCCTGTGCGGAGGACCTGTCCTGTGAGGACCCGTCCTGTGAGGAGGACCCGTCCTGTGAGGACCCGTCCTGTGAGGAGGACCCGTCCTGTGAGGACCCGTCCTGTGCGGAGGACCCGTCCTGTGAGGACCCGTCCTGTGCGGAGGACCCGTCCTGTGAGGACCCGTCCTGTGAGGAGGACCCGTCCTGTGCGGAGGACCCGTCCTGTGAGGGCCGTCCTGTGCGGAGGACCCGTCCTGTGCGGAGGACCCGTCCTGTGAGGACCCGTCCTGTGCGGAGGACCCGTCCTGTGAGGACCCGTCCTGTGCGGAGGACCCGTCCTGTGCGGAGGACCCGTCCTGTGAGGACCCGTCCTGTGCGGAGGACCCGTCCTGTGCGGAGGACCCGTCCTGTGCGGAGGACCCGTCCTGTGAGGGCCCGTCCTGTGCGGAGGACCCGTCCTGTGAGGACCCGTCCTGTGCGGAGGACCCGTCCTGTGAGGACCCGTCCTGTGCGGAGGACCCGTCCTGTGAGGAGGACCCGACCTGTGAGGAGGACCCGTCCTGTGAGGGCCTGTCCTGTGAGGGCCTGTCCTGTGAGGACCTGTCCTGTGAGGACCCGTCCTGTGCGGAGGACCCGTCCTGTGCGGAGGACCCGTCCTGTGAGGAGGACCTGTCCTGTGAGGAGGACCCGTCCTGTGAGGGCCTGTCCTGTGAGGGCCTGTCCTGTGAGGACCCGTCCTGTGCGGAGGACCCGTCCTGTGCGGAGGACCCGTCCTGTGAGGAGGACCCGTCCTGTGAGGAGGACCCGTCCTGTGAGGACCCGTCCTGTGAGGACCCGTCCTGTGCGGAGGACCCGTCCTGTGAGGAGGACCCGTCCTGTGCGGAGGACCCTTCCTGTGAGGAGGACCCGTCCTGTGAGGAGGACCCGTCCTGTGAGGACCTGTCCTGTGAGGGCCTGTCCTGTGAGGGCCTGTCCTGTGAGGAGGACCCGTCCTGTGCGGAGGACCCGTCCTGTGCGGAGGACCCGTCCTGTGCGGAGGACCCGTCCTGTGCGGAGGACCCGTCCTGTGCGGAGGACCCGTCCTGTGAGGAGGACCCGTCCTGTGAGGACCCGTCCTGTGAAGAGGACCCGTCCTGTGAGGGCCTGTCCTGTGAGGACCCGTCCTGTGAGGAGGACCCGTCCTGTGAGGAGGACCCGTCCTGTGAGGGCCTGTCCTGTGAGGACCCGTCCTGTGCGGAGGACCCGTTCTGTGAGGACCCGTCCTGTGAGGAGGACCCGTCCTGTGAGGACCCGTCCTGTGAGGAGGACCCGTCCTGTGAGGAGGACCCGTCCTGTGAGGACCCGTCCTGTGAGGAGGACCCGTCCTGTGAGGAGGACCCGTCCTGTGAGGAGGACCCGTCCTGTGAGGACCTGTCCTGTGAGGAGGACCCGTCCTGTGAGGAGGACCCGTCCTGTGAGGAGGACCCGTCCTGTGCGGAGGACCTGTCCTGTGAGGACCCGTCCTGTGCGGAGGACCCGTCCTGTGCGGAGGACCCGTCCTGTGAGGAGGACCCGTCCTGTGAGGAGGACCCGTCCTGTGAGGAGGACCCGTCCTGTGAGGACCTGTCCTGTGAGGAGGACCCGTCCTGTGAGGAGGACCCGTCCTGTGAGGAGGACCCGTCCTGTGAGGAGGACCCGTCCTGTGAGGACCCGTCCTGTGAGGACCCGTCCTGTGAGGACCCGTTCTGTGCACTGTGGCTGACACCTGCTGGCCCGTATTCCTTTAATGACCAGAGGAGCTCTGTCTGTTCCAGAAAAGTTTACCATAAGTTCAAAGAAACCATTTTCAGCCTGTTCACCGATCCACTTGATTTTATTCATAGAATACAATATTTTATTGTATTGATTCTCCGACAGTTTGGCATAAAGTGTTGAGACGGCCCGAAACCCAATCCTGACACCCTGTCACCAATTATCTGAACGCATCATGCTTTGGCAACACTAGACTGACGACAGGCAATCATTGCAACAGAAACACTGCACACCGACTTTGAAGATGGTGTCAAGTTGCTGCTGTATTTTGCCCCTAAGTCTGTGTTTAGAAATCTTTGTGAATGAATCGTCCTCTGTTCTCTTCTCTCCTCTCACAGAGTGCTGGTGTTGGACAAGGGACAGATTGCCGAGTTTGATACTCCCACGAACCTCATCTCAAAGAGAGGAATCTTCTACAGCATGACTAAAGATGCAGGACTGTCACAGTAGAGCTGCCTTTTTGTCCAGATGTCGCGGAGCAGGGTCGAGGATCAGCTCACTTTCCTTCAGTCTGACTCTGTTTTACACTCGGCAGCCGAACTGAGGGGTGTTTTTCATGTGCACTCATTATTATTATTGTTATAATTATTCTTTTTGGGGTTTTTTGTTTGTTTGTTTGGTTTGTTTTTTAGCGCACATCCTGCTCATTTTAAATGAAGCCTGACCTCTTTTGCAGACTTGGGTCAGGTAACACTTGTAGGTCAACACATGCTCTCCTTTTCTGACTGTCCTGTCTTCACCTGCTTCTCTGGCATCTAAATAGGAAAAAAAAAAACGAGCCGTACATGCAAATGCTACGCGATCCAAGTCTGCGCTGTAGTGCCTTCTGTCAGTGGGATAAAGAAAGCCAGTGAATGTATCGTTTTCTAATCGGCTGTCTGCTGCAAAACAACTTAAAAAAAGGAGGAACTTCTTTTTTATTTTATTTTATATTTTCTACAAAGAATACTGTGCCACTGTACCTTCCTCATAAGAAAATAACCTCCACCTTTGTGATAAAAACCCACTTATTTTTGTACTGTACCATTATTTATGCTACTTTTTAAAGAATTGTCTCATCTAGGGAAGTTTTATCAGTTAAATATGTGATTCTTCTGTGAACCAAATCTATGAAAACTTGAATTCTGTATCACCAAAATATGAAAAAGAAAAAAAAATCAATGCCTTTTATTAAAAAACAAACAAAAAAAACAAACAATATTTTTGTGACGGTGTTGAAATGAACTTGCTGACATCTGTCTTGCCTGGATTAAAATCGCTGACTGGGGACAAAATCAGTCCAGCTCCACAGGTGAGTGTGAATAGAGCAGGTGTGAAGAAGAATGATCGTCAGGACAACAGCGACAGGACTCGTGTAAAGTCCACTGAAGCTCTGGAGGAGCATGAATCTAAACTGAAAAACAACTCAGATAATCGTCAGGTGTTAAGAAATATCCTTCCGTCTGTCCAGTTTGAGATCACACATTAACCCCGCAGGGTTATCCTGCTGCTGGTATTACAAATCTCCGATTTGGCATGTTCCTAAATCATTAACAAACGAGGACAGATGAACGAACAATGAGCTCTTCCACTTTGATTTATGGTGCTATAGAATTTCATGTCCACGTTGCCATGTGGTTCCACAACCATGTTGTGTTTTTATCAGTTCAATTCAATAATTAATTCATTAATCCTCAAAGGGAAGTTATACTCCAGTTGCTTAAATTATGAGGCAAAAGCAACTGAATAAATGGAATAAACTTAAAAATAAATTAAATAAAAATAACAATCGGCAGGCAAAAGTTTTGGAGAGGAAATGTGGCAGAGATGGGATTGGGTTGTTGTCTTTGTAGCTCGGCAACAACTCGACTGAGACGGCTGCTTACAGGGATGAACTCGATAGATGACATGGACGGAAACTCAGAGCCACAACAGTTGGGGTGCAGAAATGCTGCCTCTAGGTAACATGTCCAGGACTGCATCATCTGTTGTTAACCACCACTGCAATCCCTCCTCCTCCTTTCTCTCCATCGTCTTCCCGCTCTGCATTCTGGACATCTCTTCTTCCTCTGAATCTGGGGTCATATTCCAGGCATTCCTTGAGCAATGGGAAATCCCAATCAGCTGATCCAACATGTGAATAACTTTCCTGTTTGCATGGTTACGCATCATAACGGATGCAAAAGGAAAAAAAAGAAAAGCCTCATTCATAAGTAAAGTATCAGAATCGGGACGTACCAACTCCATGATTAGGATTAGGATTCTGTCTTTTGAAAGGAGGCTCAACATGTAGGAACTCAAGGAGCCAGTTTTACTCCAGTTGATTAATTGTAAAGGTCAGGAAATCCCAAGTTCTGTATGGTTTTCCAAACAGTTCACCATTAAATGAGGGAAAAACAGCTGGACGTGACTGACAGCGTGCCTGAGGTCTATAAAGATTTATAAATAAATTAAGACTATAAAATATTCAATATGGTAAATCCATGTACTTATTTGGCAGTTTTAGAACTAACCTCGGCGAGCTAGCAGGACATGGCAAAATGTTACAAGGAGAAAAGAGTCGGTACATGTGAGTCGGTATGCAGTTCCCCTGAGTATCCACTAGAGAGTGCTCACAGTCAGAGAATCCATGAGGTCCACTGCTGTGCCCAATCTCTAAAAAACTTAGTGAATTCAGACGTGTGTTCTGAGACCTTATTGTGCTGAAATCAACACAGCGTGTTATTGTTTTCTCTTGATGCCAAATTAGAATCAAAATGCTTCGAATGTTGGACAGTTCATTGCGACAGCTCTGTTGAATACTTTCTGCACTGCTTACAGTCGCACAAAGGATCCTTCAGATGCATATAGTGAGGTTTAGAAATATTTGGACACGAATGGGACATTTGTGTTTTTGGCTGTTTACCAAAACATATTCAACTTGCTCTTACGTGAGTGATGTGGATTCCCAGTGCAGAGACTTTAACCTCGACTTTTCATGTCCACGTTCACTGAGGATTTGAGGAGTCAGAGCTTCTCAATATCTAGAACTTCATTTTTCCAGGGCTGACTCGTAACTGGACAAATTCACACGAATAGAATGTTCATTTTTGTTGCTAAATTTTTAGGACTTTACTGCAGCAGTTACTTTCTGTGGATCTTTTTAGTTTTAGTTTTGTTTTCAGTAAGTGAAATGCAGCTCGATGGAGCAGAGATCAGGTGACCGGCTGGGCCTCCGAACAATATTCCACCTCTTTCTGGCTTTCTTTCACAGTATGTTTTGAGTCAATAACTGTCTGTACTATGAAGTGTTGAAGTATATCGCAATCTGCTGCGCTGCATTTGGATGCATCTGCACCGAACTGCTGTCCCACGATCACAATGATGGACTTTGTTTCTGCAGCCTTGTTTTTGCCTGTTTCACTTGCACCACGAGCTCCTTTTTTGCTGTAAAGTGTCACTCAGCTCTTGACATTTTACCTGCTTTGGCGTGAAAGTTTTTGAGTTTAACGTCCAAATACATTCAAGCCACTGGAAAGGGGGATTCTGCATCAGATGCGAACATCCTTGAATTAAAGCCGGGAATCTGCACTTCTTCATAAATTCACTCAAATGTGTTTTGGTAAACAGCTGAAAGGAAACAGAAGAAAAATTTGCGTCGTCCAAGTGTTTCCGTAAGTGTGATCCAATAGAAACACACAGACCATAACAGTACTTAGAAGCAGCATTCAGATTCCCTCAGCAAGATGTCTCTTGCCCCACACACACAAACACACGTACACACACACACACACACACACACACACACAGACAAACTGTGGTTAGCGTTTCTCAATATTTCCCCCAAATTACTTATAATGGGTGTGTACATTATATTATGTCTTTCTCTCCGACATGCCAAAACTGATATGGCTCAAGATGAATGAGAGCGCCGACTTGCCTTGTAATGCCCCTGCCTATGGGCAAAGGTGTTTGGAGTGACAGGCAGGTTTGGCTCTGGCTGTCTGCTGACTTGCCCCGGCAGTTTGTGCTGCAGGCGCCCCAACCAGATTGAAAACAACTTTAGCAAAACAGTGACAAAGCAAGACGCTCCTTGTTTTTCTGTCAACACTTCATTCAGAATTTTTCCAGAACCTTTCTCAATACAGTATTTGTGACACGTCTCTGGTCGGGATCTTCTTCTGCCAAAGTTGTGCAATATGTTATAGGAAAAGTTTGACTTTTGGGGGAAATGCACAATAGTTGGTTGTATTGCTGAGTGTTCAGTGAGAAGGTTTGTAATAGTCTCTGCTGGACAGGCATCACTATAAGACTTAAAAGGTCTCTTCCTTTGTTCTTCACTGCCCGAGATTATGGATTTGTTGCAGAAGAAGAGTAAAGATACGAGGTCGCCCAATGGCAAAGTCACAACCAGAAGTATTAAGGTTAGAAATTCTGCTGCTTGGCTGTGCTGTTAGCTGTGGAACGGACAGGCGACCTGACCTGAGTGTACCCCAGCTCTTATCCAATGTCAGCTGGAGCATGCTGCTGCACTCACCGCCCTCAGCTGGATGTGGCAGCTGATGGATGGATACAGGTACAAATGCATAAATGAATGGACATTTTGTATTTGAAACCCAAAAGAAGTTTCCACAAGGAGAGCACAATTCTTTTACAGTAACAGAACTCGAGACAGAGGCAGAGGGTTGGAGTTCCAAATCTTACAAAGAACTGTACCAAATTAAAACTTGAGAACAGCTCGTCATTATTAGGTGGGTCATTTTTTTGTTTGAGCGCAGCCTTTGGTTTATTCACTGTCCACCATTCCACAGGTTTAGCCTTGTTCATTTTTGCAGCTGCATTCCTCTTAGTTGCAGTCTTTATTGCATCCACAGCTGTCTGAAGGGGAGGAATACTGTTCAGTGTTTCTTCTAATTCCTCCAACTTTTTCTCAATGTTTGAACCTAATGTGAGAATACCTTTATTGTCAGACTTGCTCTTTAAAGTAGACACAAATGAAATCCAGTGAAACATATGATTGCACATTTGATAATCTGATTGTTTTTTATCTCTGTGATTCTGAATCTCATTCAGCATGGACTCTTCTGAGAAGAGACCCAGTCAGAGTTGATGAGCAGCAGCTGTACCACCTGCATGAGCAGCTGTTTTTTAAAACCCCTTCTGTTGAATAAAATCACAGTGGACTGAAAGTATACCAGTAGGTGGTGGAATCAAGGTAATTCTTTAGTTTAGTGGATGGTTTTGACATGAAGTCCTTAACCCTCTGGGGTCTGAGCCCATTTTGGTAGTTTTTGAATACTTTTGATTTTGCTTTAAATTCCACACAAAATGTTTGCCATACTCATTCTTGGTATCTTTTTTTTATGTTTGTAAAATCAAAATGAATTGTTGTTTGTTTTCTACGGCGCCATAATGACGTCATGAGATCTGATCACGCCGGTGTGATCATAGACCTCAGAGGGTTAAAGTTCCTTAAGGGTCATTCTGCTGTAGGAAGTCTGTTTCTATGCTGAGCCATCTTACAACAGACATTTGTTTGAAAGAAACTTGTTCTTTTGGTGACTAATGTTTGTCAGTTACTGAAGCAAATCAAAGGTCCAATGTTCAGCGTCCTAAAGACAGATGAAAGAGGTAAAGAAATCTGTGAAAAAATCTTCTAGTAGTTACTTTTTTCTAATGAACTTGAAGTCTTTTGTATAATGCCGATTCTCAGACGTTGGGACAGACCTGCAAATGTTCGATTCATATTTAACCATCTGTCTTATTATCTGCAGAGCAAAAGCTTTCATCGCTGATGTTAGTGCCTTTGGAGCTGTAACTTGCACATCTGGAAAGGAACCATCAATGCTAACAGGTATGTACCGGTTTCAGAGTAACACATGCTCCCATGCATACAGTCTTTTTTAGGCAAGATCTGGTATATTTCAGCAACACAATGCTCTGTGGTGACACGAGGGACTTAGGTGTTGTTTTGGGAGGAGCTTTGTATTGTGTATGACTTGAGTTAATTGCTGATGGATACTCTAACCCTGTAAATGAGGAAACATAACATAAATTGTCTTCAAATGGTTTGTAGCTTATTGAGTAGACAATGCAGAATAAACCCAGTTTTAATCTTTGAATAGGATTACATTTCAGTATCCAGCTCAGATGTTTAAAGTCTTGTGAGTCAAATGATGAGCATCTATCTTGCCTATAAAACACAGCATCCTGACACAGAGTGATGCAGAATAACTGCTCCATGCATTTGTTACACGAAGACAGGACTACTGTAATTCTTTATAATTGGGATGTCTCAAAATTCTCTGAAAAGCCTGAAGGTGATACAAAATGCAGCAGCCAGAGCAGCCAACTAACAGGAGAGATCATATTACCCGGTTTTGGCTTCTCTTCATTGAAGGGGCTGTTCCTCGCCACCATCACCTGCTACGTGCTCAGAACAGGGACTGAAGTGAAAAGAACGTTTGATGGTTGCCTTAGCGAGGCAACTATTTATGAACTGGCATTATATGAATTGGACTAATTTGGGATTTATTGATTTCGTTTTAATTAGATTATAATAAATTGGATTGATTTGGATTCTATTTGGACTGAACTGTATCTTTAAAGTGCCCTTAGATGGCTTTTCGTGTGAATTGGCACTCATGCTTTGAATTATTCTGTCAAATGAAGTAACACCTGACACTAAAACAAGTTAAAACAACATTTAAGTTTAATGTGCATAATGTGTTCTATGGTATATTTGTTATATTTTGAACCCTGTTGAACCCTTAATACCATTTGCATTTTGTGTTCAGTGTATGTGGTTCCATTGATATTTCTGTCCTGTTTTCACCTGGACATGATTGGCCCTCTGTCATGTCTGAGCCACCTGCAGCATTTCCACATCATTGTTGACCCGTCTGAGAGTCGCTGGTTCCTTTCCTTATTAGAAATGGCCAGTGCAAATAGTAACAGCAGCAGCTTTTGGCATCAGTTAATCCTCTGAAATTGATCATTTGTGTTTAGCTGTCAGTGTTGTTGGACTCATTAATTTTCTAATATCCACTATTTTAAACCTTAATACAGGTTCTTGCTTAGCCTTTCTACCTCTATGTGCCACTTATTTCATGCTCATTAGCTCTTTGATATGTAGCCTGCCCCCACTGTACATGTAGGCATTTGACAACTAAACAAGTTGTCCTTCAGTATTTTGAAAACACGGAAGTTCAGTTCACATTACTTCAAGTTGACTGCCCGGAAACCACCCAGAGCAAAGTGAGAAAAGGTGTGACATAAGAGGCCCCCCAGCAGTCTAGGCCTAACTATGGGATGTTTCAGGGTCATCTGAGCCATCTCTAACTACAAGCTTTATCAAAAAGGAAAGTTTTAAGCCTAATGTTAAAGCTAGAGAGGGTGTCTGCTTCCCGGACATTTACTGGCAGCTGGTTCCACAAGAGAGGAGCCTGATAACTGAAGGCTCTGCCTCCCATTCTACTTTTAGAAACTGTAGGATACACAAGTAAACCTGCAGTTTGAGAACGAAGTGCTCTGTTAGGAAGATATCTAACAATAAGATCTTTAAGATATGATGGAGCTCGGTCATTAAGAGCTTTATATGTGAGGAGAAGAATTTTAAATGCTATTCTGAATTTACCGGGGAGCCAATGAAGAGAAGCTAAAACTGGAGAAACATGATCTCTCCTGTTAGTTCTCATCAGAACTCTGGCTGCAGCATTTTGGATCAGCTTGAGGCTTTTCAGAGAATGTGTGGGACAGCCCAATAATAAAGAATTACAGTTGTCCAATCTTGAAGTAATAAATACATGGACTGGTTTTTCTGCATCACTGTGAGACAGGATGTTCTTGATTTTGGCAATATTAAAGAAAGAAGGCAGTCCTAGAAATATGTTTTATATGTGCGTCAAATGATAAATTCTGGTCAAGAATAACTCCAAGGTTCCTCACTGTAGTACTACACACCAAGGAAATACCATCTAGAGTAATTATATAGCTAGACAATTTCTCTCTGAAGCGCTCAGGTCCAAAGAGAACAACTTCAGTTTTGTCAGAATTTAGGAGCAGAAAGTTCTGAGTCATCCAGGTCTTTATGTCTTTAAGACATGCTTGTAGTTTGAGCAACCTATTGGTTTCATCTGTTTTCATAGATAAGTACAGCTGAGTATCATCAGCATAGCTATGGAAATGTATGCCATGCTGTCTAATAAAATACCTAATGGAAGCATTTATAAAGTGAAAAGAATCGGTCCAAGCACAGAACCCTGTGGAACTCCAGAACTCTGGTGTGCAAGAAAGATTCTTCATTTACAAGAACAAAGTGGAATCTATCAGATAAATATGACTTAAACCAGCTTAATGTAGTTTCTTTTATCCCAATAACATGTTCAAGTCTCTGTAACAGAATGCTGTGATCGATCGTATCAAATGCAGCACCGAGAACCAACTGAGATCATTAGTAACTTTCACCAATGCTGGTTCTGTGCTAGGATGCACTCTGAATCCTGACTGAAAGTCTTCAAACAGATTATTTAAACTTGATGGTTTAGAAGAGAAACTAAATACAATACAGATTTTCGAAATACAAATCCAGTTCTTAAGATATTTCTAAAGCTGCCGTACTTGATGATACATCAGTGACAATGGTAGGGAGGATTCCATGAATGTTCTCTCTAATAGAAACAATTTTATTGGTGAAGGAGCTCATGAAATCATCACTACTGAAAGTTAAAGGAAAACATTGCTCCACAGAGATCAGACTCTTCGTCAGCCTGGCTACAGTGCTGAAAACAAACCTGGGAAGCAGTTCTAGCTTTACGAAGGGCTTTCCTATATGTTATTAGAATATCTTTCCAGATTAAATGAGACTCTTCTAATATTCTTCAGTCTGTTTTAAAGCACGCAGCTGTGAATTATACCAAGGAGCCAGCCTCTTCTGACCGATTACCGTCATTTTCAGATGAGCCACATTGTCCAATGTTGTTTAAATTGAAATTGGAGTGCTGTTAACAAGACAAGAAAGTTATGCAGGAGTAGAGTTTAGGTAGCTGTCCTCTGTTGTTGCACATGGCAGTGAAGAAAATGATAATGGAAATTGTTCAGTTTTCCTTGTATTTACTTTTACTCCGTGTTTATTGATTGCTGTTAGTTGCTGTGACTTCGTAAACTAACGAAATTTTGGGATTTTTGATTTTGGGTTCATGCATGCCAGGGTATTAAAATGTGCCCTTTATTGCTGCTTTGGATTCCAAGAGTTCCACGGGACTCCCACAAATCTTTTGGGAGTGGGCGGTTTTAGTTAGAGATCTAGCAAAAGCAGGATTAAGAAAACAGTACAGCAGGACTTGCTGCCACAATTTTTGATCATTATTTGTGACATTACTGCACTTTGGACATGTGGACAAACGTATCAATTTTGCATTTTCTGGTGAGACTGAGATGGATTTATGTACCAGTGGCATTCTCGGTTATGTCCAAACATTTGGGGGAAATCTATCCCTCAAAATGTCCCGTTTTCTTCTTTTGTCCAACCGCTGTAAATACCTCATCAAATTCATGTGTTTGGATTTATAGTGCGGTCTAACCAGTATCGAAACTTGAATCCTCAAATAACCTATTACCTGAAGGCATGTCAGTAAGTGACTTTGTGCTCATCTTGTGGGGTACTTTCATTTGATCCCACGTAATAAGCCTATTATTTCCTGTGTAAGCCTATTTGTAGCCCCAAGATGTATCCATCCTCACTAAATTTGACAGAAGTTTATTAATTCCATCTCTGCATGAAGTGATTCAATTCATAACAGGAGCAGACTTCATGTCCTGCGGATATGAATGGATACTTTATTTTGTGTAACACACATTTTGTTCCAACTGAACAGTCGAAAGCAAAATTCCATTTGATAATTTTGCTGGCAACTATAAATATAACAATGTTTTTTGCCGTACATTGGTTGACCACAAATGAGAGCACACCCAACCACACACACACACACACACACACACACACACACACAGACAGTTAATAGCTGTTAAGATAAGGTGATATATTTAATCATACATGCATAATACGCAAAGTTGTTTGTCATTAGCAGTGAAACAGAACAAATATAATCCCTCTTACAGGATTGAGACCTGCTGCTCTGCAAGCTCGGCAAGTTCCAGATAAACAAGGCTTTATTTATTTGCTCATCACGCACACACACATACATGCAAATAAGCGCGCACACACACACACGTACAAAATCAGCACATCTGCATCAACAACAAACAATCTCCCGCACACACACACAGTCTTTGACACAGCATGAGTCCATAGTTATTGCACTGGAAGGCAGTCTAATAGCTCCCCTGTCCTCATCTGAACTGTGGAGGAAACCATTCAAAGTAGTTTACACAGAGAAGGAATGAGCAGTGCAAACTATAATAACAACTTCATTCATTAACACCGCGCCAACACTCATGCCCGCCGTCGAGCACGTCTCCTGCTCTTTAAAGTGTTTCTTTTTCTTTTTTTTTTTCATTTGTACTGTCCTCATCTCACCCCTGCTGGCTCACAAGTCTGATTTGTAAAGAGGTGCCTTCAAAGCCAGAGTAATGATTGCTATTTTAAGTCCTGATGTGAAGCCAAACCCCCATGAATTCTTAAATTAATAGTTTGGTTGTGTTGGGTGATAAACTGTTACAATGATGGAGATAAGCTGTTTTCTTGTCATTATCATGTCTCGCTGACTATATTTGCAGCTGCTTTAGATCAGGCTTTCTGAAGTTTCTGTTTTGAGAAGCAGTCTGTAAATTTCCATAAATCCACACAAACACAACTAATCCTGTGAACAAAGACGCAGTAAAGTCCAGTGATAAATGCTGATGAGAAACATAAAATCCTAAAGGTCATGTAATGTGTGCATTTCTGATTTTTTTTTTTTGAACTTTCAGCGATAAGTCAAACCCACTTTACACAAATCAAAAAGTCTACAGCAGTATTTCTTACTAACAGCTCCCCTAGTACTTCAGCACCTTCTTTGAAAAATCCACGGACACTGACACACAATTGGATTTTAATTGTTGCCTCAATTATGTACCAAATTAAAAAGACAAAAGAGTTCATACAATTGTGTCAAACCTGAAAAAAATGTGATGCATTTGATATTGTTCATGAAGTAGCCAAATAAGTTTTCTTTGTTTAATGAACTCTAAACATGATTTTACTCGTATTTTACAGATATTCATTATTGCTGAATATTTTTTAATGACATTATTGAAGATTAATGAAGTATAAAGGGCAAATATCCTTTTGGTTTTCTCCAAAAGAACATTGCGTTTAACAGAATTTAGATTTAACATCTGAAGTGTTAAGTCTGAGTTTTACTGCAGGAACAAATATCTTGAAATTATTAACATAAAATGTTATCCTTTCTGATGTTTTTTAAACCTGAATTTTGTCCTAAAAAGTTCATCAGGTAGTCTATGTAAACGTATTATGGTTCACTTATCTAGATACACAAGTAGACATAAAACAGCACATCTTCATTGTCTGTTAATCCAGAATACAGTAAACATTCATACAGCATAATTTCTGATCAAAACCAGCAGTTTTCAACCCTTCTGACTGTGCAAAGTGAACATGTGTTTTTAATTTTTGCAATCATTAAATATTCTCAAAGCAACAAATTCCCTTCTGAGACTCTTCTCTCCGTGCGTCTTGGCGCGCTGTGCGTCCTGGCGCCGCTGCAGACCGCAAAGGGTTAAATGGGGTTACCGGCAATCCTTTTAACAGGCAGGTGCCCCGCCAGCCCAACACAAAGCTCAGCACTGACTTATTAAAAAGCTTCTTCCAACATCTGAGGAGCAGCTCATAATTGTCATATTACGAGTTTCGGTACTTGGCGAGTCTTGTTGACGGTGATGGCTGCACATTGGTAGTATAAATAGAGCATCATCGCTACAGCTGAACTGGCTTTATCAGCTGACACACATCGGGCTGGCTCTCAAACCCGGGCACGTGTGATGCGCTTTTGACTTGTTTTCTCACTTACGTTTATTTCGAGTGGAATTCGGTAACCGCGTGATCAAAGACGCACGAATATTTTTCTAACCCCTCGCCACTTGTTGACTTGCGCTCCGCTCTGGAGATGCGGTGGATGCTGTTTCCACGGTGGACCTGGCTCCTGGCGTGCGCGTCAGTGTGGATGGAGCTGAGTGTCGCAGTTTTGCGCCCTGTCACCTATTCACACGCGGGCATCTGCCCCAATGACATGAATCCCAACTTGTGGGTGGATGCCATGAGCACGTGCACACGAGAATGTGAATCTGATCAGGTAATATAAAGTTGTTTTCCTGTTTACAGTTTAAAGGAGGTACTTGCATGCAGATATAACATTTTTTGTTTAAACCAATTTAACTTCAAATTTAGTGTTGAGTGTGTGCAGCAGTTTATTGCTGCTCACAGTGTGTAAATGCCTCTGAAATTTCTCTCTTCACCTCTTGCAGGAGTGTGAGTCCTTTGAGAAGTGTTGTCAGAATGTATGTGGGAATCACAGTTGTGTGGCTGCCCGTTACGTAGATGGAAACAAGGGCCCTATGGGAATGCCCAAGGGAGCAACCTGTGCCAGTTTTATGTGCATCCAGCAGGGTTCCGAATGTGAGATCTGGGATGGCCAGCCGGTGTGTAAATGTCGGGACCGCTGTGAGAGGGAGCCACACTTCACCTGTGCCTCAGATGGCATGACTTACTACAACAAGTGCTACATGGATGCGGAGGCATGCTCTAAAGGCATCACCCTCTCTGTTGTCACATGTCGCTTCCACCTCACCTGGCCCAACACAAGTCCCTTACTTCCCCAGGTGACCACCCTTCGCCCTACCACTGCTCCCCTTAAGGCCACCATCCCACCTCCCACTGAGCCTCAGCCGCCTATTCTGATCAGTAGACCCACTCAACACACTATAAGTGTGGGTGACACAGCCAGCTTTCCGTGTGATGTCACGGGTCAACCTCAACCTCAGATCATGTGGGAGAAGCAGGTGCCAGATGGGACTGAAAGAGTGGTCATGAGGCCTAATCATGTGTGGGGGAACACGGTGGTTACTAACATTGGTCAGCTGGTCATCTACAACGCCCAACCACAAGATTCAGGTGTCTATACATGCACGGCTCAGAACCCGTCTGGCTCAGTGCAGGCCTACTACCCCCTCACTGTGCTGCCAACAGAGGTCCTCAACACCTCTGGGACCAAAAACCTGAGCCGCTGCTTGCCTGAAGAATGTGTGAAGCCCCCTGATAGCACAGAGGATTGTGGAGGCCAGCAGGAAAAAGTCAGCTGGTACTATGAGCCCAAGACCAACAACTGCCTCTCTTTCACACACTGCCACAGCAACAACAGCCAGCAGCTCAGGAAGGTGTTTGAGACATATGATGGTTGCATGCAGTGCTGCGGTCCAGAGCTATCTAGCCCCTGTGAGCTCCCCAGCCTGCAGGGCCCCTGTAAGTCATATGAGCCACGGTGGGCGTACAGCAGTACCCTGCTGAAGTGTCAGTCCTTCATTTACGGAGGCTGCGAGGGCAACGAAAACAACTTTGAATCTAAAGAAGCTTGTGAGGAGATATGCCCTTTCCCAAAAAACCACAGCTGCAAGGCCTGCAAGCCAAGAGGAAAGATGGTCACAAGCTTCTGTCTGAGTGACTTTGTCATTACGGGTCGCATGACGGAGCTAACGCAGGAGAAGGACTCAGGCCACGCCCTCGTGACTGTAGAGGAGATCCTCAAAGATGAGAAGATGGGTCTACGCTTCTTTGGAAAGGAGCCTCTCGAGGTCACTTTTCTCAACATTGACTGGAACTGCCCGTGCCCGAACATCACAGGTGCGGCTTCAGAAAGCCAGGTCATCATCATGGGCAATGCTAATGATGGCATGGCCGTTCTTTATCCTGAAAGCTATGTGGGCGCCTCTACTCCTCGTCGGGTAAGAAAACTAAAAGAGGTAATCTCGAAGAACACCTGTAAGATTCTCAAAGCAATCACCAACAGCCCTCAGTAGGGTTTGGGTTCTCATATGTACAAAAACTTAAAGAGTTACCTGACAAAACTGCAACTGGCTGTGATGTGCTGAACATTCACTGCTCTCATTGTTTATGTCACATTTCATGGGATTTTCAGTTTTTTCTTCATTGTCATTCTTTCTTTTCGGGAGCTTTTTAATAATAAGTTTATTAGAAAACTTATGACATATGACATTTTACGTGTTTTAGTTTTGCTCTTGGTTGTGGCATTGACCGTCGGTGATGCTCATTGAAATTGCATGTATGTGAACACAGACATTCATTATCATCCTCGTGTTACCTTATGCTCCCCTGACTCCGTTGGCCCTCCCCAACCATCAGCAGAAACAGAGCCTGCAAACTTTGGCAGTGAAGCCTCGTTGTTTTCTGTTTATGTGTATGTACATATTTTAATTGCCTTTTCTTTTTATTACCTGGCACTAATTTAAACTTTGTACATTCACTCTGTATGTTAGTCAGCACCTGTGCAGACTATCATACAAACAGTACAAGGTAATTTTGATGCATCCAAATGAATGAGTTGTAAAATATTTTCTTAAACACATTTTGTTATAACCAATCATTTACTTTTTTTTTTTTTACATTTTTTAAAAAATAAACTTTTCCCCTGGTTTCTTGGCTATTTATTAACATGTTGGCTTTTCATTTGTTTTTGTACCTCACATCTCTGATATTAAGTGGAATTGTGTAAAATTTTCTGTTATGTCAGAAGAAAATAAACATTTGGGATTTTCCCCTGTCTCCTTTCTTTTTATTTATTAGTGTCTGTGCAATACTAAATTGTATCGTAATTAAAGGATAGACTGATCTTATTTTATGAAGGTCTTTACACACTTACTGTTTAACCAAATAACCATTTTAGTGTATTATCTTTGTACATGTCAGCAGACAGAGAGTGACTCGTCTGACAGGCTTTGACAAAAAGAGACTTGGGAATTGTATTTTCCCGGCCTACCCTGAGCCCCATGCAATCCCTGAAAACTTCAAAATGGATCTATCCATTCTAAGGATCCCTGTGGCATTGTAAAAACTTCACCCTATTTTGCTTTGCCTCCATGGGCCAGCCTAATTGGGTAAGGAGCCCAAGCTGTAAACCTCAAATCCACTCCCATACAAGAGTTATGTGTTTCATGCCGTGCCAACAGGCATCTCTGGGTTACTAGGAACAGGCCTTGGTGGGCTACGACGAGGGTGTTCTACTTCCCAGATGAGATTCTGTTTCTCCCATCCAGAATGGCGATGGAGGCAGGACATCAGCCCATGTATTGCTTTCCTTTACTGGCAAAACCACCAGGGAGCTCAGACCTGCACTCCAACAGCTGTTGAGTCTTTGGAGCAGAGAAATAGTAGATCTCCAGCACCTTGGATCAAATCACAAAGTCATATAAACCATAACAGCAACACAACCTTTCTGTTTCAACATTTTATTGTTCAGAAATAAGAAACCATTTATTAATTTAGAAATAAAGCTCTACCATGATATTGTGTAGTGAGTGATTATAAATAGTTATTTTGGGCATAGTGATTTGTCTTATTAAAAAGATTTAAATAAAACATCAAAAAAATAAATTTCCTTGTTTATGTTTAACAATGTTTATGTTACTAATGTTTATCTTTTACTAAATCTTGTGTACTAAATCCTTTATAATGAACATGTATGCAAATTAGTAAATTTTCAATTTATTAATGCTCCATTTGTGTTTGGAAAAATAAACACAAACTACTAATAGCAAACTACAAGCAGAAAAAAAAGTCTCAATCAAAGTAGCTGAAAGAGGAAGTTTTATGATTATATAAATTACTTAAAATATTACCCTATTCACCCGTAGTGTCCTCTCAACTAAATGGTTTTGCTTTAAATTTTGTACAGCTGTGCATTTGAAAAGGTTTTTGTTTTAAATCGTAACTGTAAATTGTGCTGATGTAGAAGCCTTTAATAACCAGGTAAGTTTTTAAAAAAGAATTAACACCAGTAATACACTAGACAGTGTATAGTGTACATGTAAATTCAACTATAGGTAATCCTAAAAAGTATTTGCGATACATGGATGATAAGATTTTTCAATAAAAAAGAAGAAACACTTATGACATTTAGCAGTGTGTTTTGATTCATCTAACTACTCATAAATGTATGCAACTGACCGGGGCCTTGTAGACCACAAACGTAACTAGTTCCATAAGCAAAATAGATAGATTGGTAGGTGAAAAACATTTCAAAGCAACTTTTTTTGTAACCCATTAACTTGCTCAGTAATTTTGCTGAAAACTGTAAATGTAAATGTAAATGACCCTCAGTTGAGATAGATAGACAGTTTATCTCCCATGGCTCTAATATTTTCTGTTATCTTACAAAGCAAAAAATTGGAGGTGGGGATGTTGTTAAAAATATTGGAAAAGGTAGCAAATCAATATATTTTTACACTCTTACTGTTAAACACCCATGTCTGTATAGAAAGGGATTTTGTATTATCAAACTGAGCATCAATTGAGCCAGATTCCTCTTTAAGTTTTTCCATTGAACGTTTTGTCGTTAGTTTTGAAGTGTTTCAAATGAGGTAGAGAAGCTGTAAACTGTCTGTAACTGTACAAAAGTGTTCACATCGAACAATTACTCTAGACATGCAGTGAAAAGTCAGCAAGACAAAAAATTAAGAAAGGATCCAAGAGGCTTAACCTCAGCCCCAAATATGGTTGCCATGATTCTAGCCTAATTTTGAAAAGTTACTTCTCTATGTGGCATGTTTGGTTGCCCTTCTCATCTTTCTTTTCTCCACCTTTACAATGGAGTCTCATAAAGTGGTAAAATAAATTTAATCGATTCATTCATGTCCACAGAAATGATTTTCTCAGTTTTCTTGTGCGACAGCACATGATAATTTCTTCAAAGTTCAAGTTGGGTATTAGAAATGGTCAGTGGTCATGACGAGTTTTCAAGAAGTCCTTGCCTAAGTTTAAATTCAAAATGGTTAAAGTTAGGTAACTGTAGTGGATTTGATTAAAACTGACCCTGTAATAAAATATCGAATGAAAATATAATTTCCCTGGATTACTGGTTTACAAGGTTCTCTCCCTCGGCTAAAGATAGCAACCATGGTAGACACACAAACCAGAAGTCTTCTTGAAATGTTTTACTAAATTTATCCTGGATTGCATGAAAAAAAAACTGTCACTGGGCTGGGGTTTATGATTGCTCTTTAGTTTCTTTTATTAGTTGTTAGTAGCTCTAAACTAGCATGCAGCCTGTCTGTATCTCTCCCCTTTCTCCTGCACTTGGTTTAGTTCACGTGAGTCACATGTTAACTCTAGAAAACTGCAACAAAATCACTTATTCCATTATATCAGTGTGACAAAAAAATCAGTTTTCAAACTTAAAAAGGAATGAAAAGTGTTACTGAAAATCTGGAGCAGTATGAATATTGGAAAATACAATTTACAGAGAATTATAATGTTTATGTATCCTAAACCTCACATTTGTTTGTGCTTTTTACGTAAACTGGTACATCTTTTTCTTTTCTTGCTTTTTATTTAAGCTTGCTCACTTTGGTTTGCTTTTTATAGTCTAAGATAGCATAGTTTTTTTTTATCTAAGCTATATATAAACTAGAACATTTTTATTTTATCTTAGTCAGGGCACTTAACTGTGCTTTTACCTGATCTATCACACTTTATTGGGCTTTTTAAAATCCAAGCTAGCAAACTTTGATTTGCTTTTTTTCATAAACTAAAACATATCTATTTTTATCTTAGTCACAGCACTTAATTGTGATTTTACCTGATATATCACACTTTATTGGGCTTTTTAAAATCCAAGCTAGCACACTTTGATGTGCTTTTTACCTTTTTTAGCAAAGAAAGCTATTTTAGAGCAATTTTTGTCCATGCAGATGCACTATTTATTGTTTTTTAAGTGGTGAGGGCATACTGACTTGGCAGAGCCACAAACTGGAGACATGTCCTTGAAAAAAGTTTAATCTGTTGTGACTGCAACACATAACTTCCATCCACCCATCCATTTTATAAATCTAATTCAGGGTAGCAAGGGGGTGGAGCTGGAGCCCATTCTAGCTACCACAGGCCAGGAGGCAGGGTACACCCTGGGCAGTTCACCAGTCCATCCAAGACCAAAACAAGACAAACAACCATGACACTCACAGTCACTACTAAGGTCAATTTAGATTGATCAATTAACCGACCATACATGCTTTTGGACAGTGGGAGGAAACAGGAGTACCCAGAGAGAATCCACACATGTGTGAAGAGAATGGGTAAACTCCAGCACACATCTTAGAGAACTAAAGTATTGTCTGGTAAAGTTGTCAGATACCACAAGTCACCTTCACATTCATATAGAAAACACGCACTAGCAGATCAGAGCTGTTTTGGTGGCATACAAAGGACCAACAGTAATTTGGGGTGGTCAGAAAGGTCTCTTGTATTTGAACACTATTATCCTTCAATGTAACTTGGAATGTGGCCAATGATTCATATGTACAACTAACAGTTCAGCTGAGAAAAATAGTTCATGTATTGAAAAAAAAAGGTACATGCAATCCATTATTTTCCTCTCTGATTTCCAACCTATGTCCATTAAAAAACACCTTTAACTAATTCAGTGCATGGTTCGGGGTCTACAAAAGCACAATTTATTATCAATTAAAATTCAGCATATTCGAAACATGTGTGATCCTTTTTTTCAAGCACTTGCAGACTTTTATGTTTTTCTAATTTGAGTTGGGCCAACTAAAAGGGTACACAAGTAGTGCTTTGATATGCTGTGCAGAATTTTCACTCGTATTTTTTTCGTCTCTTTTCTCTCAGGCTCTGTTGATCTGATGGGGTCGTTGCGTTCACAGGCTCAGTTCACACAAGGCCGATATAGTACATCTATTCTCAGATGTAGAGCTGCGTAAGTCAGAAAGGACACAGCAGGGAGCAGAGATGGGGACAGCAGAGCCAGTTAGACTGTGTTTGCATATCTATGTAGTGCGTCCACGATGTGTATCCAAGAGAGAACAGACAGTAGCACCTGTGGAACAGATCAGCTAGCCCGGTGGTTTAAGACCTTTGATTCATGACCTGCATCTGTTATGGTCATATCATTTGGAACATCTATTGAAAAAATACAGTAGCCACTCACACGCATTGACTGGAGATGAACAGGCTCCTATGGCAGTATTTCATCCTGTGGCAGCAGCAGCTGAAAGGTTTGAAGCTGGTCGGTGGTAGAAGTTCAGAGCTGATGTTCAAATCTGTGCATGGGAAAATGACTGAGAAACGCTGTCATTTCCTGCAAACACACAGAGGTGGCTCTGAGCAAGGTGTGTCCCCACCCTACTCTTCCCTTCATAACCTCCTTTGTCAAATGTGACAAGCTCTCTGACACTGTCTTTCTAAAAAGACAGTACACGATTGAGTGAATGCCAGGAAAAGAACAATTCAACAAGTCTTCCTTCTAAATGATATGCCATGTGTCTCAAGAATTGTCTTGAATCACTTAATGCAACCATAGGTTTTTGCTATGAATTTACACTGAATGCACAGTCATAAGACTTTATACTGAGTTTTTGTTTTTTACCTATTTCATTTTAGCCCATAATGACAGTTCAGGCAACACCATTTAAGGCTAACAACAAATCAAACCAAAATCCTTTTATATTTTTTACATGTGTGTGAAAACGTATGTTTATTAATGAGTTTTGAATTAGTTGTAATGCAAAGTTTCATTTACTATTGTAAACCTATTGTAAGTTCTGAGTGTCTTTGCTCTGCTCTTGGAACGCAGATAATGTAGTTGTATATTTGAAGAGGGAACAGGAACCGCAGCATCCTCTAGTGTTGACTGTAGCTCGTTGACATACAGATGTTCATTCTGCTGCCACTACTCAGTACAGTACAAACGACAGATTTACTGTCTAGAGGAAATACAGATTCATATTGTCTAAACCTATATCCAGACCTCACAGTCTCTGATCATATTCTCCTATGAGACTTTAATTTTACAATGAGTTTTTATGGCTTTAATTATTGACTAGTATTTTATATTTTTCTGTAATTTCTTCAATATTGTTTTTAAGAAATAATGAAAAAAAGCTTTTGCCTCTTGTTTTTGCAAAGGAGGAAAACACAATGACTTTCAGTAATAATCAGTGATGGAAGTAGTTCAATCTTTTATCTAAAGTAAAGTACAAATAAAAGTCCTGCATTAAAAGCTTTACTTTAGTAAAATGAAGTATAAATGTGGTCCACATGATACTAACAGCAGGATTTTTCTGCTGCAGTAGGAAGACCAAGTTTATATTTCTAAGGCCTTCTGCGAATGATTATTTCCAACAGATATTGATTCTTTCTCATCATGGCTTACAAAATGTACACTATACTAAAACAGATATGTAATAAATAAAAATAACTAAAAGAAAAAAATGACTTTTTAGTCTGCTGACTGACGTTCAAGTTGTTTTCCTCTTTCCACTTAGTTTAATTTCATTGACTTTTCATTTCCAGTCGCTGTTGGGTTAGGATTTGATAACAAAAGTTCTTGTCAGGGTTAATAAAAGATCATAGTTTGGATTCAAAGTGACACCTTGTCAATATGACCCTGTTAAGGATGAGGCGGGTATGGAAAATGGATGGATGATACCAGAGGAGAGTATTTCCATACAGACAACTGCAGGAGATCATCAATGTAAGCTGTTTCAGTTTCTCGTGACAATGGCAGCAAAATTATGGGAGTAACTGATAATGGACATTTGATGGGTTGATAACATTTGAAAGTGGCAGATCTCATTTAATAAATTTCACATTTATAATAATGATAATGATAATAATAGAAAACCTTTTAACATAAGTTCTAATGATAGGAAAGATAAAATGACATTAAAAAGGGGGAAGAAAAAAAAAAGATTTCACTGAAGAACATAAGATGCTATGTATTCACCTTCCGGGATCATGTGATTAGACGCAGTGGACCATCGGTTCCACTAGAGAGCAGCACAAGCTCATTAAATCCTCCAGGATCCGCGCTGAAGCACGGTAACACATGACTGAGGATACTACATCGCTTCTTTGTCTGTGTTGTTTTTCTCAGGAACGCCATCAGGGAACTTCAGAGACCGGTAGTAAAATGATCAATCTTATTACCTGCAATGCAGGAATATGTTCAAGAAAAATAGTTCTGATGCTCAGCTCTGTTAGCCTGTTATCTGAGGCCCATAATTGACAATGCCATGAAGACACAAAAAGGAGCTATATAAATGTACTGCAGGATTGTGTCTGCCATCCAGCTGCCAGATTAAGCATTTTATGACCTCACACTGCAAACCAGTCACTGAGCCTGGGGTCACTTCTGTTCCACTACTGCTGCTGTCCTTATGTAATGAGCGATGGGAACATAATGATGTTCCTATCAGTTCAGAGGACATTTCATTGACTTTCATTACTTTTCCATCCATTACTCTGATATAAAAGTCTTTACTCTAAAATGCAGCGAGTTACCAAAAGGACGCCGTATCATTTTTCCCCAAAAAGGAGTTGTGTCACTGACTGTGTAGACATTTATTTCTTCATAACTTATGTAATTCTGTATAAGTACTCACGCACACAGCAAACTCAGCATGGTTCAGTGCTCAAAGTGAAACAGTGACTGACTGGTAGAAAACGAGGTAAGAAAGGGCATCATCCCTTCAATTATTTTATGACAGGTGATGATGATATCACTGAATGACACTTTCTGAGGTACTTTACTGTTCTTGATTGACTGCTCCTGAAAATTGCATTGGCCTCATTAAGTTTTCTTCATGCACGGTGAGATCTTTGATACAGACTCTGGCATGAAAACCGTTAGAACGATAAACATCAGCAAAGATTATGTGTTGGATTACATTACCAAAGAAAGGGCAAGTGAAAAGATATAGATACATGTTTGTAGCTTGGGCTTTAAACACAGAAAAGTACTTGTTCATCATCTGAAACGCTCATGTTAAGTTGGTAATTAATTATACTTCAATTACATTTAAGAATGTAGGTAAGAACGTCAGCTTCAGTATAACTACAATTTATTTGTCTGACCTTCTTGTTTTTCAGTGATATGACTACACATTTAACGCCCGAAAAGAGCTTCTCCTATTAGGTAGCTTGAAGTAGCTTTCAGAGAATATTTTGGGAAACACACTCCTTAACTCTCCTGAGTCAGTTGTATCAAATTCAAGTCTATGGGCTGGTTACACAACTCGAGCTAGCATAAGGCTAGTTTAGCAGAAAGACAGCAGATTGAGAAGCTTGCCTGGTTGCCTGGATCTGTTGATCATGAAAAAACAAGCGAACCAACCACCCTAAGGCTCATTAGTTCTACTTTTGTATTTTAACGTAGTGCAATATATAACTCACCTTTAACTTGAGCATCTTTTCTATATATTCATATGTATCTATGGGTTACACAAGCAAGGAACAACATAAGGTTAAAACATTAGGCTACATTTGCAGGGCTAGTTGTTTTCCTCACCTCCCTTTGTGATGCTTGGCCACACATAAGCTCTATTAATGGATATCTGGATAATCACCTGTGGACAAGTTACAATATTTTGAATCTTTGCCTCTCTGGTTTCTTTTTTTATTCCAAGTGGCTTTGTCCAATCAATGTTTGTGATTACAGTTCAGTTCTTTTTTGGCTTTTTAAATTGTATCTGCTTTCAACCAATGAGCGGTTCATGCAACAGGAAGTTTTGGATTGAATATATATTGTCCATGTGTTTAACACATGAATACCACTTGACTCTGTCAGAAACAAAGAAATAATTCACACTATTCATTTCAACTGGAATTCCCACGACAGTATTTCTAAATATTCACAGAAATTGCATTGTACTTGCTTGAAATTTCACATATAAAACTTTAACTTAAAGATGATAAATATGAACGAGGCAAACTCAAGGAAATAAGACTAAATGATATAATGATGAATGAAATGAAGGTAAACTGAATTCATCAGAAAAAAAATCCATAGTTTAATTTTTTTTTTTTCTATTTGTTTTCAGCTTTTTGCCTTCTATGAACCGAAGTGGGCAGAGACTATGGGGAATGTTGAGTTTTTAATATTTATACTTTGAAGTGATATGATTTAAAAAAAATCTGTCATATTTGCACCTCTTCTAAATGTGTACAACTGTAAGTTTGTGTACATTTTCCGTGACCAGTTGAGGGGTAGAAGTGGGGAGCAGGGGGGGTGTTGCTGCATATGCATGTGCTCACCCACTCGTTCCTAGTGTTTTATTTTTGGAGCAGCACCCAGGCTGGTCAGGAATAGAACAGCAGTCAAGTGGAATGGGTTGACAGCCTGGAAGGCCAGTCTCTCTTAGTCTCCCCTTCACTTCCCTCCTTCTCTCCTCTCCAGACAAGAAGCAAGCTCGAGTTGCCTGAGTGTGTCTGGTCTAATCACTCACGATGGCTCCCATAGCCTCCATGACCTGAATCCATCCCTTCTCCTTCCTTATGCAATCCCTTCATCACAGAGAGAGGGAGAAAGGCCCCCGTTCTAAATCTCCACTGCCCTGCTTCTGTTGCATGCATTATGCAATCTGCTTTAGAAGTTTAATCAGGGTGCTGGCAGACTGCAAAGGTACAGAGTGTGTGTATGTGTCTGTGTGTGAGATCAATACAGGTTCTATGAGGGACACAGAGCCGTGGTACACCAGCTTGTAGGCAGCAGTGTAAACATCAGAGTCGTTGGGAAGAAGCCTGATTTAGTCTCGGATTAGAGTGAAGGGTAAATTCGTTGAAACTAAAACAAACCGTCTATTTCTGGCCCTGCAAAGTTGACCCACCTTGATCTAAATCTGTATGACATAATTTATTATGTAAATTGTGTTGCTATTGCATAAAGAACAGGCTGTTCACAGACAGGTTTCAAATCTACTAAACTTTCATTTTTATTGCCCTTTATCACGGTAGTAATTCAAGTTATTGTACTAAGCAATTGCCTTTGAGGTACTTGCATTCTTGCTACTGACTTTATTTTCCTGTTTTACTACAACAAACTTTATATTTAAAATAAATGATGGCTTTTAATTAGTTTGTGCTCCAGTCCAGTATCATCCATTAGATGAAGCTGCACAGGAGTCTTAAGTGTCTAAATAGTTTAAAGTGTGTAAAGTGTCCGAAAGTAACTTCACTGCAGACAGATGTAACTTTTAAGGGCTGCCCTCATGCTAAGACTTGTATGATAATGAAAAGTTAATACAATACACATATATGCTTTAGTAAGAAATGACCATGGAGTGATTATTGCTCATTATTTCTGCACATTCACAACTGACTGCCTATTTATTTATGACCATTGATAGACTCAATGTTTCCTTTCTTTTCTTTCTTTTAAGTTAGTTTAACTTGTCCTACTTATGCACCTCCACTTCAAGACACAATTAACTATCAATCTTTTTCTATTATTATTACTTGTCAGACAAAGGGTGCCACAAACATGAATTTGAAAAGCGTACGTGTTATAATAAAGGTTTTACACTAAAACAAGCTGATTAAATCTGTTCCTATTGACAGCAGAAAACGTCTTTTCATGTTGAGGGCCACAACAAACACAACTGGTGTTACATCCTCCCTGGGGACAAGCTAGCTAATACAACATAAAGGGATAGCATTATATTGTATCTCTCAAGCTGTGTTTGACCACAATCTCTGATAAGCACGACTTCCCTAGATAATTAAGCTAGTTTATCATTTTTTTGACTGGAGTGTGGACGTTAGCCTCATACAACGGGGCCACTTGGCTTGTAGATGCTGTTTGTTATATAGCCTCCAAGTCAGATGTTATAGTCGGTAAATGTGGGTTTCTGCAAAAGTGAGCAGTACCCAGTTTTATAGCCTCAAGCACTCTCAATGCAAATTAGCATGTGTTGTGTTCCCACCAAGGCTGCTCGGAGCCAAAGCCGATAAATACTTGCAACAACTGCAGAATTATTTGACACGGGACATAGGGGTTCCCACTGCACATACATAGATGTTTACAGGTGTTAGAAAGTCTTTAGTAAATGTTTCTGGCTAGTTAAAGTATTAGCAGGTGGAATATAAAAAGACACTGAACATATTGCAACAGTAGCATCCATTCTAAATCATAATTATGTCCTCCTTATAATACCTTATAATACCAGGCAACAATGACACAGGTGTTTTTGTTCAAAAATGGGTTTGTATTTACCCCCAAAATGTTGCCAAATCAAAGTTCAACTAAACAGGCCTATAAAATAGGTCAAACTAATAAAACTGAATTGACTTTATGAATTTATTTCAGACAATTACCACAAAAAGTGATTGGTAAACAGTAGTTTACCAAAATAACAATCCCAAACAAAATATACATATTCACCAGTATTAGCTCAACATCGCATTACATATTCATATATAAATTTGAACATGAATAGAAACTAATAATATAAACAAAATTTCCAATTTAATAAACTTGTAAGTATATATACCTTAAGATATTACATTAATTAATGCAAATAGTCTGAAATGGGGTATGAAGAAGCAAAACTTATTTATTCATACATCTTCTCCCTCTAATTGCCCTTATAGTAACCTTCCTGTTTGATATCTATGCTTTTCTATGCTTTTGCTGAACTCAAAATCAGAACTAAAGAAAACTCAAACAAATGAATAAACATAACAGACAAACTGACCTTCCTGCACAGACATGAGGAGAACTTAAATACTGGTTTAGCTAAACCATGTGTAACACAAGGAGGAAAACAAGATGGGTGATACATACTAAACCAACAGAAAAACACAAAATACCACAAACACCCCCATGACAGTGCATCATGTGGTTCAGTCCAATGAGGCTGGCCGCAGTATGATAGAGTCCTCAGGCCTTGGCCACACCTGCTGCACCAGGAAGGAGAAGCCAAACCCCAGGTAACCCCAGGTACCCCAGAGTTTTACCTTGCAGTGTTGATATGTATGCGCTCCATATCAAGGTGAGAAAAACAAACTAATTTGGTAAAGAAATACTGTTTTGAGCAGTTTGCATAAATGTTTAGGGTTGTGACTGTAAAGCAAATTAAAATGGTAATCCACTGGTGGTGAGGGGTGGATATCATCATAATACTCATGATCATTTATAATCTTTATTTGTCTCCGACAGATCATAAGAACAATATCTATCTGGCGCTTTAGTTTGTCGTAAGTGTGATTAGGTGTGGCTCTTTGCTTGTTGGCTTCAAATGACTCAAATGAGTTTATCAGCGTTTTGTTGTTCTGTGTCTATTTGATATAAAGTGCAGTTTGAAGGTGGCAAAACAAAAACTGTCACCTAAAAGATGCTTTAAAAAACTTACTTGAGTTGATGGAGAAAAGCTTGGATGTGTCAAACAATTGATCTGTAAAAATATTGATGAGTTCAGTTTTATAGCAGGACTTATTTCTTTAAACACACACAACTGGCTTAAAGATACAAAAGTTGGAAGCAGGTCCTCGGTTCAAGTTTATGTGATCAAAAAGTTTGAGCTCCACTGATACTAAAATCACGGCAAATGGCCAAAACAGACAAAAATCCCGCTGTCTTGTTCAGTGGAGCCGCTATAATTGGAAAATGAGGCATGAGACATCTCTGCTTTGTCAAAACACAATTAGGAGAGCGTCTCCAGCCTCCAGACTGTGAAATCTCTCTGCTGTGAGTTGGCGGAGAACTTCATTAATTCCTACATGGTGTTGATCTCATCTGAGACCTCTTCCCCTCCTTTGTTTTCAGGCTCTGAATAATTTGCTCATGATAAAGCGCAGCAAAGCTTTTAAACCCAGATTTCCCTCGTTCATCCCATCTCTTCCCTCGTCTTTCACCCTCCCTCCCTTGTTCTGCCTGTTCATCTTGTCCTTCTATCAGTGTTTGTTAATTGTTGTTAGACATGCTTAACCTCCTCTTGAAGAGTGCTGACCTGAAGCTTCTTTGGCAGTAAACAAGTGAATATGATTGAATAAATTCCATCTGCACGTTACATTTGAGATGTCCAGTCAGCAGTTTACGTACCTTTTAAAGACTGCCACTCTATAATACAAATCAGAGATGAGCATCATGGATTTCTTTGTAATTGTAGTACCACATTTCAGCACTAGGATGAAGTAGAAGCCAGGCTGCTCACAGAGTTGACCTTCCCCTGGTTATTTGCTTTTTTGGAAGAAGTAGAAGTGAAACTACAGTTAGAAGCTACATCCACAAAAAAGGTGTGGACCACTGAGCCAAAATATCACCCTAATGACAGCTTAGCGGCCGACATGCTGCTAAATGAAAAACAAGAGGATCACCTCTTTAAATTCCCAGTGCACGTGCTGGTCTGGTGCTGAAGAAAGGGATTGTGTGTGTATTTATTCCAGGGGTTCTTTTTTGTCTTTCGGGCCCCAGTGCCAACGTGCAGACTTGGCACAGGAGAGCGCTTTCACCTCGCATGACCAGGCCTTCTGCTTCTCTTAGCTTCCAGAGAACAAGTAAAAGGCAGTGAGGGATTAAATGCAAGGAGAGATGGAGGAGGTGGGATGTGAGCCATTAAGGGTCTGCTGACAACCAGGAGAAGACTCAAGACCCAATGTTTAGAACACAAGGGCACGAGGACAGAGAAGGAGTGGTATAGGACAGAAAGTCGATGGCATTGAATGGATATCAGTGGCAGTACGTGTCGGGGGAGCCGCTAAAGTGAGGTCACATGGGTGGATCGGGTTAGGCAGGGACAGTGAACAGAGAAGGGGGACGTGATAGGAGGTGTCCCCAAAGTACATAGCTGAAAGCAGTCACTACAGTTGGCCACGGCCCAGGAAAAACTGTGCCTGGGTACATCGTGTTCACTCTCTTATTTCCCTCCCCAGCACACAAACCCAGCACACACGGGCCGGCACACCAACACTCCCACGCTCAAATTTGCTCAGAATTGCTGAGACGTGTTGACATAAATAACAGCCTAAACACAGAAAACAATCTGTTAAGCCACACTGACGAGGACAGACACGTGCACAGAGAGCAAACTACCTCATGTAAAATGTAATCAGAGGGAAAGAAAATTTTCCAAGCTGAGTTGCATGTATTTCTGCAGCTAATCACAAGAACTGATTGGAAGGTACTACAGCAGATTTTAGTGCCATGGGAAACATCCTCACAATGCTTCCTATTAAAGGAACAATACATGATTCAAGTCTTAACAAAACAAGCACTGTATCGCTAGCTTTCATCTATTCTCGCTTGTTATCTCTTGATCATTTGGAAATAATGACAAAAAATGCTTTAAAGTGATCCTTATTTGACATCATATCCTTTTTCAAAAGGATTGTAGGAGCCAAAAGCAGGTTGTTTCAAAGCAGGTTGTTTCAAATGTTAGACTTCCTTCTAGTCTTTTAAAGGCATGTTGAGCAATAGTTCCCCAGGATCCCTGAAGGTGTTTCCAAATTTTTTCTTTTGACATTGACTGCTTTTACAGTCCAGTCACTGTACTTGGCAATCTTGTTTTGCTTGTTAAGCCATTCAACACTGACCTACAAATCTGTGAAACTTGAAAAAGGCACTTAACTGACGGGATGAACCAGTGTCGCCTACACATAACAGACAAGTTAACTAGAACCCATTTTAAATGGTATCTCTAGGCATCCATTGAAGGGTGGCTGTCAAGAAGAATGGAAACAGGGAGAAAAGGCTGAGGTATGCCAAATGATACAAAAACTCAGCTTTAAACATTTGAAATCAAATTTTCACACAGAACTTTTCTATATTTCATTTGATGACATTTTATTTTGTATTTATGCAGGAACATTGAAAGCTCACAAACTTCCAAGCATCTCTGTATATTGCTGGTTTGATTCTGAATGTTGTTGACTGGGGGCCTGATGGAAAAGTTCTGGGAAGTATAAAAAAAACAAAAAAAAAACCCTGCTATTCTATTTTTCAAGCTCCTGGATTCGTCTGTGGCAGCGACTTATGAGTGCTCTAAAGAGGCGGCTGCTCTAATGCCTTGTATAGAGGCCTGCTGCTTCTTTGTGAAAACCTTGTGTTCTTACTTTTGATATTACAGTTTGCACAGCTCACTTTTGCCTTGAGGCCCCCAAGCAGGTTCATACCATGCTGTGAAATAGTGGTAAGGAAAATAGAGCACTGGAACATCCAACACTTCTTCTAATGTGATTAAGAGATTTGCAGAAAGTTGGGAGACAAAGACAGTTGTTGTCCTGTAACATCTGGCTGTCAGACATTGCCTGAGCTGATGACGCGACAGCTCTCTGCTCCCCTGTCGCACGAAGCTTTTTCCCTTCCCCAGTACCTGAAGAGTCACCTGATGAAACCTAAATGACTCTTTTCTGAAAAAAAAAAAAAAAAAATACAAAAAAATATATCTACTAGACATTTCTGGTGTTGTAGAACATTCACTTGACTGGGAAAGCCTTTGCTCCAACAATGTGAATCCACCAAGGAGCCGCATTGTGGGTCCAGACCTGCTCCAGGACGACTTCTCTGCATGAATACAGATGGACACGGTGATAAAACAGATGAGATGAGTCACCGCCTTTTCATATACCTCGTCAGGCTTTCTCAAGGTTAAAGGTTTGCCTCCAGGGAAGCTGCCAATATGAGTTTCTTCTTTTTTTCTCTCTCTTTCTTTCCCTCTAAATCTAACCTCAGGCTAAACTCTTGTTCTCAAGTCCTCTGACTCTGAATGCAATCCTCCTGTGCATTCAATCCAGCTGCTGTGCAGCTGATGCTAATGACTGTACTCGTACAAGCTTTAGTACAGCATGTTCTTTTATAAATCTGGAGCGGAAAAAAACAGTTTTTCCTCACCATTATGACAGTACATATGATTTACTCAGGCTTTACAGGGGTAGTGAATTTACAGAAAACACATACTATGAATAAATTAAATGTATCTCAGGCTTATACTTGGGGTCAGCCCCATACTGTAGTTCTTTGCAAGAAGCTGATTATGACCACAATTGCATGACCACATTTCTTTCTATACAGCCACTTTTCCTCCTCAGGTGTCTTCCGGTTGTTGAAAATGATTTTTCCGCCAATTACAACAGCAATTTTGGAAGCAAAACCTCAGAGGCCCACAGTCACATTTTATTCATGAGTCGTACTTATTAGAAAATCACAGAGTGGGTGTGGATGGCTGGATGGCACAACAAAAAGTTCTTAACTGCAGGTGTACCGTGACGATGAGAGTTCATTGTTTGAGTTCAGACTTCAATCCTTGTTTATTCCTAATCTTAAATGTTCAGTGAGCTGTATTTCAAACCTTAATGCAGCAGCTTTGTGAATATACAGCAGTGTAATTCTGCTCTCACCAGAGACAGAGGTCACACACCTCTTGTGCGATGTGTGTTGTGATATGACTCTTCTGTGTTGTCCAAGCGGCTTGTCCCCGCTACACACGTAAGTGCATGTTGTCCTTACTGTTAAGTCCAAAGTGGGGTAAAGTTCCAGATTTTCTCTTCACCAGATAAAGCAGATTCTTTGGCTAGAAAGTGGTCAGCAAAGAAAAGACTGAAAGCAGACTGTCCCTTGCTTGGTCTTTCCAGAGATAAAAGGATCTATGAGGTGCATGAAGAGATTCAAGTTAGGTTTCTCTGATTAGGACTGAGACTGTTCAGCGTTAGAGCAACAGTCATTGTCTAAGATAGTAAATTACATCTTAACCAGTGGTACAAAATATCTGTGTTGTTTTGACTGTTGACTGCTGGGGCACTTCATCAGGAAAGAGAAATTGTGAAAAAACTGAAAAGTAGAGCTTCTAGAAAGTCATTCAGACTGTCAGCCCCACTTCTGCCCACTCGGGTGAGATTATTAGATTGTCTGTTCACACAGTTCAAAAAGTCGTTAGACCCAACACCTCGGTGGTGTCCACAGGGCGGATGTTTTTATTCAAGAAGCCCTCTGACACAGAAAGCACCGCAAATAAAGTTTCAATCACTTATATTACATTGACAGTGGAGGCATTTTTTTTTTTGTAAACTCATAACTTTATCTAATGACATGCAGTGTGAGGTGAAAATTAGACGACAGTAGAAAGAACATTTTGGTCAATTAAGAAAAGTCACCTTTATATGTGTGATTTTAAAGGACAGTGCTTATTGACTCAGACATCTAATAGATTTTCCCTTTACACCTGTTTATGCTGAGAACACACACACATGCAGACATTTATTTGCTCCTGATGATTCACCCCCTCCCCGCCCTCCTTTGCTATATTTGGATTTGTCTCTAGGCTTCAGCTAAACCTGAAAAATGTGTTTGTGCGTGCGTGTGTTGTGGGGGTGCAGCTGGGACATTCTATCACATTCACAGCTGGGAACAACTCCTGTTGTGCCCTCCGTGAACGCTGCGTGAGCGTGTGACATCAGAGCGTTCACGTCAGAACTGGGGAGACACTGGTTATTTACACGCAGCGGTGTTCTCTGGTTATTTAGGTAATGGAATATTAACACTGTGTCAGGACACTGTAAGTTTAAACTCTGTCTGGCAGCAGCAACATGGGCCTGCTGTTGGGCTTGATTGGGAGCTATAAAAGGGATACTGATTGCACCACACAGGGGATTTAAAGTTAGTGGAAGCTCTGTAGTCTGTAGCAACAAAATAAATAGCTGCCTTTTTTTTTTTTTTTTTTTCCAAGGAGAGAGGCCCAAAACGTTTTACTTCCAACACCTTCTCCTGCTCATTAGACCGCTGGTTAAGTCAAACTCTCCACATCTCAAAACAATAGAGGCTTCTGCATCTACATCCCCCTCCTGCTGCGTTCCACCGCTTACTCTCATTATTTCTCCAGCCCTGCACTATAATTAGATGGCTATTTCTCCAAATCAGCGTGCTCATTCTTTTTTAACGTGACTGAAATGCACTGAAGTTTGCCATCCTTGATGCCCCACAGCATGATGATTGTGTGAGGCCTTGGGGGAACTGCGGGAGGAAACACATCATGTGTATGTGTGTGTATTTTATTTAAAGGCCGGTTTGTTTTTGGGCTTTAAACCTGCTGACTGAGAAACGCAGGCTGCCTTGACAGAGGCACTTACTGTACACATTGTGCTCTGCACCGCCTTGTGACTTTTTATCGCACTGATTGTGTTACTGTTGCACTTTGAATCGAGTCAAATTCCAAAGCGAAGAGATAACGCTGCCATGCAGCCCTGGCTGTATTGTTTGTTGCTGGGAAGATTCAGAACAGCAGGAGTCTTTAAATATAACTTATTTTGTGATATTTTGTTATGCTACTAACCCGGGTTGTAAATAGATCTTAGCCTCTATAAGTACATGTGCCTCAATTTCCAGGAAAAAGACTGAACTATGTTTTCCTCCACAAATGACTTAATGACTCGGGGGGGTAACAGAGAAGCTGTGTGTGAAAAGGAAATCCTTCTGCCTACTGGGATGTTCAATCTAATTTGCAACTGTACTCGAGCAGTCAGGGTCATGCCACTAACCTGAGGCTTGTGTTGCTCTCTAGATCCAGCGTACAAGATATGTAACATCATGTTTGCATCAATAAAAGAGTTTAAAAAAATCACAGATAGATTCATGAACCAGTTGCAGTGCTGTACTAAAGTATTGAGCCACCTCTCATTTCTTTTCATTTTGTTTCCTAGCAGTCAGACTTTCCTTGGATTTTTTTTAAAAGTGGTCATGAGCAATAGTTATCCAGGCTTTTTGAAGGTCTTTTCAATATTTTCATAGGACATGATCTGCTTTTTTTTTCAATTAAAAATAACTCATTTTCAGTCAAGTCCTTGTCCCTGATCTTTTTCAGAGGGATGTGTTTTTCAGTTTGTTAAGCCACGTAATTCCACAAATTTCCTTTGGGGATCAATAAAGTATTTATCTATTTATCTATCTGATGAAACATTTAGGCATTAAAAGGTACCTAACTTGAGAGATAAACCAATATTGTGTCTACACATAACAGACAACTTAGCAAAGAACTTTTTGAATTGTCTTTTTGGGCACTTTATTATGAGCAGCCTCTTGCAAAGACACATGAAAAATGTCAAAGATAACACAGTTTGACAGACAGAAAATAGTATCTTTGCGCCAACAAGGTGATACCCAAAAGAGCTATTAGCTAAAAGCTTGGCATATCTCAGCAAGATATGCTGAAGCCCTCAAAAAGCCTGGAGAACTATTCCTGAAACTACTTAAAGAAATGACAGAAAGCTTGTGTGAGAGGGCTGTGTTGCAGAATAAAGGTGCTCAGACCAGATATTGACTTTCAAGCTCATTAAACTTGTACAAACCTTGTTTTTACATTTTATTCTGTTTTTCCATTTATGTTTGTACATTTGAATAAATCACACCTAATTCTCATTTTTTTCCAGGTAATATATTAAGAAATCAGAGGAGCTCAAGATTTATGCGCTGTCCTGTATATCTCCAAAAAAATGTACCTTACGTTTTCTTTAAAAGCTGTGAATAAAAATTAGAATCAGTCGTGTTTTCATCGGCTTAGCAGTTTGAAATAATAAATTATAAGAAGGCCATCCATGGTGGAAATGGAATGTACCCCTCAGCAACTGCTCAGCAATACAGTGAAATAGGTCACTCAGAAAAATTCATCCTGGGGAAAAAAAAACAAAAACAATACTGGTTTACATACTGTTCACTACCTGCCAGCTGTGGTTGAAGTTACAAAGTAGCTCTTGAGAAGTTTTGACTCCATATAAATGCTAATGTCAATGTACATTTGCTGGATGTGTATACAAGCCAGTTTTCAGTTAACCAGCGAAGAAAGTCTGCAAAAAAACCCCAAAAAAACGCAACAAATGTGAATAAGACTTGTTTCCATTGACTGGTTTTAGGTGTAGAAACTAGGCGGACTAGAGTAGTGTTGCCAGCGGGTGGCAGTGTACACTACATTGTGATCAGTTGTTATTTAGTAGAAGAAGCAGTTGTCCTTACCAGAAACAAACCTCAAGGAGGGAAAAAAACCTGTGGTGGACATCCACAAAAGGAACAATAAAGAGAGGAATTGGGTTGTAACCAATAGTTATGAGGGTTGACCAGAAGAAAAATAATTCCACAGGAATTACTTTCATTATTAGTATCATATCTGGTTAGTCATAAGTTTACCGTTTGCCGGCTCAGGCTGGAAAAAGCATGTAAGTCGCATACTTTTAGTCTTTCCCATGCCAGATGTAAATATTCTAGTTATTGCCATAGTGTGCATCGAGTCTTCTTTGAAGTCGGCAAAACCCACTGCAAGCCACCAAGAGTGTTTTAGAGCTCTTGAAGAAGGCTTTTCGATTTTTAGAGTTGCCATTCACCTTTTTCTATCAACATCTACATGTGACTCAAAAATACCAATAGAAACCTGGCCACTCTCAGTTAGCAAACATGTTAGCCAAGATCAATTAATGCAGCTGCACAGACAAATTATATAATATCACAGCAAAATGAGAAATAGAGATGAGACCAAAACTCCTGTATTCATGCTGACTAACAAACATTTGACACTTTAAGGTTGAACTTGTCACCAGGTAAGCCAGAACAATTCCATTTTCCACCAGTATCTTATGAGGGTGACTGTTTAAAAAGAGCCAAAAACCAGCATGTTTTCCTGACCCTAACCAAGTAGCATTTATTGCCTAATCCTAACCACATACTGCTCCATCACTAAACCTAACCAAAATGTGATCTGTAAATAATGAGTGACCAAAAAAGTTTCAAAGTAAAATATGTATTGAACATATCAGACAGTAACGGGGACAAACTCAAACGATGTACGTAGCTCCACCATAAAAGCCCTCCAATCTTTAAATGCAGACTTTTTCTCCTGTTTTGTTAAGGAAAAAAAGAATTCCTTTCATGACCATTTCATGAAATGATGGGAGATGTATTCATGCCCACAAGCACAAAAAAGAGGCTCGAGTTCAGTAGATTAAAATTCCACACAGCTGCACAAAGATCTGTCAGACTGTGTCGGCATGGATGATAAAAGTAGATGTGAGACTTGTCTGAGCCCTACTGATGCAAGTGCTTCTATGGGAAAAAAAAAAAAAAAATTCTCGAATAAATCGGCAAACTTGCTTTGTTCAGTGTGACAGTTTATAACCAGGATCTCCTCAACCAAAAAACATGTTTGAATGATGCAGAAAAAAGAGACAGATATGTACAGTAAGTTAAAATATAAAGAGGTGACCCGCACTAGTTACCATCAAGCATTTGATGACATTAAGGCGTCCTTGTTTCTTTTACGGAACTTTAAACTTTTAACTGTGAGGTGGGGGCTGCAGGGACGGGGGAGGGAGTCAAATCAGGATAACATGTGTTTATGAACAACTGTGCTGTGTTGGTGAAAAGCCAAGCTAGTGAGCAACCACTTGAGACTAATGAGGTTGAACAATGGACACCGAGGCACTATGGCTGCAAATGAATGTGACAAAGCAGAAAATCAACACTGGTATAATTCAGCTGTAAAAGTATTTTGGGCCACTTTGATCACAATCACAGAAGCGGGTCATGCTGCAGTTATCAGCATCTCAACCTTTCACCTTCTGTCACTATTTGAAGCTGCACTGGCTGCAGGTGAACTTGTCAATTCACAAATCCTGCAGGATTCTTTTTTATTTATCAAGCAGCAAAGGTGCTAGTTTAATTATTAGACAGATAACACATTCTAAAGTTATTATGAGTTAAAAAGGTATGATGTATCGATATGACTCAAACCACCTAACAGTCAGGGTTTGATAGACCTGCAGACCTGATCTGTGGATCTCTATTTAGTCCCTCGACTTATTAAACTTTGGGTGCAGTAATATGAAGATTTCTGAAAAATTTTTTCTTTGGCTGGACTTTTGCTTTTGTTTGGTTGTTTTTACAAATTAAGAGCAGGATCTGAACAGTTCTATCACTGCCATCACACATCCACTTATGTTTATGCTTTGTCTGTGACCCTTCATACAACTGCCAGACAGATGAGAGAGGTCATGTATATTCCATTAACTGATCACTGTTCTTGGATATATTTTTTGCTTAATTCTGAGTCATCATTTCATGTCGGAGGGAGAAGTCTTCATACCCAACAGCAGGATGTATTCTGAGCAAATAGAATCCGAGTTATGGGTGTCGCATGACTGTGATGTTACATATTAACTTCCATCTGTTCTTGCTGCTCTCTGCTCATCGTCTCCCCTACAATCTACCTTAGTCAACCCCGGTGCTCCTGGCCTCTGTTCCCCGTCAGCGTCACTTGTTACCGTGGGATGAGCAATGCTGACATCACACTCATTATGCAATGCTGTCAACCTCAGAGCAGGGAGAGAAGCTTTTTTTAGCACCCGCTCTAAAAAAAAAAAAAATGCATCACTCAAGCCTGCACATCTGTCCTGAGAGGGTTGGAGTGTGTGTGTGTGCACATGTCTGCGTTGGATGTAGAGCACTTAAGAACATTTGCATGCTTATGTCTGCTACTGTGTGTGTGTGAGAGAGAGAGAGAGAGAGAAAGAGAGAGTAAAAGGGAGCATAGAAAGCAAGAGAGAAATACTGCAGTAACCAAAGGGCAGCTTCCTGCTCAGGTTGAGGGATGATGTATCTCTTGCTTCTAGACACACACACACGCACACACAGATATAGTGAAGATAGCCCAAAACAAACAGCTCCACATGCAAGCCAAGGTTAGCTGTGGAACACTGAAAATATGTTTTTCATAATGGAGTGCTCTTCTGTCTCCCACAGGGCTGCAGTCTGTATCATACCAGCATCATGTCTCATGGAAAAGCTAATACTTTATTCTTAAATATTGGGCACATGCAGACCAGTTTCAAAGAGATGGGGAAACTGTTGGTAACTTGTCTCTGCCTGCCGTGCAGCCCCTGAAGGGCTGATGCTGAGAAAAGTCCATCGCCCCCACTCTGTCTGCTTCTCACAGACAGAATAGAGAAGGGAGGAAGAACGATGCTGAATCCAATTATTCCCTCTTATCCGTCTCTGTACTGTGCAGAGGCCGGCAGTGATACAAAATAGTAATGATAGTATGAATCTCAATGTTTTTTTTCAGTGAACACATGCAGTTTGTGACACTTTTCCCATTTTGATGGCTTACAATCTGGAATTAAAATGGAGTTTTGGAAGTTTATGTCATCTGCTGACCACAACGTTTCTTCATAGTTGTAAAACGAACAAGAAATATAACAGCAAAGAGAACTTGAGCATGAATAATTAAAAAGGAAATCCTTTATAGAGCCCCATTTTGCAAAAACTACAGCTGGAAGTATCTTTGGGTGTGTCTCTATTAGTTTGGAATGGAATGGAAGTCATTAGGATTTTTTAAGTGTCCTGTGGGCAGACACTAATATGTGCAGTGTAGCTCCAGGCACTACAGGGTTACCTTTGGCCTCTTGTATGTCTCTAATTAATGCTCTCCTTGTGTGGTCTGTGAGTTGGTGGTCTGCCCCTTTTTGTGGTTCTTTTTTTTTTTTCCTCAATTGTAGCTTTAAAGGCACTTTTAAAGGTAGAGTTTTCAGTATTTCTGTTATAATCATTCCCCTAACCCAGTGTTTCTCAATTCCGGTCCTCATGACCCACTGCCCTGCATGTTTTCGATGTTTCCCTCCTCCACCACACCTGATTCAAATGAATGGTTCCTTATCAGGCCACTGTAGAGCTTGATGACGAGCTGATCATTTGAATCAGGTGTGGTGGAGGAGGGAAACATCGAAAACATGCAGGGCGGTGGGTCATGAGGACCGGAATTGAGAAACATTGCCCTAACCTGTATTTTCCAGATTTTTGTCCCTGACCTGTTAGGAGACCTCCTTGGTCTTCATTGTACTGCTTGTTCGGTTGTGTTTCAGACTCTGGGGGAGTAACAGGTGTGTATATACACCACGTGACAGTTTCCACACAGGTGGAGTTGATTTAATCAGTCATGTGATTTCTGAGGTTAATTGGCAACTCCTGATCCCAATGAAGGGCCTTAGAGTAAACAAGCTTAATACATACACACATGCTGCTTTTCAGTTTTTTCATCTTTTAAATAGTATTTACTAATTTATTCATTTAATTCTCTTGAGTTTACTTTACCATTTTGGGCAGTTTTTTTTTTTTTTTTGTGTAGGCCCATTAAAAATCCAAAAACATACCTATTTAAACTGCTAGCTCCAATGCAAAAAGAATATTAAAAACACCAAGAGGGTGAATACTTTTGCAAAGCACCATATCTTCCTCTTCATTCCATCCACCCATTCATCCATTCTAGGCATCCCTCTCCTCAGCAACATTTCCATTTCCTCTTGGGGACCCCGAGACATCCCCAGGCCAGATGACATTCATAATTTCATCTCCTAGATGGGCATGTCTGATAAGGTAGCAATCTCAGCACTTCACAAGCTAAAATCAAATATAAGAAGCGGTCTGAAAAAATAAACCAACATTTTGCTCTTGTATTCTGTTAATCAACACCAAGATGTCCTCAGATTGCAGAACTGACATAAAAGCGTTGGTTGAGATAGGTCCTCTTTGTCATATCTAGTAGAGATAACACACAATCGTGTCCTTGGGGTGAAATTACTTGTAGGGCAGTCTACTCTGTTTTGCAGCTTCTGTTAATGAAAGCTATAATTATCACACAGCAAAATCAATACTCTCAGTTCCTTACTCTCAGGGAAAGGGGTGGGGGAGGCAGTGTCTTGTTTGGGGTAATACCGAAATTAGCCATGGGACTTGGCACTGCGCAGCCAGAAAATAAGATTTATAGAACGGCTGTATTCATAGCTGATTGGCTCTAATTGTCTCCCAGCTAAGCAGGAATCCCATTTTGCTAAATGAGCCAACGTTCAAATTCAAATTAATTTATTGTCTGGCAAGCACACAGAATCTCTTCATCACACAGCAGAGATAGCATAGGTAGCATTTTGGGGTGTTTTTGAGGGGAATGAATAAAAACAGTTATTATAACTGTTGTGTGGCTGAAGATTAGGAAGGAGCAACCTGAACAAGGCTTCATTTTACTGAGGTTTGTGGGCATTTATTTATCCGTGGCTCTCGTAAGATTGGAACACCAAGATTCTATTATCTAGATCTAGTATTCTAGAGTCAACATTTGACTCTCGAATACTAGTGTACAACTCAGGTCAACTCAGTGCATTTACATAACACTGGCAAAAAATATGTATGTATGTTTTCCTAGTCTGACTAAAACAGAACTGGTAAAATACATGTAAACATGTCTGACTGAAATGTAAATGAAAATAGTAAAGAGTATACGGCCAAATTCCCAACAAAGCTGCTCTCATTCACTGATTTTTCTGTTTCTTTTGTTAGACGGTTAAATGGATCAGAAACTGTGACTGAAAAGCAGATTATTACGATTATATATCAGCTCGTGGCCACTTAATGGATTTCCAGACTGTCGCTCGACTCCAATAAAATCCTGATATTCTGACTGTACCCTTAACTGACATAATCACCTTTAAAGTAACTTAAACACAATGTCTGTGTGATGATTACAGCTCTATTAACATGAAGTATGATCTCCCACAAGAAGTGGCATATTGTCTTGGACTTTTTCAATACAGTCCACAGCTGTGTGGCATCTGGCATACTTCAGTTAATAACTCGTTTCTGCACCCGTACGTGTATACTGAGACAAAGATAGTGGTCCAGTTAAATGGCTATAACCATAGTTCAGCTCAACTATATATGTAACTGTTTACTGACTAATGGGTTTCGGGTCCTATGGCTGCAGAACAAGCCCAAACCATCAGCCCTCCACCACCGTGCTTGACAGTTGGTATGAAGTGTTTGTGCTGATATGCTGTGTTTGGTTTTTCTGAGGGTGTCACTGTGCATAATGGTCCAATGTCAGCACTTTGGTCTCATCTGTAAACTTGAATATTTAACATGCTAACCAAGGCCTGTAGAGTCTGAGATGTAGCTCTTGGGTTTTTTGCAGTTTCTCTGAGCATTGCACGGCCTGACCTTGAGGTGAACTTGCTGGGACATCCAGTCCTGGGAAGATTGAGAACTGACTTGAATGTTTTCCACTTGTGAATTATCTCTCCCACTGTGGAATGATAGAATAGAATAGGATAGAATGGAAAAATACTTTTTTTATTCCCCAGTGGGGGAATTTGAAAAATAACAGATGGACTCCAAATTGTTTGAAAATGACCTTATAACCCTTCCCAGATTAATGGGCAGCAACAATTGCTTCTCTAAGATCATTGCTGATGTATTTCCTCTTTGGCATTGTTGTTGTGTTAACACACGCTTGAATGCTCCAGACCAGCAACCTGACAAATCTTCTGTTTTTCTTAGAGGCGCTCACAATTTGCTGATGATAAATCAGTCCAGTGCATTTGATTAGCAGGACAAGGTTGCTACTTACCCTCATAATTCCTATGGAAGCAACAAGAGTGGGCGTAGTTTTTGACACTCTGCTTCTGCATTTTTACTCAGCTGTTGATGAATAAATATGGTATGGTGTAATATGTTATGTGTTAAGATGTTCATCTGAAATGGTATTTACCTCATTTTAAAACCTGGTAGGACCAGATGATTTATCATCATGTTCTGATTTGTAAGACTTTAGAATTGCATGACACTCAGTGTTTTTTAAGTCTGACGTTAACATGAAGCTAATGTAATGCATCAGCCCTTAAAATCAATATTATCTTTTTCCATAATTCGAGCAAAATTATTTGATTTAGGAAGATTGCCCAATTTCAATTACCTTAGTGTAGCTTTCAGATGAACTTCAAATTACATTTTTACACAGGAGGACGACTATGGATTTCATTTGATGAATCATTTGAGAAATCACATCAGCAACAGTGACACAAAATGGACTTTCTCTTACTTTAAAGAGAAAGCCACATGGTTGAAACTCGGTAAACACTTACAAACAAGTAACCCATTGTGGTTTTCCAGATATGGGTGGGTCACGAATATTCTATTTGCTGTTTAGCTTTGACTCTTGCATCACCACCTGTGACACCCTAATTGCAAACAAATCTGTCCCCTGTTATTTGGTTAAAGCAGCCACAGATGACAAATTAAACAGTAAAAGTTAACAGGACATCAGTTATATCTTAGACTGTTCCTGGAATATGTTGCTGATAACATAAATCATACAACCACAAATATCTTATCATACATTCATTTGTAAAAGGCGTTCAGGAAAGCATCAACTAATCCAGTAGTCTATGTCAAAGTGTCACATTTTGTCTGTGTAAACACCTCCCCTGAGGTGGATTCTGTACAAATAATGAGTAGTCAGCTAATGAGCATAAATGGTCACTAATGGTGCGTCAGTTGGTTATTTTTCATGGATTTTTTCCAAATCTCTTGACACCTGCAGAACACAGAAACACTCATCTAGCTTATAAATTCCACACTTCCAAGTTACCTCTTATGCAGGAGCAAATTAAATCAGACCACTCTGGTTTGAAAACGAGATGCAGAAAATGAGTTATAAGCTCCGACGGGGATGACAGTTTATTTAAAACTACATCAAATGAGTGAACAGCTCACTTGCATGAGTTCTGGCTTTAGCAGTGACACCAAAAACTGTTTAGTCAAAGTAGATTTATGGTACAGCCTAGTTGTTTTTGTATCAGCATGCTAAGAATGACCTATTTGCTATAAACATAGCCCTGAGTTATGAGTTATTGTTGCTTTTTTATTTTTATGGAAAGGTTAGAGTACAAATATATTGAGAAATCAACAACTTGGCAGGCCTGCAGTGCCTAGATACATATGCTGAGCAATGACTGTATACCTGTTTTTTGAAGGATTGTGTCTGAAGCAGAGACATAAATTAAACTGTGAGTCTAATGTGCATTCAAGTTCTCTGCTTTTTTCTGTGTCAAACAGAACACCATTTTAACTTGGCACACAAATCACTGAGGTGAGTCACATTACTGGAGATAAACAGAGATAGACGGAATGTACAGGCTTAGGGGTATTTCACATATATTACTGTTGTGCTTTAACCCTTTTGCCACATTAATGTCTATTTATCCTGGAAGATTATGCAATCTGACTGGTGAGGGTGTCAGGATTGGGTATAAAAGCAGTATCCACAAAAAGCTTAATCTTTCCAAGCAAGTATGGGTTATGAGTCTGGGGAATTTTCAGTGCATAATGGTCTCTTGAAAACCAGTTTCACTCAACAAAGTCAATAGCTACATCCAGAGATGTGACCTGAAACTGTATTACACAAGGGGGAAGCCACATATCAACTCGATACAGAAACACCACCACAATCTCATTTTAAATAGATAGAAAGACAGTGGACACCTGCTTTGTGGTCTGTCTATAGGTTTCTACCTACCAAATGAGAGATACCATCCAGGCTGTTACCAGAGAAAGGAACAAAAGGTAAGGGCATCAAATTTTAGATCAAAATTTTCTAAATACAATGAAGTTAGTGATTACAAACATAATTTCCATTGTACTTTAGTCTTGTACATAAGGGTTCAAATGAAACAACAGGTTTCTTTTCTTTCTTTTTTTTTGGCATTTTAGAAAACTTCCCAGCTTTTCTGAAAATGGGTTTTGTATTTGCTCATGTGCAGCACAACATAACCTTTTAAACTAATAATTTCCCTGACACAGGGGACAACAATGAAATCCAAATTACAGTGCATTGTCAGGAATGTGTCAGGCACGTCCTCTGCCTGTGTGAGAGGGTACTCAGTATTTATGACCTTTACAGATGCTGTGTGTGGTGATAAAGCTAACAGAAAGGGTAGAGTGAAGTGTCAGATGGAGGTTGGAATGTAACATAGGATATTTGAAAGTGGGTAGTACAAAATGAGGACAGTTTTTCTACATCCTACTCTTGCTCAGCATTAACCTCCACACAGTTCTGAATTGGGGAAACATGCTAGTACTTCTGCTCCCTGTTGATTTAAAACTAAACTGCTGAGGGGGATTTTTACTTTTATTCTAACATCTTAACACCTAATTAAAATGGGACTGAAATTGTGCTTTTATGGGGCATTTGTGCATTGGGAGTCTCACTGCATAACTGAGTAGATGCGCTCCATCTGGACCCATAGAAGCACTTTAAATGTTGTATATGGATGAACATGAGCTTCATGAGTATACACACTTTTAATTCAATTCAATACAATTCAGTTTTATTTATATAGCGCCAAATAACAACAAATGTCATCTCAAGGCACTTCAATAATATAGTCCAATTCAAGCCACTCAAAACGCTTTGAGTGGTCAGTTAGACTAGAAAAGCGCAAGTCCATTTACCATTTACCATTTACCAAGCCAATTGGAGTTCAATTCATTGTAATCATAAACCAATCAAATACATTTAATTAAATTCAAAATGAATCCAATTCATTCATACAGAGCCTATTCAAAAACAATTTCCTGGCTAAGAAAACCAACAGATTGCACTGAAACTTCTCTTCGGTCCAATCACCCATTCTGAGCATGCAGGCGACTGTGGAGAGGAATGACTCCCTTTTAACAAGAAGAAACCTTTGGCAGAACCAGACTCAGGAAGGGCCTCAACCAACTTTTAGACTCGGTTCTCTTACTGTCTTGTCGTGTTGATGTGCAGAGTAACTGGGCTTGTGTTCCCGTCATCGACACCCGCTCGAGGAAGACAAATTTAGCTTTGCTGTCTGTGACGTGCACTGGTACCATCACATTCCTGCATGCCACACAAGTGAAGCGTAGCTTTGCATGTTTTCTGCCATTAGCACAACAGGGATGTTTATGAGTGTAAAAATGCTGTGCATGTCACTAAAACACAACAACATACACTTAGTAATTTAGAAAAAAATAAAGGTGTTACTTCAGTATCTGCAATCCTGAGCTGCAAAAAGGACAACTTGGTCTAACAGAAAGGACAGTGAAATATAAAATAATTTATGGTTACATGGAAACTAACATTATTGATACTCATGAAAGATCAACTACTGGCTTAGTTGTGCTGAACATTAAAATACCCTTGTTTATATTAGGAGTACAGACTGACAAAAGTCCTCATAAGGAGGAGAGAGAGGACAGTCGCAGAGCAACAAAAACAAGATATATATATATATATCAAAACCATGTTCTGTTGCCCTTTGATATCATTTTTTGTTTTGTTTACTGTTGTTACTCTCATTCTTAACTTTTTTTGGTCACTGTAATGGTAACCCCCTCCCGCCCCCCCAAAAATGGACTAGATTCAGCAGAAAAAATAGGTTTTTGGTGCTCATAAAAAGAGTTTAAGTAACTAGAAGGAAAAGCTCTGCTGTAACACTGTGTACAGTATAGATCATAGGGAGGTCTTTGTGATTGTGAAGTTAGTTGGTCATTTATTTGATTGTCATCATTAAGAATGATTTTTTTTTATTGCAGGTTTTAAAAATTACAGGCTTTCAGGACATAGAGTCCAGTGTTTTCCTGAACTGACAGAGATAGCGTTTGTGCCTGGATGCAGTTTGTGCAGGTGAACACCAGACTTCATTGATGCTGTAACATCAAACATTGCCGTGTGTGGCGCTCATTTCAGACATGAGAAATTTTTCCTGGGATGTCGAAGCCAAACTAATTATTTCTGTTCCTGTTAAATACTCCAGTAGTAAACAGCCACGCCTGTTTTCTTGCACAAACATTACAGTTCTGCGAAAACAACATCAACACAACATTATCTTACATCTGTAACTTAGCACAATGGCTCGGTTATAGATTGATTTCCCTCTGATTCTCCAGATCCTGGTGTTTTTTTAAATGCTTTTTAGGATCATGATTAGAAAGCCGATGTCTGTCATTTCATTGTGCATTTGTAGTTTTAGTCTCATCAGCATCTTAAGTCTTGAGTAGATCCGTAATTATCCGTTCAGTAGCATGTTAACTACAGTAGATATTTGTGATAATACAGACACGTTTTTGACATAATGTCATACTTGTTTTTTGTTATTCTTTTGATATTAAAAATGAACAATTAACAGTTCTTGTATATTCTATCTTTAAACACCTTCTTGAACAGATCACACGTAGCTTTATGATGGGGTTCTCTTAGCATCTGTCTTAATGAAATGCTTTGGCAATGGTTAATGAAAGTCACTGCCAAGCAATTAAAAATAATTAGATTTTACAGCATCGGCAAGAACCAAATCTGCTTTTACCACCTTCGTTTTGTACTGTAAAAAACACGAGTTTCCCTTGAACACAGCATTTAACAGCACACCCCAGACTTCACAGAAGCAACTTCACAGATTATGTCAGCAATTACCAGAAATGACTGGATATCCCCAGGATGTTTTTGTCACATGCTTCTTGTCTTAACAGCATTTTATATGGTTTTATGTAAGGCACTGCCTCACCACTGTTCTCTTAGTTTTAAACCCAGCCTGTGCCAAACTTTTCCCCCTAGGCTGTGGCCCTATGTGAGTCCTGGGTATTTTTTCCATGGGGTCAGGTGATACAGCATTAATTCTCATCATGCGATAGGTTGGTGGTGTCATGGCTGCTGTTTCTAAGGCGGGAAATGGAGTAACGTTATAGAAGCAGTGGACTTGACCAGATCTATTAATAAGTGAGAGTTAGCAGTGAAGGTTTGTGAGTTTATGGAGTGTGTTAAGAAGAAACACACTGCATAAACTTCCCCAACAGAAACAACATGAATCACTACCTAACAGGTAAGGTAAACTCTTTTTAAGCAGAAAATCTTTCAGTTGGGTAAGAAAAAACTTTTAAAAAGTAGCCAGTGGGAGAAAAATGGTCAACTTTAAAGAGCATGAATTATAGAAAAGATGAACGGTGTCATAAGCTCATCCCATGACACTCAATGACCAGTGTTGTGTATGAAGACATTGAAATGATCACATACATGTGCGATGTTCTTATTTTCTGTGAAATCTGAACTTAATGAGGCTGTGTTCAATGTACAAACACTAAGTGAAGACAGTTCCCTGTCATGGCATCGAACAACGTTCTTGTCAACAGTAAGTGTGTTCCTGAGTTGTAATTGCATGGAACCACAGGCATGCCTCGGCGGAAGACTCTGGACCTGACTCAATAAGCACAAACGTGTATGACAAGGCTACTTTACAACTGGCCAAATTCAACCTAAATTACACCTACTCTTAACTTAATACACAAGTGACAGATAGTTTAGTCTGGGACAGTGACTGGCTCTGATTACATGTTAGCACCAATTATATTGTCATTATCAAATATATTGAAAAATGACCAGATCCCACATTTTAGAACAAGAAGTTGCAAAGTAGACTGTGCTGCCTTTGGGACCTCAGTTAGTCCGTTGTTTTTCTGGCCTGGATCCAAAATGTTCCTCTGCTTTTAGCACAGTGTGTGATCCCATCAAAGACATATACAGTTTCCATCCATCTTTTTTTGGTGATGCGTACAGTTAACGGCCTTGCCCTACGGTTTAGGGGCAAAAAAATAAACTGTGATGAGCACTGCTTTTTGCCTCCTAACTGCCAAGAGCCTCTGAGAACACATTGCTCAGAAACCCATCTATAATACAACATATAGGGTTGAAATTCACATCAAAGGCGTTTCAATGCTTTGTGTCTATCGGATGACAAAATATATGCATATCAGTGTGTGTGTGTGCAATTATAAGTAGGCAATTTGTCAGACTTTGTTTGATACATTGAAACAAGTCTGGCAAGATGCTTTTGGTGCTTGGCAGAATATTTAATAATTGCTCAATTAAAAAATGATTTATTCACAATCAGACAAATTGTTATGACTTTTCTTAATTTCCATAGTTGGAGCATAGGGAACAGTTGAAAAAAAGTTAGGAGAATATATTATAAGTTGAGACTAAAAAAAAATGATAAAAACTATTTTTTGTTTTGTTTTCCGCTGTTGCAGCGGAGTTGCAGGGTACTTAACAAACGAAGATGTGAAACTCATCAACACATTTGATAAACACCAGAGCCTATTCTAGTACTGTTTTCTCACATGAATACACCACCACAAAACCCTAATCAACACACACATGAACACACATGCACTTCTGTGCATCCATGTCCTAATAAACAGGCCCTTCAGACTCATCACTCATTCACATGTATGTTTCAGATGAAAGTTATTGTCAGATAAGTTGAATTGTATGTATGAATCAGTATTTCTCTAATTGTGTGGTCCTAACCCCGCTTGACAGCACAGAAACACCACTATTCCCACAGAGCTGTCAGCTTGTCTCAGCACAACAGACCCTCTGATGAATCTATTCGACTGTGGCTCAAACCTGATTGTCTCAGAACAAAAACTAGAAGAAATACCTTTGACTATCTGGATAACAGTGCAGTCAGGAAGTATACAAAAAAGTTAAATGGAAAAGAAAAGGAATTTTAAAAAAGGGATATAATTAAAGGGATTTGGAGCAATCATAAAGACCGTCCTTGTCCCAGAATACACGCACTGGAGTGGAATCGAGTTATTGCAACAGAGTAAACATTCAAGATGTTCTTTCATTGAAGACATTCAACTTTCTCTGTGGCAAATCAACGGATCTTTAAGTGTAGACGAAATCTATTTAAGAAACTATCAAAGAAAGTCTCGATTAACTTAAGCTAACAAATAGTCTTAATCGACTGATTTTCAGGCACAATTTCTGACACATTTAGCCATCTGACAAAAGAAACAGAAAAATATGTGAATGAGTGCAGCTTTACTGGGAATCCGGCAGTATTCATTTACACTGACAATAAAATGTCAAAAGCTGGAACTTTGGAGCATGTACTGAGTGCCAAGGTCCATTTGAATCTGGTTAAGTCAATTCCAATCTCATTATCAGAGTGTGTCAGTTTGGTCTTGAGAAAGGCGATTATGTACAATTTCCAACTGGGACTAACATGTCAAATGCATTTTAAAAGTCCGGTTGTGTTGTGAATTAATTCTTTTTTCATTAGGGTCATGAAAGCCTGCTTAGAGTCTCCCTTAGAGAGTATCTAAAATAAGTACCTTTAAGGTCTGTCAATTGACAATAATTATCTTATACCAATCATAACATTTTTATACAATCTTAAAACGGCACCAATGACAATTTAAGGCCAGATAGAAGATTGCTAGTCTTGGTCTGATTTGGAGTTTTTGCTATGAGGGCTGTATCTGTTTTGGGAGGGAATTACTCCCTTTGGTGTGGACTGTGCAAATATTATAAATGCCTTAAAAGCCATGAGACACGCAGAATGTAAGGGGTGAAAAAGTCCCAAAGGTCTAGTATGACCTCTTTAAAGTTTTCACTGCTTTTCTCACTATTAAAAAAATAGTAGCTTGGTATGCTATTCTGCCCAGTAGTAGGTCAGAGATGCTTGAGGCTGCTCCTGTCAGTCACAAGAGCCTCACAGTTGTTCTCACAGGCTCCTCTTGGAAGTCACCGATTGGCTGCTTATTGATGGACACAGAGACTGTACCTGCTCTCCGCTGAATTATTATAACCTGTTCTTATCATATAGGTTGACTGTAGTGATAGTAAGGCTCTACTGCATATTCCAGGATATGAGCCAGGAGCAACATTTGGGCCCTCTGGTTGCTGCATGCGTGGGGGCAGTTTGACAGGCAAAAATACACTGATGCACATTACTCATATCTTGTTGTTCAGCTTAAAGTCACATGTCTCTTCTGTCAGAGGCACTCGCATGAGGAGAAGCACTGATAGCTGCACGTGTGTTGCTTGGGTAGACCCTGAGATTTTCAGCACCTGCCGTGTTTCATGTTCAGTGGGTATTCCAATCAGCTGCGTGGTCTCGTAACCGAGATAAACAACCATGTGAATAGAACATCTATTTACAACCTGAGCCCCACCATCCAATTAATCACCAGGCAGCCAGCAGGACTACTAAAATTAACAGGAGCCACTTCAGCTGCCACAGTAAATACAAAGAGGGAGAGGAGGAAGATGAGAGAGGAAACAACTGTGCTATAGCTGATGTAAGGCTGTAGAGAAAGAGTGGGAGGAGGAGCACGAGGAAACAAATGTGATACTCACTGCTGACACATTGCTGACATTTAGCCCCAGATGAATTCATCAACAAGGGGTCAATGAAAGTGCCCATTTATTTTTGGGCACTGGCAGAGGCACACGGGGACATGTGTGATGTCCTCCAACTCCAGCCAACTCAGGCACACTCTTTTTCAGGCATAGCTCTGCAATGAGAGACACACGCAGCCACAGAACCCCTGAGGCTGGCATCGACTAAGCCCTCAGGGTGCAAACTAATTTGCTCACAAACTAACTCCCTGCAAACTCTTCTGGACAACTGTCTAAATACTCCCCCTGCTGCAGGCCAAAGCTGAGTCGTAATGAGATAGATAGTTTGTTTCTGCAAGTGTGATTGTGGTTGTGCACCTACAAGTACGGCCACATACATGCATGTATGTGTACAAAGTTGTGCTTATGTGTTTTGAATTCATGCTGGGACAAGTAAGCAACTAAAAAAAAAAAAGTTATTCTGATACCATTTTGCTTATAAAGATGATGTGAGGCATCCAGTTCTTGTGGACACACACATTTCCAATTATCAGCTGTCATACCTGATTATATTGTTGTCTTCTTTGTTCTTTGGTGTTCTTCCAGCATGGGGGCGGTGGGGTGGGGCGGGAGAGGGTGGAAATAGTGCTTACACCATTATAGCACCGTCACCGTCCAGAAACATTTTCAGAAATCTTCAATTTATCACTTCAGTGTTTGCAGTTATGTCAGCACAGTCTCACCACAAAACATGCAATACATAAAATATCCCAATTTTCAAAATACAGCATAAGGGTTTAGTGAGTTGTTAACACATCAGTAGGCTTTGGCAACCATAAAGTATTCAATTTGTAACCCATAACTATGTATATTTTGGAAGCTTGACTGAGTACTTTTAACCCTTTTAGCTGTCACAATAACTGTGTGTTTGAGGGTTAGGGGTTGAAAATCTATCTTAATTGTTCTGCCTGAATTTGTTCATTAACCGAAACAGATAGGGTGAGTGTGGCTGTTTGTCACCTTCTGGGCCTGTCATCATTTCCTTCTCAGCCAAAGCAGGTTTTTGCCTGTGACCAGGGGGAATGTGAAGGCTGCTGTTGAGAGACAGGCTCTCTGCAACCGAACCCCCCTCTTAAGCCCTGCTATCCACCAGTTGACCACACTCCTGCTGGCCTTCTCCGAGGACAAATTTGATGCTGGGGAGAGCATTCAGGATGCTCCCCGGGCGCTGTGAATGGCTGCCCACCGCTCCAGTGTATGTGGCATCTGTCTCCATGAGTGTGTAACCCTGTGCATGTGCATGTGTGTGATCAACAGGTGCCAACTTGGATGGGTTAAATGCGGAGGAGTAATTTCGTGTATCTCTCTTCATGACAGTAAACTTAACTTAACAACTTAACTCAGGATGGGTACTGGCAAGAGTGGATATTTCATTTCAATAAATAAAAAACAGGAAAAAATTGAAGAACAAAAGTTGGGGGCGATCTGTTGCTTCACTAGTTTTATCATAATTTATTGTGCTCCTGTCTCCTGTGCTGTGATTTGAAGTTTATTCCCTAAATCCGAACGCTCTGCCTCTCTCACAGATTCTGAACAGTGTTTTTTCTCCAACAGAGCTAATGTTCTTTCCAGACTCCAAACTACCAAAGACACTATTGAGCACAGCACTAAGACTGCTGTCTTTACAACTCTAGATGAAAGGTGTTCATATTTCACAACACTGATAAAACAGCAGCAAATGTACATGAGACTATCTGACTGTCCCTGTCTGTCTGAGCCCAGCTTTGTCCTCTGTGCTTCTTTCTCCTGATGACTGCCTGAAACCACCCTTTGATATCACACAGGACAGTTTACTTACTTGGCCTTTGGGAGCACAAAAAAAAATTATTTTATATTTTCTCAGCTGACCTGGGGGTAATAAGTAATCAGCATGGGTATTTGAAATGCATTTTTCTGCTTTTCATGTAAAATAAGTTATAGTCGTATATCACGACATTATAAGTATTCGTGGGCGAGAGCAAAGTAGAAAAATATGTAACTGTGAGTGGGAGGGGAAATAACAAAGTACTGTGGAAAACAGTATCAGGATTAGTCTCAAATCTCTATGCATGACAGTGGACTAACTCCATCAACCGCCCTTCTAACTCCTTAAGTGAACAAAGGTATCATGCAGCAAAGCATGGCTGCATGTGGGCATTGATCATATACATCATCGTGTAATCTGCGTCTCTGTACAGGCAGACAGGGATGTGTGTGGAAAATGTAGTCGTGGTGAGGTTTTTAAAAGTGGATTTAAGACTTTCATTAGCTGACCTCCTAAATAAAACATCATCAGGCATTTTCACATGGCAAGATATTTCTCATGGTAAACCTTTTTTTGTGTCAGCACTGCAGGAACTGAGGAAAATGATATCAACAAAAGAATCAACAAAATACAGACAGATGGACCAACTGTGTCCTGGCTGTAATTAGCCAACTTGCAATTGAGGACATACAATAGGACTCATCTGCCAACCAGCATCCAGCTGTCAGGTAAGCACGAGCTGTCAGGTAAAAGCACTTTAAGGTATTTTTGTTAGAGCTTGATGAGAATGAAGATAAAGGACAGTTAAAAGAAAAAAACAGAGAAATAAGTGCTGACAGATGTGACCTGTGGGTGTCCCCTCAGATGTCTCAGTTTGTATACTGCTGCTGCCTCCCTGGGCTTTTTGTTGTGGCTGAGGCGACTCCCTCTGCATGTCCTTTTATCTTCAGCTACTGCGCAAGAACTTGTAAACTTATCCTTGTAAATATTCCACAGCGATTATCACAGCCATTAAGGTATCAGTTTCTATAGGAATTCTGCCAATTAGCTGGGCATCACAGGTTTATAACACAGAGAAAAAAAAACCTCCTCTATGAAACTTATTGAAAATGAAGATATAAGCCAAAGATATAAGCCAAAGTCAGCCTAGTTCCGACAGGCTTTGTGGCACATTTGTTCATTTACTGAAGAAGAAACTCTTCTCAAATGAGGTGTTTTATTGCAGTGCAGTCCTTTGAAGGATGGTGAGGTGTTAGTGGAAACACTGACCCAATCAACCTGAGCCTGCAAACTCAGTGTCTTTTGACCTCCTCGTCTCTAGTTTCCCTCCTGTTCACTTGAAACCGGCTGTCAGTCACTGCACAACAAGAGCACACACGTGCATGATCCCCAAATGTGCTGCTGGATGAGAAGGCTCCTCTCATTCATTTCACTTGGACTGGAACACCTGCCCCTGACACATCCTCCTTCTTCCAAAACAAGATCAGCTTACTTTTTGTTTTTCTGCCCCATATTATTCTTAAACTTGGCTTTTTTTTAAGCCTCCATTGGTTTGACAAGCAGAAATTTAAATATGAGCTCATGGAAATGCTAACAAAATACTGTGCAACATTTACAATACATTGTAAGCATTGAGCTGGCAATTACCTCGGTAGCTGTTCATAATAACTGACATAGAGCTAGTGTTTTAGTGCAAAGTGACTTTGACAGGATACCTCTCTTGGGATGGACACACTAAAGTACTGGACCTGAAATACTGGACCTCTGACCCTCTGCTGCAGAGTAGTCTCCCTGACAACAAGCCCAGAATTAGATTTGTTTCATTCAATGTTTATTTATTGAGCTGATGCTTCTTTTTAGAAAGACTTGCTGTGTCTTGTTTATTGATATTTTAATAAGATGTACTGCAGCATTAAACACTCATATTTTAGTATGTCATCAAATTGTTTTGTGGCTGCAGCAAAATTCCTGAGACTTTTTTTCCGCTCACAGTGTCAAAGGACCCAAATAAGCCAACGGAAAGGTAACAAGTTCAGCTATTGGTACCAGAACCAGCCATTAAGACTGCACAAACATCTTTCATGTATAAATGTGAGTTGTAAGATTTAGGGAGACACTGACAAGAGAGAAGACATACAGTGCATCATAACTTGATTTAAAATAACTTAATAATTTAGTCCACAGAAGTTGTCTTTAGATTACTTAAATGGTGAATTTGTCAGATGAGGCTGCAGTTTTAAAATCAAGATTTTATTAGTGCAGTGCAACAGTCTGGAAATGCATAAATTGACCACAAGTTGACACATAGCCTTAAATGGCTGATTTTCAGTCAAAATTTCTTAGTGTTTCCCATGTGACAAAAGAAACAGAAAAATTAGTGAATGAGAGCAACTTTGTTGGGAATTCGGCTGTATACAAAGAGATAGAACTTTGGAGCATATACTGAATTCCTTGAGTCTAGTTTGATCTCCAACCACATGATCTTTGTGGTTTTGTTTGGCTTCGAGAGCTTTTTGGTTTGACCAACATGCTTACTATGGTGTCATAATTTTAGGTTTAGGCAACAAAACCACTTGGTTAGTTGTACAAAAACTACTATGCTAGGCTAAAATAGACAACAACAATAACTACAAATTAGAAAGAATTCTCCCTTCTGCAACAAGCTTATCCATAACTTTTGGTTATCATGGTAATGAGGTGAGTGACATCACCTGCAGACGTTTTTGCTAGGATTGCATTATGATTGTCCAGAAGTTCCCTGTGAAGAGGACTGCACAAACTATTCAGTCATGTTAGGTTAAGTCATTTTTACATTGGTCAGAAAACACACAAGAAACCTGCTAATATTTGACTATTGAGTGCAACATCAAAATGTTTAATTAGCATCAGTTAGCTTTAGCCCACAGATCACTTATGATAAACCCACTACTACTACTTCCAATGGGGAAAGCTGTAACCAGCTTGTTGTAGAATTTAAAAAAAGAATCAAACTCGCTACTTTTGAAAACACATTAAGTTTATGAGCAAGATTACCTAGCAGTCATTGGGGCTTGCTTGATTTGTAGAAAAAGAAGAAGAGCGCTTGCTAAACACTTTACACATGTTGTCATAGTAATTAATGTTATCATTGTTGATATGACTTAAAAGGTAAAGTCATCTTTTAACAAGAATGTCCAAAACACTGTAAAATTCTCCAGTATATTTAGGAAAACAAGCTTTTGCCGTCGTTATAACTACTTATTTGCAATCTAAGCTCATGTTGATTTGACTAGCTTGGCTGTGACACTGCAGTGTTCCATGTATACATTTTTGCATTTTTCTTAAGGGAGGTTCCTTTAGCTGACATTCCCTGAGCAGGGAGCAAAGGGTAGAGAGTATTGTCCATGTACACAGTGGTATGGAACACAGCTATGATTCTTATGTCTATTTCTAAAGGAGCCCGGAGTCTACCAGGTTACCCTGCATGTGGATAAAAAGTGCCAAAGGAACATATACGCTACATTGAAGTGTGACACCAAGGGATGAGCCATGCAAAAAAATTTTACGAGCAATTTGCTTTTATTAACAACATTTTATAACATGACTATGCAATAATATTCAGTGAAAAAGAATTTGTCTATATCTCCTCTTCAACTTTGATTAGCAATACTGTTCTTTATCCTACTGCAGTATAGACATCTGTTTAGTATGAGAATGAAATGCTGGCAGTGCGTAGCAGTGAGGGTTAGCAATGAGTAACCTGTGTGTATTAGCAGTTCACATCAGGCTGAGGTTAGCAGAAGGATTGTATTAAGAAAAGTGAGAGACTGAGTGGGGATAACTGGGAGAGACAAGACTTTGCCAGTATCTTAGGGCCGAGCTGACTGCACAGCCACTTTCTGCAGTTCACTTCCCTCACGGTACGGTACTTTTCACATCAGTAAGGGTGACTGATTGTCCCTGTGCAACCATTTGAACTTGAACTGTTGAACTTCCACTCTTTGACAAACTTTTTCCAAATTCTAAACCAGTCTAACCAAGACAACATTTTCACAGCTTTCATCGTAATTTTGGCATAGCATTTAAAGTTTTTAACATCGTCATAGATTTAACTGCCTCTACCCATCACATGCCAATGTGACAATGACAGTTTCCGATATTAGACATAAAAGGGGAAAAAAAACCTCCAGTAGACTACTTGACGCGCGCACGCTTAAACTGTACTCTGCACTTCCAATGAAATTCTAATTATTTAAAGTTTTTGTATCTATCTTTTCAGATGCTATCATCTCTTACTTAAAAGAAATAATGACTGCTTATTGTGGAAATTTGCCAAGTGACACTTTATCTTTCTTGCTTGCTTTAAATGCTTTTAATGTTTTCTTTTAATTCTTTTGACATTTCAAAACTTTTAAGGTCTCCAGGAATCAACAAAAACTACAGGTTTTTTTTACAAGTTCCTCCCGCAACAGAGCTTCCACGGATCTGGTATGTTTGGATTGTTTGATCAGATTGGGATCTGCAGAGTTTTTACACCCTAACCTTTTTTCCCTTCCTTAAGAATGGCTTCTTGACAGCCACCCTTCCATGGAGACCATTTCTGATCAGTAGGTGGATCAACTGAAGGTCCAGATGCATCTCTGAGGTCCTGTGTCAGGTATTTGCTCTTTGCTCCCTCCTTTCCTGTCCATAGTGGGCTTCATAGAAAGCCCACTAGTGCACAAAAATAACAGAAATAAAAAAATAAATGGGAACATATGATGTGTCTTTGCAACAGGCTGCTAGTGACAAAGAGCCTAAAGGTACGATTCAAAATTGGTACCTTGCTTAATTTTCATTTGCTTGTCAAGCTTCAGAAAGCCTATCAAAACCCAATTGAAATATTACAAGAACGTTCCTGGGTTCCTGGAAACAAATATAAAGAAATAATGGGTGGCTCACATCTTTTGCACAGTATTATACATGTGACCAGTACTGGCAAAGCCCCTCCCCCACTGGTTACATGTTCTGGCAGAATGCTAATGTGCTGCTATCCCGTAAGTCAGAGTTGAATGTGACCATTAATTGCAAGCAACAATGGTGTCCAAATGGAGAGGGCATGGCTGGGCATCAGACAATGGCTCAAACATCTCTCACAACTGAAGTCTGTCAGAGGGAGACACTTTACTAATGTGCAACATGACAGATTAGGCAACAATTTACACATTACCAAAATCCCATTGTGAGAAAGAAGAAGGGAAGGCAGGGAGAAAGGGAGAGTTGAAGATGGGCAGTGGAGTTTAGCATGTAAATCATCCTGGTTGAATAGCTGCCAGGTAGTGAGGCAACTTCTCTCACAGTGTGAAATGCCAAACCGGAACAAGTATATGGAGCTTGAAACTCTCAAGTAAGAGGGGAAGCTGATGCAAGAAGCCCATTTTCTTACCACAGATAGCATTAAAACACTGACACCAACCCTTTATGTGATCCAGGAAACCTTTCCTCAGTGAGAATCAGTACTAGGAGGATAAGATTTTGGAGTTTGCATGGAAACAAATCATTCCCTGGCTAACGAGTAGGGGTTCAATTAGATGCACTGCCTCAAACAGGGTGGAATTCAATTATGTAAAGAACGAGTTACGGTTGAGGGATGGATATAAACAAGGTGCTCTGATGTTTTATTCATCCCACACCCCAAAATGCCTCCTGCATTAACCAGCAGCACTCCGCTCTGACTCCAGCTCTGCTTGCCTTTAGGTTGTTAAATTAGAGGGGTAGCAATTTTCATATTCGCTAAGATTGCTATGATTTTAATCATCTTACCGCAGAAACCTAACAGAGCTTTTTATCGAATTTTAAGACTACTTTATTATGTTGCAATCACAAATTAACATGCTAACAGTGACAGCTTTGAGTAAAGGAACTCTCAGAACTATTAATCAATCTTAATGACTAAGATATACATTCAGAATGTAACATCAACTTGTTTTAAACTCATCAAATGTCCATTAATAATGTGGTTGTAAGCAAAAACTTCATAAAATGGAGGGAAAGCCTTGGTTCTTTAATTTCAAAAGTGCCTTAAATTTTAATCCTAGTCCCAATAACATGTGACTCCTCAGGGTGCCTAATGAGGTCTGATTGGACAGATATGACAATAACTGTACTTATCACTTGAAACTTTAGCTCCTAAACATTCTCCTTATGAGTTCATGTAGTCATTGTATTCTCTTTCAGTAAGAAATCTTCTTTTTTTAAATGATTGCTACTGTACTTGTTGACAGCTTTTGGCTGTAGCACTACCTTTAGCCTCAATCCCAATCATCCCCTTAACCCTACCATTTGGCCCTAACCCTCCATTTTGCAGAAGTAAAGTGACCCCATTGCCCCATTTGAGAGGCTAGATAAACACTATTCCTTTTTGAATGAAAAGGGACCGCTTATCTCTGCAAAACACATAGGTACGCACAAGTGGTTGGGTCAAGGAGAGAAAATCACGAGGGGACTTATTTCCTGTCTTTTCAGCCCCCCTCCACCCCAAGGGGTTTCAGAGAGGTCAGGAACAGTGTCTCAGGTGGAAAGTAATAACGTCCCTCAGTGTACTTTGTAATTGTGTACTAACACCTCTACTGTGAAAGGGGAAAACACAGAGTAACTGCATGTTATGCCTTCTTTAAGGCATTTTCTCAAACTCAAGAAGGACCCAGAGGTAGGGGGTTAGTAAAATGTGATCAATCATGTTATAAATACCTCGCTTGGAGTATTACTGCCAGCCAGGGGGACAGTAATTGAGCTCGTCCTCCAACTGAGGTGTCCTTTCCCTGAGCTTGGTATATGCTGACCCTCACAGACTGTGACATCAGTTTAACATGCAGAGCAGCAGCTCTCCAAACGCCCACCGTCAATGAATCATGTACACTCTCACGCATACACATGCATGCATGCGCGCGCAACACACTCACGCACACACACATTTAATCTCATCCGCATAGCCGACAGCTCGTTAATTTTACACTCCATAAAGGCGTGAAGAGCATTGCATCAATATCTAACACAATCACTTTGCTGAGACCAGCAGATAAAACACACTCACACAGAAATGAATACAATTATTAATCTTCATAAATGATGTGCGCTGTGTGATATCAATTCTCGTGTTTGTAAGTATATACCGTATGTACGCTTGCAATTTGGTTTACCTTGTGCCTTAATAAAGCCAAGTAAAGTAAAAGGAGAGTACTTTAAATTCTTTTGCCGTCTAAAAGCGTACTTGAGGTGATTCTTAGACCACCCAAGCAAACATACAGGAATAACCAAACAGTTCCTGCGGAGAAGCTTAACAGGTTGATCAGGTCACAACCTGATCAAATAAAAGAAGGCTCTAGCTATGGGGGAATGAATAAACAATCTTGAGAAAACAATCAGCTGTTAAAGATGCATATCTCCCTGCACATTTCTCCCACAGTCCACAAAAAAAGCCCACAGTTGCTATAACTGTGGGCTTTTTCCATCTATGACAATATACTACTTCCTAATTTCATTGAGTGATTAAAAAGCAGTAGCTGGTGCTGCAAACACCCAGTGGCATACATTTCATCAATGTTACGTTCACCTATTTGATCAAAATTGTGGAAATATGCTATTGGAATGAGGAGCATTCATCTCATGGATCCTCTGCGTTTGGAATTATGGTAGCATTTATTGCTGTTTTTCACATTGGTCTACAGCCTCAAATAGATTTTACAGTAAGATGTGTTGAGGCCACGGCATTTCATTAATATAATTGTAATCCAAACATGTAGTTGGCCCTTTTGCCCTGTAGTTAAGTATCTGTTCACTTTGTTTTGGTAAAAATGGAGACTTCTCCTCAACAGAGAGGTGCTCTGTTTAAATTCAAGCAACCTTTACTATAAAAATGTTTTAAAAAGCTGGTTGATTTTAGTTACTGCAGCCACTAGAAAGAAATATCCTTCATTCATTTCTTATACCCACCCTATCCTGTTCAAGGCCCAATTTACCATGTCACCAGGCAAGAGGCAGAGTATACCTCAGACATTTTGCCTGTTCGTCACAGGACCAACACAGAGATAAACAACCATGCACACTTACACTAACCCTATGATCAATTTAGAATCAGTAATCACCCTAAAAGGCATGTTTTTGGAGACCCCCAGACAAAATTTGAAATCCAAAATGAGTCCAAAATAAATCTAAATGAGTAGAGCAATAAAAATCTTAAACGGTTAAATTGAGGCTAACTCTGGGCCTACTTATGAGCAACTTCTTCAGTCTCCACACTACTGACGTATACAGAAAGATCTTTGGGCAAGATACTGAACCCCACATTTCTCACAATGCATTCCCAACTTGTAAGTCAGTTTGGATAGAAGTGTGTGCTGAAATAATGCAATGTTGTATGAAACTGAACAATAACCATTCTATCTTTTCACAAGGGGAATGGATTTGATTAGTTTCTAACTAGACACACACATATTCACATGGATTTCATGTAATTTTAGGTAAACTGTGTCAGTCAGTTGCCAGGCAGCTCAGTCTTAACAGACCACCTCAAACAGAATGTTTGCCCACTTATTCAAAATGTTGGAATGCAAAGATAGTGAAAAACATTGTGCCGGACAAGTATCAAACCATTGATCAACTGCAAGACAAAGCACGGATAAGCTGGATTTGACGTTATCACGTATGAGGACATACAGAGATGTGGAATGTTGACATGCGAACAAAGAACATCAACATGCTGACGTATTGAAACTAAAGCTGCATCAGTGTAGAGAGCACTCAGGAAAAACATGTAATTGTACAATTTGTGAGCATTTATTTTAAAACGTGAACGTTAAACTGTGGACAACCATAGCTTTTTGCACTTTCTGTTGTGAGATCGGGCTTCCTCAGCAGCACTGAAAAAAGTCTTCAGTCATTAGATCTTTACCTAATTCAGCAAGCTATTGGAGATTTTTCATATCTTTTCAACTCTCATGAAAACAGCAAATCAAGGAATATCTTTCGGAACACTGTTGTGAATCCCTGGAGTAGATTTCCACATACTTGTAGCATCAATGACAAGATTGTATTTAAGGATAGTTAGTGTTGTACTATAAAAAGTTAGTTATTCTGTACAATGAATGTGTCAAATCAGTAATCAGATAATATATACATTAAAAATAAGATTATTAAAACAGTGTAAAGATGCTGTTCGGAGACATTGCACTCAGCCCCAAAGAAAATGTATACCTTAAATATTTCTGTAAGAACTCCAGGTATGGGCCTTGAGTCTTGATTGAAAAGCAGCAGTTGACAGACTCATGAGATAACTGACCTTCTCTTCTCTTGCTGCTCTCTGTAGCTCAAAGGCATCTGAGCAGTCGTAGCTGCTAATGATTCACTGGCTCACAATGTTAGGACAACACACACACATACAGAGTTGACTCGGGCGGCTTTGTAGAAGGTCAGTGTATGGAAAGATGGAAGGTGACACCCCCTGCCACAGACCCCCACTCTGTCGTCACTACTCTATGTGCTCTGCTCACAAAAGGAACCGGACAATGACGAAGAGGATGATGAGGGTAAGGAAGATTTATACACACACACACACACACACACACATCTCAGTATGAGTCCCGATCAGTAGCCACGTCTCATCTCGACTAGCTCTTATGTCTCGGGTTGATGTATAGCTGAAATCCAAACCACTCCATTACATGGTCGGGCAGATGTCAGCAGCTGCGTGCAGAGCTGCTTACTTTCCCTCTGAAAGCCACGCCAGCAGAATGTAACTCTATTGATTTGCTATAGCAGGAACTGTAGGCTATTAAAAAGAGAAAATATATTTGGCCCTCTGAAAAGGCCAGCACACAAGAGGAGGGAGGGAAATAACATCAATTTGAAGAAAACACTTGATATGCAATGTGATGTCATGAAACAGATGAATTCCCACCGGTGAATGACAGAGAGTGACCCGGGACACTTCTCCATCACAGGGTGAAGAACAGAGATATACTGTGTACATTTTAAGTGCATCTCAGTTGCCGTCTGGTACACAACTCTCGTCTTTACTGGCTGATGTCTGAGCAATTTGCAACAGAGCATTTTCATGAACGCAGACTCAGATACTCGTTGCTGTCATTGCAATTACATAATACTGGAAGTAGTCCTCACCCAGTATGGTCACCCTTCTCTGCCTGCGGTTTGACTCCCTTTTTAACTCCCTCTGGTAACCTCCATAGGTTTTCCCTCTGTCTCCTGACCTCACATTCCCTTCCTCATCCCTCTCTTTTACCACTGCTCCCTGTCCCTCCACTCCTTTTTGATCTTCTGCTCTCCTCCTCCTCCTCCTCGTCCTCCTCTTCCTCCATCAAATGTTAGTATGTATCTGCTCGCCCACTGCCGTCGGCTAGGGCGGTGCTTTGAATCCAAGGATGAAAGAGTTGATCCTGTAATGAGAATCCTAATACCAAGAAAGTGTTTGGCTCTAACGCACACATATATGCACACGGACATTCACACACTGGCAGACTTTGAGAGAGGGAATTTTTCAGTGAACGTCTGTGCATAGCTCGGCTGCATGTCTAATGGGAGCTATTCTGAAATTCTGCTGCCACATGAAAGTTGAGTTAAAGTGGTTATGTAATTTCAAAGTATCACTCTCACTTGTTGTGGATGGATAGCATGCATTTATTCAGAGCACAGGACTCAAAGTAAGCAAGTGACAGAGAATGTAAGATAATAAACACACAGTTGACACTTGTTAAGCATGATGAAATGCCCTCTTATTACAGATACTATTATTTTTGCCTTGAGCACAAATATACTTGCTGTATGGGGAGATGCACAGGGACTATGGTTTTAGTGCAACAGGATTAGTGTGTGTAACAAGAAGCGCTCCAAATTGTTGGTCGTGAAGGTACTTTTTATTTTTTTAATCTGGACATAATTTCTATTTGTAATAATGACATCACACTCACAAATGGGACACCGAGAGTGGTGAAGTGCATCTACAAAGCACTTTGCTTGTACCTCCTTAAAAGTAGGACTACAAATTGGGGTGACAGTGGCTGGCATTTGGGAAACGAAATCCTGACAAGTGCTCTTGTGCAAGTGGAGACAGCTGACAAGGTGGAGGAAGCGAAAGAGAGCCTAAATAAAGCTATGTCCACTGTGAAAGAACAAAATCAAATATGTCAACTGATCTGCTTTATTTTGTAGCAGAACAAACGGACCTCCTCGTTGTCTTATGAGGAAATTGAAAATAATGTCAACAACATATGAACTGTATAATTAAAGCTCAATGTGGTCTAATCACATGTGATATACCAGTTCAGTGTACTTGGGATGCTATTAACTCTAAAAGTTGAGCATGAAAGTGATGTTTGACGCTCATTAAACCTTTTGAATATTTCAAAATCGAAGTTTCTACAAATGACTAATTACTTGGTTATCTATTTCTTGAGGGAAATTATGTAATGTAATAGATCGTTTTTATGGAAAAAGTATGTGAATCTCTAAGAATAGCAGTTTATTTGAAAGTAAGATTGGAATCAATTGTTTTAAATCAGGGGTATAACATTCAGATGGGAATAGGTGACCTGTTCTCTTTGAATAAGAGTGATCTGTAAAAGTCTGGACACTTGTTTGTGGGTAAGTATGATGGCATGAACAAAGAATATTTTGAGAGACATTTCAGAAAAAGAGTTGTTGAGGAACATTAGACCAGAAAAGGATACTAATCCATAGTTAGATTCAAGAGCATTATTACTCTTTAGGAGTTGAGGCTAGGAGTGGTCAACTGACAGATCATTCCAAGAGGAAGGAAAACCCTGCATACCAGCATGATAACCTTATCCCCATTGTGAAACATGGTGGTGGCAGTATCATAGTAAGGGCTCGCTTTGCTGCAAAGCAAACACAACCCCGTCCATATGTCCACAGCAGTGATGGATTGCAAAACTAGTTTGTGAAGGTGGTAGCTTCTCGGGTCTCAAGGATCTAACTCCATTTTACGTGTATTATCATGTGACCATGTGTCACAACTCTTAATGAATGATCACCCTCGTGTGTCAATATCTCTTAAAACATACGTCAGTGAAACATTTACACTCCGTTCTGCTTGGTCTTATCAGCGACTCCCAGATGTGTGCAAATACATGTGAGTGTGAATAGTTTTAACAACACTTATCCAAGCTGTAATAAACGCCCATACTTGTTGTACTTCACATAGGCCTTTACGGAGAGCAGATTGCTTGTCACACTGCAGCACTTCTGTGTTATGATGCCCCATATGCATCGCAGCAGCAGTCCAACACTACCTTGTTACTGAAAGATTCTTATCCAAACCACGTGGGGAAAAAAAGTGAGCACCATCCTTGGATGTGTCATTCTTTTGAGTGTGCCAAACTATCCCCTTTAAAGAATCAGAAGAATGCAGGAGAGCAAAACACTCAGTAAGTAAGATTCACGTCACAGTGAGGCCAACAAAGGAGAAGGTGGAGAGTACATTCTCTTGTAATTGTCTCTGTTCTGGTCTGACAAGAAAGATACTGTAGGATGATACAGAGAAACTCGCTGTGTCTCTGAAGGCTCAAACACAATCAATTGTCAGCGGCGACAGAATGATGTATTGAAAATGACAATAATGTTAAGTGAAATTGTATTTTTAAAGCTCATTGGCTGATTTTTTTTTTTTGTCCATCTACAGGTCTAAGAAGAAATCAAATGGGTCGATACTGCAGAACAGCTTGGAGCTGGAGTACTGGAATGAAAGCTATATCGACCCACAGAGCAATGATGTAAGGTTGATGCTACTCCAGCAGACAGATTTCCCAGCAGCACTTGCTCTTGAGGAGTCCTAAAAACAGCACAGATGTGAATCTTTCCAGTCCACCTTGACCTTTCTCTGAATATCATGCAGCACATCAGAATGCCATTTAGTCTCTAGGCTGGTGAAATATTTAAACCATGGGAGAGGGCTGATTAATGTGCAGTGCTGAACTCTCAGCTCATCTCGTTTTACTTGTTTTTTTTTCAGGAAAAATATGACAGAAGCTTGAGCCAACCGTGTCGCTTCTATTTTGATGTGGGTCATAAATAAAGCATGTCGGCTGGGTGATGGAACTTCAGCGCGGACAAACAAAGATAATTTTGGTAAAGTCTTCACATTTATGATTCACAGCGTCTGCAGGCTGAACTCAAACCACCTAACCTGATCTATGCCAAGAGCAAACACTGATTATGTCTAGGTGCAGTTTTCACATCTGTTCTCAGCATGTCTGTCTTCCTAATCAGTTCTAATTCCGTTAGAATTAGAACTGATTAGTACATTATTTGAATAATAAGGAGAAACAGCAGATGCAGAAGCAAGGGAATAGTGAAGGCCTTTCCTAATGTTTCCTGGAGCAACTGACTAACGACACTTTAACCATGCTATGTCTGTTGGAGAGAGGAATTTTCTTGCCATTTGTCATCTGGGGGTTGTTCCTTGTGTATATATATATATATATATTATACTGAGTTTACACACATGGCAACCAGCAAAAAACAGTAATGCTGCAATTGATGAACCAATAAAGTAAATCAAACAAAATCGTAAGTTAAAGAAACATCCTATTTTGATCCCATGGATAAAGTTTTCTCTTTTTATCAGTGTAGGGAAACGTTTGGGCTTTCCTGGGTCTCATTAGACATGGATGATGTGTGTACGTTTTCACCCATAAAATCCACTTTGACAAAACTATTTCCCCACAGTTGCTAGCAAAAAGCATGAATACCCATATGTAAAATCCTTGACATGTCAAGTGTTTGGCTCAGTGTGATATGGATTTGACCGTAGTAAATGAGGACTAGATGCAAATCTCAGTTGTGCATGACTCCTTAGTGGTTTAGTTAGAGATTAATCGTTAAAGTTCCAGTTTTGATTTTACCATAAATACAGTGGCTGTAACAGAAAGGGAACCCTGCACAAGGACATGTGGCAGATTTATCAGTTGTCCCAGATGTTGTTTGTTTTTCTTTGTACTTTGCTGGGATAAAAACTGGTGACTTCCACAAAACTAGATTGCTTTAAAGATGTAATTAAAAAAGCTTTTTTAAAATGCAGCCATGCTTCGATACAAAATAGTCATCTTGGAAAGCAACCTAGGGACTTTGACTCATTTGTCCGTGTTTTAGAAGACAAAGGGCTTTGAGTGCAAGCACAACCAGATGAGACTGGCAAATGTTACACTGTCTGAGGTTATGCAGGATGTGGTTGTGAAGACAGCAATGGTGGAAAATACCTGAGAATTTGAACTGATTCAAATAATGTGGGTGTTCTCGGTCTGTTAAATTTGAGCACTGCTTTTGCCACAATTGATCGTGACATCCTAATCGGAAGATCTGACAAATGGATAAGATCCCTCATGTGCAGAGCTTGTCTGGTTTGTCTCATACTAATAAGGAATTTATTTTCATTAGCTGACACTGTGTCCCGGACATACTGTGATTCTCCTTTCTTTATGCTCTTCCCAAAGTTTTAATTGGCTGACCAAAAACATTTGGATGAGTGCACCTTTTAACACTTTTTAGATAAAAAAAAAGTGGAAAATGAAAATTATTATTAAATCTTTTAAGCCTCTGTAAAAGACCTTTAAGCAGAATGAGTGGGGATGCACGTAATAAGCTGGTCTGGTCAAACAAGATACCAGCTGCACACCTGGAAGTGATTTCACTGTCTGACCTAATTGTCTGATACTTTATCTATAAAACCTTATTCATAAGATCACTAAGGTTTGGTTGTTTGTCTTTGTTTTTTTTTAATCTTGTTTTTTTTTTAAATGATCTAAATCGTTGCCAGATTTAGATCATTTTAGCTGATCCATACTGTCATTACAGGCTGCTTTAATGCCACTCACCCATCCTGCCAAAAAAAAATCTTCCTCTGCACCTTTAAAGAATATCTTAATCATTTCAGTTTGACTCATATTTTGGGATATATTTTTTCTTCTTAATTAGTTTTTGTGTTTTTGATTTGGAAAAACAATATGATGCCACTCAAAGGTAGCAAGATATTTCTCTTCTTAACGCGTGTAGTTAATCCAAAGCTTGACAGGCTGACAATAGCTGTCAGAGGTTTATCTAACAGTCAACTAGGAGAGAAGGAAGTATTTCCATCAAATTCTGGCAAAGAAAGCTCAACACGAGGGCTGTTTATCTGCACAGATACACAAACAGATTAAAGGGAAACAAAAAGATTGAATATGTGGGTTTTCTGTGCCAACTACAAAAAAATAAAAAAAGAATGAGGAAACCTCCGTCGGAGGACATGTTTTGATTTTTCTGTTCAGTTCCTCACTCACATCTTAATGCTGCAGTTAACAAATATGCTATTATGTTCTATCAGTGTCTTGATAAGACACTGCTGCACTGTTGCAGTGAAGTTGCAGGTTTTCTTTACATCAACCATCCCTCTTCCCTAATACTCTATCACTGTTGCAATGTGAGAGCAAAAGTTAGCGTGGTCTGAGAGTGGCCAAAACAAATGCAGCCTTATCTCTGTGGTGCAGAGGCAAAAGCAGTTACACACTAACATCCACACACAGAGGCACAGATTAGAGAGGAGACTGTGCCTGGGTTTCCTATTATTAGAGCAGAGGTTTATGGTTGGAGAGAGCTGCAGGGAATCACTGAGATTAAATTACACAGACAGGGAACATCAAATACAGGAGAAACTTCCCAGGCTCCGGAGAGAATGATGGGGTTTGGATGAGTCGGGAATAGAGCGGAAGAGATAGTTGAGTTGTGTAAGAGGGAGATGTATTACACCAAACATATCTTCATCAACTCCTTTTAGGTTGGATGTTTTCAAACACAACACCAAGTGAGACTTTCCTGGAGTAAAGTGGCCATCAAAATCCCACAAATATGCCTCATCACAGTAGCCTCATACAGCACAGAACAGTTTAGTCCATTTATCTCTGTGCAGTTACCTTGGGATGCTGATGAGTCTGGTCTTCATCTCACCAATTAAATTGATGTGAATGGAATTTTGCATATGATACACACAGTATTTAACCCATTAAGTTTTCATGTCCGGAGGGTGCTTCAGGTGTTAGTTGGTTAACGTATTCAACAGGAACATGTTTTTAACTAACATCCTAGCTTATTTTTAGTTGTGGGGTATTTATTTCTTTGGGGCTCCCAAATGTTCACCAGCTACTTACTATATTTGTTTCTGTCTGCAGTTTGGTTCTTCAAATGAAGTGTATAACAATTTTTAAGGTAAAGTAAACAACTGTGTGATGCTAAAGATACATGTTCATTATAGATAGCAATTGTTGGGTGCGTTTTAAAACTTTTGAGGTATCGAAGTTGTTTTAGATGGTGAAAATGCTCCCCGTCTGTGGCTTCGTTTGAAGTAGATTAGCAGTAAGCATTAATATTTTTTTTCAAACCTTGACCCCCGACTGTACATATGTATGTATGCTTATATATACTTGTATATACATGTATATACATTCTTTGCAAGAAAACATTGAAATATGAGTGGAATGGAAACAGCTGACCAATAAACTTGCTGAATTCATTCATGAAATACAGCTCCACAAAGAGAGAAAACAAAAGGTTCTAACTTCAGTGAGGATTTCCTTTTGATATGTTTTACAACTTCAGTGCTTGGTGTTTTGGGGCTTATCTTCTACTGAAGAGTATCGTATCTCCTCTGGCTCAATAAATTTAGCCTTTCTGTAGGTGGAGCACGCTTCTTTGACCATACAGCTAAGGTACAATGTTGAAACATGCCCCAACATGTCTCTGCTCAAAAGGAAATCAATATAAACAATAAAAATCAGTAAAAAAATCTCAAATTCTGTTTAACTGGCAGATGCTAATTACAAAATAAACTCTACAAATACTGAAAAATGACCATAATAACACAAAGGCTCAGGTGATACCTTCAGAGTAACTTTTTGGATCAAGTAATAGTTTATAACCGAAAGATATTTTAAAAATGTTTAAAAATGAATATCAGCAGATTGCACATAAGCACTGTCATGGTAAAAATGTTGGCATTCTTTGTGTTTTACCTTGACGGAAATGAAAGATATAAGCATCATCATTTGACATCAAAGTTGTGTATAAGTACAGTTGAAAAAGACCTGACAGACACATCAAATCCCTTTTTCAGATTAATGGAAACAGCTGTTTTCAGCTGAAACTAACTCTGATTGCCCAGAGCTCTGACATGTAGCTGCAGCAGAGATTTTGCCCCCAATAACTTCTGCATATACCAGTGTGAAAACACTTGACACTGCCTCTTTCCCACGATTATCTGTGTATGTACCAATGCCTGAGAGACCCTGTAATGTTTTCTCAGCCTTCCACTTCCTAATAAACAAGGTTATGCCCGTGATAGAAGGAAAATGTTGATGCTTTTTCCTCCCTTTGGTGAATTGTTTGAACCTAATTCAAAAGCTGCTGCACTCCTTTCTGCCTCAGCAAGCCATTATTGGCATGAAAAGGTGAAGGAAATGTGTTGTCATGGCTACATGGTTTTCCATTAATGTGGTCTGAAAAACATTGTTGTATCTCCATTGTCTATTTTCATTTTTTAACACTTTTCTTCCTGGAGACATGCCTGCTTTTCCAGCTTCTCTTCATACCTCTGACATGACAGGGAAGCACACTCTGCATAACTGTAGAGACCCACCCAGGCTCTTTAAAAGGCTATTCATTCCTCTTGGGCTGTTACGTCACAGCAGGTTATGATGTTGGTACGAGCGGAAAGAATTCTTCCATGCTGCATTAGCATACAAGTAGTCCCTGCTGTGAAGTCAGGCATGATTGGCTAGTGGGAGGAAGGGGGGGCAAAGAGGAGGGGTGGTGAGGATTCTCCTGCGGTGACGCAGAAACCCTGCAAGGTCTATTTTTAAACCTATTGAAGTGTGCAACACCCTTTCGATACTGTAACCTTCAACTGCACCTTCAAACCAAAACAAACAGAAAGAGAGAGGCTGAGCAGTAAGAGAAAGCATACCGGCAACAGTACATTCAGCTCTCTCCTTTCCTCTCCAGCTTATAGAGCCACAATGAAATATGGATTATGACTCCATATTGCTGAGATGTGGTGCTTTTAGGTTGAATGATTGTCTGGCTTGGAATAAGAATAGGGTCAAATGGATGATCCCCACTAAAATGAGTTGGCAGCACTTGAAAGCAGCAACTGACTGAGGTTCTGTCCTGGCCAAACACAGCACAGCCTGTTTTCATTAAAGTCTCAGCTCCGGGTTTATCAGCAAATAACACAGACTGGATAAGGTTCTTTTATGTCCTCTTTATCTTCTCATTTCTCTGGTCTTCATTTCTTTCAGTGAAATGTTGAGCTTCCTTGAATTACAGATGTGCTATCCGCTCACGTGGCGGTATCGTTGGCCCATGAGCCTCTGAAATGTCACTGCCACACTGTACATGTCATGCTAAGTTACAGAGGAGCAGGTGCAATCCTCATAGTCCAACACTGACAGCAACAGCTCTGATAACAGGCTCAAAAAAATGATCAAGGTCAAAACCTAACAGCACTTATTGATAATCTGTGACAAGATAAAATAAAGTGAAACAGTCTTCATGATATATCTCTGGCCTACTGATCTAAAATCCTCATCTAGTATAAACTACAATCCAAAACATGGTGAATTTCTCTCCTGGCTCCTGTCTTTGCTTTCTGGCTGTGATGATACACTTGGACCCATCTGTCCTTGCTGGAAGCTTTCCAATATACACCACTATGTTAAGTACAATCCAAATGTATCATCTACAGTTTAGGATGACTCACTGTGTCTTGCCCTTTGTCTAATAAACACTGTGTTTTGCAGCATTACCCATTTAGATCTTTAAAATGTAGTTTGAATGTTTGAACAATAAAAAAAATTCTGCCACTATTTTGAAACCTTACTCACTTTACTAATGGTTTAAAGGAAAAATGTGACTATTAGTAACATCAACTATATACATGAAATAAGCTAAATCTCAAACAGTAAAATTGAATCGTACATATATATATGTGTGTATATATATATATATATATATTTGCAAGTTAAGGATAAATAGTAAATATGGTAGATAAGGCTAAAGCATTAAATTACTGCTTAGTGCTAGTATCACTAGCTTAGTTTACCTAATGATGGTTGGAAAAAAATTCCAAACTGCTAGCCTGCCCTGTCCAAAGTCCACCCAAGAATACTTCAAAAGTATACAATAAGTTCTCATTTTTTTACCAAAAAAAAATAAGTAAAGTGATATTTAGAGGTGCCAGTAACTACATTTTTAAAGAATCTGCATATGCTAGGTGTTTCCCTCTGTTGTAAATTGTTATCATATAAAGTGCGTTGAAGACAGACAGCAACGGTTAGCAGTTGGCCGAAGGCTTTGCATTTGGTTGTTCCCTTATTTGGATTTTTGGAGTCAGATGGATGGTTGGATGACTGGGAGGAGTGCTACATTGTCACCTAGCTAGTGCAAAACTGATTAGAAGCTTCTCTGTTTTAAAAAAAAAAATCCTTTAAGAGTCTGTTGATCCAATTAACAGAAGAACAAACTGTAATTGCAATTGACCAAAACTTCTCTGTTTTGATGATATATTTAAACCATCTGACAAAATGTGCAAAATGTATTGATGTGTTTCTTTGCACTGACAACACAGGGGTGTGTGCACAACTAGGAGCAGAAAACAGTGCTTATCCCAGTTTGCTTTATAGAATTAAGCTCCGAGGCAGAAATGACAGGGCTGTTAACTGAACCACCCGCAAAACAGATGGATGTAAATTCTTCAGTATTCTGAAGGGCTCAAATCCCTTTGCAAAGATCAGAAAATTGTGGCTCCCTAGGCTAGTAAAAGAGTGGACTGTGGTACCACGAGAACAAAATGTATGGATTTGTATGTATGCACATTTTTTCTTTGTAAAAATATTGGGAATCTCATTGATATATGTATATTACGCCGTGTATTTAGTCACTTTAAAGTGTCTTACTCTTTGTTGTCAAAAACTGAGCTGGGATCTGGTCATTTCTGGTAATTTAAACATATTATTTGGTGCTTGTGCTTATTGGCAAAACCTTTATTAGTTTTAGCTTGTTTCTTTTAGTCTTGGAAAGCTTAACAGAAGGTCTGATTTCTGTTAGATGTGGCAGGTTGTGAAATGTAACTTGTTGTGACCATTTTTACCTACTGAGCCCAGTGAAACTAACATCACCAAGCTCATTATATTGTCAGAAAAAGAGAGCAGAAATGCTTAACCAGAGTCAAAAATCAGGTAACATCTTTCAAACAAATGCAAAAAAAACCATGCAAAATAATGCTTTATGAGGTATTTCATTATTGAGTCAACAAGAATCATGCGTGCTCATCAACCTGCTTACTGCCAACTCCACTGACAGAGAAAATTTTTTCAGTGAATGAGCCGTGAACAAAAGTAAAAAGTTGGGTTGCTGCTGCACAATAATTGTGCAGGTTCATGAGCCTGTGAGCAAAGTTTCTCAAGCTGCTATACTAACTTAGCTTTGGAGGTACTAGTTGGAGGATTTTGTTCACAATCTTTTTTTCTCAGCAAGCAAACTGCAAGCTGTTAGCTTCATATTTAGCTTTAGGCATGAAAACGGTATAGATTTTATCATCTACATCTCGGCAATAAAGTGAATAATTTTTAAAAAAAGACAGACTATTTCTTTGAATTTGAACTCTGTATTTTCACAATATCGATTGACTAATTGCTTTACTTTGCCTCCATTACTATTCATCGTGGGGTGAAATTCATACTACTCCCAAACACAGCCTTTTCTCCGGCAGAAATAATACACAACAAAGCAAGTGCCTCAATGTTGAGAATATATACTGTATGGAAGACACAGTATAATAAGGGTCCGTAATAAGTTAAATTTGTGTTAGAAAAATGTATCTCTTTGAAGCAGGGGGAGAGCACACTGTCTATGGAAGAGACAAGATGGAGTCACAGCAAGGCAACACCCCACACCCTGGAAGTCTCCCAGCTGGTGTGACACCAGACCATCTGTGGGCCTGTTTATCCCAGTGAGCTGGGTTGGTCACGTGGAACTCAGTGTGTATGTTTGTTTTGCATATTATTTTCCACTTGGACTGCAAGGCTCAAAAGACTGCAATATGCATTGAAAGGCAACCATTTGAGGACCAGTAACGACTAAAATAGTTTCTCTGCTTCAGACCGATCCAATAAATGATTGCATTGCATACAATGTGAAAAAGGACTCTTAGCTTGGAAAGTTAATATAAAAACTGACTTGATATGCACTTCTTTTTATGCCCCTACTATTATACACTTAATTGAATACATACTTAAATCTTGGGATGCTGATAATAACCGTTAAAGCGTATTATCTGACAGGGAACCAGTGATTAAAGCAAAGACTGGAGTATCTCTACACACATAGGTGCTGACATCACTCCCAACATGAAGTGAGAATGTTTTCAGTGTGACTGTGGCTTGCGAGGGTGGAATCGCAACTAGCAAAAATCACTTCTCGCCCTAATCCTCTATCAGCCACTGAGCCACTCCCCACCCCCCCGAGCCCCGCAGGAATTAATTTACCATGCCAGGGATTCTGAGCAATTTATTTGCAACAGCAATATAAAGTCAGACTTGGATTTCACTGCAGAAACGGAATTTATAAACAGACATATTTCTCCTGGCTGTGCTTTAACTTTGTATAGCGCTGAATCACACACTGAGCGTAAGCATGACTGTCAACGCGACATGATCATTCAGAAACGTGTTGGAATTTGGTACTAATCTGAGATACATGCACTTAAATTTTCCAATGTGAAGCTATTATGTAATGTAGAAGTATTGATTATACCTTAAAAACGACGCGATAACTTTATAAAGTACAACCTCCAGTGGTTCCTAATCCTTTAATCTGTGAGCATGAACAATAAAAGAGCACCTTTTCACATTTCAGATCACATCACTCAATTTTTTAGGTTGTTCACACTTCAACTGAAAAGTGATTTCTCTTTCCGAGCAGCTTACATTGTTTCTATTTTGGGTCCCAGAAAAGTTTTCTCTTTGATTTGATCATCCTTTAAGATTAATCTCATGATGCTTTCATAGGTAACCCATCCCTGGCTTGGAAAAAACTAAACTACCAAATATTTTAATTGTCATTGAATTATATTGTTAATATCTTGACTAGCTTCAACAAAAGATTGAATCATAACTGCTGACCATCCGATGTCATGTAGAAAGTCAGATAGCTGCTAATTCTGTTTTCATCACAAGTAGCAGAAGGCAAAGCTCAAACTTCATGGATTAAGAGCAGATGTGAGGGAACAGATCTTCCTCACTGAACGTATATACAAAGGCTTCATAAAGCAATATAGCTTTTCTTTCTTTAAGTGGGGTCGTGTGAAGTTGTTTTGAGTAGTTAGTTAGTACATTTACGTAACATGAGAAAAAAAAAACATACAGTCTGAATAAAACTGAACTTTCAAAACACATGTGAACAAGTTAGTTCAAATAAAACAGAAAAAAAAATCGAGCTTCTCAAAGCCAGGTAGTGCGGTTTGGAGTCCTGCGTGTACAGGAGTAATTTGACCCCTCATCTTGCTCTGCGCATGCTCCAAAGTTCCTGTCCAGTAGTCAATAACAACAAAGAAAAACAAGAGATGGTGTGCATCTTTTTGTAAAAACAGTTAAGTCTAAGTTTATATGAATACAACTGAATCCCAAAATAAGCTGCTAGTAACAAGTAATTGGACAAGTCAAACTGTGTCTTACCTGCAGTGGACCACAGTCAGAGCACTCTGTTTGGAGAGTCAGTGTAGAATTATCACGGGCCAAGCTAGCAGCTGCTCAAAATGGGACCACCAGAAGAGGGACTGTATGTCTCACAAGTCTTATTCACCGGGTATCCCTGTGGTTATCCGCGTGCAGCCTCAATATTTGGAGCAACGCACCCAAACGCGTCCACTATGGATGCACTTGGAACAACGTGGACGCTGGTTTTTAGGAGAGACTTTGCAGGAGAATCCGAGTTATCCACACCTCTAAAATTTGCTGTAGCTCAATTACATGTCGACACAGTTTAAGCGTTGCACAGCTGAATCAAAAAGCAGAATGTATAGAAAACCATGTTGTCAGACTTACACAAACTGGGTCTGTGTAACACGCTTCATGTTGGAACTTTGGCCATGTTACATGATGCTGCAACATGTACATTCTGTTTTCAAGAGTTATGGCGACAAAGTAAGCGTCTAATACAAAAGCGATCCCGTGGAAAAATCCACAATATAGGGTTTGCTTGAGATTTGAGGTTTTAATAGTGAAAAAGTTCACTCTTGTAGTGCTTCTGCACTAAATAGCTGTTAGCTTAGCTTCCCTGTCAGAATTTCTCTAAATGGAGAGTGCACAGACAGCTTCAAACAACCCCACATGAAAAGAAAAGAAAAAAAACAAAAAAAAACAGCCCTTTTAATGCATAGTTTGGAATGACAGAGTTTTCCAGTGCACTGCTTCACACATTACTGAAAGTAAACCGATTATTTCCTGGAAAGTACAATAGACCTACGGTAATACAATTGAAATACTTGCATAACAGTGTTGGTCTCTTGATGAAGAACTTTAAGCACTGATAGTCATTCATGTGCAACCCAAACAGGTTCCAAAAGTGACAAGTTGCCTGTTTACATAACTAGTATTTGATAAAGGAGGAGGAAACAGATTGTATTCCTTCTTCTTTAAAATCTTATTGAGTAGCCAGATCCTAAATATTTGACTTGCTGTACCCTTTCCTTGCTGACAGTAAAGCTAAGAGTATCATCATCCACCATAGTGTAACATTTGCAGATATCCATCTCAAAACAAACAGGCTAGATGAGGATTTATAGCTGCAGTGGTTCATTCTGGTACAGCAGATGAAAAATGGCTCTCCACCCGTCTCCACTGCCACTTCTGAGCCCTGAACAGATCCAAAGTTTACAGTACACGAGCTCCAGGCTTAACATTACCACATAGATTACATTATCAGTTTTAGCCTTAAATTGGCCTCCTGACACAGAACGGAACCTCCCACCACGTGACCAGCAGCATTATCTGCCTGCGTACAGGATCTGCTGCTGGTTAAATATTAATGGTGATGTCAGCATTTCAGAGCTAATAAATAAGTCCACTTCCAACAGATCATGTTCAACTGTAGTTTATTTTATTAAAAAGACCAGGGTGCAAATATGAAATTAAAAAAAATAAAGACAAGCATATAATTTTTAAGCATTTAATACAAACTTAACAATATAAACTATTTCAGTCCCTCTTGACATGTAAGACACTGACTCAAAATACTTTGTTATACCGTATTTTTTTTCTTTATCAAGTATTGCACAATGTAGGTACAAAATTAATATTCATACGATTACATTTTGTCCATAGCAAAATCTTTTTTTAACCTCTTAACAGAAAATACAATTCATCTTTCTGGAAAAAAAGCAAATATTCCTACATTTGAATTCCACCACTAAGGTATACTCTGTACACAATCTTCAGAATATTTGATGTAGTTTGTCTTTTTGTTGTTTGTTTTTTTTCTCCTTTCAAAGATGGATTTATTTAACAATTATCTTAAAAAAAAAAAAAGAAGAAAAAAAAAAAAAAGAAAAAAGCTGCTGCAGCCATCACAGATCACTGGAGTAGTAAAAAGATATAAATGCAACACCATGTCATAGAAACAATATATACTCTGATATCTTACAAACTCTGTACTAAATTAAATTATACAATTAGAAAAAGACCAAGTAACCCCACTTAGTAGTGCCAATTCATAAAAATCAGCCTCGTCTTACCACCTGTAAAATACTGTAAGAGGCCAAAACTTGAAGCTTGTATTTTACTGTTTCTTTTGGAGTCGTTTGTTAAAGTAAAAAATTTTGTGCTTGGTTGGCAAAAAGGAAAAAGAAAAACAATGATGCATGTTGAATTGAAGTAACCAAGCTTGGATGTGTTTGTACAACAAGCTTTTAGTAGAAACAAACTCAAGGGGGCACAGTAAAAACACCCTTGGGCACATGCGCTTCACTGATTCAACACTAAATCCTTCAGTCCAGTTTCTAAGTGTGCGTTTTTGTTTTTCCTTCTCTTTGAGCCACCGTCATTCATAAATAGCATGTTGATAAGTTTAGTTAGCCATGACTGGCTGGAATTGCTGGTTAGAATACTGCATGTTGTTCAGACTGAAGTTGAGACCATCCATAAGGGACTTGTCGTTGAGGCTTCCGTAGGCTGCAAACATGTCAAAGGCATTGTTGTACTGCAGTGGGCCGAGACCCAGGGAGCCCTCCGCGGGGAACACGGCTCCAGGGCTGGACTGGCCCTGGAGGCTGGGGAACACAAACTCCTTGGCGTTGGGGGACAGAGCAGAGGCCTTCTGCTGCTGCTGACCCAGGCCCAACCCGTACAGTGAGTGCATGGAGGTGGACATGGCTTTCTGCTTCAGTAGAGTGTTGACATTCAGACCCAGGTTATTGGTAGGGGAGGTGCGGGCCACCTTGCTGCTACTGCCGTTGTTGCCATTGTTACCGCGGCCACTGCTCTTCATCTTAGTGGAGCCGAATTTGGTGGCAGCGAAGGTGGCAGTAGTGAAGGTTAAGGGCTGGGTGGAGCGTGGCATGAAGGATGGGCTCACGGCAGCAGATTGCCCGAAAGGAGGGGAGGGGGAGCTGGACTCAGAGGAAGCACCGACAGGGTCGCTGATTGGCATGAAGACCTGGGCCTCGGGATTAAAGCTGTTCTTGATCTCCTTGTCCAACTCTGACCCGTTTTCATTGTTATCATCCACATATAACACCTTGACTGGTCCTTTCTCCCCAATCTGGTAGGAAACCTCAAACGGGTCAATCCACACGCTAAGGTCCTGAGGGAGATTATTCCGGACATCTTCAATGTCCAGCCCGCTCTCTTTGGCTGCCTGCTCCACCACAGGATCCACCTTCTCCCCTACATGGATGCACCTGAACCCTGAACCTTTGTATGGCTTATCCGGATACCAATGGCCTTCGTATTTTTTCTTCAGTTGTCTCTCGAGCTCTTCGCCAAAGATATTCACTCGTCGTCTGGGGAGTTTGTTGTATAAATATGAAATAATAAAGTTGAGTGCTACTTGAATTTCAAGCTGCATAGCTGCTTCAGTGACGAGGTGGTTCCTTCTACCGACAGAGTCGCTGTTCTCCGAATAGCAAAAACCTCCAAGGCAGCAATGACCAGTGTGATGAGAAACCTTGAGTGCTTGTTGACAAAATTAATATCCTCCCTGCAGAGTTGGGTTCAAGATCCTGGAATGGGGGAGGGGTAAATGAAAATAAAAAAAATAAAAAAGGGGGAAGTGTTATTATTCAAACCCATTAAGCCGTTTTGGCCAATAAATGACATGTGATTAATGACATTATCTGCATTTACTCATAAAAGAAAGGACAGTGTAATCACTGCACCTCTGGCCAGTACAATAGCAACAGCTATAAATAAACAGTCCACTGACTCAGATGGTGTCAGCAGTGCGTGTTCCCCAGCGGGCTCGTCTGACAGATAAACGCTCCTAACCCTGACCTCTGCGAGGGCGGTGGGGCTAATGGCAGGTGTCAATAGTCAGACTTGCGACTGCTTCATATACTGACATGTTCAGACAAAACTCCTGGCTCGCGAATCGAGGGAAAAATGTCTTTTTCAAAATGAACCGACCGGGCTATTCTAGTGCCTTCCCGTGCGTCTGTTACAGCAGGCAGAGCGGCACGTACTAGCTTGCGACGAGAATTGCAATTACATAATCATTCAAAGTCCAACCACGACCACTAAGACACTCTGTTCGTTACACGACGACACTGTAAAGATAAAAGAATATACAAAACAACTTCAGCCTTCGCCATAACCCTCTTTTTCAGTGCTGACCTGCTAGCATTTGCTGGCCAATTTAATGAAGGGTGGGAGCAGAAACGTAGCAAGCTAGCCATCTAGACGCCAGACACTGTTAATGTTTAGCTCGATCAGCTGGTTATCAGTGCTCCTAGCACTGACAGTGCGTAAAATGACTAAAGGATACATATACCAACAGCTCATTTTAAGATAGCTTAAGTCACTGTCAACGGCAACGGAAGAAAAAAAAAGGCTTTTATCTGCACTGACAGCCACATTAATCGATAGCAAGTTACGTAGCATTTTAATTATCTAGGTGGATTACAAATTAAATACTGGACGATAAATCCTGTAGTTCTTCAATGTTACCGTTGGAAAAGACTGAAAAACAGCGTAAACAACCCACGACAACTTCAGTTTGACGACGTTACATTATTATTTACTTACATGGGAATTCACAGCAGGTCCTTCTTGCCCAGCCAGAGTCCACTCCAGGAAACGTCTAACTTGTACAGCTCCAAATGTTGCTTTCTAAAGGTGACAGAAAATAATGTTGCTGTCGATGACGCTGCTGATCCAGGCGATTTCACGTCTGTGGGGTATTGTGTGTCCGAATCGTAGGTTTTCAAAATTATTCCCCACAGCCTGGGAGTTTTTACAACTCTGCCCTTTAAAACTTGAGTTGCTTTGTTTTTATAGTAGTCCTCCGCCACGGACACCGAGGAGGTGGTGATGTGGCTCACAGAGGTCAACACCCAGAAACGTGCTCTTATTGGCCAGACGCGGCTACGTCACCAACTACCACCAAAGCTACAGCTGTGATTGGACTATTGTGTGCTCAATCACCGGTAGGTTTCTATTTACGGTAGTGGTTTGCCTTTCATGTGTTATAGACTACGTTCTTAGTGTGTGTAGAGTTAGTGCTCAGTTGTGCGCCACAACAATAGCCGAACAAGGACTTTACTGAGATGAGCACAGCTTTAGTAATCGGTATGATTATAGTTATCAGCTAGGGAAATGTCCTGAAATCAAACCAAATTTTGCCCCACTCTTTCCACTACACGGTTAAACAGAGCAAGACGTCTTCCATTGCGGAGGGATACACCTGTCAGTGGTTGTGTTCCTTGCTCCTACCAATGACATTTTGATGTTCTAGGAGCCAGCTGTATCTTTGTTTCTAAACCTTCTGTGGTGTTCTGTGATACAGCACAATTTACAGGATTTTGTGAACAACACATATCAAAATTACAATCACTATAAACCTATTGCTGTTTACTTGTGACATTGTTTATTTTAGATCTGTGGATTGTAAAATTGGATCCAGGCAGCTCTCTGGTACCTAAAGGCTACCTACTTGTTTTTAGCAGTCGTGCAGTGCATGGGGTATAAGCTCTCCCCCATCAGACTCAAGGTGTTGGACACCACAGCTTGTTCTCTTACCTAACATGGGCTCCCACTGCCTGTTTGCACAATAAACACAAAGCCACATGAATTATACAGATGTGAATGATGAGGCAGGGCAGGAGAGGAGGAGGAAAGAAGGCAGACTGTCCTTTTGAAGCAGGAGGGGAGTTGAGACAGTATCCCCAGACTCATACCCCCTCTCAATGTTGTATGCCATATCTTTGAATGTTAGATGTGAGCTGATTTATAGGAGAGCTGCCAGCTACTCACAGGCTCCCGAGAGGGAACAGCTGAGGAGTCAATATAATTTCAGAGGCGTATATGATTGATCTGAATCAATAATAATTAATTTAGATAGTCTGTTTTAAGACTTCTCCTGCTCACTAAAATGTGATTGCAGAGATGGAAACTGGACACATTCCCTTTCTCTGCCCAGTTCAAATTATCATAAAAAAGCACAAAATTTTAATTCCTCTTGCAAACACCCAAACATCTATGTACAGCCAACCACTGACAATGAGAAAAATAAACTATGTATGAAATACAATCAGAGGCAGAGAATTGGTGGTCATTTTGCTGTGCAAAAGTCTTGAACTACCCCTCATTTCTTCATATATTGTCAGGGAAAAATGGTGCAGTGATTTATTGAAACGTGTGCAAACATAATTAGATATAAAGTATTTAAAATAAAAACAGTTCAAACAAGTTTGAAAGTCAATATTTGGTCTGAGCCCCTTTATTCTTCAACACAGTCTGAACCCTCTTAGAGAAGCTTTCTGTCATTTCTTTAAGCAGTCTTCAGGAATAGTTCTCCAGGCTTCTTGAAGGACATCCCAAAGCTCTTCTTTGGATGTTGGCTGCCTTTTGTTCCGTTCTCTGTCAGATGATCCCACACTGCTTCAATGATGTTGAGGTTTGGGCTCTGGGGAGGATTCATCCCTCCATAAGACCTGTTGCCACTGATTTTCAGTCCACTTCTTGTGTCATTTGGCATAGCTCAGCCTTCTCTCCCTGTTTCCCTTCCTTAAGAATGGCTTCTTGACAGCCACCCTTCCATGGAGACCATTTCTGATGAGGCTTCAGCATCTCTCAGGTCCTGTATCAAGTGTTTGTCATGCGTTCTTAAGGACATCACTCTCAGACACTGTTTATCTGCTGTAGATAGTTTTTTTTTTAGGTCTGATACTTCTTCTTTTTACCTCCACTTGTCCAGTTTCCTCAAATTATTTTAAGGACACACTGCACACTGAGCTGAGATATGATAACATTTTATCCAAAAGCTCCTTGAAGGTGCAAAAGTAATATTTTGTGTCTATCAAACTGTTTTATATCAAGAAAAGGGAACAAATTGTGTCTCTTTGCAACAGGCTGCTAGTTACAAAGTGCCTAGAGATAAAGTTTCAAAAAATATTCTTTGCTATGTTGTCTGTTATATGTAGACACAAGGCTGATTCATCTTTGAGGTACTTGTCTTTCTTATTCTTGAATGATTCATAGGTCAGTGTTAAGTTGTTTAACAAACAAAGAAGCACATTCTGCTGAAAAAAATGAGTGAAAAAAGAGCCAAAGAAAAATTTCGAGAGACAGTCAGAAAACCTGAAGAGCTGCTGCTCAGGACCATTGAAAAGGAAAGTCTAACAGCATGGAAGCAAAATATGAGGAAAAGAAGAGTGGCTCAGGACTCATGTACAGCACTCTAAGCTTTATGGAAGTCATAGCGGTCACTTTAAATTGCTTCAAATAAATAATGTATGCTTTAACCCATACAGTATGTGTTTGAGTCTTAATTCTGGTATATCAGTGTTAAGAACCAGATTCCCATCCCATAAACAAAGTGCTATAAAATGCAGTCAGATCATAGCTGGAGGGCTGCAGGATGCTGCAGGCACAATGGACAGTTCTTTCAGCCTCCAGATTGAATCTCAGCAGGGGTGAGAGATGAGTCCCCCCCCCAACGAGGAGCTCGTGTGATGGATGACCCAAGCAGAAACTAAACACACTGTGGGGGCCTTGGAGACACACCAAGGCCACCAGAACAGGACAGGCTTTTCTTTTCCACTCAAAGCCCAGGAAACGTGTGACTATGACCAAATGCTAAGACACATTTCACTTTGCACCAGGCTGCATCCCTTCAGCAAGAAATACGCTTTACCAACGCTGTAAGAAATACAAGCATGTTCACAATCATTAAGCCGTGTATACTCAGTAAGTAAGTGTTAGTTTTGGCAGTTAAGAGATGGAATAACAGTCCTACAGTGTGCTTAACAATGACTTATTTGTTTTTCTCCACCAGAGTATGGCTCTGGTATATGGTGAAAGTTTCCTACTGTTGTTGTTAGTCTGTCTGTCTGTGACCTGGGGGTAAACACAGCTAATTAAGTGAGATGTTTTAACATGATTCATGCAAATTGTTTTCGTGAAGTCAGTCCACATTGGCATTTTTCACCTCTCTCCTCACAAAGCTGTGAAATCCTTCTCTCTCTTCTCTGGCTTTGTAACTGCGCGAAAGCTCAAATTCCCAGATGTGATTGGAGCATTTTAATACGTAGTCAGGATGAAATGAAATCCGACGTCAGACAACATGTGCCACTCTTTGATTGTGTACCAAGAAATTACATTTTATAGAAACTGGCTTCTACCACAATGGATTAATGGAAGTGACACAAAAGCCCCGTTCATGTGAACCTGCAGAGCTGCCTTCATTTCTTTTTGGTTATTTATCAAACACAGAGAGAACTCGGATAGAATTATAAGATTCCTTTTTTCACCACTAGACTTCAAAGCCCAAAAGGTGTTAAAGAAGATGACTTCACTCTCTGAAGTCCTACACGTTGACCTCTTTTGTGTCTTGAGTCCGTGAATTTTCACCTGGAGGTAAAAGCTGCGACTTTTTTCATTATCATTTTTTAATATCAGGTTATGGCAGCTCAGGTAACTCTTTTTTAAGGTGAACAAATATCATTTACACACAGGACAAAAAATTAATAGGTTGCTATCTACCAGTTCTCAGCTTTCCTGCAGTTCTTTATTAAACCCTGTGCCCCTCTGAAGACAGATTCACTTAATCTCAGTTTTTTTCATTCCAGTATTACCTAACCTCTAGCACAATGCAGCACCATAAATCTGTGTGTATACTGTAAACACTAACAACAACCAGAGCATGGTTTGTTCTTGTTATTGGAGTGTAATCAATATTTTTTTTCATTGTTACAGTGTTAACAATTTACTTCTGTGTGTCTGAACATTTTCTCATGAGATTTATCATCTGACTGTTTATTTTCCTTATCAGTTAAATTTCTCTGTTGCTAGTAGCAGGCAGAGTTTTGTTGTCATGTTTTATACTACCCATTAGCATGCTGCCCATCTGAAAGAAAAAAGTTAGATACGATCTCATGAAAATAGCAAAGAATTGCGCAGCAAAAGAGCAACATCATTACATCCATTTTCTATGCCTGCGCCAATCAACCAATCTCAGGAAGCAGGAAGCCACGAGACAACACAGACACAAAATAAAAGCTAAACATAACTTAACGTGACTTCTTAGACATGACAGGTAACAGAGCTAATCACCAAACAACGCAATTATAATAATGAGCAACATCATTTTGTCCTTAGTTGCAATTAAAACATAGCTAAAAAAAAACTATTGAGGGAGCCATGAGCTGTCACCTGAAGGCTTTTTTTTTCATAATGATTATCAGATATTTAAGACTTCTTGTTCTGCGTGCTTGTCATTGTTTGACTGCAGTTCACCTTAAAAAGCTATAAAAGTAAAATCAGATGTTACATCAGACAATATCCAACAAGTTGGAGATTGTGTTTTGGCAAATGTATTCTCCTTTTGCATTTCAGGGGCTGCTTGTTTACATGTATATTCGCAATAGATAGGTTTCTTGACTACAAATGTTAATTGTCCAATGCAATACAGTCTGGGTTGCAACACTATGCCACACTGCATCATGTCTCATCATGGAGACCCAATTGCTTATGCAAAAGTTACACAGTGTAAAAATCTACTTAACTCAAACTGCTATGAAATTCTTTTAGGTTTGACTTGTTTTAGATGGTGAGAAATATTAGCTCTTGGTAGCTCTTAGCTTAGCATCCCTGTCAGGTTTCCTCAGAGTCTTCAAACTGAGAGCGCTCTGACCACTGTCTTCTACAGCTAAGACACTGATTGAAGTCTGTCAAAATTAGCTAACACTAGCTATCCAAGTAAAGCTGTAACAGCAAAACATTGAAGACCATTTATTGAAGTAAATGGTGGTGTTTTAATGCATATGAGTTCAGCTTTCATTGTTAAAGGGCAATTACCTCATGTTTTCAAAGATACATGAACCTCACTTTAAAGCTAGCAAGCTGGCTAAGACAAAAATAATTTAATTCAGTTAATCTATGTAGCGCCAATTCAAAACAAAAGTCATCTCAAGGCAATTTAAAGAAAAAGGGAAAAATTGTGATGCAAGTCCAATTTGATACAGTCAAGTTAAGTTAAGTTCCGTCAAGTTAATTGCAATCCAATTCAGTTCAGATCATAAATTTGCATTCATATAATGCCGTAGCACATAAACAAGCTCCATGGAAAAGGATATCAAGAGATTGCACTGAATCTTCGATTCAATTCAATAACCCGTCCTGAGCATGCATTTTGTGGCAGGACTTATACATATGGTAAATGTATATGGTAAAATAAAAAATTAAAACACTGAATGTGTTAAGAACACAAAGTGGCAAAATGGGGAACTTAGTATTAATCAGTTACTGGGTACTGACTTACAATTTTACAAGTTCCCTGCAGTATCTATTAGATGATCTGAGTTCCTTGTGTCTCAAAATGTTCAAATAAAAACATTCCAAGTGTGTAACAACATAATACTAAAAACTTAATGGATTGTGATTGATAAAGGGCAGCCACTTTAGATAAAGCTGTGGCGATCCTCTCTGCAGACAAAAGGTTCCCTTCAGCAGGTGTGTGTAAACGACTTCTCTGTGCATATACTGTGTATCATTTAACAGTCAAATAAATGGGAATCTGAGTGGAACACAAGTTTTAGTGCTTTATTATTAAAATGTGGAAAAGGAGGTGGTGCTCAATTAGTATTCTCAGTTGTTCTGCAGTGATAGCAATCTAAGATTATACTGCTCACTGGAGTTTATAGCTTCATGAACACATGAACAAGCACCAGCTTTATTCTTCTCCTAAATATTAAAAAATCATAATATTCAAACCTTCAGCTGTGAAGATGAAAGTGTTCTGAAAGTAATTAATCTGCATTTTTATTCTGAAAAATTCTTCCAAGTTTAGAAAATGAGCTGTGGTACATTCAGCCTTCTTGGGTCTGTGGAGTGCGGAGGCCGGGCGCTACGTCCTGCCTCCTTTTGAGTTGTTTACAAATGCTGTGGAGGGCAGGGGGAGGTCAGTGGGCTCTTTTTCACACCAGTGCCAGGAATGTCATTAATATAAGCAGTCATAATATTTGTCCCCCTCCTCTGCCCCATCTAACACACTAATACTTACATGCATGGACCAATATACGCATTTCACTTTGAGTCTGCATCCGAGCGGACTAAACATCTATGAAAGAGGCTTAATATAATGTTTTATGTGGAATTCTGAACATATTCATGCCATGTTGCGCCCAGCGGATTCATATTTGAGCCAGGTTACAGTGTTTTAACCCCTGAAAGGGTTCATATCAAACCATCTGGAGGGGAAGGAAGGTTACACAATAGGGGATCAGCTGTGCTCCTCCTATTTAAATACCATTCTGCTCTGCTATTTGGTTTCATGTCAGAGGATTAAGTTTAGCATGCCGGCTGCTGTGTCATGAATCAGGCAGCAGAACAGAACACAGTCGCATTAAGCTTAATAACACAGCCATGTCTCACAGAGACAAGATCACTCTGTGTTTTTGCCGCTGTCCTGGCTCACACCGTGCACTACATGGCAGAGCTGTGCCCTTGCAGTGAGATTGACTTTTTGAGAAATTCAATTATGCTCTGAAATGAACAGTCAGTGCTTGTGGAGAGAATGGTTTTCGAGCGAGGGCCATCTATTGCTGTAGGAATGTGCCACATATCCATGAATACTGAATGGACTGTGCTACAGTAGGCAGGCTGTCCCCGTCACTGTGATTTGTATTTTTACCCCCACCTCCCCTGCTCGTCTTCCATTTGGACTGTAACCTTCTCCCCCGCACCCGCTGTACACTCCTTAAAACAGATTTCTGTCTTCTCCTCTCATCTGTGGGGGTGAGATACTTCTCTGGGCAGGCATTGCAGCGGATGATGTCAGATTATGTGAACGTCATGCATCATCATGATAAGATATCGACAGAGACGTGTGCATGTACAAGCTTAAAGGCAACCTCAAAACATAGCTTTTTTCACATCAGTGTGTGCAGAGCCAGAATTTGAACAGATCCTCTATTGAGAAGCCTTCAATTCTGTTTGCCAGAAATGATGTCAATGTAGTCATGGCAACTATTCTTACACATTACCCCATGCTCTTCACACAGTTTGAATAGCACTCAAGTGCTATTTTTCTGACAAATGTCAGATCTCATCTTTTAAATGGCACTGAGGCGTTTTTAAACTGTCATGAGTTTAAAAAGCTGAGCAGGAAGAATATTGGACGAACCGCAGAGATGAATGTGACTGCTTTGATCTGCCTTCGAAAACAGCTGACCACAGTGAGAGGGAATAATGAAGCCGTAATCATGATCATTCACACGGAGAGAGGGCAATGATGAGTGCCACTCGCTCTTTCTTTAGATACACAGTGTGTTTCGCCAAGGAATTTTGTCCATGCAATGAATATTTATTGGCTTGATTAAGAAAAGTAGCCAGACTTTTTGATGGAGTATAAATATGAGCTGTGCTGAAGTGTATTGTTCTTAGGCCTTATCTCCCCAGCACCTCCAGCGGCAGCAGCAGTCTGTGCTCTCTGGTTCAGAGAGCTGACACAGTGCTGCTGGAGTAACAAGAGAAGGTGGAGCAATATTTCGCTGATGGATGTCTTTTGATAGAAAACGCAGAAAGGTGATAGGCTGGGAAAAAAAGAGCCCGAGAACACAAAAAAGAGCCTTGGTGCAGAAAAACAAGTGTTTCGGGGGCCGCTGTACTGTGCACACCTGCATCAGCAGCTCAATGCTGTAATCTCCGGGGAGGGGAGAGGGAAAGTAATTGTGACATTGCTCTTTGGCTGGGAATTGCTACACAGTGCAATTCAGCCCAGTAATCAGAAAGCATTGGGGTGAATAGTCGACACAGTCAATTCAGTCAATTCAGTGAGTTCAGATGATGAATGGAAAGAGCAACGCTTAACTGCGACACACCTGAATGATAAGAAGGGATCTCCTGAGAGGGTCTGCCCTTCTACTTCTACTCATTGTTCCGCCTAGATAGTCCCAGGCTTGTTATATAGACATTTAATAGACGGATTTTGTTGAGACTGTGAACACATTGGGCAATGAGTCACACTAATCTGATGCATTGGTTCATGTAAATGAGCTACAAGCTGTTCCTTTTGTTATATTGCTTAAGAGCCAGTACACTCTTCTAAAAAAGAGAACATATTACCTAATTCATTGGTATTTACCTACCATTGCAGATAGTTTTGGTTTTATTTGACTGGATTTGAGAGGAAGTTTTTTTGTTGTGTTAGATATAGTCCTTCAAACTAATCCTTTAAAAAAAGGTGACAGTGTGTGAGCACAGAAAAATGGTATTCACCTTGGCTGTACTGTGCTGGTGACAGAGATGGATGCCACAAAACAAAAGGACATAAAATGAAGCTATCTGCATAGGTAGATAGGGCTGGGCGATATGGCTTAAAACGACAGCTAGCTGTTAGCTGTTTCCCCTATTTCTAGCTGTGATACTAAGCTTGGCTTACCAGCTCCAGAGTTGTGTCCATAGGCTTCATATAGATATGTAAGCACTGGTTTCAAAAGTTAAGTCAATGCAAAAATGCCTTAAAGTTCAGTGCCACTGATAGCTGTTAAGGAGCAGGTGCCCAAACTTTTCTGGCTCCAACAGACTCTTTCCCATTCAAAAAGCATCAACAACTCTCATGAAATACTGAGTCATAAAGTTCTCCCAATAGGTCATTATAGTGTCTATGGCTAATTTAATTTATTCTGATCAGTGTGTTGGCGGTCCTCCTGAAAATGTTTCAGAAGTAAGCATATATTTAACATTAAAGTTTGGTTTGGGGATGTGCCTGGCTTGACTGACATGCCCAGAGCCAATGAAAGTGATTCATAAGTCATTTGGATGAGAAATGCCAAGCTGATTTGATTTAAGACTTATTTTTCCTCAGTTGGCGATTGTGTTTGCAATACATTTTACCTTGTTTGATTCAGTTTAGGCTCTGAGTAATTATGGCCTTTTTTTTAGTCAATTGGACAAACAGATTCTGATTCTGAGCAGTTTATTATTTTATTTGTCTTTTTGTAAGGACATGTTTGTTTTTTTCATTTTTTTTTTTGCACTATATATGCATATGATATATATAATATTAGCATTAATTATGCAACTATCAGAACATTTTTTTAAAAGAAAGGAAAGGAAAATGCAACCATCAACATTCCTTTTAGTTGTTGTCTATTGATTACTGAGAACAAGATAATCTTCTAATGATCTTTTTTCCAGCCATAATCTTTTTTCACACACAAAATTAATTCTATTACATGTAGGAGTTTAACCAAGAGGGATTCAAAATGCTGCAATGCCCAGACTTTGTCTTGTCATAACAGTTTTAAACCTGAGAACAGCTTTTAAAATGTGTTGATCCTACATTTTCTATTAATAGATCTACAGAGCACACACTCCCATAGAAAAAAGAAAAACCCTCCATGTCTGTGACACGTTGCTCACCATTAATGATTGTGATAAGCCTCGAAATATGCTGAAATTTGACCTTAGTGGGTCAGCTCCTCCCACAATTTATCTTTCACCATCTAAAACCAACGTCACTTGTCTGCTTGTTACGCCACCTCCAATGAGCACAATACACAAGGCCACACAAGGCCACTCCAGTGCCATAATACAGCTGAGCTATGTCAATCCCACAAAGCTGCCGATGTTGCGAAATAGCCACTGCCCAGAATATACAAAGACTCCACACCAACAGCTCAACTTAAACTGTGAAAAAAAACTCTCATATCCTGGTTGCTGGTATAATACGATTTGTAGTACTTTGCAAGACACACTATTCAAAGTTGTTATTCACATATTATTAGTGGTGTAACTCAACACGTTTTTCTTGTGAAATCAGTCCCCTCTTTGGTAATTCTGTTTTGAAGCCATGGCACTGCTTGTGTGTAAGATTACTACAATGGATCCAGATTGAAATAGCTCAACAACAACATAATAGATTTTAATGGGGATTCATGATGGCCATGGTACCCAGAGGATGAATTGTGTTTGTCTTGTCTTGTTTTTATTTGAAGTATCTTAAATCTATTGGATGGATTGTCACAAAAATGTGTCCACACGTGTGTATCCTTAAATTGTAATAACTGTAGTGACACATTGATTTAAAATTCAGTGTTAGGAGCCAGTAAGTGGTTTTGATCTACTAGAACATGCCACCCAAATTCAGAAAAAGCTGAGATGACCGAAGAAATGGGAAAAAAATAATAATAGAAAAGGGATTTATATACACTTTTATTTCACTGCAGAGCGTATGGACCTAAGATGTTTCACATTGCATTTCAGGCCTCCAACAAATTCAAATTCAGCAAAAGAAGGAACAGTTAGCTTTCTTACAATACTTGCAAGACTTTCTGGCATCTGGTGAGGTAGCGTTATGGGTGTTTGTTTTTTTGGTCCTATTCTTCCTGCTAACATGTCATAAGGTGTGGGATGGCACAAGGTTACAGTTGCATTTTCCTTTCAAAATTCTCCACATATTCTCTGTTGGGGGACAGGTCAGGACAGCAGGCAGGCCGGTACAGTAACTGTACCATCTTCTTCTTCAGCCACGCCTTTGTCATTTTTGCAGAATGAGAATTTTTGTTTTTTCTTGTTCAAAATTGCACACTTAAAGCTTTAAGTAGTGATTGACAGAAGTTTCCCACAGTAATCCCTTGCCCATCTGGTCATATCAGTTACTGATGTATGATAGTTCTTGATGCAGTGCTATCTGAGGGATCAAAGATCGCAGGTGTCCAGCTTGTCACTGTTTCACAAAAATACTGAACTGTGGCTCAGTCGGGAGTGATTTATCAACCAATCAGAAGGCATGTGGTTTGATCCCTGATGTGTCCTAGAGTGAGATCCTGAGCTCCACACGGTCTCTGATGAATTCATTCATGTGTAAAGGAGAAAAGAGCTGTATATTTACCTATATTCCAACCTACAGAAAAGGTATCAACTGGATCAGTGTTCGGTGTGTCTCACAACAAACAGAGATATTATAAACATGGTAAGCTTGTACAGCCCAGTGCAGCTAACCCTCTTCCTCTGAACAGAGTTCTGTCAGGTGTTTACTTAGTGCAGTGTTTACTGTTTGCCACGACCAACAGCGTGGGTGGAGAGACATGCACAGCCCTGACTGGGGATCAAGCCTGGAAGGGAACCAACAGATTGGGAAGAATGTTACAGAGAAGTGGTGAATGCTTCCATGTGCTTGTGAAAAACCATTAATCAAAGATTTTCCTCGATTCAAATGAGGGGCCAAAAGCTGAACCCAAACATGCCTCAATGGGCTCCCTCACCCACCTCTGACCTCTTTTCTTTCCTTATACCTTAGCTCTGTTGTGTGAGCATTATCTTCTTTATACTTAACTATTTTTTTCTCAGGGTTCCTCTGTTCTTCTTATCAATACTTTTTTCTGATAAAATGTTCTGTATTTTTTCCGTTCTCAGTCTGAGTATAAGTGGCTGCAGGCTGGAGCAACGCCAGTACAAACAGCTTGGACAAACCTGCTTTCAGAGCGGGGTCCATAATAGCATTTCTCCCCTGCTAGCTCACATGTAAGTGAGTGTGTGTCTATGTGTGTGTCTGGTACACTCACATGACCAGACCCAGGACATAGTGCTATGTATATACGAGGTCAACATGTCGCTTGATTTGAATAGGCACATTTTAACAAGTATGCACATTCCTTATTGCTGTTGGCTTGGATTGATAAATTCTTTTATTACCAGCTGGGGCTATGTAGCAAGTTTATAAACATAAGTAAACACCATCCTATAAAGTCAACCATAGGGTCTTGCTACTCTCCTGAGAATTCCTGGAACTGCATCAGGGAAAACACACAAAACCTGAATGGCACACATTTCATAGATGATTTTTCATAAATTATACTTGCTATTTCATTTAATCTAACATTTGTGGCCATTTAATTTGTGACTGGCCATAACACATACAGGCCAACCAACCCAGGAAAGTAGATAAAACTACATCCAGGTTTTATGTTACTGCTCATTTGCTCATTGAAACAGAAATGATATCTACTGTATAGGAATTCAATTCAATTCAATTCAATTTTATTTATATAGCGCCAGATTACAACAATTGTCATCTCAAGGCACTTAAGTAATATAGTCCAATTCAAGCCAATTGGAATTCAATTCATTGTAATCATAATCCAATTAATTCATATAGAGCTAATTAAAAAAATTAATATCCTAGCTAAGGAAACCAACAGATTGCACCGAAATGTGTCTTCAGTCCAATCTCCCGTCCTGAGCGTGCCTGTGGCAACTGTGGAAAGGAACGACTCCCTTTTAACAGGAAGAAACCTCTGGCAGAACCAGACTCAGGAAGGGTGGCCATCCGCCTCGACCAGCTGGGGTTTGAGAAGACAGAAAAGAGGGAAAAGAGGGGGGAAAAACACCATAACGCCATTCAAAGGATATCTGTTGGAACAGGGAAACATAGGTTAATAACCACAATAATGTCACATGTACATAAAATCAATTTTGAAATTAAACAGGGGGAAAAAGAGAGCAAAGTGAGGAAAGGTGTGACAGATGAGGTCCCCCAGCAGTCTAAGCCTATAGCAGCTTAACTATGGGATGTTTCAGGATTACCTGAGCCATCCCTAACTATAAGCTTTATCGAAAAGAAAAGTTTTAAGCCTAATCTTAAAAGTGGAAAGGGTGTCTGCTTCCCGGACATTTACTGGCAGCTTATTCCACAAGAGAGGGGCCTGATAACTGAAGGCTCTACCTCCCATTCTACTTTTAGAAACTCTGGGAACAACAAGTAAACCTGCAGTTTGGGAGCGAAGTGCTCTGTTAGGAAAATATTGTACAATGAGATCTTTAAGATATGATGGAGTTCGGTCAGTAAGAGCTTTATATGTGAGGAGAAGAATCTTAAATTCTATTCTGAATTTAACAGGGAGCCAATGAAGAGAAGCTAAAACTGGAGAAACATGATCTCTCCTGTTAGTTCTCATCAGAACTCTGGCTGCAGCATTTTGGATCAGCTGGAGGCTTTTCAGAGAATATGTGGGACAGCCCAATAATAAGGAATTACAGTAGTCCAATCTTGAAGTAACAAATGCATGAACTAGTTTCTCTGCATCACCTTGAGACAGGATGTTCCTGATTTTGGCAATATTACGAAGGTGAAAGAAGGCAGTCCTAGAAACCAGTTTTATATGTGCGTCAAATGATAAATTCTGGTCAAAAATAACTCCAAGGTTCCTCACTGTAGAACTAGAAGCCAAGGAAATACCATCTAGAGTAACTATATAACTAGACAATTTCTCCCTGAAGCGCTCAGGTCCAAAGAGAACAACTTCAGTTTTGTCTGAATTTAAAAGCAGACAGTTCTGAGTCATCCAGGTCTTTATGTCTTTAAGACAGGCTTGTAGCCTGACCAACCTGTAGGTTTCATCTGGTTTCATAGATAAGTACAGCTGAGTATCATCAGCATAACAATGGAAATTTATGCCATGCTGTCTGATAATGTTACCTAATGGAAGCATGTATAAAGTAAAAAGAATCGGTCCAAGCACAGAACCCTGAGGAACTCCATGACTTACTCCAACGTGTGAGGAAGATTCCTCATTTACAAGAACAAACTGGAATCTATCAGATAAATATGACTTAAACCAGCCTAATGCAGTTCCTTTAATCCCAATAACATGTTCAAGTCTCTGTAACAGAATGCTGTGATCGATCGTATCAAATGCAGCACTGAGATCCAACAGGACAAGCACAGAAACAAGTCCGCTATCAGAAGCTAACAGGAGATCATTGGTAACTTTCACCAGTGCCGTTTCTGTGCTATGATGCACTCTGAATCCTGACTGAAACTCTTCAAACAGATTATTTCTATGTAAATGATCACAAAGTTGAACTGCAACTATTTTTTCAAGAACTTTGGACAAAAAAGGGAGATTGGATATAGGTCGATAATTAGCCAACACTTCTGAATCAAGAGTAGGTTTTTTAAGTAAAGGTTTAATTACAGCAACCTTAAAAGTCTGAGGTACATATCCTATCAACAAAGACCGATTGATCAAATCCAATATGGAAGTGTCAATTAAGGGGAAAACCTCCTTGAACAGTCTGGTTGGGATTGGGTCTAACATACAAGTTGATGGTTTAGAAGAGACTATTGCTGTTGTTAGCTCAGAAAGATCAACTGGACAGAAGCTGTCTAAATACAATTCAGGTTCGAAAGATACTTCTAAAGCTGCTCTACTTGATGATACATCAGTGATAATAATGGGAAGGATTCCATTAATCTTCTCTCTGATAGAAACAATTTTATTGATGAAGAATCTCATGAAATCATCACTGCTGAGAGTTAAAGGAATACATGGCTCAACAGAGCTCGGAGTCTTTGTCAGTCTGGCAACAGTGCTGAAAAGAAACCTGGGATTATTCTTATTCTCTTCTATCAATAATGAATAATACGCAGTTCTAGCTTTACGAAGTGCTTTCTTATACGTTATTAAACTATCTTTCCAGACTAATTGAGACTCTTCTAAATTAGAGGAACGCCACTGTCTCTCCAGCTTTCTTGCAGTCTGCTTTAACGCACGCAGCTGTGAATTATACCAAGGAGCCAACCTCTTCTGACTGATTACCTTCCTTTTCAGAGGGGCAACATTGTCCAGTGTTGTACGCATTGAAGCTGTAGTGCTGTCAACAAGAGAGTCAAGTTCTACTGGAGTAAAATTTAGGTAGCCATCCTGTGTCATATCAGCACATGGCAGTGAAGAAAAGGATGATGAAATCAACTCTTTAAATCTGGTTACAGTATTCTCTGACAGACACCTTCTATATGTAGAATTCTTCTCAGAAACCGTGTAGTCAAGTAATGTAAATTCAAAAGTTATTAAAAAATGGTCAGACAAGACAGGGTTATGAGGGAACACTGTTAACTGTTCACTCTCAATGCCATAAGTCAGCACAAGGTCAATGGTATGATTAAGGCAGTGAGTAGGTCTGTGAACACTTTGAGAAAATCCAATAGAGTCTAATATAGAATTAAAGTTAATATTTAGGCTGTCATTTTCAACATCTACATGAATATTAAAGTCACCCACTACAATGACTTTATCTGTACTCAGCACTAACTGGGATAAAAACTCTGAGAATTCAGACAGAAACTCAGAATAAGGGCCAGGTGGACGATACACAACAACAAACACAAGAGGTTTTTGTGATTTCCACTTTGGGTGGGAAAAACTGAGAATCAGAGATTCAAAAGAGCTAAAACTAATCTTGGGTCTAGGACTGATTAGTAACCCTGATCTGAAGATAGCTGCCACTCCTCCTCCTCTACCTGTGGTTCTAGGAACATGAACATTTAAATAGTCAGAGGGAGTTGATTCATTAATGCTAACATGATCCTCCTGCTGCAGCCAGGTTTCTGTAAGACAAAATATATCAATATGATGATCACAAATCAAATCATTCACTAACAGAGACTTCAAAGGGAGAGATCTAATATTCAGCAAACCACATTTAATAGTTTGATGTTTTTGTTCAGTTAAAGTTTTTGTTTTAAATTTTTTTTGCACAAGAGGATTTGCTCCTTTTGTGTTTTTTGATTGAGGGGGGGGCAGCATCAGGTGGGAAGCCGCAGAGAAGTGTGTAAGACTACAACTCTGCATCCTGGTCTCAACCCTGGGATGTCATGTTTTTGGATGACTAATAAATTCGTCCATATTTCTAGAAATGAGAGCCGCTCCTTCCAAAGTGGGATGGATGCCGTCTCTCCTCATCAGACCAGGTTTTCTCCAGAAAGATTGCCAATTATCTATGTAGCCCACGTTGTTTGCTGGACACCATCTAGACAACCAGCGATTGAATGAGGACATGCGGCTAAACATGTCATCACTGGTCAGATTTGGCAGGGGTCCAGAGAAAACTACGGAGTCCGACATTGTTTTGGCAAAATTACACACCGATGCAACATTAATTTTAGTGACCTCCGATTGGCGTAACCGGGTGTCATTACCGCCGACGTGAATAACTATTTTACCGTATTTACGTTTATCCTTAGCCAGCAGTTTTAAATAGGATTCTATGTCGCCCGCTCTGGCCCCTGGAATGCATTTGACTATGGTCGCTGGTGTCTCTAATGCCACGTTTCTGACTATAGAGCTGCCAATTACCAGGGTTTTCTCCTCAGCGGGTGTGTCGCTGAGTGGGGAAAATCTATTAGAAACGTGGACAGGTTGATGGTGAACCACGGGCTTGACTTTAGGACTATGACTCCTCTTCCTGACAGTCACCCAGCCACTCTTAAGTCCCGGCTGCTCGGGATCTGCTCGGGGACGACTAACAGAGCAAGCTACGCTAGGTGGCTCCGCACTGACTAAAGGGGCCTGGCTCGCTATCGGGTGGTTTTCAACAGTGCAGAGCCGAGTTTCCAATTCAGAAAGCCTTGCCTCCAAAACTACAAAAAGACTACATTTGTTACATGTACCATTACCACTAAAGGAGGCAGAGGAGTAACTAAACATCTGACACACGGAGCAGGTGAAAGCAGGAGATAGAGGAAGAGAACTGGTAGCCATGCTAAGCTAGAGAACCAGACACACCGCTAAAAAGTGAAAAATAAAAACTAAAGATCTGTAAGAGTGAGCGTTAGAATATAACAAGTATGGGATAGAGTTAACTATGCAAGATGTGTAAATTATAGGGAGAAATAAGGTGATTATTAGTAGTTCAAGGAGAGCGAGAACTGTCACAGTGCACACACAAAGCAACAGGAAGTGATGCAATACGTCTTACCGCAAAGCAAAGCCGTCAGACCCGCAGCCAACCGATCTCTGGAGCAAGTGGTTCCTACTGGCGTTTGAATGTAAGGACACTGAATGACTGCACATTCCTTGATTCACTAATTCACTGTCATCTGTACTCTGAAATGAGAATGGTCACTGGTCCATGGGTTGAATTGAATTGAAATTAAATGAATTAATTTGATACTATTTCATTAATTCCAAAAAGGGATTTTTTTAATGATCAGTCATTGGGCATAATAATAAAAAAAGTATTTGTGTTGAGTTATTGCTGTGGGCAGGAATCACCTCCTGTGTTGTTCTTTATTTGCTTTATTCGCTTAAGAAGACTGACTGAACACAATTTGTTGTTTGATCACTATCTTATGCAGAGGGTGTGCAGCATTGTCCATTATGTTGAGCAGCTTTTGCAACATTCTTCTTTGTATCATCAGTTCCAGGAGCTCTAAGGCAGTCCCCAGCCCAGCCCAGTTTTTTTCAATTTGTTTTAATCACTGGTTACTGCCCCAACACATGGCCATAAAACAGAATGCACGCTTCCACTGCAGAAATCAAAGAACAGGATCCTCACAGTGCTGCCTGCTTTGTCCAGGGGAGAGAGAGCAGGTGGATGATGGCATCTTCAACCCTTACCCCAGGATGATAAGCTAACTATAGAAGGTCTTTAAATGTGTTCACTTGTTTACTTAGGTGAACCAATAACAGTCTCTCCAGAACTTTTATAATGTGGGATCTTAGAGCAAATGGTCTGTGGTCAGTGAGTGGTTTCTTTTTTTTACTGTCCTTTGACACTTTGTGGTCTCGACTTTTATAGTTTCAACTTTTTGAGGCAAACCTAAATGAAGCTAAGCCATTTGTATTTTAACTCAGATTTTACTCTCTCAGTGGAGTGATGTAACACTGTGGAAAATTAGCAGGATCAGAACAAACCTAACATGCAGTCCCTGCTAGGATAGCAAATTATTATACTAGTAGCAAGCCATATAATGTTATGTGGTAAAAGCTAACTTACAATGTAAAATTTGATTTGACTTAAATAAGGGCTGAAAGCTAAAATATCCATTTGTCAAAATAATTATGTATAGTAAAGAAGAACACGTATATTGGTCTGACATACTAACATCCATTCAGCTTACTGACTGCAAGCAGCCAATCGGCAAATAGAATAACATCAACTAATGGCAGGGGCTGATGTGTATACCCTGTGTACCCTGCCTCTCACCCAATGATGGCTGGGATAGGCTCCAGTCCCTTCGTGACCCTGAGTTGGATTAAGCAGGTATAGAAAATGGATGGATGTCTCTCATTGATATTTGTTTTTGAATGTCATTCAAGCTGCTTAAAACCACCTCCAATAACAGTGAGTCATCACAGCAAACTCCCTGACTCCAGAGGAAGAGCTTTGACAGTCCGCACTCACAAGATTTTGATTATCATTCATGCTAATATACTTAAAGTTACTTTTTATGAGGCACAATTCCCTCATACGTCAGCCCAGAGGCAAACACAAGTTGACAGAAGAGGCTTTTGTCCCCTCAGAAAATCCAAATCAAGAGATATATCTAGTTTTATGCAGTCAGAGTAAAAAATCCACTTACTTTTAACATTTATCTTTAGGAAACTGGCCTGATGCAGCCGTAGAGTTTCTCAGCAGAATGTGGGCAGCTTATGCAAACACAGCTCCTCTTTCAACAGCAGCTGTTATCAGGTGCTAATTCACAATCCTATCTTGTGTTTGTGTATCCATGTATTCATTATTGGCACGGGGCAGACTGAGCACAGGATCATAATTGTGTGCAGCCACTGGTGCTGTGAACGATTTCAGGAGGACTTGCCCTCCAAAGTGGAGTGGAGCTGAGTTGCCACAATGCCGTATTGTTCTGCTACGTGCTGATATGAGCTTTCCTGTTATCCATTTTCACCTTAGCAATAATAAAATATGGAGGGGTCGCAGAGAGGAATCAATAATGTGTTTCTAGAGGGAATCAGAGTCTGTGATTTGAGAGGTTTGGATTTCATCGGGCCAGACCGGGGTGAAACTCAGCCCAGGCCTGGTCTCTGTGGGAATGAGGCAGAGGCAGTACTGAATACTCCCTATTCATGGATGAAGCCCTCTATCCCTTTCTTTCTCTGCTCCCTGTAACATGTTAACTGTCTGTTGCCCAGGGCAGAGCTATGAGCAACTTTGTGGAAAACTCCTGAGTGCTAGCATGCAACAGCTGGCATTCGTTGACTTGGATACTGGACTATAACACTTGCACAAGAATTGTCAGGGCTTTCATTAGGACTTGGCTCAAACAGGACATAGAAAAAAAAAGAGGAAATAGCTTAAATAAAAATTAGTTCTCTAAAATAACGTCTTTCATTGCTCCAGTAACTGGGTGCCACAGTAACTACAAACAAACTACAATTCAAAACTGTAAATTTTGAGGGAAGAAAATAAGATAACCTCCCATTAACATATAAAAAGTTTTCTTCAGAAGCATAAGAACAAATTCATTCTTATTCTTCTGTACATCATCCAGAAAAGGAAAACGGAAGACTCAGAGAGTAAAAGGTTTCCTCCTCATGGTCACGTTTTTTCAAAGTGTTGCTCGTTTGGAGAAATAATTGAGAGGATTTTGTGAGATGTTAAGTTGTTTGCTACCATTCAGGCTTCAATACCATCTCTCTTCCCCTTCAGCCATTTGCCAGCCTGAAAAGTTAGCTGTCTCATTGACAGCCACAACACCAATTCGACAAATTGAATCAACTGAAAAATATAGAGACAGACGTTCACCGATGATCCAGACAAGCTGATCATCGGTTTGCTGTATCAGTCCCCTTAAGTGCTTATTTTTACGTTTTAATAAGAACTGCTTAAGGCCTCACTTCCATAAGTACCTCTTCAGTCTGACAGAGTGCTCTGACATACATAAGAGAAAAGCTCAGAGTTCAGAATATGAAAATAAATACATATATTCTTGGACACATAAATTAATGGTGATTCTGCTTTGTTCACAGTAATCATATTACATGCAACACATTGTAATGCAGCTACTTATGTATTTGCCTCATGCCTGCAGTTGAAATGAAGTTGCATCTTATATAATGAAAAAAACAAAACATATTAATTCCTACTTTACATAAGTAAAAAAAAATGTCAGAGATGCCAGATTTTAAATTTGTTACAGATCTAACTGTCAGCCTTTTCTACTATGACGCAATGGATAATAGGATATATTTAATGGGTTAGTGACCATTAATTCAACTCTACTTTTCACAGTGCATTGTTTGATACTTTGTGTTGATCTTGTAGGTAATATAAAATCTCACTCATTTGGACAGCACTACAAAATTGTGAGTAGTGAGGGATTTCTGGCACAGCCCAAGTTTCCTCCATCACTGGGAAATCCAGAAAATCTACCAGTACTTAAATTTCCAAGCTCCAAACTGCAACTATCAAAAAACTGCTACTGATGCTGATACACCAAAGGTAAGCGCAAGAGATCATTCCAGACCCTGAAAAAATTGTATGTAGACCCAATCCAGTCAAGAACGTAATGTATTGATTTGTGTCCACAGACATCATTGCAACTTTTTCATGCTACTTGTCACCAACATAACGACAAAGGGGAACACAGTGTCACTGCAGTTTGTCAAGTAGTCACAACTGTATCATCACATTTAAAAAGTCAAAGGGGTTAGAGGGTTGAGTTACATATGCAACTGTCAAGTTAAAGAGATAAGTTCAAGTGCTGCGCTGAGAACTGATGCATTATGTGACAGTACTCGGGGGAGCTGTGTAGCTCAAATGGCCTCAGCAAGCTTCATGTGTGTAGATTAAAGTCCTTGTAGCAGCAGGCCCAGGTTCAAGACCTGACTTGTATGGCACTTTGCTGCATGTCACAACCCCTTCTCCTTCCCATGTTTGAAATGTTATTTTTGCTGTCTGGCTCTGCTTCGTTGCTGCTTTACACTTTACAACTTGGTGAAGGTTATAAATGAAAAAATGCATGAATACAGTGATAAAAACATGAAGACTTGCATTAAAACAGACATTGTCATGACTTGTCACATCAGAATATCTTTTTCCTGGATTACTGACTGCCTTTAGCCCTTGGCTAAACACTCAAAACATGCTGGACACATAAATCACATATCCTACTGGAATACTTTGCAGATGGGTCGCAAATTAAATCAAACTAAATAAAGATTCAAAATTCAAATTCAAAATGTTGTCATTAGACCTAAGTAGTTGGCCTTAGTTTTCCTTCATTAGTCACATTCCCACTTTGCAGGACAGATGTTATTACATAAAACTATCATACTTTCATTAATTCATTTATTTCTGGCTTTGTTTTTGTGCTTACATTGATTTTGCGTAGGAGTCTTTGTGGTGTTATATTCTGTTTATTTTGTTGATATTCCTCAGCTAACGTTAGCTTAAATTCACACTGCAATGCCTTTGGCTAATACATGTAATGTAGAGCGCTCATGGCTCAGATGATGGAGCGATTGTGCACAAATGACAAGATTGGTGATAAATAGATACTTTATTAAAATGGTGGCTAAATCTCCAGCACTGTCATGTGTCAGAGGCATTTCCATCTATGTGGTTGTTAGTGCTTGACTGCAATGGTGAATAAGCAGCACAATTCAAAGTGGTTTGTAGAACGTTGCCAAGGTGAAAAGGCGCTTCATGTATAACAATGTGGAACATTTAATAACATTCTATTCCATGGCCACATGAGACTGGTCAGTCCTGATAGACCCTTCACTAAAATGTTTTCTAAAAATTACTTTTGAGTTGAGCAGCCCACTGCACATGAGGATTAGTCACTCATTTCCTGGTGTTGACTTCTCAGATAAAGAAATTAAATAGAAATGACTTGCAAACAAATACCCTGTCCCAGCTCAGAGACCATGTTATGAACATCAAACATGACTGATTTAAGCAATTCACAGTCAAAAAAAGGAATAACTGATTTTGTTTGATGTGTCCTGAGAACAGCTTTTCAGATGGCAGAGTACATGATGTAGAAAGTACTTTTCCCCCCTTTTTAATCAAGGTTTGCGGTGGGAGCTAATAAGTGGCACTTACCAGCATTACCACTCAATACACAGTTTTTTATGATACATCGGGCTGTTCCTGTTGCTCTTTGTCATATGTTAGTTTTCAATCAACTGATCACGGGAGACGAAGGGATATTCAATCATGTAATTGCTACTCGAGGCCACAGCTGATGTAGCTCAGCGAAAACAATTTTCATCCTTTTTTGGGCAACTCTACCAAATAAACCATAGCTGATTTACACACACAGCAGACTTAGAGACACACAGGCATGTTTGTACTTCTTGGTCATCTGATCTGGCCCTGTTTTGGTCACTGTGAACACTTGAGGAAAATGCTGTTTCTGGCTGTGTAGCTCCTAAAGGCTTGACTGTCTTCACCAGCACCACATTTTTTTTAACTTTGGTACTTGGACCCATGTCCCATTACATTTTTATCTGTCCTCACTTTTTCCTTACTTTTAGTTAGTTAGTAAATGCAAATTTAGTCTTCGTTTATTTTTTCTAATCCTCACTTAAAGAGGAAGAAAATAATACACAGTGTTTGCATATTAAGCATGCTCTACACTCTTATGTGAGGGCAAGTGTGTGTGTCTGTGGGTTGCACTGTGCAAGACAGTGGGTAACCTACTGAGCTCCTCTCTAGTTTCCATCCTGTGCTCAGTTTCACTCTATTTCAGAGTTGGCTAATTAATCATGCATTATTGAGAGACAGAACCTGGGAGTTTAATAGCCTTCACAGCCGTCTCAGAACTCCCAGAACCAGGTTTTCATGACTGATTGTGTATGTGTGTGTGTGCATGTGTGTTTGTGAGAGGCGTTCAAGGTCAGACAGAGAGCAGCTGAATGTTTTCGATTTTTCTGTGTGTGTTCTGTAGTGTGTTGAAAGAAAACCTCTTTCCATTTCCATTAAATTAGGCAGCATGCAAACCATCAGCCAGCGCTCATCATCTCAGAGCCTGGCAGGTCTATTCTGTTCTGTTCTGTTCTCACACACTCACACACATTTACTCAAGATTAGCTGTCTGAGTAGATCAGACCCTTGGTTGCACTGACTGGAGATAGAGCTGTTTAATCCTTCTTCATTGTCTTCCAGAGGTTGCAGTTAGCCATTAGCTGTCTGTAACCAACAACCTTCCAGCATCACAAGTCACCTGCACTTTCCTCTTCACGTGCCAAATTCATCTCTCTCAGCAGGCACCAGTTTGGGTTAATAGATTGCCAGTGCCCCCCAACACCCTCCCTCTCATCCACCTCTTCCTTTCCCTTTTTCACCCCACAGTAGATAACATGGGCCTACGTACACGTGCAGACAGAGCCGCTGTCTCCCCTCCCCTCTCCCTGGCCTTACACACAGACATGCTCTTTTTCTTCACGCACACACACACACAAATCCACATGAGTTCTTGGCAGGATAAAGACCTTGCTTCAAGGGTTTAATCAGAGGCAAAGGGACTCTCGTCTGCAGGCAGCCACTCTGAGAAATAACACACACATCGAGCAGTGGTGCGGTGCACCAACCCACTTTGCAATCAGACAACATTTTGAATACTAATCAAACACGAGGCACAGAATTTGAATTTAGCTGAAGTGATGTGGAGGAGCCATCTGTCCATTGATTAGCTGGACACCATCGAGATCACACTCCTCTCAGATGCCAAACATGACATGCATTTTAGAAATGCTATTGATTCAACTGTACGACTGCGTTTGTTATAAATTCGAATGATTTCTGGATGTCTGTGAACAGCAGTGAACATTTTTACAGCCTGGCCATCGTTTCACAGCATGTAAAACCCCTTACTAAAGACTTTTTTAACCCATCTAACTTTAGGACTTGGTTATGGTGGATCAGAACTAGCTCTTAATACAAGCTGGAAAAAAAAAAGTTTGGAGGTGGGACGGAGACACCCCTTTTCCAACTGATAAAGGTGTTTTACTCTCAAAAACTCATGTTTTGTCTGGATTGTTTAGGTGTGGTTTGAATGATAGTTAAAAGGCATCACAAGCAAACAAATCCCAACATCCTTACAGTGATCTTCATCAGATGTTGAAGTCATCTGTTTCCAACAGAGCATCACCAACTTCAAAGTAGGAGAGGAGGTAAATACAACCAGCTTCAACATTCAAATCAGACAAATGATGTATGACAAAACTAAAGCAAAGTCCAATACTTATATATTAAAGGATCCATAATCTTATTTAGGTTGGTTTCATAGGAGTGTGGTAATATCGATAAGTCAGCACTAATACAACAGTCAGACCTCATACAACAATCAGGTGTCAGGCACGCCTGCCTCTGTTGTGTTTTTAAGTGTCTGCACCATCGCTATTATTGAACTTCATCAACTGAATCGACATTGTGTCTGTCGGTGAGAGAGCTCACTCTGATCTGCTTTTCAGCACAACGAATGAGGCCAGAGATATGAGTGACAACAGAAAGCAAGTGGCTAACTTAACATGTTAGACTCACTCTTCTCATTTGTCATATTCATTTTTTTGGGGTGCTAGTGTCCTTTATTTCAACTCGAACCCAAGCCGCCAACATCTGGAACTACAGCCTTTGAACATTGGACACACGTTTGATTTTTTTTTTGCTTTCTTTTTTAATTCTGTGTTGTCTTCTGATTTCCCTTACTGTATAATGAAGTGTAATGTAATGTAGATTGTCCATCCTGGCAGTGGGATGTTGTTAATGCAGTGTGTTTAAGTGCTATTTTGTTTGTTCAGACACTGGTAGGAGACCCAGCAGGAGGCCCCTCATCGCCGCTTGTTCTTCACGTCGGTTTGTTGTATAAAAGCCTTAACACCAGAAGTCATGTGATCAGGCTGGTTGAAAACAATAAGTGAGATATTCGATGCCATTTGCACGTAAATTTCTTTACATTTTTCTTTGTAAAAGGTATTTTCCAGCACTGGTGGCCTAATTTCTTTCTCATTTGGTGAATGGAGAGCTATGGATACATCAATATGTTAATGTGGCCCCACCCATATCCTCACTCATCCACTAGGACAGATGAGACTAGACTGCCATGTCTCTGCTACAGTACATAATGGCCAGTTCTATTTCTGCAGTAATTCAGCATTACATGTTTGAACCAGAGAGAAAGACTCAAGAAGTAGAACCTAAATTGTGCAAGGTCACATGCATATGGAAGTATCGTAATGATAACATGTTCACTTCCTGTTGCTTTCAATAATATTAGACATGTAACAACACTATTTACTGAGGCCGAGGCTGCTGGTAGTCAGCTGGCCTTGGGCCTCTCAGCATACAGCTGTACAGAGTGTTGGAGAGAAAACACACTTACAGATTGATAGTCATGCCTGTTCATTGAACGCAGGCCACGGTACCTGGGCTCTGGGTTTTTGAATACACAAGGCTGCGGCCATGTACCAAGACGCTACTTGACAGCACATATTTTAAATGAGAGCAGGACAGAGAGAAAACACACAAAAAAGGAAAACAAATTATAGGTTGTCGAACGTGCGCGCATGTGGTGTCTGACAGATAAAAGCCTGGAACAATGTCAAACTTTAGCATCAGTTTTTTGGCAAAGCACAGCTATTTTTGTGTCAAATTTGCAAAGTAGCTGCTCGAAAAACGAAGACAGTGAAATTTCCAAATAAGATGATCTGTTTGGTGAAAGCTTACAGAATCTGATTTTTCACTATCACAGCCATAAAAAGGACATGTGAAGACTGACATCTACTTAACTACAGCAAAACGCCCTACTTCTACATGCAAAATGCGAATACATGCAAAAGAGCTGTACAGTCCCTCCTAGTAAGTGGTCAGTTTTATAAATCTTCTTAATAAAAAAAGCAAATAATCCTGATCAATTTCCAATCATATCATGTGTTAAATACCCTCACTCCTCACTGGTCACTTCATGTGTAAATTGTGATACTTTCAAAATCATCTGCTCTTTAAACCCCGTGGCACATGATTCTTTGTAGCTGTGGTCAAAGTTCCACCCTGCTGGTTAGTATCTAATGCAACACTGGGTTCAAGATAACATTTAGAAAAAAGCTAGGAAAGCCTCATCACACCTCGCCTCTTTATGAAGTCATGCAGCCCTGCTCAGGCCTGAATAACCTGCAGTCAGGAGCCAAAAAGGACCAAAGTCAAACCCACAGAGAAGTAGTTCATCTATATGTCAGGTTCCACTTTCAGTGGTCAAGGATGTGGTCAAACTGATCACTCACGGAGGGAGTGACCCCGAAAACGTGACTCACTGATACGCACACAGGAGCATTTGACACAGTGATAAGCTGAGTGTGTAACAGAATATGCTGCTGTTTTCCACTGTGACTAACTGTAACCTGTGTTCTTCAACTGCAGAAACCCAACTACTGACAAATTAAAAGGATGTCCCACTTCAGAGCACAAGGGTAGTGTTTTTCCTTTTATTTATCTTCTTTCGTTCTTTTTAAACTTACACTTTGGCGTAAGGGGGATCCTGATGATCAGCAGAATGCTATTCTCATCAGGGATCTCTTGAGTTTCACCACAGAACACCAACGACTGACCCCTGACATGCAAACATCAAATGGAATCACTCTTAACCAGAATGACTGCTTGAGCTTCTGACATGACTGTAAAAGATAGTTTACAAGCCTCGAGCAATAAAGCTGTTAAAGTTGGAAGCTTGGCTGGTAATCGGTCCTCTGCAGCTGTGGGCCATACTTCAGACATAAATGAGAATATGATTGATCACATGGGGAGTAATTGAAATTGATTAATCATTTGAGAGCAGGAACTTAATCTTGCCAGTCTTCAGGAGTTATAGAGGTTATGAAGCAGTGGTGAGATTCCAAATTATCCGGTAGAGACCAACGGAGCAGCCGGGATCAATACTACCTGAGAGGTCGACCATGACAGCTGATTTCTATTCTCCAGAGGGTTCGGTGGAAGTGGATCTTGAGGTAGAGCTCCTTGAGTTCTACCATCAAAGAATGCATGGCCAGAGCAGTGGCTGCTATGAGAAGTTAATAGTTGCATAATCTGATGTTGCATGGCAAAACTTGAGGATTTGAGTGATAAACTGTCATGGACAGATTTGCTCGCACACCCACCACATCTGGCTCATCTGCCACAGGCTACACTTTCTGACAGGAGGTGGATTAGAGGGCCGCTTGGCTTGATGAGGACAAGTCCTCAGAGAATATCTATAATCTGGACATGCACTGATCTAATAGAAAATTTGGCAGCAGTTTCCAGTTGCACTAAATGATCTGATTTCAGTAGCCAGCTGTTATAGAGACACAACAGGAGAGTGAAGGCCCGCGAGAGATGAAGAGTTTTTTCAGCACATTGGCTGTATCTGACAAACAGGACTCAATGTGACTGTATGTCACCTGGGTGCAAGCTGTAATATCAGGTGACGATCTTCATGATGCCCACTCGGATTGTTTGATCATCCATTTGCATTTTAGAGTTGCTGTGTTCTCTTCATCTGAGTCTCCTGGCACACAATGGCAAAAATACACCAACGGAAAGCTGTTGGGCTTACAGCCCTTCTGTTGTTCGAATATTAAGTGGGCTGAGGAAACCTGACTTTCAAAGATAACTCCTTTCCTGTTTTTCTGCAGCGAAAACCTCTTACCTGAAATGAAAATAGAAGATAAGGAAGGGGAATGCAAGGATTAGATGAGTTGGTGTTTGGCATTTTTCATTTGCATCGCTGTAGTCCCGTGTGGAACTACATGGGGCTACGGTGTCTCATGGTTGTATTAATGATGACTTGGAGTCACTAATTGTTCTGATGGGTATAATAAGGCATCGCTGAGAAAAGCCAGGCAATTAGATCGGTTGCAACTTGGCCAAATGATTCAGAGCATTCTATTTAGTTTTACAAATCACATTTCTCGAAAATCTGGGAAATGTTCTAAAATGCAATAAAAACTTCAATCTGTGTTTAGTCAACTAACACAAGTCACAAAACATAAAGAAAAGATCATGTTTTCTGGTCCTTTTTCATGGTTATATTATTTCCCTGGTTCATTGTTTTCACTCTGTTTTGTGTGTTTAGATTCTGTTCTTTACTCCACAGTTTCCCCCTGTTCTGGTCTTTAACCCACTGCCATACCTGTCACCTAGTCAATTAGTCACAGCTGCAGTGACTTCCTTATTAGTTTACCTCAGTATATATTCACCTTGGTTGCTCTCAGTCATAGTGAGATGCTTGCTGTTGTCACCTTATGGTTTCCAAATCAGGTGTCTTTTCTTAAGGTTTTGTTTCATCAGTTTAGTTTTCTGTTGCTCAGCTGTGCTTTTTTTTAATAGTTCTTAAATAAATCAAGTCAAGTTCCTCCGACTTCCTGTCGGCATCTGCATTTGTGTTCTCCGCCAGTGATAAATTTGCCAATAAGGTCTTTGGAAATCAAATCTTTGGTGCAAAAATAACATTTATGTCTGTCAAACCGTATTAACTTTGGCATTTTTCATAGATGCAACTGTAGAAATGGGAACACATGATGGCTCTTTGCAACAGGCTGCAAATAAAAAAGAACCTAAGATTTTGTACTGTTTGTTTACTATTAAGTTGTCAGTTATGTGTAGGCGCAACACTGGTTCAACACTCGAGTTAGATGCCTTTTTTTAATACTTTAATGATTCATAGGTTAGTGTTTAGTGTTTCATCAAACAAAAATTCCTCTGAAAATAGTCAGGTACGAGTACTGGACTGAAAATGAGTGAAAACGCGGCCAATGGCCAAAGAAAAAGAAAGAGGAGTGGCCATGTGTTTTTAAGTCCCCACCCTAACCATTCATGAGTGAAAGCAAGGTTAAAAAAAAGTGAAAGGACAACGGAAAAGTGTTATGTTGGATGAGTTTCGATCCTTAGGTCGCTTGCATGAGTCAGCTAATTAGCCCCATCTTGCACCCCTCCCCTTCTTTATGGGTCTAAATCAAAATGTTGTCATGTGGCAAGATGTCGCAGATTAAAGGGGAACTCCAGTATTTTTAAACCTAGACCTTATCTCTGGCATGAAATACGTTTATCTACTCACCGAGAACAGTTTGGCGAAAGTCGGCATCCTTCGGAAGCTATTTAGAAAACTCGCGATCAGCATAAATCCATATAACGGAGTGAACAGGGCAGGGAGGATGCGGTCTCTAAATAAGGCATTATCTGTCTTTATTTCACCAATACTTTAAGAAGAATGAATGAACGAACGTGTACTATAGCTCTGTTAGCTCATAGCTACTGTTATGTGACTACTTGCAGTTACAGGAGAGCTATCGGAGGGATTTCTACACAGGCACTCTACTGGGACCACTTCATCCACACGCCCTCCTGGAGCAGTTTATTTACTCCTTTCTCTGTTACAGTCGGCTAACTTCACACGGAGTTTGCAACTGCCCCTCTGGTGAGGTCAGCAGACCAAGGGAAATAGTTTAGCATTGTAGCTGTAAGTGAGCAGCAGATGCTAGTAAACAATGCTTTATCAACAGTAAAGGACCATATATACAGTGTAACTCGTAGTAATGCATGTGTCCCACTAAATACTGCATTCTACATTTTGTATATATTAGCATCATTAAACAATTGTAGATGGAGACTGTGCTATTATATCCTCTTTGGCTGGTAGATGTAAGACGCATGCTGCTCAGTACAGCTGATAAAGGAGCATTTCCACCAGAAGCTGGCTTCACCGGTCAAGCAAGGTTAGGCTACTAAAACTGCATTTGACACAATTGTAGAAGCCAGTAGAGCAGCATCATGTCAGGAGGTCTGAATCACAGCAGGTAAAATTATTCAAAGCAGCATTCGTTTTGAGTAACAATTTACTTTGGACTTTCCTTTAGAACAATCATCTGAGGTCACATCACAGAGGCTAAAGGAGCTCTAACTACTGTTTCACTGTGATTTTAAGCTCACAGACTCAAGCCCACAATTTGGGTTCATTGTTATAATAGCCAACAGCTCTGAGCACCTCTGAGAAGAAAAAAACAACTTTCAAGCCTATTCTTTGCTCTTCAGTTACAGTTTATTTGCTTAAGATCTAAGCTGTGAGTGCTGTGCTGTGCTGTGCTGGAATCATCCTGTGTAAAGGTCCAGACAGGACTGGGGGCAATCTTTATCCGACAAGCACAGAATCAGATCCCAAAACACAAAGCAGCATTCTTTGTTTGACTTCCACTCACACATTTTTGCAAAACTGCAATGATGCCAACATTTCTGAAATCATCTCCTGCCTCTGTCGCTTCCTCTTCAAAGTCGCTGTGCCTTTTCTCATTTCCCTACGGCGTGTTTGTCAAAAAAAGAATTCTCTCCCCACATCTCATACTGCCCCAGATTTAACGCTATCTCCTCTGCTTCATTTCAGCTCCAAACCCTCACTTCACATACCATCCCTTTACTCAAAACGCCAGATGTAAAAGTATCCAAATCACACACGGCATAATGCAACCAAAAATGTATTTGTCTTCTTTAGAATTTTGAAAACAGTTAAAGCTGGTTTCTATAACTTCACTCCTTGTATTATTTAAACTGTGCCTTTATATTTGCAAGCACACTCTATCAGCTGTATGAGAACTGCAAGAGCTGGAATGAATGAAAAACCATGTAGGAGCAGTCCGGATATCACTTTTAGTGTTATGCCTTTTCAATTAATGGTACCCAGTCGTGCTAAATTTAACACGTTTAATGCAATACGCCGTTGTCTCTGTTAAAAGCCCTCACAATCAAACAGTCCGAGTACTCAGGCGGGAGGCTCATTAGTCCTCCAGCTTTTGAAGTTGGTTGGTATTAATTTCCTTTTCAACTTTTTCAAGAGTGAAGTCTCTTAGAGGGAAGTTTTTTGGTTTTAATTGATACTTTTGTGTTACGATAGTTCCTTGTGTAAGTTTAGCATTTTATTCTCTCATTTGATATCCGAAAGTCAAAGTGTAACATAAGTGCTTATTGGATCGTTGAACATTTTCTGAGACCATGTCGCCACAAACTTTGTGACAGCAGATTAAGTAAGGGTGACGGGTTTTTGTACAAAAGACAAGAATCTAAACGGAGTATCACGGCCACAACACCCAGAAAAGACTTGTGTGAGGAGAAAGGCGGCAAAGCCTTAAATTCCTCTCCCAAGCTTCACAAACAACGAAAATCTTTCGTAAGAGAAAGATTTTATGTTCACATTTGAGACTACAAAGCAAGAATGTAATCTTAAAAGTTGAATGTTGAATTCTTTCTGAGACATCCTCTGTATCGTCAATATGTTACATACGAGTGAGGCACCGCAGATCTTTGCAAAGCACAGAGTTTCTACCATCTCTGACAGCTTTAAGTTTGGCTGCAGAGTGCAGGAATAGCTGTTTCTGTGAGATGACTTTGTGATGGGAGCATATAGAACAGCTGCTAGGTCTGCAGCTGCTGTTGAGACCAAGGATTCTTTAAGACCGAATGTCGATCCACAGCCCTGATAGCATCTCATCAGTTTGTTTGATTGCTGTACTCGTCATGTTCCTTGTGGCTGTGCAGGTTTAGTTGTATTGTCATTTTTGCAAGGCAGATTTTACCCACAATATCTTTGTTTTGTCTGGTTCTTGGTTTCCAGTAAGTTGATAAAATGCTAAGTGTGCCTAGATGTCAGCTATTAAAAGACTTTTTTTTTCTCTTATACCCCTGAGCCCTGCCTTCTGTCCACATTTTGGCCATTATATCAAAATGGTATCTGTATAACATCACCCTACAATTAGGTGCAAGAAGGCCACAGTTATGTTACAAAGAAAGTACACCCTCTTTTATTCTAAGGTTTACATATAAGGACATAATAAAGTTAATTTGGTCCTTACAAGGTCTTGGAATTAGGTAAAACAATGTGAGATAAAGAACAGAACATGACATATTACAATAACTGAGCAAAAATGCAGAAACGGTGTGTGAAAAACAAAGTCCACTCCACGATTAAACAGCTTGTTGAACCATCTTTAACAGAAATAACTTGATGTAATCATTTTCTGTATGATGTTATCAGTCTCTCACATCATTGTGGAAGAATTTTGGCCCACTTTTGTTCACAACGTTCAAAGTTCTTTGAGGTTTTTTTTTACATTTATTTTTGCACAGCTCTTAAGGTCCTGCCTCAGAATTTTAATCAGGTTGAAGTCTAGGCTTTGACTGAGTCATTGCAACACTTCGATTGTTTTCTTTTTCAGACATTCTGCTGTAGATTTGCGGCTGTGTTTGGGATCATTGTCCTGGTGCATGACCACATTTCAGCCAAACTTTATCTGTCAGACAGATGGCATCACCTATGACTCTTTACTTTGGTATCCACAGGAGTTCATGGTCAACTCAATTACTCCAAGGTGTCCAGCTACCTGCGACTGCAAAACAAGCCCAGATCATCAGCCCTCCACCACCGTGCTTGTCAATTGGAATGAGGTGTTTGTGCTGATATGCTGTGTTTGGTTCTCTCCAAACGTGCTGCTGTGCATTCTGACCAAAAATCTCCACTTTGGTCTGGTCTATCCAAAGGACATTGTTAGAACTGAAAGAGGATGTACTTACACCCTCTGCAGTTTCACATTACATGTTTATGCAACAACTTTCTGGTCCACTGGGGTCAGAAAGTCTCTAATTAAAGATAGCAGATTTCAACTTATTCTATATTTTGTCACTGCAGAAATGAAGAATATTAGAAAGCAGCTTAAAAATGAAGAAAAAAGCAACTTTTAGAGCTGATTCTTTAGTTTTAATGTGAAACTTTTCACAATTTCTGCCTGTTGTGAGTCAACTGGAGAGTAAGTGTAGAGCTGCTGTGCCAGAGACGTTTGAACAGGCTGTGAGGTGGATGTCTGAATACATCAAAGATGATGAAGGTAGCCTCTAGTGGCTTGTTTTCATCAATAATTTTCAAGTTCATGTTTTATCCATTTGCTCTGAAAATGTATGGAGACTGAGTGAGGCAGACAGAGAGGATGAAGAAGCATGTAGCTGAGGTAACATTAGGTCGGTTTATCATTAGTATTCTCAGATTCAGCTTTTTATTTCATGTATTCCACATGCAATCTGACTGACCAAATTTGTCTAATAAGAATGCTGTATAAGTGGAGGGGATTATTGATCATGACAAGATGCCAGAATTAAAAAGCACAGGAGGTTAGTAGTTAGAAACGTTATATATAATATATGAATATTACCAAGTATAGGATATGGCAGCACTTTCCAACCCCACATGCTTTCCCTAAAGTTTTTGTGATTAAATTTAGTCAGTCTCTCAGTGCCACCTTCAAGCACCAGAAATAAATATCTGCTGGCCCATGGTTTTATAAGCAAAAACAACAGTGGGCTCCCTCGAGGCTTTGAGTGGAGCTGTGGCTCATCTCAGAGGCTCACAAACAGTCTGATTCAGGCTGACAGCCTTCTGTAGAAGTGGTCAGGGTGGGAAAAACACAGCAGCAACACAGTGAATGACAGGTGTCACAAGGCCTTGTAAGGATAAATATATGATAGAATATAAATATTCCTTTTAACCCAGTCTGTTTGTGAAGGTCAAACACTAAGTGGACAAGCAATCGAAGAAACCGTCCATCTGGCAGGGTAGCTTCAAAGTGGTGTTGCCTAATTCTAACTCCATGTCGACATCAGACATGAAACAAAGGCTTATTTCATGCTTGAGAATTTTTTGTGAAAGGTTCTCTCTCCACCTGTCAAAATGAATGAAACCAGCTTCTCTCTTTTTTATGTATTTATGTAAATACTGTGATCTACAAAGCGAATATGAATAAAGCCAGAGTGAGGAGTGTAGTGTTTTTCTCCTTTCTGGTTCATATTAGACAACTTGGTTCAGACCAAAGTGTGTATCCAAGAGCCATTAAATTCAGTTATTAATTCCTCGTCTTGCTCCAGGCTTAACCCTCTGTATCTGGATTTGTATTTCTGAGCTGTCATGCAAGCGTTAGTTTAACCTGTCACCAGCGCTGCCAGGTCTTTACTGATAAGATGGGCAGCAGCTGATTCTAAGAAAAGCTGAGCACCTGTAAAAATAACATGCAGAAATCAGCAGGTGATAAAAATGATATCTAAAAGAATCTCATCTCGAATAACTTATCAAATCAATCAAGCCCCATTGCATACGGCTGCACCCTAAACAAAGTTCAGCAAACAACATTTATGGTTAATATATTACCAGTGTTGTGAAGTAAAACAACCAGCTCTTTCAGTTGCTGCACTGAGCACAGTCAGGGGTCGGGACTGTGCACATGAGTCAGCTGCTCCAGACAGTTTTATCCTTATTCGTGCTTTATTTTCTTAACTTGTTATTTAAACAGGCTCTATCAGTACTGTCATGGCCACCTGCCGCACTTGAAGCCTTTACTGATGTTACTCCAGCAAGGTACTTGAGTGTTCAACTGCCTCATTACTCACCCAAGTGGCTCCTCGGGGCAGCGCTGGCCTGACAAAACATTTAATGTGACCTTTGAGCAAACAGACTAACCTTAACCTTAAGTAGGCCCCTATGTATTTAGTTTTGCCATTACATGACAGCTTGATACCACAAGTTGGCTTTTACATTGTCATTTTTGACTTGCATTTAGAAGATGTGAATTTAAAAAAAAGTAAACGGAAGGGGTAAAAAAGAATTCTGAAATATATTAAGGTGAAAAATAGTTTACACCCTTGCTTGAGGATGTTTTAGAGCGGTTTAAAAAAAAGATCTAATGCACAACAAGGGGAAAAAACTTGCCTGGCAAATATTGCAATTATGTGACTCAGCAGCTGTTTCCAGTCTAAGATGGCTAACGAGCTCTGACTGACTGGTGTTTTCCGTAATATAATGTGATATTTCAGATATTTTCAGAGATAAAAGTAAATCCTGAGGAATGGCTCTCTCGATTTTTTTCTTGCGGATGTCCATCACAGTTGTTGTTTGGCTCTACTTCGGGTCGGTTAGAGCAACTATTTCTTCTACTGAATTATGATGGGTTCCATTTAAACTTGTAAGTCTCACTTTCCGGGTTCCGACATTACTCAACGTCTCAAAGATTTCTGGTGATATAGTGGTGATAGCAGACATGGCAATTGTTGATTATCACCTCGGTCTGTGCCCAGAATAAAACCCTTCATAATGAACAAAGGTAACTTTAATTGAACATTTTTACTTATGTACTCATGTATAAGCACCATTTTTCTTTCTTAGCTGACTAGTATAAAGTTGTGATTAGTGATTATTCTCATACAAACTACTTTGCTAGCAATTTTGTTTGTTTGTTTATTTATATATATATTAAAGAAAAGGTTAATCTAAATTACATAATTTCTATGCTTGTTTTGTTACCATCTGTCCAACCCTTAAAATTATTAATCAATAAATACAACAAATAATTGGAGTATCAAAATAACTGAAGTATAAAACAACTATAGTATAGTTGTTATAGTCTGTGGGATAGCTTTCATTCATGATAGCATTGCATTCAGTATGTACTTCATAGTTGTTTTTTCTGAACAAAAAGAAATAAGTCAAATATTTCATGATGGGATTTTCATCATTTGGTCAATATTTGATCAAAAACTGAAGTATTTAAAAGTGACTTTTTGGGCTGTTATAACTCAGTTATAGGAGAAACACTCATTTAAAAGACAGCCTGAAGAAAAAAAGAATATAAAAAGGTGCCCAACACCATTTTGATGGTCCTAGAATACGTACTTTGGTCTTTGGAGAAATACGTAGTAATTTTGCAACAAAGACTAATTTTACAATAACTAATTTTGCTTCTGCTGTTCTGTACTGCGATACAGCTCCAGTCGTGCCTCTGATCTTATTTCTAAACATTGGCGTTTGTAACGTCATGTTGACAGTTGCCAGTGTTGTTTAGAAAGAAAAGTCCTTCCGTCAGTCCGTTCTCTTTTCTACTTCTGTGATTTCCTGCTTTTCTACTTCACTTGCACCTGCACATGGTCACATGTACTGTACATGGTCAGGGTTTTAGATTGAATGTACATGATTAGGTTAAGATGTTAAAAGAAGACATAGTTAGGGTTATAAAAATGTACATTCTCACAGAATACAAAGTTTCATACTCACAGGTTTTCGATTTCCATCGTTTGATGCTACCTAGCACAAAACAATTGCTAAAAAAAAACCCAGAAGATGTTTTCATTTTTCTATTTTGAGGCTTGGACTGTGAAACTACAAAGTATTCAATGAGTGGACAAACGTTCCTATTTTGCCATTTCTGATTAGACTTAAGGCTGGTGTGGACGCCTGTAGTGATCCATAATTGCATCCAGTTACAAACTTACTCTTACAAGCCATTAATAAGTGATGAAAGACTTTAGAAGTGTACGTATTTTTCAAATGAACACGTCAAACACATTTGAGTTTCCTCAATTAGGAAAGACTGAGCCAGTAATTTTCCAGAGTGCTGATGCAGTGTCTTTGAAAAGGACCTGCATGTAGGTCATTGTCATTTTTAGAGTCACAGATGTTCTCCTGACCTTTGAACCTCAAGTGCACGTCTCAGACCTCTTTAAGCCACATGAAATTAGAAACCCCAAATGCTGACCACCATGTGAGCTCTGTTTGTGCGCATTTGATCACACAAAAATGGCGGGCATGTGACCCCTTCTTGTTTGTTTGTCGGCTCCTGAGAATGCAAACCATGCAAATTGACCAGACGATGTCGAATGAAGCGCATCGTGGAAAAGTGAAGATGGCTCTCAAGCATGGTAAATACTTCCCAACCAGTTCATGGTACGCTTTCCAGTCACAATTTTACTGCCTCTCTCACACTCATACACACATCCTGTTTGTATAAAGACCGCACGCTTCATCAAAGTAGCATTATATTCACAAAAGTCCACATTAGCACATGAATGGGCATCAAAACAGGTGAATCAGAGCTCCCCTGACGCTTTCAACATGTCCCCTTCCTACTATCTTTTCCATCCTCAGACTCAAGGCTGAGCTCCCGTTCTCTTTTTCTTTGTGAGATGAAAGGATGAAAGAAATCAGGATGAAGGCAGGGGGAAAAAAATGAAAGCTATTCCTGTAAGACCAGAAGAGGGCAAGCCTCAGTGAGGCGAGCCTGCGTCACAGGTGTTTGTGCTCTTGTGACGCTCCTCTATTGCTGTGCAAGGGCATGATTTGTTATGCTCTTGTTCTCACGAATGCTCAGAACATTACGGCCTCAGCCCCGCTGCGCTCAAGGGAATGAAGGGGGGGGGGGAGTAGAAGAAGAGAAAATATATGAGGGGGTTGGGGAGGTGAGGGAGCATGGTAAATGAGAACATAAATCATCTGAAAGAGGCACATGAGTCAGTAAGCAGAATTATGCTCTGAATCTTACCATCAGCAATTTAGCGGAGTCACTGTTTGTGGAGTTGCAACTGTACAGAAGTGGGAGGGGCCCCAACAGAAGGTTTAAAGATGAAGATTTGATACTTTCAGGGTTTTATTGTTTTCACTTTGGCTGTCATTAATTCACTGATTTCCATTCTGCTGTAAAATAAATTAGATAGAAGCTGACAAATGTCCTTGACTTAATAAAATCTCATGCTGCATTTGGGAGCTGTCCAGTTTTCCTGTACATACATTGGATGGTTGCAAATATTACACATTTAAGCACTTTGGCTTTTACCTCCAAATTCAGTGACTAAAGTGGGCCACACTGTGCTTGTTTAAGCCCACGCTTCTTTCTGACCCTGATAGAATTTAAAAGTCAATACTGATCTTTGGGCAGACACTGAAAAACAACCAGTGTTTGTTTTCACAGTCACATTAAAAAGAACATAAAACCCTGTCTAATTCTAAGGTTTTCACATATCGGGACAATAAAAAATTTTAAATTTTAAAAATTTAAAAAAGAGAGAAAAAACATTACTCCACTGTGTCCATATTCATTTTTAAAAAACTGAGTCCATCCTTACTTGGGAACAGCAAGTTCACCCCAAGGTCAGACTGATGATTTGGGCTTGTTTTAAAGCCACGGGACCTGGGCACCTTGCAGTCATTGGGTGACCACATTCCAACCCAACCAAGCTTGGGACAAACAGTATGTTTGTGTCTGACAGTGTAGGATACATTACTGATGCTGAGAGGCAGTCAAAAATGTTTATGTAATGTCTCACATAAAAATTAAAAAAGTTTTAAAAAACTCTCGTAATAGACTGCATGTTACGGGTTAGGCAAAAATATTCTATAGGAATGCAACTCCCACCTATAGTCTGATTGGATTCCTGTATATATATTACATACATATATATATATATATATTTTTTTTTCAGTCTCTGAGTCTGGAAAAATGACGCTGGTGCAAGGTCAGTACATCAGTCTGCTAACCTGTATGATTTGATTTGCTGTACTGTGGTAAATGTTGGTTCCTTCAGCTGCTGTTACCTTGCCTGTAATCATCTTTCAGCTTCAGTATGTATGCATTAATACATTGGCCCATTTTTCTTTTTGAGCCATACACTTCTTTTGAGACTTGTTGACAGCATAAAGAAGAGTGAGCAAAAATTCTCTAAAACAATGTGAGACTGATGATATCATAGAGAAAATAATCCCTTACTCGTGAAGAAACTATTTTCTTCAAATAAGAGTAATTGAATTAAATAAACAAGTGCACCTTGTTTTTCACATGAGTGAATCTTTTCTCTTGTCATGTGAACAATGATTGTTGTCAGTTGGAGGCAAAGGTAAAAATAGGGCAAGGTTAGTGTTTGTGTATACAACATGTCTTCTTTTGACCACAGACATCTCTGTGTGCATCCTGTCTTGTGCCTCCAGTCACACTTGGTTTCTTTCGACAGTGATAAAGGCAGTAGGCAACGATAAAGTAGTTTCAGATGCCTAAACATAGCTGAATCAAAAAGCATGGTGAATTTATTCAAGGTTTATGTGAAAACAATGTGACAACCTGAAAAGTGTTGCTGCACCACACTGTTTATTGTCAGCCCAACAATTTCCCTGCTTCCATTCAGTCTCTCTTACTCTAATAGTGTTATTTTAGGTTAGAAAGCTCAAAGAACTCACTATGCATGACTGGATGAGTACAAAAACAGCCCATAGTTATAATTTAGTCAGTGAATATACTGTAATGGGGCCAGATACTTGTCCCAAGAGATGGAATAGACCAAAAACAAAGCAAAGTGCAAGCAATACAAAACATACAAAAATCAAAAGGTGACGATATGTATTCATTGTTGTATCCAAGTGGAAAAAGAAAGTATAAAGAAAGAGCATAAAGAAAAAAATCATCCTATCTACTGCAGTTTCCCATTGCTCTCTAAAGTCCTTTTTGTACTGAACAAAAAAAACCCGCTTCTGGCTTCTGATTGCAGAGGGACAGTGTTTAATCACCATTCAGTGGTTGTGGGTGTTTATCAACTCCTGCTCTGATCAGCATTGATGGGAATACAACTCATAAAGTTTTCAAGGCTCTAAGAGTGGGCACAACTCATGTTTTCTTGACAGAGGCACATGTTTCATGACAGTAACATTCCACATGGAGGCTCTGAAAATTACGGCAATAACTTATGTACAAAAAGAGAGCAATTAATTTTTACCGTCTATTAAGAGCTGAACAAAAACATGTAAAAACAGTAAAGCATTTTGCTACCACTTGTGCTAGTGTCAGAGTTGTGGACTGCTATCATTTTAGCATTGTTCTGCTGCGGAAAAGATAGAAATCAAAGTAGACAAAGATCTGCTTTGTAATGGAGGGAAACTAAGTGTTAGATCATTCAGACTGTTCAATGTAGCTGCGGTCATTGTTTTTCCCCTGTGGTTCTTTGCTTTTTATGGTTTTTGGAGTTTGATCCTCTTTGTTGTGAAATCAGTTGTTGTTGTCCCCTTCTGGCATAAACCAGCGCTAGCTAACTTCCAACCAATCAGTGTTCGATCCACACAAAGTGTCGTTGCTGGAACCTGTGCTGTTAGCTTTTTGGAGGACTGCACCGTCTGTCCATCTGCACAGAAGAAAAATATCCATTTGCAGAGACTGAGAGCACTACAGACAGAAACCTCTGTGAAGTTATAAAACGGCCCTGGGACAGCTGGCAGCTCACTGATTCCTTTCATCCAGTCAAAGATAAACTATTCTAGTTATCTCAAAAGTCTTTTGTCGTAGCTTACAGGCTTGTCTCCTGGGAAGTTATGGTAGTTACTGAATGTAGCTACTCTAACTTCTCTGTGTTCCTTGTAGCCCTCAGTACACTGAGAGACCACATGCTACTAATTTGCTGCAAATTGTTCATCTTTATGCATTGTTAATGTTTTGGTTCACTGCTCTCTTAATAGGGTTTTCTAGCTGCCTTCCAGAACCATGTGCAGACCTTTTTTTAATCAATCCTCTTCCCATCCACTCCCACTGGATTCCTGACCATTGCAACTAGCTTCTGTAGATTTCAATGATGCACATTCCATCCATCCATTAATTTTTATTTTCCATGGTGGGAGGAAGCCAGAGCAACCATAGAAAACCCATGCATACACGGGGAGAACATGCAAACTCCACACAGAAAGGCCCCGGCCAGGATCTGAACCAGGAACCCTCTTGCCGTGAGGCTATCCACATTCTATTGAATTATTTTCTTTTTACATCTTCTATCTCAATTGAAATAATTGAGCTGACAGATTAACAATGAGGTGCAGCAACACTTTTTGTCTACAGCAGAGAATATTGTGCAGATGTGAGACTCAGATGTGTTTTTTATCTTACTTTCAACTTTAACTGTTGACTCCATCACTGTGGTTAAAGATAATTAGTATAGGAACCAGAGTCACACCAGTACCTGCCTGCTCCTTTGTGCCTGGACCCACGGGATATAAGAAGACTTTTTGACTTAGTGTTTATTTTGTGCATACAACATTATTGTAACCAAAATGATGGCCAAAACAGGAAGACAAGAACATTGAGAAGCTAGGTTGCCATTGGAGTTTTTGATTTGCATTTACAAGATATAATGTATAAAAAGAGTTACATTAATGGATAAAAAATTATTCACAGAAACGTTCTATGCCTGCTTAAGATAGTTTCTGTCTGTCTAAAAGAAGACTTGATAGACATTAAGGGGAATAAAAACAACTTTGTGAATCAAATCTGACCCGGCAAGCATTAAAATTATGTCATTCACAAGTCGCCTTTAATGTTCTGAGCTGAAAATGAACTCGCATCACTGACTTCCAAAATAAGTGTTCCCAGAAATTAAAGTAATTCCTGAAAAAACAAGACTCTCAATTTTCCTCATGTGGATGTCCACCGCATTATATGTTGTCATTTTTTGTTTTTGGCAACACTAAGCAACCTACTTTATTTACTTCAGTCCAGTCATGGAAACATGTCTGATTCCCCTTTTTTATGTCGCTTTTGAAAATATAATTTAAGATTTGCTTCGCAAGGGAATGGAAACAGACAACTGACTGCTGCTGAATTTCATACCTTCAATGAAAGTGATTAGGGTCTGCACAAAAGGTTTCATGAAATTTGGCTGGGTAGTTTTGTGTATTCTTATAAACAGACAAACACAAATCAATGATAGACAACAAGCCTAATGAGCAAACAGAAATTAGCCCTATGCCTGCTTTGGTGAGCGAACGAGGCACAAATTTGAATAAATCAGAGATATCCTGTAAAGAAAGATGCTTGAATTAAATGATGAGCAGAATAAGGCAGCATGTGAGTGTTTGTTCTGTACATCTGTTTCTGTGGATGAAAGAGTATTTCAGTCAGCCGTAGCTGACCCTTACCAACTGTCCCCAGCAGAGACAAGCGGCCTCCCTGTCAGCCAGTGTAATCCTCAGCCAGTGGGAAATTTTGATACAGTCCTCACCCCATTGTTATGACTTTGTAACCTGGAACTTTTTGATTGGCCTCAAGGGGATTTGGAATAAGTGTGGATATGATCTGTGTATGTGTGTGGGGGAATGGAATGGGTGTAATCTTGCTGGAATCTGAATTTAAACCTTGGGTGGACACACACTGATTGCCAAGCACAGACGGACATGCAGAAACGTGGAGGATTTTAGCCGAGTAGAAATATTATATCAAAAGTTATATAAGAGATGCATGGACATACTGTACACCATCCCACCATTACTGTCTCTCACTCCTACATGTGCAGAGTGTGCTGAGTGTGCTGAACCTGCGGCACTGAGAGAGGTTATTATATTATGACCAATCACCATTTCAACCTACACAAAAACCTCAAATAGACACAGGATTGGTAGCATGTGCATCCAAGAATCCCAGTCAAATAGAGATAGAATCATATAGCTGCCTCGTGCAAAACAGCACTACAGTAATAGTTTGGATTTAATTTATCTGCATCTTTGCATCAGGACGTGCACTCTGAACACTTTAGCTTGCAGGGCCTGAATCAAAATCAGAGAAAAAGAGAGACTAAGCAAAGGCTAATTCTTCCTTTTCAGTTCTTCAGGTTACTGGTCCTCAACAGGCTGGTTGAGTTTGATGGACAAACAACAAATGGTTGGATTTCATCATGTCAGTATATTCCATAAATGTGTTTTAAGATAGTGATAAATATCTAATTTCAGAAGGACTATTGGTTACATTTTCTTATCCAGTTAAAAGTGCTATCAAGCCCCAATTACATAAGAGTATGGAAAGGTATCTGGACTTCTAAGGAATATTTCAGAGTTGTTTTCTCAGACAGAGCCAATAAGTTGAACCTGGTAACTAAATAGAATATAATAGAATACTTTATTCATCCCCTACTGGGAGAAATTCAAATAATAAATATTTTAATGATAAAATAATAAATGATTGTTGCTCTAAAACATTTGTTCTGAGAAAAACAGAACAATGTCCAGAAGCAAACCAAATGTTAAAGCTCCTCTAATCAATAAACTTACCCAAGAATAAACTACATTTCTGATGTAAGATTAACTCACCAATGAGTTCTTACTCCCAACTTGTCACGTAAGTCGCATTCACACACACACACACACACACTGGAGACCTGAAATGTTCTGGAGATTTTCCAGAGCGGTAGAATGTGAGAACATAAATGTCTGTGACATTTGCTCCGGACTTCTTGTGGAGATTTTCCAACCGGTCCCCAAGTAAGATTTTGAGTGCATCAGTGGGTGAGACAATGTATGAACTTGCCAGCAAATATTTCGGAGCATTTATAGCTGCTGTGCGAGTGATCGCTCTTATGAAAGTTTGTCCTTTTAGCTGACCTTTCTGCTGCTTTTATGGATACGTGCAATGTCTGTCCCACACCTCCCCACTGGCCTCCTTACCTAGTCCACATTACATATTAATAAGTCAGCACTATTAAATGACATTTTCTTGTTGCATTTACTGAAGGATAAGTGGCAACTGCAACAGTACAGAAGTTCCATGTCTTTAAAGTGATAGTGACAGGCTGCTCTGTATGTTGAAAACTAACATGAAGTGCTCTTCACCAAGTATTTACATGTGATGACAATGTGCTGAACTGTAGGATGTAGGATCCACCTGACTAACAAGGAGAAGTAATGACTTTGCGATCCTAATAACCATGATTCGAAGTGCACCAGAACAAAGTAAGTGTAACCATAACATTATGACCATCTGTCTATTTTTGATCAGGTCATCCCCATGTTACTAAAAGGGCTCTGACCAGTCAGGATGTATGTAAAAAAAATTTAAAAAACTGAGGGCATCCTCAGGTGTTTGGTACTGGGATACCTGTCCTCTGTGGGTTGTTGAGTGGAGTATTTGTAGATTGGGCTTACTTCTCATCAGATTCCATCAGAATGATATGTGGGGAGTATGAAAGCTGGGTAAAACAGCCCCGGACGGTGCTCTTCTATGTGGAGTTTGAATGTTCTCTCTGTATATACATGGGTTTTCTCCATGTACTTTGGCTTCCTCCCACCATCCTAAACATATATGTTAGGTTAATTGGGGATTCTAAATTGACCCTAGGAGTGAGTGCGAGCATGCATGGTTATTCATCTCTGTGTGCCCCTGTGATAGACTGGCAACCTGACCAGAGTGTACCCCGCCTCACGCCCAATGGCAGCTGGGATTGGCTCCAGATCCTGAAATGGATTTTTGCAAGGCCAACCGTTGTGCTGCAGGGGGTGGCTGCCCCAAATTGCTCAGGCCACCTAAAAACAAGTAGATATTAAAAGATAATCTCTCTAAACAGTGCAAAACACATGGATAGTTGTGACCACACAGCCAAAGTCTTGAAAAAGACCCAAACTGTCAACTACGCTGATAGGAAATTGATTTGGATGCTCACGAGCAAACCAACAAGAGGCTGACTGACCATGAACTTGAAGCTGCTGCAACAACAATATCATCATCAACAGTCATGAAAGTTTAATTACGATTGGATAAAGTAAGCTAAAAATAAGTATTGGCCTCAAGACTTTCAAAAATATGGGAGTGCTCAAAAGTCTGCAAAGAAGAGTGATCAGACATGCAACCAGAGTAAAACAAAACTTAACATTATACTAACTTACAATCGTCAGCAAACATCAACATGGGGAAAAGGTGGTGGCGTGGTGGCAGTAACACACCTAGAAGCTGTTATAAATAATAAATATCCTGCAAAACGTGCATTGGATGCACCTTCCAGTGATGATGATACTGATACCCAATATCTTATCACACCGTTACACGGAGGCTTTATCACATATGTGGCCTGCTAGCATAATCATGGCTACTACTCAAATACTTTGGCATAACCTCAGTTATGAGCCTTCCCAAGCAAAATAGACTGGGTCAGAAACCAAAGAAAAACAAAAGGAAGAATAAGAAAATGAAAATGCAGAAAAAACAACAACAATTAACAACCTAACTTTAGTTTCAACTTGAGTCTCTCTGAAAGACTCAGCAAGATTAGCCTGCGTAAAGACCTGCAATAACTTTCCTCTCGGCTTCATTTGATGATTCCAGCACTGTGGTTGAAGCCAGCTAAGTACTGGACTTATTATCATTTTGGGACCCAGTTCATTTTCTGACTCAAGTGTGTTGATAGCGGTCTAATTTGCGTTCAAGTTTCAACACCTGACACTGATTACAGCAGGTAGATGACTAATGAGACGAACCAAAGGCATGAATAGATCTGCTAGCGTTGAATCTAACTTTACTGCAGAGTAGCTTTAGTTATGAGTTTAAGTGTTATATTTTATTACTGCTGCAGACAAGATTTTAATATTTTATTAAAATCTAACATCACACCATCCTTCTTCCTTTTCTTTTTATATATTAAATATATTTTGGTGTACTTTCTCAGTTGAGGCTTATCCCATTAGCATCGGCTGGTTTTGACTCTGTTCAACAGTCATTTTAACTTTCAAATGTTTTTCTCTATCCATCCGTGTGTTTGCTGGGGAAGGAGTGTGGGGGACGGGTGGCAGCTTACACGCCACTTAGCACAGCAGCCTAGTGATGCTCTGAGCCTCTTACGCAAATCCATTTGCAAGCTTGCATGTGCACACGTACACACACACACACACTAGGATTAGTTGTCGTCACACCAAGCATCGTGGCTTCTGGAATGTGGAGTTTCCTCATATGAGGCGGCTCAAATTAGGAAAGGAAATGAGAAGGGAAGTCAGGTGGGGCTGCGACAGAAAGGTCAAAGATACAAGAGAAGCCCTGACTGCAAGACAGCCTCATACGCAAACACATGCTAACATGTACTCTGCAGCTGTGCGTCATAAACAAGCATCAGAGGGGTGACACACACGGGCAGATGGTTATGCCTTAGAATATCTTTCCTTCTGCAGTTATTGGTGTCAGTGGTCTAAGCATGATAATAAACTAAGCAAAGAAAAACGGGACTCTGAGCTGAAAGCAGATTTCAGCTTCTGTCCTGCACCTCTTCACAATGCTTTATGTCTGCTTGTCTATTCACTGGTAGCTGCTCTTCTTCTCTCCTCTCTGTGTTTGACCAAGCTGAAGCATGACTTAATGGGATTTTCTGTCTGTCTGTATCCGACTATCAGAGACACCGTGTTGTTTATTCAGCGAGCCAGCTCAGATGCTTAAATTAAGGAAAACCCAGCCCCAAGCAGGAGGATAAATAGCCTAAAACTCTGCTATATGAGAAAGTAATCACTGCAATGTAAGACTTTCTATACCACTGTCTCTGATTTACTGCATACACCTTTCACGTGCTACAGTGGCTCTGTCATGTGGCTGAGGACCTGTTCAAGAAATGCTTCACGTTGCCTTCTTCTCACAGAAAAATGACTCCTCTCTTCTCACACCACTTTTTCAATCAAACTTTAATCTCCTTCACCTTTTCTCTTCAAATACTTTGGGTTTTTTTCATGGCGTTTCTCATGGGAATGGCTCTTATAGAGCTTTCAATCATGGAATTCAGTCTACTTTAAAGTTTCGCTCGGATGCTACCTTCAGAATGGTCAAATCTGTTTGGTTGAAACAGCTTGCTGTTTACGCAACTGGGTCTGCACAAGAGTCAGTTAATAAGGTGCCATTGCAGCATGTGGCTTTTAGTTGGGTATTGTGAAAGTAATGCCTAGAATTACATAACTGTGGAAATAAAAAATATATAATCTGTGTTGAAAATACCTTAAACGTTTGCAACTCCGCAGGATGTGAGACCTTAAGGTGGGCTGGATACAGTGTCATTATTACGCTGCATTACCTCGACTCTGAATTTGTTTTTTTAATACTGTGTGCAGTGGTAAACCACAGCAAAAGAACCTGGATATAATCTGTGGCTTTGTATCACAGATAAGAAATATCACGGTAGTTAAATGACCAAAACGTTGCAGATCAAAATCACTGGCATTTTTTTCATATTTTTTAGAAGTAAATGAACCAATCTTGTATGATCAGAATATTTACATGAAATGAAAATAACAACAAGAACCAAAGCTTTGAGATTGTGAAGTAAAAACACAAACCACCCTGTTTTTGGCTTTCAATCTCTTAACAAAAATGATAGCCCTTAAAACATTGCAAACATGTAGAAGGTCCTTGCAGCTCTTTGCTGGTAGTTTCTGTTACACTTCCAGTACTTGCCATTCATGCTCATGTGAGTTTGTAGGAGTTTTTTTTGCAATTGCAGATTTCAGATCAATTTATTCGTGGCATGTACATGGACTGAATGCTGACCAGTACATCTTTCCTTTTTCAACTTTTATATACAGTCATGTGAAAGAGAAAGCAAATCCTTGACTATTCTCTATTAGATGAACATGGCATATCACACTGTCATTATTTATTTAACGAGCCAAAATGCAGAAGCAGTGTCTGAAAATTGAAGTAATCATTATCTGTACGATGTTATCAGTCTCTCACATGGTTGTGGAGGAATTTTGGCCCACTCTTATTTACAATGTTGTGTCAGTTCATTGAGGTTTGTGTGCATTAATATATACACAGCTCTCTTAAAGTCCCACCGCAGCATTTCAGTCAAGTTGAGGTCTGGACTTTGACTGGACCATTGCAACAGCTTGATTCTTTTCTTTTTCAGATATTCTGTTGTAGATGTACTGCTGTGTTTGGGATGATTGTCCTGTTGATGACCCAGTTTTAGCCAAGCTTTAGCTGTCAAACAGATGGCCTCACATTTGACTCTAGAATACTTTGGTATACAGAGGAGTTCATGTTCACCGTGCTTGACAGTTGGTATGAGGTGTTTGTGCTGATATGCTGTTTGGTTTTCTCCAAACGTGCTGCTGTGCATTATGACCAAACATCTCTATATTGTTCCAGAAGTCTTGTGATTTGTTCAGATGTAGCTTTACAAACCTAAGATCTAGAGAGATTTAGATTTAGAGAGAAGAGGCTTTCTCCTGCAACCCTTCCAAACAAGCCATACTTACATACTTACTAAATTATGAACTTTAACATCTAACAAGCAAACATGAGGCCTGTAGAGTATGACATGTAGGTCTTGGATTTTTTGCACTTTTTCAGCTCAATAGTTTCTTATTCCATCTGTTCCACAAAGCTCATGAAAATAACATGTAAAGCTTCATCCTGCAAGTAGTCCAGATCGCTTGGATCTGTCTTACCTTGCCTTTCTGAGACTTTGAGTGGTGTTCTGCTGGAATTCCGCTGTTCTAATATATACTTACACTTCACTGTTTTTACATAAAGATGCAAAAAGATGAAACTTTGGAGCAGGTACAGAGTGCCTAGGTCCATTTGAGTCTAACTGAGCACATACGTACAGGAGTGATTGGATCCTCCAACTGCATTTGCCTGGGTGTATTTTTTGGTTTTGAGAGGTTCAATATCTTATGATTTTGATCGGACTGAGACATTTGTTCTTTTCTAGAATAATTTAAATGGATTAAGCGGGTATAGAAAACGGATGGAAGGATAGTATCATTCTAAGCTAGATAGACTGTGGCTTATTAATGATATTTTGTAGAGGTTTTCATAGAATTCAGGAGAATCAGTCTTGCTGTTTAGAATCTTTCTTTCATTAGTGGTGTCCTCCTCGGCCTATTGCTCATGGAGGCCCACTCTTTTTGGGGAGTAATGTGTGGAACAGGCTGAAACTCTGTAGATTACATGGTTACATGGAACTCTTACATGGTGTTTTTTCTCCACAACCTGAACCAATGTTTCTCACATGAATTTCTGTTTGGCACTGTTTTATTAAAGCATTATTAAAGATATTAAAGATATTCTGATGAGACTAAAGTGTTTTTATTAGCATTAATCTCTGAAGGTTTTTTATATTCTGTGCTTACTGAAGTATAGTGCAAGTTCACTTATGAAAAAGTTCAGTTAAAGAACAGATTCTTATGTTTATCACAGACTAATGTATCATTAGCAATTTGACTTAACTAAAATCACAGAAGAAAAAAAATAATTAAGTTAATGGACTTGTGTGCTCTGGTTGACATTGAAGGAAAATGTGGCTTCTTCAGTTTATTTTGCCCTGCTTCTTTCATCCTGTTATATAAACACAATGGTTATTGGAGTTGAGGCAGCTCCCTGGTGTGTGTGTGTGGGAGGGGGGGTGCTGCAGCAGTCTGCCGACTCCTAGAGGACAGCACCAGTCCATCTCATTTCTTAATTATTGTCGTCCCAGAGACCCAGCCGGCTAATGACTGCCCCACTACCGCAGAGAGTTGGATACTCCACTGAGCACGAGCAGATGGATGAGAGACAGAGAACCTCTCTGCTTCACAGTCAGCTATAACAGAAGGGGCTCAACAAGGCCTTTCTTGACCATCTGTACTAATGCAAAGCAAGTCTTATGCACACAAACACACACTTTATTTTTGTCATAACACAGGCCATGTTACACCCTGTTCCCAGTCACAGCTGATTTGTAAGGACATTTATCTTTTTTATTACCTCTTAACACCATCATTAGAGGTGTTTGTGGCACAGAACCAACAGCATGAATACCTGGTAAAGAAAGTACAGGACATATGCTGCTGAACACTCCACAAAACACGGTCTGTTATAGTAGTATTAAGCCTGTTACTGTACAGTGCAATACAGAAATAGATAAAGTAGTGTCCTTACTGTAAATAGCAGCGCGATGCTGTAAATACACACAGCTTTAACCTGGTCAGCGCACATAACTGCTTTGGTGCTTCCCTTTCTGAGAACATATGAGCGGATGAGGATCAATGGCAGATATGGGCCAGTATTAGCACAGACACTAACTCGGCTAATCTCCCTAACTTTCTAAGATGTTCTTCTCACTGCTGCGGACAAGAACACACACACACACACACACACACGCACAAACAAATATACAAGCTGACCTCAATCCTCCCCCTTCCCCAGGCCTGTGGATCTAAGGGCGCAGGTTTTGTTTCAAGGCTCTCTTGAGCAAAGCTGAACCAACACACCACAGCTATCACCCTCTTGGTATACTGTGACGCCTATTGCCTTGTTCCCTCATATCTTTGGCAGGATTGGGACAAAGGAAGCACACTGATGTGAGAAGACTCTGCAGTGAAGAGGAATACTGTGAGGAACTGAGTGAGATGCTGCAAAATAGTTGCCATTCCCCTTGGGATGTTTTTTATCTTTGGCAAAATACAGATATGAAATGTTTACAATGTGCTTTTCGATCCAAATTCAAAAAAGGGAAGGCTGTTGGAAAATGTGTAATCTTAACTCAGTCAATAAAAATACAAAGATGGCATCAATTAAAATAAAAAAAACAGGAGATTATTAATCTTTTTCATTAGAATAAGTGGGTATTGGATATAAGGGTCATGTAAGAGTCATGGTGAAGCTTTAGTTATTTTGTGTAATAAGCTTAAGTAAGATTAAAGTGACTGTATAATACTGTATTCAGTGACTGATTAAAATAAGCATCTTTAATTAAAATATTGATAACATGTTCAAAGATGAACATAACAAATATTGTCTTGAAGATTGAATCATCTATACTACAGTAGATGTAAACAGAGAAGTCAAGTTTACTCCGTTTAGAGGCAGATCAATTATAAATGGTCCGCACTTATAAAGCACTTTGTCAAGGTTCAACAAAATACTTTTTTGTGTCTCATTCACACTACCACTCATATAGTGCTTCTTATAATACAGTTCGAGTATTTTGATTATCTTACAAAATCAAGCTTAAAATCTATAGGCACTTCTTATATGTCTGTTCATACATAAAAGACTGGCATTTGTTTTGGTCAGACTTAGCTCTAACTGCAGCCTCTCACTTTTGTTGTCTCAACTTGTCCAGTAGCCACAAGTGAAAAATCTTCTGTGCCTCAAAAAGCATTTTTTCAAATACCACCACAATAAAATTAACACGTTGATAGGACACCTTTGACTACAGACTGATGTTTCCACTTTCGAGTATGAATTTTTAATCCATGGCAGTTGCATATTTGTTTAACCTTCCTTTCTAATTTTGTATAAAAAAAACCTTCCTAATTTGATTGTCTTGTTGACAACACTATAATTTCAATGAGTACAACGATAGACAAAGTTGCCCTCTGAAAAAGAAGTTAATTGGTCAGAAGAGGCTGGATTTGATACAATCGATCACAGCATTCTATTACAGAGACTATAACATGTTATTGTGATGGCTGGTTTAAAACATATTTATCTGATAGATTCCACTTTGTTCACGTAAACAAATAATCTCACTCACACAGCAGAGTAAACTATGGAGTTCCACAGGGTTCTGCGCTCGGACTGATAATTTTCACTTTATATATGCTTCCATTAGGTAATCTTATCAAACAGCATGGCATAAATTTCCATTGCTATGCTGATGATACTCAACTGTACTTATGTATGAAACCAGATGAAACCAATCAGTTGGTGAAACTACAAGTATATCTCAAAGACATAAAGAGCTAGATGGCTTCTAAATTCAGATAAAAGTGAAGTTGTTATCTTTGGACCTGAGCACTTAAAAAAGAAACTGTCTAGCAATATAGTTACTCTAGATGGTATTTTCTTGGCTTCTAGTACTACAGTGAAGAACCATAGAGATTTTTTTTACCAGAATCTATCCTTTGACTCCCATATAAAACAGGTTTCTATAACTGCCTTCTTTTACCTTTGTAATATTGCCAAAATTAGTGATACAGAAAAACTGGTTCATGCATTTGTTACTTCAACATTGGATTATTGTAACTGTAAATCTAAAATGCTGAAGCTAGATTTCTGATTTAAAAAAAAAAACTAGCTAGAAAGATAATATTTCTCCAGTTTTAGCTTCCCTTCATTAGCTCCCTGTTAAATCCAGAATAGGATTTGAAATTCTTCTCCTCATACATAAAGCTCTTAATGACCAAGCTGCATTCCCACAGAACACTTAACATCACTTAAGGTAACTTAAGCAGTAGGTGAAAGGATGCAACTTCAAAACAACCAGAAACAGCTAAATGCTTTGAACATCAAATGACTAACTGTAACAATCAAAGAAAACAGTCCAGCAGCTGTGTGACAAAATCTGGTGCGGGAGCACCACAACACATAAAATTACATTTGGTGGAAGGTTGCTAATATAGTTTATTTGTCAGAAAAACCTAGGGTTGTTGGCTAAATTACTGACACATGTGTCTGTGGTTAGCTAGAAATGATAAGAAAATAAAACAAATGGCAACACTAACTATAATGTTTTAGGTGATATCAGTGCACTGCTATCCTAATGCTTGCCATCCAGCTTTTTGTTTGACTTTTGTTCTTGGAATTTTAAGATAAGGGTAAGCAAAACAATTAGAATGCTGGTGGTTTTCTGTGTAGTACTGGAGGGGCCTTAACTTGTCAAATAAGAATAGTTTAGCTAATTGCACCACAAAAAGGCTTATTGGTTTTTTAATTGCGCAGTTAGCTTTACAATGCTACAAGATTTCAGTAATATCAGTCCATGATTCTAACCATGTGTCACAATCTAGAATATAGTAGTTTTATTCTAATAAATTAAAGTGGGACTGTAAGGTTGTTTTTTTTGGCAAATATTACTTGTTATCAACATGAATCTTGAACCAGAGTAACATCAGCTCTCTGGACTCACTCAGTTTGAAATTCTTCAATCAGTCTCAGAGGTTTTTGCATAGCTCTGCAGTTTTCTGAGACATTCACTCTCATTTCTTAGAGTGTTTGACATTCAGTTCACATTAATATATAAAATGTTTTGGCAAAATAGTTTTTTTTTTTTTAAAAACACCTCAAAGCCATCTCTGCTCTTAATCCTGCTCAATATTTTCTTGCGAAAAGAAAATCGGTGCCAGTACAGCATGATCTCTGCTTATTAGGGATAGTCACATAGCCTTGATCAAGCTATCAAAATAACTGATAACATGGCAACTAAATTATCAAGAAAGTGGGTTTTGTTTTCTTCTCAAGTTACAACCACACCCACTGAGTAGCTATGTTTGCCTTTTCAGCTCATGTCAGGTCAAGTCAGGTCATCTATTAATTTTTTTTCTAACACTACAAACACAACGAGGACACCAATAGGTGCTTTTTATTTGGGTATTTGGAGTCCTGAATGCCTTGTTCAAGGTATCAAAACATGCTGCTGGGGTACTGATGAGTATTGGCCACCTTAGTTGTACTGAATTTAACAAATGCTGCAGACAGGACAAAGGAGAAGAATTACAGTTAACAGAAACTCGATTTCAGCTCACCTTGACCTACATGTTACAAACAAAACAATGGCCCACAATAACAACATCATCTCAAAAGTGATGCAGACAAGTCCCATTAACCTTTGCAAGTTCACACTCTCCATCTCTGCCTGTCCTCCCATAGCCCTGGCTCCACACTGTCTTTCCATCTCTCTCATGAATGTTTGATGGTACTGCCAGCTGCTCTCTAAGTCTGAGGGCAGCACGTGTTCTTGCTCACGAATACAGTTCCTATGTTGTTTTCGCCCTCAGTAGACCTTGAAAAATAACATCAAAATGTGCAAAAAAAAAAGAGAGAGAGAGAAAAATAGAAGAAAAAAAGGGGGTTTCTTGAAGTGGAATAGGATGAGGCAGGCGATGCTATTTTAGATGTAAACTGGAGGAAAGTCTTGTTTTGTGTCCAAATGCAGCAAACAACAGCGCCTCAGTTATCTAACAAATTTTTAACAAATGAAGTGTGGGCATTGTTCCCTCCCACACAAATCACCCTGACTGTGTTTCTGTGCACAGCCATTTCATTTTCCAACACATTCTTCCTCGACTGATGGACTCTGTTCACAGTGCAGTAACCTTGATCATAAATTCCTGGGTTGGTTGTTTGCCTTTACAGATCAGCTGAGGATATAGATGGGGGTGGTGGTGGCTGGTGGCTGGTGGCTGCGTCTGTTTACGCACATAAAAACATTTCCAATGTGTGCTCTTAAGTTTCATTTCTGTACTGCCTTCCCTTCCAACCTTGCACACACACTCAGTGAGAGCTTCCACCTTTTCTGACACCCTGAGGATTCTCTGAAACAGCCATATGTCTCCTCTGCGTTGTCACAACAACAATCTTAGGACATCATGCATTTCTCTATTAGTATGCAAATGAAGCAGGGATACAGACTCAATGCTCTGCAGGTTGACAGAAAAGCTGACCAGCTGCATGGAATGAACCCATGTGATTGAAAACAGCAAATCATTTGAATTACAGGGCTCCAGAGTAACGTCCCGCATTGGTTGCACTGCTGCACCTTACGTTTTCTTTTAGGTACTTTCAAATGTTTTTCTCTGTCTTTACTGCTACAATAACCGATTTTTAGGGTTACCATTTAGTCTGACTCTCCATCAGTCATGAAGGACATGTACATGGAATTTTCATCTTTTTTTCTTTGTTTTCAAAGTGTTACCCCAATGAATTTTCAGAGGGATGATTTGCATCTTGGATCCAATAAAAAAAAGAACATTATACATTATATGCAACATTGAACGTTATAGTCATCTCTGACTCCTCACAGCTTCGGTTTGCTCCTCCCCAACAATGAAATGCTGCGGGGAGAAGAGGGCGCTTTGTTAGTCATACAATTGTCACAGATTATGTATTTCTTTGACACATTCTTTTCAGCGTTTTAATCCTAAATATTGACGCTTCAACAACAAAAAGCATTGATACTGGACATGCTTTGGTTTCTTCAAAATGAATGCAGTGCATCACACTGGGAAGTGGGTTAACTAATCTTTCCAAAAGGCATGTATTATATTCCTTTTATTTTCAGGAAGCTCAGTCACTGAGTCTGATGCTAGCTCTAATCTTCAGCCAGGATGGCCATCTTACCAGGGTCAGGGGAGACAGATGGTTTAATGGTTACCTCTGCTGATGGTGTAAGGGGTTCAAGGTCTAGGCTCGAGTCAGGGATATGCATAACAGGAAGTACGGCATTGTCCAGAATGAATAAACTATACCCCTTTTCATCCTGAGTTACCAGTGGCTAGCATTTGTTTTTGTTTAACCAGCTGCTACCGCCTGTAGCTTTTGTAGAGTCATCGACAGGTCACAGTTTCAAAAGCACTCATCATTCTTAAAGAATCTCAGGGCACGGCAAGTCAGAGGTGAAGAACCAACCTTTCTCTGCCTTTGACTGGCTCTGACCTTAATATTCTTCTAATATTTGGGAGAAAGCGCGCACACACACACACACAAATAGTTATATGGTAAAAGAACAGCAGCAAAATGTTAGGCACACCAGTGTATCCAAAGAAAACGATTGTTGGTCACATGTACGAAAAAAGTGTACACACTCTTGAGACGTGAAGTGTCAAAAAGGCATCCATTAAGGCAGTGTTTCTCAATTCCGGTCCTCGTGACCCACTGCCCTGCATGTTTTCTGTGTTTCCCTCCTCCACCACACCTGATTCAAATGAATGTCTCCTTATCAGAACACTGCAGAGCTTGATGACGAGCTGATCATTTGAATCAGGTGTGGTGGAGGAGGGAAACATCGAAAGCATGCAGGGCAGTGGGTCATGAGGACCGGAATTGAGAAACACTGCATTAAGGTGACAGTGGCAAAGTACAAAGAATGTATTTTACTCTAACCAAAGAGTTTTTTTTTCTTACAATAAATAAGTGATTTTTATTGCTTAAAACCAATGAGGGGGTCACAAAGTCTTGTCATAACACGTGTTGACGTGTCACCAAGGCAACCAGAAAAATGGCATGCCTTAAGGTGATGGTGGCTTTGAAAAAAGAAGGTGTTTTAGTATTAATCAGGATAATTTTCTAACCCTAACCAAACACATTTAAATTTCTAGCCCTAAGCATGTGATGTTATTTCCTTAACACAACGAGGAAACAACATCTAAAGGTGTAGAAATAGATAAGGGACGATCTATTTGCTCATTTTGACTGGAGGACCTTTTGTAGACCTGAGAGAAATTTCTGCCTGATGTATAAAGCCTTTTCTATTTTGCTGCAGCTGCTGTCATTACTCAGAAATGATTAAATATCATGAAAACTAACAGATAAATGTGTGAATGAAAGCAACTTTATTTGGCTGTATCTACACTTACGATTTACAGTAACTGTTTACAAAAAGAGCCAAATAGATGGATTTTTGGAGCATTTACAGAGAGTCTAGGTCCATTTGAGTCTAGTAGAGTGTTTACATCTGGGAGTGAATTGATCCCCAACTGCATGGCCTGAGTGTGTTAGTTATAACAAGCTTGATTTTGTACAATTTTCACCTGGAGAAATATGTTTATATGCATTTTAAAAGCTTTTTTTCTTGTGTCATTGTTTCACGTTAAGTGTGTTTAGATGAGGCATGTCTACTCTCTTCATTTACAGGTGCAAGAGGTGCCTTTGAGTGTCGCTCAACTGGTGAATTGGGCACACCTTGCACAAAGACTAAAGCTCCTCCATGCAGCCAGCCAAGGTTCAAGTCCCAGCTCAGGCCCTTTGCTACATGCAATGTACATGTACATGTTTGCTTCTTGAATGCTGTCAGCAGAGGAAACTGTTCTCATTTGAAAAGCATATCAGCACTTTGATAAAGGAGGTGTAACACAGCGGTGCCCCTGGCTGGATAATTGCCTTTGAAAAAGATAATCATTGATTTATTTTTCTTACACTGTTCTAACAGGTTTGTTGAGAATATATGTCCAATATGCAATGTCTTAATTAAATATCCTTTCTCCACAGTCAGTCTCCTGTGTCACATGTCCATCTCCTCTCCGCCACAACTGTCGAGGCAATAGGAGGACAGAATTGGGTCATGGTGAACCTGAGGCCTTGAGCTCTGGTTACGTTACCTCTAGAGTCAGGACCTCGAGGCCTTGAATAGGATTCAAACGTCAAAGTTTGGCCTAGAGTGCCTTCACCGTCAGCAGAGCTGCGCCCAACAAACAGCCCTCACTTAGAGCAGTTGGTAAATGATAAGTTTTGGACCCCAGTCAATAACGCACTATTCTAACTGTTGGGAAGTGATTGCGTTGTGGTTCAAAGTGCTGATTTGAGATCAGCATGTTTATGTGGGTCAGAGTTTCGCAAAGCTTTTGCTCTTGGCTGGGTATGCTCTAATAGTAATGGATTTTAAGAGCCAAAACTTACACTTGACTGGCCCGAAGCTACAGTTACTGGTTGCTTTTTAAAACTACTCCAGAACTGCTATCACAATACTTTCTCCTCTAAAACGTGTCATCACATTATAGTTGCAATCTTATGGCGTCATTAATCCCTTGAGTAGCACAATTTGAGACATTAGATGCACTAGAATGATATCCACAGTTCAGCCAGTTCTGATGCCAGAAGAACTTCACATGAAGTCACTGTGAACATGCTAAATGGTTGTTTTCTGCTTAATGTGTGCACACAGCAGGCACAGAGCAACATAAGTGTTCAGCTGAAGTCGTGCTTCTTTCCAAGATGACAAATGGGCTGCTCAATGCATGCTGGGATAGCTATTTGATTGTCTAAACAGCAATGTGCTCACGATGTGAGAAATTACATCTTTTTCAAACCATATGGCAAAATGTGAAAACACGTCTCCAACATATTTTACAATTTAATGGACGCAAGCCTGAGCACATGTGTGTAAAATGCTTTCAAGGGGTCGCTGTGTGTACACTGGGGCCCAAGTTGACTTGCCTCTTTTTAATATTGGCTAATCAGTTAAGTGATACATCAGTGACTCAGCAGGTAAACAAATAACTGAACAATCTGAAATTACTGTCTATTGTTTAAAATCCACATGCATAAGCTTGTAACAGCAAGGCTCCTCTCTCCATGGTTATTTACAGTATCTATCATAAGAGTGAGTTTTACGAAAATCTGAAGCTTTCACTGTTATGGATTAATCCCGCTGTCGATGTGTGTGAAAAGCAGCACATTTTCTACACAGTTCTGAACTGAGGCCTCCACAATGAAATACAGTTTTCACAGGAGATGCATACTGTATGGTTGACATTTATCTACACAGACAGAGAGCAAGTAGAAGGTTACATCAGGCAACCTTTGGAATCTCTTCCTCTGATGGCACATGCAGAGGATTTATCCCCAAAGTTCGAAACAGCACACTTTTTTTTCTACCTTGAGACTGCAGAAAATGGAAAAAAAGAAAAATGGAAACAGTGTTATAGTTATTCTGGTCCCACAGAGCCTCATTTGAAAGGTAACAGCACTTTGTTTAGCAGTCCTGCTAAAGGTCCCGCAGCAGGTGATACCAAACCAATCTCACTGCAAAACTTCAAATTAGTTTCGAAGACTCCATCTATTGATTTGCGTCTTTTCAGACAGGATTTTTTACATGTTTTTTGGTGTTACTGGACTCAAATATGACTCATAGTAACACAATGTCCACGCATACGATAAATTGTCCTGCTGACTGTTGAATCTCATTTAAGAGGCAACGATGTCTGCATTTAGAGGCCAGAGGAGTTGGAGCTACAAACACACTACTGTCAAGTTGAACGACCGAGTGTGACTCCCATCTGGTCTACTGAAGTTAGTTTACAATGAATTTTAGAATTCAGCTGTTTCCTTGTGATTTCAGTCCTGCTTTGTCTTATGTAACTACTTGGTTAAGTTAGGCGTTATATTGTAATAGGCTTGTGACATTTAGCGACAATAATGAGACTCTAATATGTACGACAATGAAATTGTCAATCTAGTCAGACATAAAGTGCATGACTGATTTTAAGAAGGAAGACAAAAGCATGTAACATGTTGGTCGCTGCAAGCATCTTCTCTTAGCTGGAGCTAGTTTGCTAATTAGGCTAATGTTACATTGTTGGTTGAAAGCGGCCCCTCCATCTCATTTTTTGCAAATCCTTTATATGGTGTTTGAAACTAAAATGTAGAGGTTTTTTATTATTATGACCACTGTATCCTAAATAAACACTCCTAATTATCTGAGCTTTCTGAAGGACTGCATTTGCCTTGATGCTTCATTGATCGGTTGAACAAACTTTTTATAATAAATCATATGTGCCTTGCATTGCGAATATATGAGTCATTTCGTTTGTTGCTGTTAAACTTTAACTTTGTGAGCTTCACTGTTGGAAGGAACTCTCTAAGGAAAATCTAAGTGCACTTTTGTACTGGGGGGAAAAAAAATAAAAAAGATTGAATGACGTGACCTCTAAACCTTTTAATTAAAGAATATCTTTCTTAATATGCTCACATCACATCCAAGCTCACAGTGCCTTCAACAGTTGGAAGATGTTTGAATATGATTGGTCACTTGATTTTCAGTAGCGTTGAGCAGTTTGTTTTTATCTTCTGGGCAACTCATCCAAATTCGGACAAATATTATCTGATCCACCAAATGTGGCTCAACAAGGACATAGGAAATTGAAGCAGTAGGCAGGAGAATGGAGGGCAAATGGCCAGACAGGAAGGCGAAGTGCACGGACAGACACACACACACACAAACACATTTCCCCCCACACACACAGGCTGGGAGTTGTGGATCTCCATGATCTGCAGGGATTAGGTAAAGAGTCTTCTTTTCTTCTCTTTTACCCCAACTTCCAGCACAGCAGTGCTCCCTGCAGGCCACAATCTGTGTGGTGCAAGTACACACTTCACAAGTGCTGTCTCAAAAGCTCACAGCTTTAAACTAGGATCACAGACCCTGCCACAACTGTGTTCCACAATTATATAATATTTAGCAGGTTACTGGATGAACCATCTGTCCGTATCCCCACCTATCTTAAGCGAATCTTAACCAATCGGATCAGTGAAGCACCACCTATAGAAGGAGTCAGCTGACTTTGTTGACTGTCATCACATTTAGAACCCTGCGATAGCTGCCAGTACAGGAAACTCATTGGTCCAAACTTTTGTGTTTTATCAACAAATAGATATCTTGGAGCATGGCCAGGTAAGGTCTCTTGTGAGCCTCTCGCTGCCTCGCAAGGTAAGCACATAGTGTAGGTGTGTTATAATCACGAACATATGAAAATGGGAAACCTTTTTCCCTGAATTCACTGGATACAATCCCCAACAATATAGCACATTTAAGGACTGCAGTCTTTTAGGACATTCATGTACAATACAGTACACAGTCATACTTTTATGTGAAAATAAAAACAACAAAATTGACACCCTCAAAAAGTGAAGAAGCCAATTTTTTCCACTGCCACTAGTCAGTCTGCTGTTTTCAGTGTGTGTGTATGTGTGTACACACTATGCTGAGTTGTAGGATGGGTCAGAGAACAGCTCACCATGGTGACAGCATCTAGGGTTTAAAAGAGTGCACACATTAGTGACTCTGTGCTAAGAGCTCAGTACATCTATCCCTGTGACACAATGGGCTCCCCGTTGTACACGCAGCTGTGCATGTGATGTGACGTTACTGTCTCTGGGAGATTTATGCAAAAATGAAGGGATGATAATACATGCCCTCTGTCTGTGTGTTACATAACTTACAGCCAAAAATTCTCCCTGAAGATTAGACGATCGGGAGAGGCCCATTGTTGCTGATCAAAGGCAAAGATTCAATATTTTGTGCTTCGTGGTGATGTGGCGCATCATTAGATTACATTCAGTCACGCTGTGAGTGAAAACTCAAAGTGAGCACCACAATAGCACTTTGTGCAGCTGACAGGTTGAGTGCAGCTCTCGTATGTTTGAGTGTGTGAACCCATGCATAGATGAAAGTTAGAGTGTCGAGCACAGAACGAGGGCAAGGACAGCGTGTGGGAGAGGTTGAATGTATGTGTTTGTGTCTGTAGGCTGTGTAAGACCCCATTGAGCCCCATAGCTTTGGTAGGGTGACTAATCTGACCCTATGGCTACACTTCCAAAAATACATACCCCCCACCCCCTGTCTGTTTGTTTTCATATCTCATCAACAAACTTCACTGTGACCTTAACCACCATTTCAACTCATCTGTCCAGCTGGCATTTTTAAGAATGTATCTCCAGTTTTTGAAGGAGGAAAGAGGAGGGGGGGATGATGAAAACTGAGAGAGACAGGCAGACAGACTGATAGACGAGCAACAGCGAGGCCAGAGAACGGAGCAAATGCTAAAGGCTCATTCATCCTGACAGTGTTCACGGGACTAGTCAGGGAAACAAAAAGACAGGGAAAAGGAAAGACCAGACCACCAACTCAGATCAGCTGCAATTTCTCTGTGCAGGCAGCTATACTGACAGACCAAATGTGCTATTAAGATAGCAACATTGTTTATCTGCCCAGTTCTGAGGCTAGTCGTGTGAAGCAATAATGAATTAATTATCATTAGTATGTGTTCAAGCGCGTCTTAAACAAATAACAGTGTGATGACAAATAAGTATCAGTCTTTATACTAAGCTAACTCTTAAATCTAACTCTAAATTATTTGCACTGTTCCACACAATAGCTGGATATTTCCTGGAAGCAAAAACTTAGCACCAGCATAAAAGATCCCCATGAGGCCTGTGGACAGATGGACAAGATCTCTGTTAGCGCATACAATGCAGAGATCAGAGTACATATTTGTATTTACCAAGATGTTGCAGGATTAAGTGAATGCGCTTTTTGTGATGTGGTTTAACACTGAGCACAGATCAATCCTTGCTTGCCCCTCCTACATGACCTGTGTGATAGCGTTGAGAATGAGGTGGCATGGATCAAACTGGCTCATCAGAAGAACAAAAAAAAAACTAGAAACATATTTGTGTTTCGCCAAATTGCATATTTCAAAGTTTTAAGTATAAAAAGAGAGAGAACAGTCATGGTCCTGAAATAGCATGCCTAAGACTAGCAGACTAGCAGCTAGCGCCTGCTCACATAGCCACGTTAAGCAGCTACTAGCCCTGAGGTAACTTTTCCTCATGGTTTACTAGCTTCTCATTTCATCAGTGCCTCTCATTTAATCAGTCTCAAACCGCAAGTTGTCTGGTTTAGTTCCTACTGTGTTCTATATTGGCTGATTTCGTCCATGAATTCGTCTTTTTACACATCTTATACAACATCGTCTGGACAACTTTAAAAACTTGATTTTTAGTGGAGGGGGAAATATGCAGAAAAGTTCTTTGACTCTTGGTGAATGTCATACACGGGTTGTGGAAGTTGTAAAACAAAAGCGATCCTAACAGAACAGTCTTTTTTTCATCGTTTCATATTGCTTATGATGACACATAACACATGATAATGATACATAACACATGATAAAACTGTCAATTGACACTGTCCTTTTGGACGAGTTGAACTATTTTCTTAACAAAATTCTACAGTCTGAACTTGGCAAAAAAAAGGTCATATAAGAATCTCAACAAAGTGGACACAATCACATTGAGATAATATTAAGACTATAAACACCCAGCATCCACCAATGCTTGTGTTTTCACAAAATGTGATTGATGTGACCTCCTATCAGACCGTATGTTGGTTGTGAAAACACAGGGTCGGTTTGTCAGCCATGACAAGTCCCCCCATCTCCTAGAGTTACTTTGCAACCAACCATGATTTTCATTATGACCACATCTGAGAATTGTTTTCTTTGATAATTGTTTTGATGACTGATTACTTAATAATTAATGACAAGTTTGATAAAAAATGTCAGAAGTTAATGAAAAAATGTCCATTATTATGCTGTCCAGATTCAAATCAACGTATTCAGATTTCTGGTTTTGTCTGTGCAACGGTCGCAACTGCAAATTATCAAATGATCAGTCCCTTATCAAACTTGTTGGCAGTTAATTTTCTGTTGGCTAATGACTTCACTTGTTGGTTTCTTGGGAAATTATGTGGCCAATTTGTGCAGTGGCAGTAAAATGACTCCAGAATACCCTCAGCGACGTCAGATATAATGCAATCTTGATAGTAAGTTCTATGCTCATGTTATGCTCTTTTTATTGTCTGGAATAAAACATATGTATGTATGTATGCTCACCAAAGATCTTTCTTTTGAGTTAATGAACAATGAAAATGACTAGCAAATGAGCTCTGAAAATAATGAATGACACTTCTAATGAGGCATACTGTGAAAGAGTTGATCAGATGCTGCTCGGTCCTCTGCTGGAAAACTAAATGATAAGAGATGGTAATGGTAAGTTTTAGTTATAGTTCTTTCCCAGCTATTTTATTCATAAAGATGACTCTTCAATTGGACAGCTTGACTATTTATCTAGTGGAAAAGAGCTGCAGGGCATTCAGCCCAAAATCCATTTATTGACAGCTTAGTAACATTTACAACTCAAGACCTTCATGCTCAGCAGCAGTGAGAACCTCGGGAAACAGACTGCAATATAAATTTGCCAGTAGGCTTATGGGTTTGTCATTATCTTTAAATTATAGTCCACAAATAATTGTGCGATCCCTGACTTACGCAAAGATTATAGGTTTGTGCTTTTTATCCTTTCTTGACAAGAGGTACACGAGTGTATAGATTTCATTTTCATACTTGTAGAATCACTATGAAGCGGAAGCTTTGTATAAGATAGTTGTCTCATCTTATTAAGCTGACATGAGAAGAATTGGTCGTTTTTAGAGAATGACGTGTTTAACGTACTGGAATCGTCCCCATTGCTAAAAGTAACATAAGAGAATATGGCAATTATTTTGCTCTTTGCTCCTGCAGTTGTGGGATGTAACATCACTGTAATAAAAAACAAATTTCCATGTGAGCCTTGCAAATGGACAGCTATACATTTTAATTTGTTGTAATGCTGAAGAGGCTCGAAAGACGCCACCAAAAGCCCATAAAAATGTCAAGCGACTGTAAAGCAAAGTGGTGCAGGGCTGGAAACCAAAGTAGTGAACTGCGGTATCTCAGGCATGAGAAAGAGCATAACAAAGGTCACCGAATTTCATAACGACTCAGAAGCACATAGTTTATGGTTCACAAAATTCTTTGGTGTTGCTCTAACAGGAACAAGAATGTGTGATTATATAACATCCATGTTGGCCTTACGCCACTGGCATCCTGTTTGTTATAGGATTTATTTTAAGATTTTAACTACTGGTTTTGAAGGCTTTTAATGGTCTGGCCTCAGCCAAATTTAGAAGAACTTTTACATTGTTATACTTCATCAAGAACACTGAAGTCAACCAACCAGATACCCCTAGATTTCCATAAACCATGCCTTTGGCTGCTCCTAATCTGTAGAACAATTCACATAAGAACTGCAAGGAACTTAAGAACACAGTAAATGACATACTACCTCTTATGAGTTCAACTGAATTGAGTGTGACACCTTGATCGGGTTTTTTATAATAATAATAATAATAATAATAATAATAATACATTTTATTTGGAGGTGCCTTTCAAGTCACCCTAGGTCACCTTATTTATAGAATGTTTTATACTACTTTCAGTCTCTTCTATTAATTCTGTTGATTTCACCTGTTGTATTTTACTGTCCAGCACTTAGATGCAATTCATGCTTGTTGTGAAATTGCTTTATAGGTAAAATTGACATACAGAAGGGTGGAAAATGACAGGAAACACCTGTATGAATGAGAGGAAGAACACAACAAAGGCAGGTCCACAAAGCAATTTAAGGGATATTTTTGGTTTCTTTGAAGTGGGGTCATGTGTAGTGCTAATGAGTAGTCAGTGTCTTATCTGCAGTATACAGCAGTTAGAGCTCTCTCAGTTTGGAGAATCAGATGATTTTCCGACGGACGAGCTAAAGCTCAAGGCTTTTTAGGACAGGCCCACCAGAAAAGCACGTTTTCTGCCACCTTAAACACAAACCTCATAAGTTTCATGGTGGCTCCAGTGAATGCTGTTGTGTGGATTATCATACAGCATCACTTTTGTTGGGTTGGGATAACACAGTCCATGTTAAGACACTGAGTTTCATACCAGATGGTTTCTAAACATACTGTGTTCAACAGTATTGCTACACTGATGCTCTGTGGTTAAGAAAGTTTAGTGACAAAACAAATAACTGTCTGATCCAGAAGTGGCATTAATGTGTGGATTCTCAGTCATGCAGGTCATGGTAATCCTAAGAACATGATAAAGGCTAACTGGACTTTTTTTTTCTTGGGTCTGGAAGATGTTTCACCCCTCACCCGAAAGGCTTCTTCAGTTCTAAACTAGAACTAAACTACTTCTAAACTAGGTGGGGAGTATCGGCTTGTTGAGTAGTTGAAAGGCCTTGAACCACCTGAGCAGTGTGTGGGTTGTTTAGGTAATTCTCACCTGTGTGTTGTTTATCTGCCTTAACAAGCATACTTTGGTCACAAGATCCAACGTGCAAAAAGTAGTTTCATTGGTGAAAAATTCTCGCTTGTGGTTGCCTTGTTCTTAGTGGCTTTTCGCTTTAGTGCTGCTGTCAGGAAACCTTCTGCTTCTCTGAAATAAAAGCGCCCTGACCTACTGCAGGTAAGACATGGACTACTCCTAAGTGCGTTATGAAAAAAAAAATCCCTTTAATATTCAATAAAGCACTGTGGCTTGAATGAAAATGTTGAACAGTCCTTGTATATTGGATTTTACATCAAGATAGTCTAGCAAAAAATATTAAGTTCATTATTAGGGCATTGATGGCAGAAGTTGTAATCATAAAGACTTTTCAACTAGATTGCGTTTCAATAAGTGCAGTAGTCGGAGTGCCATTTGATATTGAAGCAAATGTGAAGCTATCATTCAAAAAGGAGAAAAAAATAAATTATTAACTTTATTAACTGGTTTGAAGTAAATAACTTGTAAATAACTTGGCTGCATGATGTTGCCAGAGGGTGGTAGTATAAGTTACATTACTTGTGGTTGTAAGTCAGTAGAAGAAGTAGTTGTTCTAATTGGAAACAAACCTGGAGGAGGAAAAACAACAACTGCGGTGAACATCTACTAGAGGAAAATGGAGGTATTTCTTCTTCAGGAATTACTTCAATGTTATTTTTAAGAAGATGCTGGCTGGTCATTCAAGTTTATAGCAGTTCATAGACAATTACACAGAAAGAGTTCTGGTGAGCCTCTCATTACAAAGTTGATTGAGAGTTTACCATAAAAGCGTTGAACTGGTCTGCAGAGATGTGGAAAAGGAAGTCATCCTTCCCAGGTATGTTTTTGACCAATACCTGTGTACAGTTTTTTGTCCCCCAAGTAGATATCCAGAGATCTTCAGAATCAATGCCAAGGACCATTCCGGAGAATGTAGTCCAGAGACAGATGGTGTCCCAACACTTTGCAAACGCTTCAAGTTGCCTATTCGCAAGTATGCAATGCTGTATGTGACAGTAAAAGACAATACGGAAATCCAACAACTTGTGTTCAAAGCCTAAACCAAAGTGAAGGCAGCAAAATGCCACGCCAGACAGATTTTCTTAATTCGTCTTTGACTTTTGGCTGTTAAAAAAGAGATGGATGTGTAAAGTCACTGACTGTGTATTTGTACAAGCTGAATGTGTGTGCTTAGTATGTGTAGCACTGACGAAGCAGATTAAAGTGCCATGGTGACTGGGACCAGTGAGCAGGGACAACAAAGAAGTGTGAAGCTGGAGGATTCTTGACAGCCTCACACAGAGTCCACTATCAACTCGTTTAAAAATGACTTAAAAGCCTCATACACAAAGGGAAAAAACCCACTGATGACAGCATCATCACGGAAAAGGAGTCTTTACATCATATTTTAAAAAATAAAGACGAGGGGAAGGGGGTATTGCAGTGTGAAAAGAATGATGAGACACACTGAGGACTGAAATGAATGGTGTGTATGTGTAAATCAGAGGGGGCTCCAGCTGTGTGTTTATCCCGCACTTGAAAAGGCTGCATCAAGCCAGCTGAGATGACAGAGCAGACCAGGGCTGTGACATTATACCCATATGACCTTTTCTGAAACATGCTAAACTAGATGAACAGGAAAACACCTCAAACCTGCATGTTCCTGGCAGGATTTTAATCTTAGAGCAATTCTGTGTTACTGTAAACAGACATTTACAGTGGTATTTATAGATCAGTTGATCTGGAACAACCACGGCTGCAGTTACCTCAAGAGGACTAAGAGGTTATGGTGGTGATGGGACCTGGATAACATGACCTTACAATCCGCAGCCACCATCTGGCTAACTCGCATAGCCACTAAGATTGTAAAATACCACTGTTCGATCATTCAAACTGGCAGAACAGTCTTTCTCGTGTTATCTGGACTGGTATGAAAATGATTGTAACCTTTATTCTAAAAAAAAAATAAATTAATAAAATAATCAAAAATTATATTTCTACTATTTCAAGTAATTCAGAGGGTAAGTTACAACCATGACTTGTATTATGTTGACAGTTTGGCCACAATGGTATGACAGCTTTTATCCTGGAGAATAGAATAAGACTTTGACTTTTCAGCTTTAATAATAACATCTTTCAAACTCTTGTTAATGGAACAGAGTGATTGAGCAGTAAAATACACCTCTGACAATACTATTACACTCACTGGTTGATAATAAAATCAGTTTACAGTCAATTTATTGCCATGGGTAGAAATACATGCTAAACAAATGGTTGTTTATGGTCCATCGAGGATATTAAATGTCAATTAGGACACTGGAATTACAATTTACGACAAAGATAAAACTACGATTAACATAAACACCTTTAGCAGCCTGAGTTCCTTTTCAATTTTTTTAGAACATGTTTGTCAACCCTGATTTCTGCATTTTACGTCCCTTAGCTTAAGTCATGCAGTGCCTAATTTAACCCATCACTTTTCAATATTGTAACCATTCCCTGAAGCTTTCATTATTTGCTACAGTTAATACTATCATTAACTTCACTTCATGTGCATTCTGGGTTGAATATTTCAAATTCATTTGGATTAATTGCAGCAATTCAAACAAATATATCAGTAAAATTAGAATATATTCACTGTTAATATGAATGGGCAGACACAAAGGGAGCCTTTTTACCCCATTTTTTATATTGAATGCTCAGGTTAAATGTGACAGCACTTTAATATTAGAAATCAGTTTTTTCCAAATGGATGAAAAATTCAGTAAAATTATCATATGGAAAGAGCTCAAACAAAATAATTTCTTTATCATAAATAACACAGAAGTATCCGCTTCAAATTTGCTAATGTTAGCAAAAAAGAAAAATGCCAACATTAGCTGCTGGTTCAGCTCCATTCTCTGTTGAGGACCATGAGATGTGGCCAAAAGATCCAGAAAAAAAAACTAATAAGAAGACTTTAAGTTAAATGAATATTTCAACAACAAAAGGTATGCATTTCTGTAATGAAGATCAAATTGATTAGGCCTCTCTTGATCACAAGCTAAATATGATACAGCAGGCTAGGCGATTAGCTTAGCCTAGCCTAGGTCAGTTGGCCACCTTTGAGTCCCACACATACAGAAATATCCGCAACTTGTGGTTTTACAGGAACTAAAGAGGTGAAAAGGAAAGGAAAATACAAGATGGCAGACATTTTTATTTCTGGACAATACCTTGTTGTATAATACCTGCTGTCTGCAAACATCATTTCAGTTATTTTAGCCCGACATTAGTGTTCATTACACTAACTTCCAACCTGAAATGTGGTCACAAAAAACAAACACACACATATTAATCTGAATTTGTTCTGAATTGTGAATATCATTAAAGAATAATGTATCCAACTTTGTATCTTGTTCTTTATAGTAATCACATTGTGGATAAAATGGCAGCACTCCTTAGTCCAATGACGTTTGGGGAGCTCTATTCAGTGGCAGGAAGCTCTTTTCCCTGTGTTTTTAACTTGTTCATTCAACATTGTTGCACAATGGGCTTATTTCCCAAAATGTTAAACAGTTAATTGAATGTTTAATCTTTCATACAAAAGTTGTTGATGCTTGTGGTCCGATGAGCTGTTAAATAAAAATATATATATCAAGGCAGTGTTTTAAGAAAAAACAAAACACCTGTGTACATATATTACTTAACCTCTTACTCCACTGACTGTGATCCATGACAGCCGTGCATTCACTTAAGAACTTGGGAAGAGATTAAAGCCTCACTGTCCTTTAGCTTGCTGAGCACACGCTCAGTCCATTCAACATGCTGAAACCAGGGCCCTGAATAGAACAGTGGTGGGCCAATCACAGACAGGGGAGGGGTGCCTCCATCCTGATAAAGTCACAGGGAAAACAATGACTCGAAGCCAAGCCCGCCATCTAGTGTTTGCAGAGGGAAGTGTATGCATCCTCAGCTGATGTGTGTGCCTTTAGCCACTTCTCTCCATTTGGTTCAAGGATCCTGGCACCTGGATGTTTTAAGAATAAGATACTAACTTTAAAGGCACAGTGATGTACATGTCAAATAATGCCTCCCATATTTCATCCAAATGCTACTGTGCATGTGCGTTAGAATCCCCCTGCGACTGAAGTCGACTTCCTGCTGGCTCCCCGACTGGAGAGTGAAATAAATCACGCAGCTTTCCAAAAGTCGCTGAACCAGTGGGATGAAATTCTGCAGCTTATGTTACTCGACTGAAGCTGAGCAAAACCTACACGCATTAGTAAAAACACACATTTCAGAAATATAACAAGCAGCCAAAAGATTTGCCCACAAAAGTCGCTTTAATTGATTGTTATAAATGAGTAAGGCCAGAGATGCTGCAGACGTACAAGATGGTGTGTGTACTGCAGAAGGTGGTGGTGGGGGCTCTTGCCAAGTTATCAAAAAGCATAATGCAGACTACAGAGCGTGTGGTAGAGGTCTGAGGAGGAGTCTGAGACTGTGCTATGATAGGATGGAAGCTGCCAAGTCACAGCCTGGAGTTTGTTTAGACTTTATTTCTCACACTGCAAATGAAGCCGACTGCATGTGGACAGGCAGCAGGATCTCTACATATATAAACCCCACATTCCCTCCTCTCCTCAGACACGTGGTGCATAGCTGAGTAAGGTTCCCCTCTGCAAATCCAAAGCATCGTTCCTACGGGAACAACTGTTATAAAGACAATAAACCCAACACCATCTTCATGTTTCATACATATATAATCAGATATATTCAATATACAAAGATACATTCTCAATTGCAAAGGCTCAATCGTTGTAAATAAATACTGAAATGGCTAAACTGCAATAATATTTCTCTTCTCTCCTGGAGAGAAGGCACACACACTTGAACACACACTCTTGCACGATGAGGACAGGCCTTCTGATACTGTTCAATACAAAAAAACCAAAAACAAGGCGAAAACAAAAAAAACATGAGTGCAGTGTACTACACAGCCCAGAAACAAACGTCCCAATTACACCCAGAACAACATTTATTTTGCACTATACTCTGTGAGGACAATCTAAAAAATAGATATTATGCATAAAAGCTCATAAAAATAGCAAAACTTTCTCTCAGTTTGCCATCAGGAGGGGTTTTGTCAGATAACATCCACAGGCTTGTACAAAGGGAGCGGAGCAGCGTCAAACATGTCAGTGTCCGATTTTTGACCTTAAACTGTCAAGATAATGATTAGAAAGAGACGGCTGTTTATGTAACCTGCAGTAAGGCTGCTTGTTCCATCATCCTTATGGTAACTGCTCCAACACGTTCGCTTCTCTCACACCTTGAAAATATTTCAATTTTCCAAATATGAAAGTCTAAAAATATATCTCATCAGTAAAGTCGGATTTGTCTTACAAAAAGCTGCACACGGAGGCAAACAAAAATATTATTCCTGCCAGTGGCTAACTATCTCTCTTTAACCTTTGGTAGCAAATGGAACATTCTTTAGAGAAAAAATAAATACTCTATCGCGCTTGAAAAGCCTTTACCTTAGACCTTTCGGACCTTGATACCCAAGGCATTTCTTAAAGTGTCTACTGGGTGGAGATGGTGGGAGTAGAGGGGAGAACATATGCTCATAAAACACAAGTCTGTGGTCTATAAACTTAAAGAAGACTTTAAAGAATCAATACAGCAGGAGCTGCTTTGTGTTTCATTATTAACAATTTGCCTGTCATGGAGTTAAAGTGGTGGTGAGCAGATACGTGGAAAAGGCAAAACATTCAGACAGATTTGAAACTGCAGCCCCAATCTTACAGCTGCAGTCTGCCACCAGAGGAACACAGGAGATATCAAACACTGCAAAACGCTACAGACGGGTTCAACTATGAGCAACATGGTGGTAAAGCTACCCGCACGATCTAACCAAACCAAACAGCACTTCTACAGTTTGAAGGACGATGGTGTGCAGCTAGCTCGATTTCTATTCGTTATTGAGAGTCATTATTAAATTAGATTTGCCGGCAGGGTTTTATACTGCAAATTCATAATACTGCAATATGAATTCTTCCGTCAGAACTTTCCACCTTCTGAGGGACCATGCACAAACATTAGCATTTGTGGATAAGTAGCTCGCTAAAAAAAAACCGACAGTGGCCAACGTGTTGGCCAGATTTTCTAAAGCCTGAAAACAGAGCCAACAGGAGGTGGCAGAGGTCGGATTTCCTCCCAGACCACTTCAATCACAAACCTTAAAAATGACCTCCTTTTCGCCAAAGGGGAAGTGCAACAGGTGACATCTCGTCTCGTTTGGCTGCTTCGATCAACCAAACTAAAACTGAGTTGCATGTAGGCTGCAGCAAGATAAACGGACAATAATGTGCAGGCAAGTGGACCTAAACCTGCAAGGAAAGAGTGCTGCTGGTGTTAGCACTGCTACAGTTAGCCACCTGCTAACACACATGACATTATTTACACACAGCTGCTGCGAACCATTAACCTCGCTGATTCCATTAGACACCATTTTTTAAGCTTTTTTTTACTTTTGGACCTGGAAACTAAACAACAGGAGCAGCCTGACTGCCTACCCCAGCTTTAAGAAGGTTGGCAGTGCAGTGATTATACTAAAGCTCCAGTTTGTACCTCTTATGCGTCCCATTAAAGTCAGTTAAAGTATTAGAGATGGGATTTTCTGAAAAATGTAAACCAATGTAAATTAGGTCTGTTTAAATCTCTGTCAACAAAGCAGTCAGTTGGGTCTATTATTGTTTTCAGATTTCAATTTAAAGGTCTTATCAACTGGATGTTGAGATATTTCACAGGGTAGGTAAAACGTAACCTGTTGCAGGTGATCGATGAAAGTTGATTTTCCTTTTTTAAAGTACAGGCATTTCTTTTGTGTGACATTTTTGGGAAAACTGCACGTAGATCTGTGACTTTAACGTAAAGCTAATCTTAGAGGCACAAAATGGGCTGTCACTACTACATTGTTTTTAAATGAAAAACCCTCTGCTTGAACAGATGCTAACTGGACCGATATGAGGCATAGAACTGATTGAACTGCTTGACTTTCAAATTCAAAGTTCTGAAAGGATGAAAAACCATAAACAGAGAAAAGGATCTGATACTGACATGGACTCCCACGTGATTGGCTCCTGGAAGTCGGTCCATCTTACATTCTTAAAGGGCAACACGAGAGCTGATTCAAGCGTAGGGAGCCTGCAAATGTCAGGAGGAAAATTACGTGTATTTTCGCTGAGCAAAGAAGACAAAGGTCCTGTCCCCAAGGACAGCTTCACCTCAAATCAAGTTAAAATATTATGAGGCATTACACCAGATTGTTTCAAATTCATAGAAAAAAAAAAACAACAAAAAAAACATGCATCCAAGGTTATCGCTGAGTAAACGTCAGAGCAGTTTTTGCTTATTGTTCAGGACTGAGGAAGCAAAAATAAGTGCTGATTAAACTTGTGCCTGAAGAGGGGCGTCGCCCTCAACGCCTCCTCCGTGGCAACTGTTTGAGAAAAAAGGCAAATCAGACCTCAAAATATCTGTGTTCAGTCCTCATTGAGGACCTGCCAGACGATGAGGTGGCTGCGCTCAGCTTTAGCCAGGAGGGGGTGCAGTTTCATGGGGACGTCCTCTGTCTCCTCCGCCTCGCCGTCCTCATCGCCTGCAGACATGCACAGCTGTCACATGCTGTCCTTCATTACTCTTCTGTTTCCATCAGTTGAAGTAAACTCACCCATTCTGAAGTCAATGTAGCCTTCTCCTCCGCTCATGACCAACATAGACTTGCTTCCCTCCTGAGATGTGGGATCTGTGGTCCTGTCTCCAGCTGCCTCTCCTCCGCTGGATGCAGACGGAACTGCATGACCTGAAAGCAAAGAAATTAAATTATTTCTTGGTAGGTGATCGGATGATCCATCCACAAGCTGCCAGTGCAGGTAGCAGAATGGTTCAGACTCTATCGGGATCTTGCAAGACTCCAGCTGCCTCCAAAAGTAACCTAAGTTCACTTACCTGGAACTGCGGTGAAGAACTTGACTGCATCCCGGTGACCGTGGAAACAGAGCTGAGCGTGAGCCATGGAGCAGTACGGAACAAACGTCCCGGCTGTAACTTTGTCACTGCTGTCGTCCCCGTACACACGAACCACACCTCCAGGAAGGTTACCTGTTGCCTTGGTTACCTTGTTGGCTGCTAATAAAACAGTGCAGGAGTGTGAATGTGACACATCAAAACGCTCACTGTGATGAATACACCTTTAAAATGACACAATGCACCCTATTCAAACAACCATTATTTTCTGTTTAATTTGCCATCTTTAATACACCTGAATTTAACAATGTTTAACATAAAAAGGCAGCTAATATTCTGTTTACATTCACAGCTCATAACTGAACCCAGAGCAGGCTACACCAACACAGCTCACTTCATTCTGAACAAACAGAGATAAATAGACATAAGAAGAAATGACTCTAGTTCTTACTGTCTGTCAGAGGGATGGAGATGATGACTCCGTTACCAGTCCCAATCCACAGGCGGTTACATGACACCATGAGAGCTGTGATCCTCACAAACGAAAAGCCCAGTTTGCCCGTGCCTGTTGGGAAGTCATACATGACATTCCAAACAATATACGATACTGTGGTAAAAGTCTGTCAAACCCTGTTAAACTAAAGCTTTTCATCTTGAAAAAAAAACACACACTTCTCGCTGTAGATGCCTGAGTGAGAGTGAACTGACCGAGCATCTTGCTGACGTAAGGCTCGATGTCAACGTCCTGGAGGTGCTGGTAGGTGTGAGCGTGGAACAGCCTGAGAGTGGAGTCCAGCCTAATGGACACCCAGATCCCATCACCGTGCCAGGCCAGCTGACGCACCTGACTGTCCTTCCGGGGGTGGGCATCAAAAGATTTCTGCAGAGGACAGAAACGCAAAAAGCTTCAGAAAAATAAAGGAAACACCTCAATGTCACCAGCCATCGCCAATAAACCATGGCGATGCTCAATCTTTCTTTACCTCTATCTTCATGGCTTTAGGCTGCACCACATAGATCTTGTTCCTGTAGCCACACCACACTTTATCGTGGACTACAGTCATGCAGCGAATGGAGTGGTGCGCCCTCCCCAAGTCTAACAGATGGTAGTTAGTCAGGTCCCACTGTCCATCTGATGAGGGGGAAAAAAAGAACAAGCATGCTCACAATGACTGAACTTCATCAGCTGGATAGTGTGTATAGAGTTTAACAGGAGGGGGGCTACCTCACCTACTCCTCTGTGGAAAATGGCTAACGTGCCATCGGACAGACTAACCAGTACACGTCCTTTAACGTGTCTGTGGGAGAGATGTGTTTAAACAAGCTTGCAACACAAGTGTAACGTAGACCAACCACAGCAGCCGTGTGTTTAAATGAACTCACACAATGCCGAGCACAGACTCCTTCAGCTTTATGGAATGGAGACACCTCTTCCAATGAGCCACAGAGGAGTGGACGTACACACTAGGATCAAACGTGTAATTAATGATCGAACAGAGGAGTTCCAGAAGTGCGGTCATATGAATGTGGATGTGGGGTGACTCACTGTCCGTTCTGCGCCCCCAGCCACATAGTGGGCAGCACGCTGCTCATTTTCTGAGCCTCCTCTATCATCAGGTCCTGATCCTCGGCGTTGGGGTTTGAACTCACTCCATCTTTCAGCAGATCACTCTCCCTGCTCATAGGAAACCATTGAAATACAAAGTGTTACTGTTTGCATGTCTTTTCATGCATCGGTCTAAAGTTTGGTTTATAAAATCACTGTTTTACCGACTGCAGATTGTTTTATTGTATTTTTTACAGATATGACAACAAATTCTCCACCTCCTCCTCAGAGTAAAGCTGCTTTCACAGAGGATGTGGTGGGCACTGCTTCACAGTCATTTCTATATTTAGAGACACTGCTCTCATGTGTCTCTCCCTGGGAACTAAAAATTGGGATTCAATTTGAAGGTCCGCTTGCATCCGACCACACAGCAATGGCTCGCATGCATTGTCATGGTTTATCAAACAGTAAATGGTTTTACTGTAACTGAATATGGGACCTCTGCACTTTGTGATATATACTTTAATGATATGCTGAGACTTTACAATAGCATTGTGCTACCTCTGATTGTAATTAGCTGGAGTCTCTCCTGTCTGCTTGGCTCCTAGCGGATCTGTGAAGACGTGTTCCGTGTAGACTCCTCTCAGGCTTTCTCTGTGGTCAGCGGGTCCTGCACTGGTCTCTGTTGCCTCTGTGGCTTCCTCTGCTGGTCTGGATTCTGCTGAGAGGATCATCATAAATGTAGCAGATAAATGGGTCAGTTAGCAGAGGCTGATCATCTGTGATCCTGACAGCTCTCTTTGTGTTTTTTACCTGGACGCTCTGCTGTCTGAGGAACAGCTGTTGCTCCCTCAGCTTCGCAGCCCAACACTGTGATGCCTCCGAGAACGCTGTCGCCGCCTGCTGAGCTGCTACTGTCAGCTGTCAGGCTGCCATCTCCCACTGGTCCTGCCTCAGAGTCTGGACATACTTCCTCTCCGGCTGGGTAGTCTGTCTCTCTCGCCCCTGAATATTAACATCACACATAAGGGAATTAACAGAGAGATCCACTGAACTCGGGACGAGATATTTGGATGTATTCATACTCATTCACTGACCTGGAACACTAGAGATGCAAAGAACATGTGAGTCACAAATGAAGAAGCTCTCCAGGATGTTTCCAGGCTGATTGGCGTCAATGACGACAACTTTAGATGTGGACTGGGTGCTGGTGCAAATCCACACCAGTGATGACAGCTCGTCCTGGTGCTGCAGCTCCTTCTGCTGCTCCTGCACAGAAAAAAAATAATAAAAAAAAAAAAAATCACCAAAGCTGAATTTTTATTCCTTCTCTGCCATTTGGGTGTTGATTTATATCACCACAGGCAAAGTTGTGCGTGTGTACCTTAAGCTCTTGATCGAGTTTTTCCAGGCTACTCTGAGATCCCATCTTCCTTTTAGGGCTCTCTGGGCCTGACACGTCGCTGTAAAACACACTGGCTCCCACTATTGAACCTCCATCTCTGGTTTTCCCACCAGATAAGTTCACACCAGCAGCACACCACAGCTGAAACAAGGGCACACGGATACATCAGCCAAGCACGATAACACACCATCTGTATTAGTAGAAGACAGACGGTAGTTTTTGACTGTGACATCTGGTCAACATCAGTCACACTGACTAAAAAGAAACAAGCAACGTGAAAAATGAGCTCAGGAAACACCTTCATAGAAGCATCTTTCTCATCCACTGGTCTGAGGAAGACGGGAACGGGGAGATTCTTCACCTTGCTCTCTGTCTGACCACCATTGGCCTGAAAAGTCCAAGATGCAGCAGGACTGTGTTATGGCTCACTCCTGCTGAAGCTTACATGCAGAGTAATTCCACTTCAAACACAACAACACAGTGGGTACACAGAAAGTGCTGTCGAAGACATTTTGGTGCCCGTCGCCCTACTTTGTGTTTCTTAGGCAAACTCCAGCCGTACGCCTGCACTCTGCCATCCTCCTTCTGAACGTGGGCTTTGACCTGCTGGTACTGAGCCCTCTTCTGCTTGCGCCTGGACACGTGTTCGGCTGGCTGTCTGTGGGACAAAGCAACAGCTCACTCACAATCACCTCTAAGATTGAGGAAACAATGAAAAAAAAGAGGGAACATTTTCCATAATACACATTCTACTCTACCGAATAGTAAAGCAAATCTATCCATTTGCAAATTTTAGTAATGCCACCATGTACGAATGAGCTGTGAAGGTTTCATGTTGATTTTTCATAATTAAATGGTGTGTTTCAGCTCAAATGGATGTAATCTTCACAGTCTTTGCAAAGCTTTTTCCACCTCCACACTCTGAGCCAGGAATAATTCCCCCTATCCTATACTCTCAACATTTTACAGAGAGATGTGTTCATACATCATTCATAGCCTGAATTACAGTATAATTCATTTCTCCTGGAAATGCAAACAGGCATACAACTATATGCTACATGATATGATTGGTTTGTTTCTGCAAAGCTCACCTGCAGGATCCTGCAAACAGGTAATTATATAAGAGTAAAATAAAATTAAAGAATGTACAGAAATGACAGCTTTTTGCAGCTCAACTAGACTTAAACAGAAGTCAGTGATATCCAGTTAAAAATAAACTTACCACACGCTTTAAAGAAAACTCTTACATAACCTGACTTTTTTTCGTTTCAGTCAACAGACCAAAAAGTGACCTGAGCCAACGTGGCGAAGCCCCTTCGGCATACATCCAGACTTACTCCTCATTGAGGAAATCAAATGCTTTGCTCTTGTCACTGGGCAGCTGCTGCAGGGTGCTGCTCTTCTTCTTGACGGATGGCTGAATCTGAGAGGTGGGTGCGTTGTACTTGACGTTGACTGGAGCATCCACCGCCGGCTTCTTGCCTGCTCCACCCGACGAGCTAAACAAACGGCTGAAACTGGAGGTGTAAGGGCAGGGAGGTCGAAAAGGAAAAAAAAAAAAAGAAAAAAAAGGAGGGAAAGGGGGGGAAAGCACACAGACAAACATATAGAGGAGTGGACACAAGCAGTAGCTCCAGCGGCAGAGACATTTAAGGATAAAAGGGTTCCTGTCCCATGCCAACACACCATGCTAGCTGCTAGCTTTCATACAGGTTCTTATGCTGAATATACTGAGACACATGTTCCCATTAACCTGCCCTGACCTTATTAAACTTTGAGTGGCTGTCCACTCAGAGAGCAGGGATTACAGGTTAATTATATGCACTGACTAGGACGTTAGTAAGCAACACAGAGCAGACCAGGCTTGACTGGAAGAAACGTACATCCCCCATCTTTCTACAGTAAGTGTAGGTATTTTAACCTTCTACATACAGCAGCTATTGTTTCGCTATCGAAACTTTGTAGCTGGTACTACAAGTGTGTTCTTTACAAACACAAAAGAAGCCCTGTTAAGAACAAAAACCCCTCATACTCCTGCGTTCCCTCCCATCCCCACAGAAACCCTCCCAACACACCTCCTGCAGACATCACAGCATCAGGCAGAATATTGAGGGACACACACACACAAACAGGGCAGAGATGGTAGAGTTTTATCAGATGTGCTCCTCTTTGTCCTGCCTCAAGTAACTTCAAACCAAACCAAACCAAACTCATTCCTTAGAAAACTCAACAAAGGAGAGCATGGATAAAGAGGCCTCTGCCAAGTTGGATGTTTACAGCTTCCTTCATTTTTTTTAGCCGAATATTCAAAGACTCATCTGACAGTAGAGATCAGAGACAACGGGTCTCCTCTGTTCAGAGTTTGTTATTGGCATGAAAACATTCCATTTCAAACAAACTTTACCTACATCCTGGAGAAAAGAACCGCACAACAAAAGAAAAGCAACACAAAAAATACTTAAATAACAAAAGAAGTTGATATTTCAGAGCTCAAAAGAAAAGAAAAGAAGAACTTACAATTGCCAGAGGCTGGATTTCTTCTTCTCTGGAAGAGATGGATTCTCCTTCGAAGCCCTGAAAAAGGAAAAGAGACTAAATCTAATTTTATGGCACCTGCATTCCTACGTAAACCCTCTGACTGCCCAGCTGTGTTTTAGCATTCTTTAATCTCCTGTGTGTGTATATTTCATGCGTGTTGGCACGGTTCAATACGAATTCTGAGAACCATGTAACCAATGTTAACAAATGTCTGGTTCGCAGGTTAAAAACTGTGTCAACATTGTTTCTGCTAAATCACCGGATCATCTCTGTCCATCTGACAGCTTCCTGCAGCTCCATCAGCCTCTCCTTATACTGGTTCCTCTCCATCAGGACTCTGGCCATCTCCACCCTGGTGAAGCGCTTCCTCTGGGCTGTAGGCACGTCACTCTGCAGGTGAAACGCCACGTGAGACCAATGATTCTATGGCTCAACACATTTTAAGAACTTTCACTTGTAGCTGCTCACACTTGAAGCTTCTTAAAACTCCAATTCCAAGAGGAATATCTAAAGCATGGACTCACGTCATCCTCGTTGTCGTTCCTGACCTTGTGTCTGGCATCGTCCAGTTCTGCTTTAACCCTGCAACAGAGCACCCAACCAAGCCTTTTAACACAGTGTATGTCGAGATGCAATTTGTCTATTGATGAGCAGCGATTTTGAGACCAACTCACTTCTTGAGCTCCTCTTCTAATTCTTTGTTCCTCTCCTCCAGTTTGGTCTTGGCCTGACTGACAGCATCCAGCTCTCCTCGCAGAACCTCCTTCTCACACGACAACTCGTCCACTTGAGCAATCAGGTCGTTCTTCACCACATTCAGAGCGTTTCTGGAAACAGATACACATGCTTACTGCAGATGAACGTGTTCACGCAGCGCCTACATTAAACACAAGATGGCGGCAGTGTCCTGTTTCTTAATATTGGAAAGAGTTTTAGTTTTAAAATTAAACATGTCGTGCTATCATTACTCCTGTCCTTTGATTGAATAATCTTGTTCCACAGTCCAGTCCGGCAGGCCAGAACGGATGTAATCCGACTCTGCAGCAGGACTCATCAGTAACTTTGGTGAAACTGTGGTAGCTGTGTTTAAATTAGGCTTGTGGATACTGCTGTGTGTGCTTAGATAACAGAGATAGATACAGTCTTTTGAAACTAATTCAACAAGAATTTCCAGAAACAGAGAACATCAACACGAGTAAAAGAGATGAACGCTGGTGTTTTGCACTCAGTCGATGGTGAGGATATCGTTTATTTTCTGTTAAGGTTCTTCTTTCCTGTTAAGGTTCTTCTTTCCTGTTAGGCTTTGGCTACTGACAAAAATGAGAAAAGTTCTGAAGAACACTAACTTGGTCTCCAGCAGCTGGGTGTTCTCTTGGATGAGGTGTTCAACTTCCCGACCCATACCTAAAAATGATCATGAATAAAAGAAAAAGCTTTGTGATCCCATCCTATGCTTCATTATCAAATGAGAAAATGCATCAATTCAAACATTACATGTTTCAAACTGTCCTAAACAGCTGCACAACACTCTCTGTCTTACCTAAACAGTTGTAGTCTGGGTCATGCAAAGAATGATCAGAGAAGTTTATGAAACTGTTGGTTAAATTGTCTCATTTGAACATTCCTAATCTACAGTTTCACTGTCTTTTACAGCACTGTGGTAACAGTAATGTATTCTAGGCACCCATAACAAAAGCTACAATGGAGGGGACCGACGTGAAGACAACACCGAGCTGGTCAATAATGCTGATACACACCAGAAAACTCATCTGTGAGGACCATTGAGCCCGACAGCCAAAGGCAAGACAATTCAGAGAATTCAAGAGAGGAGAGAAATTCTTTGTGTAAAAAAAGAAAAAGAAGCAAAGACCAAACCATAAGTCATGACAGATTCTTACCCAGCAGGTCGGCTCCATCATCCACGTCTCCAATGAGGTCGTTTCCTGCAGACGACAGCTCCTCAAACAGAGAGTCGGTGTTGCGGTCAAACGCTAGATTCTCTACACCACCTTTAGTTGGTGTGCTGCACGGCGAGGAGAGGCACAGGGAGGATGTGGGAAACAGGAGAGTGAAAAGGATGATTAGCCCGAGGCATATTACAATACTTTGCATTTGCTTTTACTCTTTCAAACTGATTCATACCAGCTGGGATCTGAACAAAACGACAGCAAACAGTAGAAAGTTATGTGTTGATGTGGATGTGGAGAAATCCACCTAAGATTAATCAAATGAATGCACTACTTGGCCTTTCAACCCCCAAAATTACAGTTGTGGTTGAGTTCACTTTTCTCTCTTGCTGACATCCAACGTCAGTCCTGTACCTTGTTCCTCTGCAGCCATCGAGGTCCATGTCCAGTTCTGGAGTAGACTCTATGATAGCCTGCACCTCAGTCTTCTCTGCATCATCTGTTCCATCTAGAACAGCCCGCAGAGAGACAGTTTAGGCTTTTACGACACTGGCCCAGCTGGGGATAATTTCAGTAATACAGAGGCAACAGACGGGGGATGTAACTGCAGTACTGACCGTCACTTTTCAGAGGTGTAGTGGCAAACTCCTGCTGTCCTTCCTGCACTGCTGATATGTTCTTACTACCCTCTGGTTTGCCACTCTTCCTGTCCAGATTCTTGGTGAGCCCATCTGAAGCTTCCTGTCCCTGTAGACGGGACTCCATGGCAACATCGGAGCCAGCAGTTAATGGCGATGAAGAAGAGACAGGCCCTTCTCCAAGACTGGACATACCATGAGGAGACAGTGGCGTCGCGGGCTGAGAATTGCTGCTGTGCGTTGTAGGCGTGTTTGATTTGGAGGTACCATCCTGAGAGGACAAGGGGGTGTTGGCTTTAGACCTTCCGTCGTTTCCGCTTTTGGAAACACTTCCCTGATTGGTTGGTGTGCTGGACTTGGAGCTTCCACGGTTCACGTGGGCCAGTTCATCCTGATGGTGGAGGGAAAGAGGTGAGGGTCAGGACACACTCCTCTGTGTTTAATTAATGCAACTTCATTCATTTTCAGCTGTAAAAGTAGGTTATGTGCAGTCTCAAAGTTAAGCAAACACTAATAAGCAGCTATGATCCAGCAAAGCTTATACATTATCCTCACATCATCAATAAATCCAACATGAAACATGGCAGTGTTTTCCCCTCAAATTGTTTAGGCCTGGAAGTCCCATTTTTTTCTTGGGAAAAAAAAAATGAATGGCAAATAACAATTTTCAGGGACATGTTTGGGAGCCTAGCAAAGCAACCCAAGCAAATCTATAAATGACAAACCTCCTGCAGACCAAAGACCATCTTACTCACCTGTTTTGTCGGTGCATTTGACCAGGCCTGAGAACAATTCCAGGGGAAATAACGCAACATTACATGCAAAACACGACACAAATCGGAACACGACATGCCAACTTGGTTGTGAAACAACTTGGTTTGACCCACTCAAAAGGTCCAACAGCACGACCATGGATAAATGTGAAAAGAAAATCTATATGTTTACCAAATATTATACTGACAAATCTTAAACCGGGTGACAGGTGAGCATCATGCACTTAACAAACCAGAGCAGGGTATCGTGAGCATAATCTGATGTGAACTACACACGCAGCACATTCTTCAGCTCAGCTACAGCAGGACATGGTTAGTCTGGTGGCTACTGATGTCTCTCCATGAAACACGGGTCTACCTGCGGCTCAGCCTGCTGACTGGGGAAATTCTCCTGTGAGCTTCCACAGCCCACTCTGACTGGGGAAAACAGTTCCGCAAACTGAGGATATTGAAGACCGTGCTCATTAATCAGAGGACAAAAGAAGTCAAATCAATCACAGAAACCTTAAAAGCTCAACAAACAGTAACTTCTTGGGGTAAAATATTGTATTGTTACTTAATTTCAGAGCGTTACGAGATTTTTATGAGAAAAGCCTAAACTCTGTTAAAAAACTGCAGTGAGGAAATCTATTTGTGGCGCTCTTTATAAGGTACAGAATGCGAGCTGCTTGGTGAAAAGGTGAACTGGTATTTACAGTATCAATCTAACACTGTGGGGCTCTCTGCGTCCACTGCGGCATCCAGAGATTCCAACCCTGCCTCCTTTATTTCCTGTTAATACCCATCACCTCTGATCTATAAATAGCAAAGTGCTGATGGAAAAGAATCAATCAGGACAAAAGCAAAGCATCTGTTTGGATCCCTCTGTCACCTTGAAAAACACACTGGATGGAGCGCACTTCACAGCTTTGTGAAACGCTTACCAAATTCATTTTTTTCTCTTCTGTGATGATTTCTCAAACTTGTCCTTCTCTCAACGTGTTCTGCTCTCTTCAGGGAGTGTTGCCTTCTACACCACATGCTGGCGTCACACTCTGTTGTTGTTATAGTAGCACTGGGAGGCCAACTGGAGTGGAGCGCTGTTACTCTGCCTACCTCGGCTCTTCCCCCACATAAAACATTCCCACATGAACACACACACTTGCACACACATGACACTGAACATGGTGAGAAGGAAGGGCTCAGTAAAGGTGAATCTTTGGAAGATGTCAAGTAACAGCCAAATCATAACGGCACAAAGGTGTGTCTGTGTGTAGAGGAGGAGAGCTCAACACCTCTATCATACTGCAGCACTAAACAGGTTCCAAAAGTCTCCTCATTTTCCCAAACCTTACGGTGTCCATGTGACCCTGTACTAGTGTAAATACTACAAATGAATACTTATTAGAAGTTCATTAATATTCATGAAGAAGCCTTGTTGGACGGATGGTCTCCAACAGCAACAATGTGAAGACACTTTGTCCTTTCCACCCTCCCTTGAGGTGAAAGGCAGGCCCCAGAATGGTACCACTTCCCCTGCTTCCTGGGCTCTGAGCCACCACATCTCACACACACACACACACACACACAAGCTCACAAGCTGCTAAAAATTCTGGACACACTGAGCAATCCTTTCTCTCTGAATAGAAATGTACTCTTTCTTTGGTGTTTTGCTGGCATTGACGCTTTGCATTTTGTTTCCACAACCTCTTTAGTGAACAGGGGGATGATGTCACCTCCTGGATCCGTGGGAAGCTCAGTGACTTTACACTTTATACCTGCTGATATCAAGACAAGTGTTTGATTTTGAATGAAGAACTCTCAGGAGAATCATACCTTTAAGCTAGTGTTGGAGCGTGGGTGGCTGAGATTGTTGAATCTCCATGGTTCAGATGGGGTGTCAACGGGCTCCCTGTGGAAGTCAGGGGTCAAACCATCAGTCCCAGGAAGCTGGAATATGCCCATGGAGATGGGGCGCTCCTTCCTGGAGACAGGGACAATCCAAAGCAAGAGTGACTCAAGAGTGACATGTTTAAAAGAAAGGAACTACAAACAAGTTTTCATGGAAGCTACACTTGAAGAAAGAAGATAAAAAGTAAAAGACCAACACCAAAAACCGGCAGATCTAAGTGTCCATATGCTGAAATACTTACTAAATTAGTTCACCAGGTGTCGGCTTGTTTTACATAAACCACATACAACCCTGACTGTATCAAAGCCTAGACGCTGTGTGTAATGTAAAAAACAATCTGATGATTTACAAACTGCATTAACCATATGGCCTTATGGCCGTGAATCCTGCCTGTGTTTAATGCAGCGCCGCCTGAGGGCCTGAAGATTACAAGCATGCAACACTGATTTTGGCTTGTGTCCCTTGAGCACGGACGTGCCTTCTGATTTCCAGACTCTTTTGCTGATCTTATGTACTGTAGATGACAGAATAATAAAAGGGTTTCCAATTTTGTGTTGAGCAACTTTATTCTGAAATAGCTCTGCAATTTGCACACGCAGTTTTTTAACAAATTGCTGAACCTCAGCCAGTCCTTACTTCAGAGAGACTCTGCCTCTCTAAGGTGCTTTTTAAATAAAAAAAACCCATCATGTTACCGACCTGTAGTCAATCAACATAATTGGCTGCGAGATGTTGCTCCATCTGACTTACCCCTCCAGACTTCTGCTGTCCCATCCCAACTCTTTAAGACTGTCGTCATCAAACTCAGGAAGTAGTAAACTGTCTCACATTCAGCATTTGATATGTTTTCTATGCTTATTGTGAAATAACACATTGATTTATGAGATTTAAAAATCCCTGCTTCCTATTTTTATGTTACACAGCATATCGCCTTGGAATTGGGGGTGTAAATTGACATTTTAAAGAAGAAAAGTTGTGTCATCACCCAAGTCGTCCTTCTCTGATACTTCCTCTGAGAACAATGAATGAGAATAAAACAGCTATTTGCAGACTGCTGTGCCCTGCTGGCGGCGATAAAGGGAATAAGAAAGTTTGAGATATTTTCACTGCTGTTATTCTAACTAAACAGTAATTTGGTCACTAAAGGGCATAGTGCAAAGACATGCAATTTATAGTGTGCAATAAAACGAGAGCATGGTGAAAGGGATGCTCCATAAATCACGTTTGACATGTTTTCATTAGGCTGTTTCTGTAAGAGGTCCCACAGAGAATGCAACCATAGGTCAAAAAAAGATTCAAAATTCATTCAAAATAATGAAGTTTTGTGTAACTACGCTTGATTTTTCTCACATAATAAATTGTTTACTCTGCTTCAGCTAAATTAAATTGGCATGAGACTAGATTTTCCAGCAGGTTGGCATAGTGAAACAGAAAAAACAACCTGCCTGGGACAAGACTGAGGTGACTCCCATGGTGCTGAAATAGTGGAAGGAGAAATAAAGGTGGCTGTCTCATAAACTCCACAACAGCTAGACGGTAATATAAATCTTTTTCTAGCAGACTATATGGTGGGAAGATGGACTTAACAACTCTAATCTCTGAAAGAACAATGATATCCTGTTACATATTAATCACACACACATGAGCAACTGTTGAGCAGAGTGAGCAGAACAATGGCTGCCATGGTGAACACAGCAGCCGGCAAACAGGGATGACGAGCAGAAGCCCAAAAACAATGGGCACACCACCATGTTGAGAGGAACGGGTCTAATCAAGGTCATTTTTGGTGATCAGCAACAGAGATAAGAACAAAAATAAAACTACACCAATTCCAGTTTTAATGTGAATATGTATTTTCAAAATCAGAACAATCCAAAGTCATAGTGATAAATTCTGTATTAATGTAAACATCTAAAGGGGATGTAGTCAAGAAATGACTCATTCTATTTGTACCTCTCTTGACCTACTTTCAGTGTGCAGCGTCATGATGTCTGACTGTAACACACCCACATGGCAGCAACAAGGAGACTGCAAGGCTACAACCTGGCTTTGGCTACAAAAACAGAGGCAAAGCTCAACTGGGACACACACTTGTCCAATGAAACAACACACACATACAGCCTGTACCTGCTTTGTCTGGGTAAGGAGGGTAAGGAAGGCAGGGCAGGTAAGCCTCCGGTAGAAACAGAGTAGTGAACCAGCAGCAGCACAGACAGAGAGACCAGCACAGCAGAGTTGATGACCACTGCTCCCCCTACAAAGCCAAAAACAAACAGCAGCATACACCCGGGGCTCATGGCCCCCCCAGATCATGGCCCAGTGCCTCACCACAGACTGGGAGGTTGGAGGGCACCGTCGGGCACAGCCGGGTGGGAGTCACTGTAGCTGTTTTGGTTGCACTGCTTCAGCTACATTCACAGCAGAGGTAAGAGATGGTATATTCCTGTTGCTGAGAGCCAACAGCGAGCACAGAGCAGTGGGCTCTGGATGCTGCAGCTCAGTGCTGAGACAGGCAGAGTGGGAGCAGGTCAGAGGCGGAACAATGTGTCAGCAGCAGTCACAACAGCAGTAATCCTGATGGATTCAGCAGCATGGATTGACTAGAGCAGGGCAGAGCAGCGGATCATCCACAGAGAGCCGGGAGAGGCTGGTAGCAGCAGCAGCTCTCCTCCTCTGTACTCCACTGGCAGCTGATTCGACTTTCCTTCCCGCTTTACTCTTCCTTTCATCTGCCGAGATGCTGCTGTGCAGTCTAGAACACTCCGAAGCTCTCCCCCTTTCGCTGTCATAGCACCCACCACCACCCCTCCCTCTCCGTCTCTCCCTCTCTCTTTTGGATGCTGAGGCAGCTTGTTCCATATGCCTCCTCTGAGGCTGCAGCTTACTGGCTGCAAAACAGGAGGCCTGATTAAAACTGTGTGTCCCTGTGTGAGGGCATTGTGCAGCGGACTGTAGAAGATACATTTAAACGTCAAATGTTACAGTGTACGCATACCTCGTAGACTTTTTATGTTTCACAGTGGATCCAATGACACGTGCTGACATAAAGTGAAAGAAAAGGCAACTTTCCACATTGGGGGCCTTTTGAAGCAAGAAGTCACAAAAAAATAACTAGATTAAAAGAAAGAATACAGTGTTTTAATTTGTAAAGTACAACATGAGAACTGGATTAAAACCATACGAGGTAAATGTTGCTCTAAGCTCAGTATGAGAGGTCAGTGAGCATTGTGAACTGCGTTCAGCACTCTTCCTCTGAGCAGCGCCCTCTCCTGGCACAGAGTGTCACTGCACACTCCACCACAGACCTACAGATATGAAACATGTTATAAATGTTGAATGACCGAAATTTACTCAAGAAGTATGGTCTCTTCGCTCCATTCTGGAATGAGCTTGTGAGTTGCATTTCCAGTTGAGTGTGTTGAGTGTTGAGGCGATTGCTCCCACACCGAGCCACAAAGTGTTGGACTATTTCCCAGATATCACTGATAAACCCCACAACTACAGAGTCATCTGAGTATTTCTGGAGATGGTTGGACTACCAGAACTAGGTAGGATGTCTTCCACAGCCATGGAACTGTCTCCTGGTTCATGCTATGGGTAAAGAGGTGCTGTAGAATATCACAGAGCTGATCTATGCAGCCTCTGGAACCCCTAAGGGAAACCCCTTGTTTCGGTTCGGTCTGAAACATGTCATTCTGGTTTGAAGCAGCTGGCAGACAAAGGACCAACAGTCCCTGCCAACCTCAGTGACCTTTTATTGAACACTATCAGATGTAGATTTGTAGAAGGTCTCATTTAGTAAAAGACAAAAATGAAGCAGGCCCCAACTAAGCCTGAGGACACTGGATGAACAACAGGGCCTATAAACTGTGAGAAGTGGAAGAAAAAAAACCCACACATCACATGCCAAGGGTGAAACAGAGTCCTCCGACTACCACACTGCAGTTGGAATGTACCAATCAGACCATTATGAAGTGTGGCGACTACCTTTGGATAAGGACGCTTCTCTGCAGTCAGCGGGACACTGAGAAAACTCTGACTGGACAGGGTGACACTGTTAGCAAATGAGTTCAAATTATATCAAAACAACGACGAAGTGATGTGCGTATTAAACACAAGCTCCTCTGACCTTCCGGCTCCCTGTGTGCAGCCACAATCTGCTCTGCTAAATGAGCAGTGGACCTCAGAGCTCATCGGCCCGTTGGAGCAGATTACTTTAGCAACGGACAAACTACTTCCTGGAATTACACAGCATCCTCAATCTGTCCAGCGTCGGGCCAGACATCCTGCTGTCATACGCACTCCTCTTTCACACAGTGTGTCAAAAATAATCTGAAATTAATTGCCATGTTCAACCAATATCTTCATTTTGTGCAGTTTTTCTGCTGTGGAGAGAAGTTCTCTGACCTCATTCCTGCCTTTGGCTGTAGGGAGGATCTGTCTGTGTGGGAGAAGAGCCTTCAGCGTCACTCACATACTCACACTAATGAATAAATAAAACACAGTGAACACTCATCTTGAGTTTGACATCCAATCCACACTGAGCTTTTGGAACTCTAATGAAAGGGAGAGGCTAATGACTGCATGGGACGGCTGTACTTTCAGTAAGCGGAGTTCGATTTTCTGAAAACACAGCGTCACGTCTAACCGTGTTCTGGCTGATGTGCCCGTGTCCGAGGGTTCTGCCGGTGTGGTTGCATGTTGGTGTTTCGTCCTCTCCAGGTGCTCCATGTAGCTGTGGATCATCTGAAAGCCACATAACAGAGACAAATGGGGTTAGCTCAACTGAGAGAACCGTGTGGATGTAAATCATCTGTATTCTGCAAACAAGATGACAGAAAGGTGTTGCAACTCTGCACCAATGAAATTCTGAAGATTAAAACCAGATGTATGGTTTAAATGGTCTAAAGTACCCCTGCCATTTAAAACTTTCACCAGTATGGCTGCTCGCATATCAAACGCACTGCTTTCAGGCACAGCTGTGAAAGCCAGACTCACAAAAACGATGTCGATGTACCAGCAGCATGTTGGTGATGGCTGAGAGGTGTGTTTGGACACCGAGACATCTGTTAATGATAAATAATGGACGAGTGACAGAGACGGACCAAAGGCTCGGCAGCAGCTCTGTTCATTTCGTAGGCCATTGTTTTCTATGTGTAACTAACTCTCATGTCCTAAACATTTTGTTGTTAACTAGTTTAAATCAACCAGGACTGAAACTACAAAAATATTCCTCAAGCTCTTGATTGAAAAATACATAGTTTGGAATGTTCCATCAACCGTTTCTGATTTAATTAATTAATTAATTGCTCACTCTTTCCTCTACATCCCATGCATTTGAAAAGTGCATCGAGAACACTGCACGGTCACAGGTAATTTGATTGATCACTTGTTTATGGTTACAGAGCGAACTGCTCCCAGCCTGTTTTTAGGAGGGCTCCTCCTTTTGTGCGTAGCCACTTAAAACACTTGGGAGTCAAAATGTGTCCGATAACCAGAGAACTGAGGATTAACTTGTTCCCTCTATGTCTGTGACACAAAACATTGATGCTAATAATATTAATACTGTGAAGCTCAAACAGTCTGTTAAAGTGAATGACCCACAGTGACAGCAGATCACACAGAAGTGTCCCTGAACCCTCTGACAGGAGTTCTATGTAAAGGTGCCTCTTGTTCAACCTATAAGAGACCTAAAAAGCATCTTATTGCTGCACCGCAGTCTCTAACAGACCAAGTCATACATCAGCTTAACCTACACAACTCTGTATCGTTGTGACAAGCACATCTGTTGACAATATGATGGCAAATGTCCTCCATTTTGTGCTTATGGTGGAAGAAATGTGTTAAAGAATACATATACAATGAAGAGGTGAAGCTAGTGTATTAGAGAAGCACCATGTTGACACGGCCTTTATGTGAGCACTCACTGTGTACACAAGTTACTCCATAAATAATTCAGCCACATGCTGAGCAAATAAAAAGGCTACACAATACATTTCATTGTGTCACATTCATGTTTTATTGACAGTGATATAAGTGTGAAAAGGATATTGTTATAACCCAGACCGGCATACCTCAGTGTGTCTCTGGTGAAGAGCATTGTATTCCTTCTTGAGTTCTGCTTCTCTCTCCTCAAATCTGCCAACTGAATCAGAAAGAAACTGTTAAAACAACAGCACACTGTAGCTCACTGTAATGATAAAGGTATCTTGCTGTTATACCATCTCAGGCCAGCAGAGGGCCACAATGCATCACCAGAACTCTCCACTTAACAGGTGAACAACAACATTTGTAAACTTGCTTTAAGTGAGTCATGAGATCAGGTCCTTTCATCATCATTGCAGTTTTAACACATGCTTAAATTGTCATTGAAAACCATTTCAGCTCATCAGTTTTGTTGTTGTAGAGCTCCGAATAAGTTTTAGCTCATTTTCAATAAGGTCTTCATCCTAAAACTCCCAATCACACAGCAAAGAAGAATGCAATAAATACAAAAATCTCAGTTATATCCAGCTACAACTTACTGATTCCAGGTTTCAAGGCTCTCAGGTGGTTGTTTGTTTGTAGGAAAAACAGCAAAGCAGCTGTTACAGATGTTATTTAGCTTCAAGCCACGAAAGTGCACTGAGAGCAGAACATTAAAACCCTCCTCTGAGCCGCAGTGAAGGTTTATTCCCAGCACCTTCTGTCCTGAATGCCTCAGGCTCTGCAGCACAGGTTTAAGGCCTGAAACAGCAGATGTTTAACAAGGCTCTTGGTTCACAGAGCGCATATACGCAAATAGTGATAAAAACTGTGAGTTGGTGCAGTTTTGAGGAAGTAGAGGTTAAAAAGTAGAGCAGAAACAACTAAGGTCTCAGATAGATGTGTGCAGAGAAAGACGAAGTGATCTTGAAGGAAAGTCCCACATGCAAAGCCTGAATATTTCCAGCTGAAAGGACACATCTGATCGCCAGCTATCTTCTTAAGAATAGATATCAGGTGTGCATTGGTTGTGGAAGCACGACCATGTTCTAATCTAGCACAAAGTTTTTGTTAAGTGATGAATCAGTGAGACAACAGCATGACAGTTTCTGAGTCTGTCCGTCGTGGGTTGGGTCATTAGTTATACACAACAGATCGTGACGGTTTCTGAATTATAATGGCAATAAAAAATAAATCAATAAATAAAAAACAAAAATAAGTGACTGGAAATAAATCAGAGTGAGTAAGCAGTCATCAAAGTGACTCTCCAGTGATAGGAACTAACAGCGGCAGTCTCACTGACATAACACTGCCGCCGATCAAAGGGAGAAAACAATCACACAAACAGAAAAAAAGGAGAAGTGTCACATCAGTGGAAATAAAAAGAAATTTGCTGAGAACTGTCAAATTTCCCCTCAGCATAATAACAGCATGAGGAGGGTCATGCAGGCATCAGGAGGGTTTTCTCTTGTAATGCCCTGGAAACACAACCTCAGCCTGAGACACTGAGGCAGGCCTTTACATTTAAGTCTTATCATTTCACACTTCAGAGGTGGATGTAAAAGGTCGCTGCCCACTAACTGTACGTGGAGCCTTCAGGGAAATGGCTGCTTTCACTATTCACATCAGATCAATTCAAAAAAAGAAAGAAAGGCAGGTTAAGGTTAAACCAAGGTAAAACCGTCCTGTGTCTGGCTGGAACACGTTTAATCAATTCAATTACAGCTTGTTAAACGGACTTGGCAGGCGAACGTTCATAGTATGTTACTGTGGCCTTTATTCAGCAGGGACATGGGAGTCCATCGAGCCTCTGGCACATCACAGTCACAAGACCTACAAACTATCAATGCTGCTCACACGGGATGTGGCCTGGTTGGCTGTGCACGGCGTTCCAATAATAGAGCAATTACATTAAAAAAAAGAAAAGAAACGATGTAGAATGCCGTGGACTTACTCTGGTCTGCGTAGTTTTTACTCTTCAGCTCCAGCTGACGTGCGTGGGACTCCAAAGTCACCAGTCGACACTGGAGATCCTTCTTCTCACCATCCTGGGAATCTTCCAAGGCAATGTACCTCTGTAGAGAAATACAAAGAAAGACAGACGTATATCATCAAGTCACTGACACAAACAGGAGTAACGTGTGAACTTCTACTGTCAGGCTGCTGATTAGTGCATGAGGAGGCAGAAGAGGAGGCAGAAGAGGAGGCAGAAGAGGAGGCAGAAGAGGAGGCAGAAGAGGAGGCAGAAGAGTCAAACACGCGTGTGAGCCATCGGTTCTTCTTAGACTTTTGCTCTAAATGAGCTCGCAATAAAAACCATGCGAGACGTGAGAGAGAGAAATGGACAGAGACAGCATCGGTGTCAAGGCTGTTCTATCTCAATGAATATGAAAGTATGAAATGAAGCGGACTAAAGGTAATCGCCCGACTTCTGCTGCATTTTAACTTCATAATAATGCTCATCAGCTGGGGATTTCTGCAGGTGGGCTGTGGTGCAGTTTAACAGACTCCAAGCACTTATCCGATTCCTGTCCAAAATTCATATTTCATACAGTGAAGAAGTTCATCTAAGCTGGATTAAAAAGATTTTATAGCCTCCGTGAAGTCATGCTGTGATTTTGTCTTAAGAGTATCAAAGTGCATCAATCCAACAGTTTTGTTTGGGTTACAGGACAGTTCACATGCTGCTGGATGACTAGATGAATGTTATAGAAATGTATTACCTATTCTGCTGCTGTTCTACCGTTGCGTCGTACATTACAATTATTTTTCCATCTACGTGTAAAGAGCGGTGTGAAACATTTTACACCTAAATTACCGGAGCAAATGGTTTCAAAGCTTTCATTGCATTCATTGTGCGTACGTGTATGAGCGCGTGGCTCGAGGCATTCCTGTGACAACTGTGACACGCGGCCAACTGCGAGACCGTCACTGAATGAATGCAGCTCGGAGCAGACACACTTCACTTCATGATGACGCTGAGAAAACTAACTAAAGCAGATTGATCACCCAACATGATGAGTAAAAGGTCAGCATCAGCACCGACACTGAACCAGTGAATCAATCCATCTTTACAAAAAAAGATCAAGAATCTTTGTTGTCACTATGCAGGTATAATGAAATTTTGTTCATGGATTGATTGATCTATAAAAAACAGGAAATTTGATGTTCCAGTGGGCAAATAAATCTAAGAAATACCAGTTACCTGCATTCCTGATATTTTGACCTGTAAACGTGAGAGCTACAGTCTTCAATTTCAGTAAGTGGCATTGTCTGGGTTACAGTTGCCTCCTTTGTTTGTGTTGATGCTTCAGCTGATCGGCTGAGTCAGGTGTCTGAGGCCATGCCTGTAAACAAGCCATCTTGTGATGTCCTCTCTCTGTGGAGGAGAGGCCCGGCGGGCTGTGCTGCAGTTATCTGCAGAGAGATGAGGGTCACCTGGGCATCAGATTAGAAACTGCTCCTTCTTTATGTACGCGTCACATTGAGACCGGAAGCTGCTCACAAAGGTGTCTTATTAAGATGCCTTCAGGAACCTTTCTAAAAACAGTTCACTTCATCCATTCATGGACAAACACGTCGCTTTCTTCCTGAGGGCTCAAACCATTTCACAGTGGGGCACTTTTCATGCCTTTTATCACCTTTGAATGTTCTCCATTTTGGTGAGTTTGTATGACTGCGTCAGCATCTGCTTCTCTCATATAAGCAAACATTTAAAGCTTGTGGTTGAGAGCTGTACGCAGGCTGCAGAGGGTTCTATAAAGCCCAGGGAGCAACTTATGAATGCTTGTTTGGAACACAACATTCTCCTCGTAAACCTACAAAGAGCAGCAACACAGCACATGGTTAGACTACAGACAGGAGGGTTCTTGGGAAATGAGGTGGAGCCCTAATCTGTAAATGTACACAATTGCAACACAGAGACGCGGTTGGCAGGTTAAGACAGATTCCGAGTGTGAAAATAATATTCCATTCCTTTATAAAAAGCTTCAGCAGGTGAGAGAAAACAACATGAAACACAAACTTAATCTATGTGTGACGCATACTGAAACCTCCACCCACTGCATCGACAGCTCCCACATTTTGCTGCCTCGCCGTGCTGCTCCTCATATGACTCAGGAAAGGGGCTTGTGCATATGACAACGCTCCAGAGAATAAGTGTTCTTCCATTTGAACATGCTCTCTTCCCCCGTCACTGCATACATAATGATCTCTTTGTCCCCAAGTGCCAAACACATACACTGATGCACACAAACACATGTGGTTCTAGAACAAGTGTGCACACTCCCGCACAGACAGGGCTCCACTGTATTGGCACTCAATTGCCAGAGTGAAATCAGCTCCTTTTAGTGTTTTTGGCTGCAGATTGCCGCTGGGACATTTGGAATAGTTGGGGTGTGGGAGGCCTTGGCCTCCGATGCGATGAACTAACTGTGGACCTCCTACAGCAGAGTAACAGGGATGAGGAGGCCATGTGGTTTGTTCAGTCAGTTTTTGTTGTTTTTTTAACAAAAAGTTATTGGACTGTATTATCAGACGATTAAGTTTCAATGTTGAACACGACATGGATCCAGGAATTTTTCTAATCCACGTTTAGTGAAGATGTGTAAGATCTTGTAAACCATTTGAATGCTTCAGAGATTACGGTAAATAGATTTGGTGAGAACACAATGAATCACCCGCAAATTGAAAAAATAAAGCACTTAAATGTCTTAATAAGCAATTAGTTAGACACGCTGCATATTATCTACAGTTTCTGCCAGAAGTCAAAACAAAAATAAAACTGTCAGGGCTGCAATGATAAGCTCCTCCACCGATGAGATGATCTAAGGATCGTTCATTAAATCTTCATGCAATACTTCCAACAAAGCACGAAGAATGTGATTGGTCTCAGATACAAGAATTACATTAAAGTGAATTGATTATTACCGGTAATAAAAGTGAGTGATTGGGCTGGTATAGCCGCCCGGGTCTCAGTGAGGCTGCACTTACTGCAGGCCTGCAGCGGTACCGAAGCAACAACAGAATGAACAACAATGGGACCATACAATTCGGAACTCATGATGACTCTAGAAAAAGTGATCCAATTAACCCTGAGAGTTGGCACCAAATCTTCAGGCTGCAACCAGACGAGCTGTGATAGCCTCTCTGGTGTCTCCGAGCAGGAGTTACTGATGTGTTGCGATCAATCAGCTGACATCACATCCAAGTAAAGCCTAGTTTATGCTTCTCCGTAAAGTTGCCGGCGTCGACGTGACGTCGTCATTGAGCATTCGAAGTTCTGCGTCAAGGGAACGCGTTGCTCTGCAATTCACCATGCCGCGAGGGGGTGTGGCTGTGTGTTTGTGTGGTTTCAGGGGTTATAGCCGAATCCTTGCTTTTTCTTCCGGTCACAGTTAACAACAGTAAACAATGGCAACTGAGGTGGAGCAGCTGCATTTGCTGTATAAGCTGTGGTCTTTCAAGGGTCAGCAGACGACTCCAGCTAAAAACCTGAGGGCAGTTCTGTTTTTCCCAAAGAATTTCCTGCCATGCCTTTTCCTCCCCTCTACTGAGACAAGCCAGTAAAGAGCCGTATTTATCTGGGCTCAGAGCAGAGAAAAGCGCGACTTGGCTCGCACGCCGTGTTTGTTTGGCAGGATTATTCTGCTTCTGGTGACTTGTTGCCCAAATGAGCAGCTTAGAAACGGAATGCCATGCTACTGATTAGCCTCCTTTTTAACAGGCCGTTGCTTTGGTTTTGGGGGGACGCTGCAGTTAAACAGAGGGAGCGTGTTAGGAATTAGGTTGAGGTTTCTGAGCTGAGCACGACAACAAAAGCCTTCCTCTACAGCAGAGTGTTTACCTACAAAAACTATCAGGATATCATAGGGTTCAAGTCTACATATAAGCCTTTTAATACAGAACTATCGCTGATATAATGGTATCAGTAAATATGAACAAAAAAAGTAATGAGCCGCTTCTCATTTCTTTATATTTTGCTTCCAAGGAGTTAGACCTTCTAGACTTTGAAAGTGTTTCCTGGGATTTCTGAAGGTCATTCAGAGGTTTTCTTTGGTCATCATTTTCAGAGAAAAACATTGGTTTCCTTTTTTTTCTTCCTCTAACTAAAAGGGATTAACAAGTGTTGGGTCTTAAGTAACAGACAATTTAGCAAAGAATCGATTTTAAATAGTATCTTCAGGTGAGGTTCCTCACAAATTCCATCTTTTCTTCTGACAATCCTTTTACAAAACCAAAAGAAACAACTGTGGCTCATTACTAACTCTGCCAGCTCAACAGGAGACAAAGTGAGATTTACACCACTCTACCATTTTATCAATAAGGTTAAAGGACAAGTAATAAATTAATGAAATGGTCAATATCGTGAGGGTACAAATGCCTGACATGTGATCACTGATTAATTCGAACGCAAACCATTTATTATTCGCCCAATCTTGTGTTCAGAATAAAGGCAAAGTGGTTTGATAAATGTGTCATAAATATCCATTTTAATGCCAAATATCATATACAAGTGTTATATGAGAATTAACACAAGCAAACAGTTTGATAAAGAGCACAGAGGCAGCGATCTAATGATGTGTTAAAGGAAAATTAAACTATAAGTAACCTACATTTTAAATTAACCAAAATTGACATTTTGCAACCTAGCAAAAACACATCCTATCACATATTTAAGTACAACCATAGAACAAGCAGCTGGAATTTAAAAGCAACTTGCTGAGGTAAATAATTGCCGGCACTCGGTCACCTTGATGATACCTGGTAAGGCCTCGCTACTCTGACAATGTCTGAGCACATTTTCAAGTGGGCTAAATCTGATTAAATGTAAAGTTTGGAGATCTAAAGTCTTAAAACTCCATCATGTAACAGTGACAAATGAATGGAAATGAATGTGGCATCTATGACGGGGACCATCCTTTCTGAAGGGTTGCAAAATAATGCAAAAACACTCAAGAAGGTGAATTTGCATGATTTCCGCTTGGTCAGAATACTCCGCCTCTGGCCATGGTTACTCCCCTACATCCCCCTCCCTGGCCAACATCACAGAGCAACACAGAGATCTGACCGAAATGTCGAGGTGCATCATGAATGTTGACTACTGGATGATTTTGATGCTGTAGTAGTAGCTATTACACTGAAAACAGATTGGCTTGGTGTCCATATATGGTAGAAATTAAACAAAAGGCATAACCTCCTCATCAAGCCAAGAGATACTTTCATCCGAGACGATGGGTTTCACACAGCAGCTGGAGAGAACACTATATCCCATGTGATGGAAAACGGTTGTGCGCAGGTCTATTTAAAAGCTGTGGCAACACGTTACAACATGACATCAATTATTCACACGCTGCTCTGTGACCTGTCGAGCTCGTCATTCAACATGCAACCGTCGTGGCAAATGTCAACCAGGAGGAGAAAGCTGCACATGTACGCAGGATGAAGCGATTTCCGAACCCTCGCTGCAAGAGGTTTTGTTCAAAATGGGAGAACATGTCATATTTGAATGCCATTTCCATTGTCTGGTAATCTGAGATTATTAACAAACAGGCTAGAACAATGAGGCAGATTAAGATAAACTGCTGCAGGAGGTCAGTGTTGTTTAAAATGTTTCAACAAGGGACTGCTTATGTGTACGATGCCGACATATGAGGACGAGGAAGGCTTAGGAGGAGGAGTGATGCGTTTGAACTTTAAACCATTCAACTGTTTGCCTTCATTTAGCTTTCAATGTTTCTTATTTTTTTGGAAATGACAAGTTTAATTTTAGATTTAATGTGTCATTCAAGGGGAAAAAAAGGTTTAAAAGAACAAACAGTGAATTCAGACCTTACTGCACCTGCAGGGCAATTAGCTTCATACAAGGAACACTGGATCTCTTTTATGTAAACTTTAATCTTAGTGAGCTACAAAAAATTAAAAAGTGACTATCAGAATTGTGTCTTAATGGTGGCTGTAACTCAGGAGGTCGAGTGGCTTCCCCAATCTCACCTGTTGAACATCCCTGTGCGAGACACCAAACCTCTCATCGCCTCCCAGCATGTCCCTGACATGTACATTTACTTTGGATAAGCGTCTGATTTAAAGCATCTGAAGTAAAAAAACTAAATAGTTAACTCACTAACTGTGGCCGCAGTCATTTGCAGTGCTATACTAAAAAATAAGCTGCATTAGAACCCTACAGAATGATGGATGTGGGTACATTTTCTATTAATCAAAGGTGCTTGAGCCCATTGTTGTCTGAGTGACAGAGGAGCAAAACAGTACCGAACAAAAGTCCAGAGACAAACATTATTTCTTTATATATTCCAGGAAAACGGGAAGTAGGTGCAACGCCCAGGCTCTGAGGAGGATTCATCCCTCATTTGGCATAGGTCAGCCTTTTCTCCCCATTCCCCTTCCTTAAGAATGGCTTCTTGACAGCCACCCTTTCATAGACACGGGTCAAATGAAGGCCCAGATGCATCTCTCAGGTCCTGTGTCAGGTCTTTCCTGGATTTCTTTCCTCTTTCTTCAGGCCTGACACTTCTTCTTTTGTCCTCCATTTATTTAAGTTTCCTCAGTTTTTAAGGACTAACTGCACACCATGCTGAGACATGCCAAGTTTTTAGCCAACAGCACCTTGTTGGTGCAAAGATACTATTTCCTGTCTGTCATGTTGTGTTATCTTTGAGATACAATTTAAAATAGGTTATTTGTTAGTGAGTCTGCTATGTGTGGACACAACATTGGTTCACCCTTATTGTTTGTTAGGGGGCCTCTTATATACTTTGGTCTGCGTTTAGGGGCGTAACAATCCAACATAAAAAACAACCACATTTCTCTGAAAATGGGTCAGGTACGGGGACTGGACTGAAAAGGACCTTCAAAAAAGCCTGGAGAACTATTGCTGAAGACCACTTTAAAAGAAAGTCTGGCTGCTTGGAATCAAAATAATAAAAAATTAGACGTGGCTCAAGACTTTTGCACAGTGCTGTAATTTGCCACAGTTGTCTGCGAGCTACAGAATTTACTGACTGAAGGACTTCAAATCAACGATCAGCGTATCTGACATTTTAGCATCCTGCATTCACCTAGTTTAAGCTACAGGTTGAAAACTTAACCACTTGGTTACTGGAGCATTATTTGCTCTGGTTATTGGGCGGGTGCAGACATTTTAGTTGGAGTTGTGCTGCTTAAGCACACTTCTAAAGAAGATTTAACACATTCTGACAGACATATCACATTGGTTTGTGTCTGAGGTGTCAGACAGACTTGTCCCACAAAGCATCTGTGTAACCCGGTATCATCGTTACACAGTTACAACTCCTTCCATACTAAGAAAACACAACTAAGAGATGAGTTTTTTATTTTAAACCAAACTCATGTGCGAATCTGCTGCCAATCGTATAGTCTGTGCACTGGCGACTTGTGAGGAGAAACGGGTGATGCAACAGCAGCTAAACATGGCTAAATATGTCACCGTTGCCAGCACACACCTATCTGTGGTGATGAAGAACATAGCAACAAGTGAGAGTGTCATCAGTCAGTTGTTGGATGCAGAGGCAGCCACCTGGAAAACGAATTTCGGACACGGTTGCTCTAATCCGAGGATTGAGTCGAACAGATGCAGCCGTGGTGACTTTAACTCGCAGCATAAGTTCACTACGAGCCTCGGCTTTGAATGCCAGAGTCGCCTGTAACAGGACGGACTTCATATTGTCAATGAAACTCTAGACTTGTCATGTGGGAACACATCCAGCCCACGCAGTTGGAATTGTTTAAATAACACTATCCAATTAGAGCCTAATTTCACCGGTTACTTACTGAATTTTACGCTAAATTTTGCCGACAGAGGAGCAAAGTTTCGCTAACAAGTTTAGAAGTGTAATTCCTCTTCAGAAGTCGTCTTTGGAGGACTCTATATGTATGACGATATAAACAATGAGTGGTTTAGTTAAGAAAAAGTTCGAAATCACAATAAGATTTTATATGTACTTATGTTGAGCAAAATGCCAGATTTTCCAACCGAGTTTAATTTAATCTTTTCATGCTAAAGTACTTAATTCCATCCTTTAATCTTTAATCCGGGTCATAAATTAGTTTGGCAGTGATAAGAGTGAGACCCACCTCCTCTACGTGTTTTCTCAGAGATTTCTCCCGTTCATACTGGGTGACGAGTTGCTCGTTGTCCTCCTTGAGCAGCTCCAGCTCCACTTCGTGCTCCTGGTTAACGGCGAACACCGAGTCCAGGTTCTCAAGCACGGCGACTACCAGCGGCATCAGCTCCTTCACCACATCCTCGTCGTACTTTTCGATGAGCCGTTCAAACTCGCGGTATATTGAGCTGGCCAGACCCGAGACCCGGTCGGACATCATGGTAGAGTTTCCCGAGTCGTCCTGATACAGGACTACGTCGTCCAGTTCCATTTTCTTGCCTCCACTTACACTTCTTTCCCAGCTAATGTTATGAGCTAGCCACAAGCCTCGTCTGGCTGGAGTCTGTTCGCTTTATAGTTTAAGCACAACGGCAAAACTGCGCTCTCAAAACATAGCTCGAATGTAGTTTTTTGTACAGATGAGACGCTGCACTTCATAAACAAAGTCTGTACTCCAGTGTCGTTTGGACGGCTGACTTTAAAGCCGTGCTAGCCTAGTAGCTAGCAGTATTGAAAAGTCTTTACTTTGCTCCTGATTAGTTTCCCTATCCAACAGATGAGCTTCTGCTGCCGCATTCATGTACTGTCGGAAAAATGGCAATAGACGCAGTTCAAGACTCGGCGAAGTAGTACAGAGCAGAACAAACGCCTTTATCGTTGTAAGTACATGTATTCGATTGTGTAGTGTTGCCACAGATTAGTAGCTAACATAGCTTTCGCTTGTTAAACTAAAAAAAAAAAAAGTCTTGTTTTTGCTCACATATATAGCATAGTTACAGTTGGATGACGTTTCGTGGGCGGAGAATAAACAGAATCGAACAAAACAAACCCGTGGTTTCAAGAAAATGCCACAAATTCAGATGCAGTTTTATCTGTTTGGCTCAAGCTTATGTGTTTATGCTCAAATTTAATTCGCTGCATTAAACTTTGCAGCGGCACAAATTAGTAATGCAGGTCTTACAATCTCTTTAAAATTTCACGGAAAAGCGTTTACGTGTGTTTTTGAGGCAACACTTGAACCGCATAGCTAACCGCACTACCATTGAACAAGTCAGGAGTTTTGGAAAGGAATTAAGAGCATCACTTGAATTTGTCATGTGCTGGTGACTGGCCGCTGCGCTGACGTCACATGCTAAAAAAGACCGGACAGGATGGAGGTGAAAACTAACCTCACTTTCATAATTATACCCCCCAGTTACTCATATAGGTTCAGTAAACAGACTCATCGTTTCCTTTAAGCTAATGGACTTCTGTTATTGTCATTTCAGAGGACTTAAAGGAAGGGAGGGATGAACGTAGCTCACAAATGCTTTTATTTGCACCAAGGGGTCAAATGCATTCATATGAGGGTGTGAAATACTTCCAGCAGGCATCAGTTGATTCAAATTTTAACGTTATAGATTACCTGGAGAAGATTATCCATGGCATGTAAACAGATAACCACAAAATGTATAAGAACACTCTTTTTTTTTTATATTATTTATGTACACGCATCTCTCATGACTGTCATGTTTGTGCCATAACAACACCATGCACTATTCAAATGGCAGAACCGCCTTTCTGTAAGGTAATGCCATCGTCTCGCTCTACCTAAATGCATAGGCACTGTTCACCCTGCTTGACTCAAGACAATAAAACACAAGACACGGTGACTACAATTACTACACAACCACCTTTTTGAAGTTAAACTTATCCTTTCCGTCAGTCAGACTGCTCTTAATTCACTCTCAAAAAAAACAAAACAAAACCCAAGCTTGCAGAGGGAGGCAGCCTTTACCAACCATACACCACTCACACAGCACAAAACATCCAACACCGACATCACGGCGAAACACATTCAAAGATCATGGCATAAAGTTGCTCATAGAGTAACTAAAAGGCTAAATAAACCTCTTTGTCTTTTTTTTTTGGAGGAAATAATTAAAAGTGCAACTGAACAAATGAGCCCCAGCGCTCCCCGCGTGTTTCTCGCTCAAATCAGACTCATTCTTGGCAATCACAGTGGCAAACCTCCACAGTTTCGTGTCTTCCATCAGTATTACAATCAGGTACAAATGTTTGTATGCTTGAGAAGCCTAACGGTCAGGCGTGGGGACCAAAATGTAGAAGGGACGGTTGGGATTACAGGCCAAGCGAAGTAGTTGAAATTGTCCCGGATCAGACACAAACAGAAGCTGGCTCGATATTCCGTGGAGTCTGGGAGCAGGAAGTGAGTCTCTGCAGCACATCTCAGATTACATTGTGCTGGCTGTTGTTTGAAGATGAGGGGCAGAGTGAGAAGGGCCTGTCGCTGGTCAGACTGTTGAGCGCTCTGAGCACGGCGTCGGGCATGTGATCCGAAAGCATCCTGGGGCTGATCAAAATACTCCTGAACGCCATTTCGTTGGACCATTCCACACGGTACCGGACCTGAGAGAAACAGGATCTGAGGGGAAAGAAAGAAAAATAAAAAAGGCAGGAAGTAACTGAGTGTTCAGTCTATGTCACAGCTCTATGACACTTTCCTGAAAAAAGGTGCGCTAGCTGCTGAAACACCTGACAAAACGTCGACTATTAAGGTGGCAGACAAAATGCAAGAAGAGGGAAGTCTTAAGATGTAGCCTTTGAATTGACCCTTTAATGTTTTGGGTTTTTTTTAAATCACCAAAAGTACACAATTTATCAGACTAACCGACCAGATTTTCAGGGTTAGGGTCAAACGTGCTTGACAGGGTTCTGTAGGGAAAAGAAGACGAAGTCTAATCTTCATATTGTGCCGTTGCTTACCATATCACATGTGTACCATTTCAAATCTGTCTGAAAATAAACCCGTCGCACTAATGAGATGCTATTTAAAAGAAATAAATGAGGTGATCCTCAACAAAAGTTAGGAGCCACGATTAACTCTGCCACAAGCTGCAAATTCTGCTTAACTGTGGTTTGTGACTGGCGACGTGCACTGAACACGTGCAGCGATACTCAGACCTTACTCTGAATAACACACTGTCACGTCGACAGCCCTTTATTGTGGCCTTAAGTCAAATTCTATTCTGAGTAAGCGATAAATAAAGCAAGGAGGCGCCTTCTGATGGGAGGTGTGATACATTGGGCATAGCGATCATCATATTTAAAGAACGAAATGAACGCATAAGATCATGATTTGATGTCAGCTAATAAAAAAAAAATCAAAACGGAATTGAATGAAGATGGTTTTTGTACAATGTTGAAAGTTTCCTGCCGCCCCATTTGATTGTAATTAATTTACCCAAAACAATTTTCAGATTTTGATAACATAGTTATTGTCAGCAGACACCCTCTCTAACTTCCCTTTTTGATAAAGCTTATCGTTAGGGATGGCTCAGGTGACCCTGAAACATCCCATAGTTATGCTGCTTTAGGTCTAGACTGCTGGAGGACCTCCCATGATGCACCTCTCCATGCACATGTGACATTATTGTTGTCTCTTTCTCAGCAGGTATCCCCGGCCTGGTGTCCTGGTGCTTGTTGTCCCCTCTTTCATGTCCTCTTGGCCCCCAGCTTGTCGAAGCAGATGGCCCCCTTCCTGGCTCTGGTTCTCATGGAGGTTTCTTCCGGTTAAAAGGGAGTTTTTTCTTTCCACAGTCGCCTCGTGCACGCTCAGGACGGGAGATTGGATCGAAGAGTTTCCTTTGTTAGGCTACTTTATAAAAAAACTGACTGTATGAATTGCACCCATTTGGAATTTCATTAATTGGATTTGACTGGATTATTATCATATTACAATGAATTAGATTCTAATTGGCTTGAATTGGACTGTATCTTTGAAGTGACATTGAGTTGACATTTGCTGCTATATAAATAAGATTGAATTGAACTGAGTTAAACCGAAGAGTTGCCGCCCATTCGACTGAACCGTCTGATTCAGAAGGTAGTCGGATTTTATTTTTACAAAATATGGATTTCTGCTGTTCATGAAGGATACTGGAATTCAGGCTCGGAAACTTGGATTTGGAGTAAACAGTGCGAGTCTGGTATGTTCACTTTGCAGTCAAAACAATCAATTTCAACTAAACTAAAAAGGCTATTTAGCAATTTCCTTTTACAAACAATGTAAGTGTGATAAAAAGGAAAAAAATAAAAGAATAACGTGCAACGCTTCTTTGGTTCGGCATTACAGATGAGGGTTGGACGTTAGCGAGTCGTGACAATGTCGGAGCAACACTCATCGTTGCATTCTGAAGTGACAGAGAGTGAAGTAACATTTAAAGAGGACTCCAAATATTTTCAGATTGAGTCTTTCACTCTCGTGGCTGAGCCAAAACATTTTCACAAATACCGACAGAATTCTTCAGTGGATCGCAAAGATCCCAGTGGAAACCAAAAGCCTTTGATCTAAGGTCATATAGCATGGCGGCCATATTGAATCTTTTGCCACTCAGAGGGCACTTGTGGATAATACATAGACATATGGGGATGCAATGAGGCCATTGCTTATAAATCAGACTTTGCTTTGTAACATTCAGGCACACGTCATAATCCGAATATTGTCTTCTTTAGATCAAAGTCAGTAGCCTGAATATTGCTGTGCATGTTCATATAGCCACAGAGAGAACTGACACACATGCTGCATGTTTGATGTATTTTTTTTTCTTTTATGATGTAAGCCATTGAAATCTCTCTGCCATTACTTTTTCTGCACTACAAGAGCTGAGACGTCAGCCCGTGTCTTAGGTGACAAATGGATCTGGAGTTTACAGATGAGGCAAATGAGCATTTCAAGTGCGTGAACTGAGTGTCGACTTCAGCGCAGGCACCAAAAAGCAGTTCGAATCACATTAGACGGAGCAGATTTAATCGAGGGGGAAGGATAAAGCTGAGGTGTCAGCTGAGAAGAAAATGATGCCATTTGAAATGTCAGCTGATGCGTACATTAAGTGCTGCACGTGTTGCCACTGGGTTGGTCGTGTCCCTGCTCCGACCCATTCCATTTTTTTTCCTGAATAAAAGCGAGGATTTTTCCGATCAGCAGCAATAAATAAGGTTAGTTCGCTTTCGATTCAAAATTTTTCTCAGTTGGACGTTCAAAGAAAACTTTTGAAAATCACCTTGTCCTTATTAGGTCTTCAAACAGTGTACACGGGCATAATCTTCCTTTCATCAATAGTAGCATTGTGTCATTTGCCATGTGTTGTTGTGTCTGAGGTTGCATTTACCTCATTTCAAGACTTGGTAAGGACCAGATGATCTCTAATGATATCCTAATAGGTTCAACCTTTTATTATTTAAGACTGTGAAAGCACAGACTGGTGTGTGTGTGTGTGTGTGTGTGTGTTGTCGTGGCATTGATGGGATGCAGTGTCTGTTGGTCATCTGGTCTCAGTCGTTCATCCTGATGCTGATAGGATGTGACATGCTTTTGGAGGAGCTTGCCTTCATCGTGTTAAGGTAATTAGAGGGTCATCGTTAAATAATTACCTTTTTTTAAAAGTTTATTACAAGATAAATATAATAATATAAATATAATATAATGTATAATGTGAGCATTACGCACCATCTGTGTGCTTCACTGACTTATCATTTACAAAATGTTGAATTCTTGATCGTGATTGTTTCATTCCTTTTTCTTTTCTCCACCAGTACTGAAGCATGAGAAACACCCTGCTTCAAACCACCACTAGGGGGCCCACGTGGGCCCCGTTTTCCTGATCACAGAAACTCTGTTTTGAAGTGAAATCAGAAATCAAACATCAGCAGACTGACCTCCTTGAAGGCCCGTCTTCTGTGATGTGCAGAATGCGTCCAGGCAGGAAGAGAGGCAAGTGCGCAGCTGTGTGGGCGGGTGAGTCATCTGACGCCAGGCTCTGATAGGACGATGAGTGGCGAATCATCAGAGACTCTTCCCCCAGGAGTGGCTGGCTAAGCTGCTCCTCCCTCCGGTTATCCATCTCGGTGGGAAAATCGTCCGGGTCTCCTCCGAACAGCTCGTACCAACACCCTTGCAGCAGGATACGGTACTACAACGCAGAAGGATGACATAAATATCACTGCAAGACCGCGTCAACGTGTGACACTTTACAAACACGTGAACACCAGTGGGTTCTTACTTTGGGTTTATTGCAGTTTGAAACTATTTTAAGTATCTTTCTCTTCAGATCCTCCATGTTAGGAATGCTCAATCTGTGCGACAAGAATGAAATCAGACTGATTAAAAGAATATTGCAAAGCAGAACAGAATAGGAGTGTGTAGATTGCGCTTAAAGTCGTCTCCTCTGTGCCTGAAATAACAGGCAAGGGCCAAATATAGAGTCCACATCACACAGTGGTCTATAATAGTCCGTTTGCCACAACACATCCGTACTTGTCCTCTGAAAACATGACTGCAGTGCTGCTAATAGACTAACATGTATTTACCTTTAAAGACTCCCTGTGAACACTGATAATAGGCGAGCGACTACAGCAGAATGTACAGTTAAAGAGCTTTCTGTCGTTCTTACCGCGGAACCAGATCCTTTCCCAGAACAACTGACACTACAAAGTCCTTGGAGTATTCAGCCAAGGCTTTACTGCACACACAGAAAGTAAGGGACAGAAAATAAGGCAACAATAACATTTCACTGTTGATATACATATGAGGGATTAACAAATGTCAGGAAGTGAAAAACAGACGAATACAGAACAGAAACTTAGTTTATCTAAGCTGCACATACTGGCTGATTTTACTTTAAACCAGAGAACCACCAGCAAGCCTCTCCTCTCTGGTCACTGCCACACTAGTTTAAAATCAGTCCCGACCTCTGACCTCTGTACAGTTTGGTTCTGGCCCTCTGACTCTCTGCCTTACCTCAGGAGTCCCCCTGGTGGCGAGAACGAGTAGCACTGCAGGGTGGGAAAGGAATTGCGCAAAAGGATAGCCAGGAGTGCAGCGGTGCCAGCACCCAGACTGTGACCAGTGATGACCAGTTTATACTCCTACAAACACAGAAAGACACACGCACGCAGCATATTCAGGAGATTAGGAGCAATATGTCAGTTATGGGAAGTCAGTATAGCTCAAATAAACTTGCTGTTCCATACAGTAACAGCAAAATAACAATCATCAATTGTTTGATCCTCATATAGTCATGCTATGAAACTAAACTATAGCACAGTTTATAGAGAGCAGAGGTTCTTTATAATCACAGGATGAATGCAAACAGACCCCCCCCCCTACCGGTGCGATGGAGAACGCCTGGTTCAGGATGCCATCATTGATCAGCTTCTTGTAGATGTAGCCCGCTGCCTGGGACATGCCCTGCGGGACACATTTTATCTGTTAAAAACACACACACACTTGAGTCTGGATCAAACCTCGACACAGACGGGGTTTAGCGAGCCTCACTTTGTGAGCATAGCAGGCTCCAGACACTCCTTCTATAGGCAGGTTCTCACATTCCGCGGACAGGTCTGTCAGGACATCCTGCAGGATACACATCGCATGAGATGAAGAAAAAAAACTCAGGAATGGATTACCCATGAGTCCTCCCACAGTTAAGCAACACAAAGGACTGTTCCATCCACACCATGTACAACAAAATGGGATTCATGAGTCCAGGCCACCTTCTTCCATTGCTCCACTGCCCTGTTTAGTTGCTCACTTGTCCACTGAAGGAACCTTCATCATGGACATGGTTCAGCATGGTCATCTCGACAGGTTGCTGTTTACACAGGACCGTACGCAACAAGCCGTGATGCGCTGTGTGTTCTGACACCTATACCTGTACCAACATGTAAGCTCCAGCAATCTGAGCTACAGTAGTTCCTCTACCGGATCAGACAGCACAGATCAGCTGTCACTCCCCGCAAACATTAGAGATGCTGAAGTTTGGGTTCCCAGCTCACCTTCAGTGAAAGTGTTCCTCTGACAGCCACCAGGACAGCCTCTCTCTTATGATCCAGAGCCACAAAAAAGGGGATCTCAAAGATCTGCAGCACACCAGGTTTGATTAGATAATCATCACTAAGTCACAAAGGCTGGCAAAGTGTGAACACGGGACCAACTTTTGAATCTCCTACCTGGTTGTGGAAGCTGACATAGATGAAGTCTCTGTACTGCAAACCAGTGCTCTGCAGGATGGATGAGAAATGGCAGTCGAGGTGGTCGCCCCCGACAATGTCATACTCAGCAGTGCGGCTCCTGCAGCTGAAAACATGCAGATGCATGTTTGGATTAAGGTCACGCCAACATGGGGCAGCTTTTAACTCTTCTTGCAGGCAGGCTTCAACCTAACATGAGTCATCCAACCAAAGACAGCATCTTACCAGTCTCCGCTGAGTTTGCAGGGTCCGGTAAAGGGGTTGGAGTAAATGTACAGTGGCCAGCCGTAAGCTGCTGCTGCAAACTGCATGCAGTGGGCCGCTTTCTCCAACTCCGTCTCCATATCTTGCCCCTTCAAATAGCAAAAGCCAGTGTACGCAAATGAGAAGACATCCTTCTTGTCTAATCTGAGATCTGCTGTTCTGTGTGAGTGATGACTTACAAGTGGAGAAGAAGGGCTATGAGTAGCAATGACGTCTGGGTCTCTGCTTTGCTCCACCTTATCCTGCTCCTGGTGCAGCAGAGCCAAGCCAGCTGCGATGTCACTGGGAACCAGGTCCGTGTCCTGCAGCATATGCATCATAACGGAGAGGATGTGGTAAGAGTGGTAAACCAGATTGATGCCCTATCTAACAGAAGCAGAATTCGCCAATTACAGAGAAGAAGTTGCTGAAGAGCTGTGCGATGCTGGAGAAAGCTGCTCGGTGGCTTTCGTCCTGCGGCAGACAGCAGCAGCAGAGCCGCAGCCTGCTCTCCCACACGTTCACAGCCATGGAGCGAGCGGTGGACAGGAACTGGCTGCCCTCACTGCTCTCCATGTCTCGCACTCCCAGCGGCTCCAGCGTGGCATACTGAGAGCGGGGGCTGCCCAGCGGATCGAAGACAAAAACTACCCCCAACGCCGTGAACAGCAGGATGATCCAGCTGTTGTAACCAGAGTGGATGTGAGAAAAACTTTACTGAATTCAATTAAATACGTTTAAAAAATAGCAGTAACAATAATGCTACCTGGCGACCACTGCGGCAATGACTGCACCAACTGTGGCGGGATCGCAACCTCTGCCGTCATCAGACACCCAGACGGCTCCCAGACAGGCCCACACCAGCTCAGGGATGTAGAGGAGAGCTCGGAGGTACACCAGTGCAGGCATAGAGCGCCGCGGGCCGGGGTTTGTAATGGTACCTGAGGGAAAATCATAGATGTCTGTGAAATCAGGGTACAGGTTTAATACGATGCGTTAAAGACGAAGGTAAAAAGAAAATGAAGAAATTCTGAAGGGTGCCACTGCAGCTGCTGCCTGTTGAGATTCCTACTTGGTCTACACAGCTCAAAAAGTTCTGAAATTTATTTTCGGAAAATGCGCTTTTCTTTCACAAGTCTAAATCAAAACAGCTAAGGTACATTTAAAAAAATCTGACTGACAGATTCTTCCTGCTGGCCCTTTAACACCTCATTTAGTGCCCCTGTTTGATGAGTTCTAATAAGAGACGACTCAGGGTGGGAGATTATACAGAGTCAGGGTGGGAGGGGTAGAACAGAGCGCCGCTTTGTTGATCAGACAGCGGCAGACAAGGAATAGAGCAAAACCTGAGTCAGATTGAAAGAATTCTTGAACCTTCACTGGCAGAATTTTGTGCTGGACTCACAGTTGTTTGTTTTATTAATCTACAATGAAGCTGAAGTGGAGTTTGGATGGGTGCGCTCTGGGTTCTGGGGCGATTTGAGAGAAAACCTTAAGGTCTATCGCAACAACAGTCACACAAGGTGAAAGTGCAAGAGAAGGCCTGAGTTCAATGGCTAAACTGAGTAATCTGAAAAGGGGAAATTGCTATCATAAAATTAGTTTTAACAAAGGTATTCAGAATATTTTACAGGTCAACGTTTTGCGAGTGATATCACTGCACTCAAGACGAGAACATTCCCTGGAAACAAAAAGCGAGATAAACAGAAACCACAAGAGATACGAAAACACAAATTCAGTCGGTAAAAGTCCAACTGCCCACGACGACCTAACATTCCAGCTGTGGGATGACTTAGATGTCAACATTTTTTCTGCAGACAAGTAATAAGCGTGCTGACATTATTCCGCTGCAAAACTGCAGCGGAATAATGTTACAAAAGCTGCTGTAGTAGCCCTGTGGCTAGAATATTCCAATGTTTCATCAGAGCACCCTTAGATGGGGAAATTGAATTGCCAAAAGAAAATGTACACAAATGGCACTGGACTATACAAAGAAGGTATATGTAACATGAAGAGCCCACCGGAAAAAAAAGCTTTAAAACTGTTTTCACATAAAGAACGGCACACTTGCACAGTTTCCCACCCGCTTCTTAAATCTGTGTTGTGGAGCAGCAGTCATGTACTCTTCCTGCATTTCACGTTACACAATATCCTGTTATTTTGCCACCGCTGCAGCTCTATTATCTTGCCATTTCCACCTTTATATGCGTTGTTCATATCTACTCATCTACTATCTACTTAAAGCAAACACAAGACAGCTCGGGTACCTTGAGCGCTGACATAGACGATGGCACACAGCGATAGGATGATGAGCGCGAGCACAACCAAAAGCCCGACCAGGTAACTGTGTAGAACTCCTTTTCCGTTACAATCAAAATGACCCTTGTGATAAGTGAATAGGATCATGGTGCCAAGCCACCTGGAGAGAAATCGCAGTCAAGATCACAATTGCATTTCGATGTCAAATCAGTGAAGATGATGTCATGAAGGTGCTCTCTGAGAATCAAAGAAGTAAACAACATACCAAAGTACACGGAGCATTAGTTCAAACGAGCCAGGGAAGACGAGATCGTCACTGGCGATCCCCCACCGCCGTCCAAACACCACCATTCCAGGCATTTTGCAGGTAAGTACGTCGAAATCCCTCAGTGGCCGTAACTGAACCTTTTAGCCGGCTGTGACATGGGGTGGGATTCTCTTGAGCAACAGACGCATAACGTCAGACATGACTTCACCGCCAAGGCAGCACCTACACCAACTGGCAACGGTCCTCACCCGTTATCGTCACATTATATTACCTCTGTTGCAGTAATTAGTTCAAATAATTTCCGCTAGCCAAGGGCGGATATTCCAACCGATGGGCGTGATAGCTATCGTTGACAAATGTAACGTGAGGCGAGGAACCCCAGTCTATAATTGTGATGTAAATTAATACTGAGGTTAGCCACCTGCTCGTACAAAGATTTATAGTGTTGATAACGGGAATAACGGCAGCTAGAAGAAAACATGTACCGCTGTGTTAATGATTAGCTTCTAACCTTAGCTGTCTTGCTAAAAGAATATCTTTCGAAAAATTGTTCCAAATTCCGTGTGATGAACGTGAATACTACTTAGCTACTAATATATCAACACATCATCCAATAACATCGCGTTTCTTTGTAATGTCACGGATCAAAATAACATGTAAAAACACGTAAGGCTTCTGTTTTGTTTTTCCAGAGCAGTTGAGGTTTCCGTTATTATATTTCTTCCCACTGCAACGACGACTATAAAACAAGAGTTCCGGTTTCATTTCTCCCCTGCTCGAGTTTTAATGTCCATGATATCATCACAGTGCCCCCTTTAGATAGCTTAAAGACAATTTTATTCACCACTTTTCACTATTCCTTAGGGAAATAATAAAAAACTTGGTCTCCTTCAAAATCGTATAGAATAGGATTGAATGATGTTGTATTCACCGCAAAATGGAAAAAATCGTTTTTTGGTAGCTTGTCGCAGAATATCTATCATATAGTTACAATGAGATGCTTATACGGTTCCATGGTGTAATGGTTAGCACTCTGGACTCTGAATCCAGCGATCCGAGTTCAAATCTCGGTGGAACCTGCATTTTTAATTTTTTTTAATTTTGTAAGCATGGTAAATTAATGCGTCACGCGAATCTATACTTTTTCCTTATTAACGGCATGGAAATTGCAGGAGTTGGACCCTGAACGTGTCTTCACTCGTCATAGCGACGTCAATCCAACATGGCGGCACGCATCGCACGACGTTCGTGTTTATTTTATGGTAGAACAGGGATAAACCTGATTCCACATCTTGGTGAACTCAGGAGTGTTTCTTTACCATTATTTAACAACACTTTCTCGAAGGCTTGTTTTGGGAGCCGAAGAGCAGACACACAGGTCAGTGAAATATACGCCAAACAAATGCAAATGCGATGTAAAGCCAAACTCAATTACAAGCAGCACTGTATTAAACACGTTGTTTGTCCTGACTTTCACAGGACCCCCAGGTGCACATTCCAATAGGTAAACACACATACACACACATATATATATATATATTGAAAAGGTGATTCAGTAAATACTTTTTGGCATTTAATATTTCATTATGAATATCTTTTTCTTTTGGGTGGTAGACCGTCTGACGGTGTCCTATAGCAGAAGCAGTGGTCCCGGTGGTCAGCATGTCAATAAAGGTGATCAAATCGTTGTACAGTCACTGCCTCGGTCTCTATTTTTGTTTAAAATGACTATCAGGTCAACCTTGGAGGGTGTGAATTTAGCAGTTTTATTTAGGAGGAGCGACACAACACAGTTTTTAGTTAACATGGCATTTTTATGACAACTTTAATCTCTTCAGGAACAGACTTCGCTAACGAAAATCAACATTCTCCATTCTTTTCTTCTTTTTTTGTATCATCGTTGACAGATCAGCTTTCAATTCAATTCAATTCAATTCAATTTTATTTATATAGCGCCAGATTACAACAATTGTCATCTCAAGGCACTTAAGTAGTATAGTCCAAGTCAAGCCAATTGGAATTCAATTCATTGTAATCATAAACCAATTAATTCATATAGAGCCAATTCAAAAAATTAATATCCTAGCTAAGGAAACCAACAGATTGCACCGAAACTTGTCTAGAAAAGAGGGAAAGGGGGGGGGGGGACACACCATAACGCCATTCAAAGGATATCTGTTGGAACAGGGAAACATACGTTAATAACCACAATAATGTCACATGTACATAAAATCAATTGTGAAATTAAACAGGGGGAAAAAGAGAGCAAAGTGAGCAAAGGTGTGACAGATGACGTCCCCCAGCAGTCTAAGCCTATAGCAGCTTAACTATGGGATGTTTCAGGATTACCTGAGCCATCCCTAACTATAAGCTTTATCGAAAAGGAAAGTTTTAAGCCTAATCTTAAAAGTGGAAAGGGTGTCTGCTTCCCGGACATTTACTGGCAGCTTATTCCACAAGAGAGGGGCCTGATAACTGAAGGCTCTGCCTCCCATTCTACTTTTAGAAACTCTGGGAACAACAAGTAAACCTGCAGTTTGGGAGCGAAGTGCTCTGTTAGGAAAATATCTTACAATGAGATCTTTAAGATATGATGGAGCTCGGTCATTAAGAGCTTTATATGTGAGGAGAAGAATCTTAAATTCTATTCTGAATTTAACAGGGAGCCAATGAAGAGAAGCTAAAACTGGAGAAACATGATCTCTCCTGTTAGTTCTCATCAGAACTCTGGCTGCAGCATTTTGGATCAGCTGGAGGCTTTTCAGAGAATATGTGGGACAGCCCAATAATAAGGAATTACAGTTGTCCAATCTTGAAGTAACAAATGCATGAACTAGTTTCTCTGCATCACCCTGGGACAGGATGTTCCTGATTTTAGCAATATTACGAAGGTGAAAGAAGGCAGTCCTAGAAACCAGTTTTATATGTGCGTCAAATGATAAATTCTGGTCAAAAATAACTCCAAGGTTCTTCACTGTAGAACTAGAAGCCAAGGAAATACCATCTAGAGTAACTATATAACTAGACAATTTCTCCCTGAAGCGCTCAGGTCCAAAGAGAACAACTTCAGTTTTGTCTGAATTTAAAAGCAGACAGTTCTGAGTCATCCAGGTCTTTATGTCTTTAAGACAGGCTTGTAGTCTGACCAACCTGTTGGTTTCATCTGGTTTCATAGATAAGTACAGCTGAGTATCATCAGCATAACAATGGAAATTTATGCCATGCTGTCTGATAATGTTACCTAATGGAAGCATGTATAAAGTAAAAAGAATCGGTCCAAGCACAGAACCCTGAGGAACTCCATGACTTACTTCAACGTGTGAGGAAGATTCTTCATTTACAAGAACAAACTGGAATCTACCAGATAAATATGACTTAAACCAGCCTAATGCAGTTCCTTTAATCCCAATAACATGTTCAAGTCTCTGTAACAGAATGCTGTGATCGATCGTATCAAATGCAGCACTGAGATCCAACAGGACAAGCACAGAAACAAGTCCGCTATCAAAGGCTAACAGGAGATCATTGGTAACTTTCACCAGTGCTGTTTCTGTGCTATGATGCACTCTGAATCCTGACTGAAACTCTTCAAACAGATTATTTCTATGTAAATGATCACAAAGTTGAACTGCAACTATTTCTTCAAGAACTTTGGACAAAAAAGGGAGATTGGATATAGGTCGATAATTAGCCAACACTTCTGAATCAAGAGTAGGTTTTTTAAGTAAAGGTTTAATTACAGCAACCTTAAAAGTCTGAGGTACATATCCTATCAACAAAGACTGATTGATCAAATCCAATATGGAAGTGTCAATTAAGGGGAAAACCTCCTTGAACAGTCTGGTTGGGATTGGGTCTAACATACAAGTTGATGGTTTAGAAGAGACTATTGCTGTTGTTAGCTCAGAAAGATCAACTGGACAGAAGCTGTCTAGATATAATTCAGGTTCGAAAGATACTTCTAAAGCTGCTCTACTTGATGATACATCAGTCATAATAATGGGAAGGATTCCATTAATCTTCTCTCTGATAGAAACAATTTTATTGATGAAGAATCTCATGAAATCATCACTGCTGAGAGTTAAAGGAATACATGGCTCAACAGAGCTCGGACTCTTTGTCAGCCTGGCAACAGTGCTGAAAAGAAACCTGGGATTATTCTTATTCTGTTCTATCAATAATGAATAATAAGCAATTCTAGCTTTACGAAGTGCTTTCTTATACGTTATTAAACTATCTTTCCAGACTAATTGAGACTCTTCTAAATTAGAGGAACGCCACTGTCTCTCCAGCTTTCTTGCAGTCTGCTTTAACGCACGCAGCTGTGAATTATACCAAGGAGCCATCCTCTTCTGACTGATTACCTTCCTTTTCAGAGGGGCAACATTGTCCAGTGTTGTATGCATTGAAGCTGTAGTGCTGTCAACAAGAGAGTCAAGTTCTACAGGAGTAAAATTTAGGTTGCCGTCCTCTGTCATATCTGCACATGGCAGTGAAGAAAAGGATGATGAAATCAACTCTTTAAATCTGGTTACAGCATTCTCTGACAGACACCTTCTATATGTAGAATTCTTCTCAGAAACCGTGTAGTCAAGTAATGTAAATTCAAAAGTTATTAAAAAATGGTCAGACAAGACAGGGTTATGAGGGAACACTGTTAACTGTTCACTCTCAATGCCATAATGCAAGGGCAATGGTATGATTAAGGCAGTGAGTAGGTCTGTGAACACTTTGAGAAAATCCAATAGAGTCTAATATAGAATTAAAGTTAATATTTAGGCTGTCATTTTCAACATCTACATGAATATTAAAGTCACCCACTACAATGACTTTATCTGTACTCAGCACTAACTGGGATAAAAACTCTGAGAATTCAGACAGAAACTCAGAATAACGGCCAGGTGGACGATACACAACAACAAACACAAGAGGTGTTTTGCATGGAGCCTTGTCATAGACCGCTTTGTTTTTTAATTTTCAGTTTGATTTAAGTATTTCCTCAGCATCAACAAACCTTTTGATAGATTGAATGATTAAGGTGTCCAGAGTTTTATTGTACATCTATTTCAGAGGTCATGGCTGCCGTCTCCGCTGGTCCTTTACCTGACATCAACCCCATATTGTCAACAATGGTGGAAATGTGCTAGTTTTCTTCAGGCAGTCATCTTTCCATGTTTCACTGGACCTGCACCAAACTAAAGTTCCAGCATAATCTCCCTCTTCGATGCAGATTGGTGATTCATCTCTGAATGTCGCTTCCGTCCAGTCCGCCTCAGTCCGTGACAGCTTCTCTTCAGCCCACTGTGACCTTGTTTTCTCCTGTTTAGGTGTTAGCTGTGGACGTAAATTCTCACAGTTTGCTCGTAAACTCTATTTCAATCTTTCTGCATGTCTCCCTTTTACAACCTTCCCATTTTGTTTGTACTTGCTCCAAATTTTAGACACAGTTTTTGCAGATTCAATAAATATGATACATGTACCGGTAATTCCCCTTTGGGGTGAATAATGTATTTTTTCATTTGATTTAATTTTGAAGGAGGTTTATAGTCCCCTCCCTTGTTTCCATTGACTGCTCTCTTAGTACCATGGACCATGTTTCCAGGTGCAACAGCTCCTCAAGGTCTACAAGCACTCTCATTAATTTGCATTTTTAGACTTCTTTTAGACCCAAACACATATTACCTTCAACTGCATTTAATTTCCTTGCGGTATGTTTTACAAAGCTGACATGTTCTGCTGTTAAATAAAATAGTCATCATGTGATTTAAAAAAAAAAACTAAACTAAAACAGCTGACTAACCATTTTCTGAGAGTGAAGATTAAATATCTTTATGGCAGGGGTTGTCGATCTGCTGAAATTGCATCTTAAATCTCTGATTCTCCATCCACAGTTAGCACAAAAGCAGAAGTCCGATTCCATCTGCACACGGCAGACTGGATCCCTGAGGATGTTCGACAAAAAATCCTTCAAAAGGTCAGTCTGACTTGTCGATGACGATTTAAAATAAATAAATAAAAATTGAACTCACACATCACAGTTGATAGAACATTTTTTAGTTATGTGCTTGTACATCTTTTTTTCCCTGTACTCTATAAAACAAACGGCACAGAACAAAACCCGCATCAATAAGGCCGGGGAGCTGCTGGTGACCTCAGAGATGAGCAGGAGTCAGCAGCGAAACCTCTCCGACTGCATACAGAAGATTTCTGCCATCATAGCCGAGGCCAGTGAGAAGCCCCATGAGCCAACAGCCGAAGACATAGCTCTGAGGGAAGCCAGGTAGAAGCACACGCCGTTTATCGGTCCAGCGTGATCATTATGTATCATGAGTAAGTCTAATGTGAAATGTGTCGTGCAGGTTAGAGAAGAGGGACAAGGAGCGACTCAAACAGAAGAAAATCCATTCAGCTACCAAGCACAGCAGACGAGTGGATTTTGACTGACAAATGTTTCCAGGTTTCATGATTTTCATATCTGTGGTGACGCATGACTTGTTTATTTATTGCCTCTAATGCTCCGTTGAATAAAATAAAGCAGAACATATTTTGAAGCTCACCTTTTATGCTGTTGAACCATACAAAAAAGTATTATATGAACAATAAATATGAAAAGAAACAAAGCCATGTATTTTATGGAGTGAAGAAGATGAAATCATCACTGTTATTTCATCCTGTGCCAGTCATTGCACTCTTTTACAATCCCTCAAGCACTACTCCAACCCCACCAGTTCACACTTTCAACTGTCATACAAAACATCATGTGTTTTTCAGGTAGTGCTACTTTTAAACATGAATTGCTGACAGGAAGAGCAAAAACTACAGATAGTGAAACAGAAATATCGAAAATCGAATGTGTCTTATTTTAAATTCTGAACAGTGAGATTAGCCAAAAGAGGAAGAACATTTCGCGAGAAGGAAAAATAAAAAATAGCAGAGGATGGTTTCGATCCATCGACCTCTGGGTTATGGGCCCAGCACGCTTCCGCTGCGCCACTCTGCTCACATCGTAATTTCAACATTGTTGGAAATTTCAAGATGAAATCACATAACGATGGCCACAATTACGATTTATGTAACGTCGATTATGTATTGGGTTTTCGTTCCATACGTTTTCATGCCAGAATGTGATCCTTGAACTTCAACGGTTTGTTGTAATTACTCCGTTTTGTGTGTGTACAACTGAAACTTGCGGTCTGTCTTAAAGGTAGCCTTAATTAAGTTCTAAAAGGAAAAAATCGTATTTCGTATGAAATACGTGCAGCTACTTTTTGCTCAAGCTAGCAAGCTACGTAACTTATAGTTAGGGGATCATAATCTTAGAGGGCGAGTTTTTTTTTATTATTCTTCTTCTTTTTTAGCGATTTATTGGAAGGTGATTTGACAATAACAGCTTGTTGTCAAGCACGATTTTACCTGATCACAAAACTTACCAAAACACAAGTTAAATGTAAAAGACAAAAGGAAAAAAGCGACCACGAAGGGACTCGAACCCTCAATCTTCTGATCCGAAGTCAGACGCCTTATCCATTAGGCCACGCGGTCTGAGTACTAATGGACGGGCAGTGTCTAATACAAATAAAAGGTAGGAGGTAGGGGGTAGTATTTACATTTTTGATTTTTGATTTAAATTTCTGTTGCAACCCAGTGTATACCCCTACCAATATAGGAACAACCAACGTGGAACAAATGTTTATGTAAAAATAATTTGTGCATGTGTAACAAAGTTTTGAAGTTGTAAAAATGTGTATCTGTATGTGTAAAACATATTTGTATCTGTGGAAATGTTTTGTGCATGTGTAAAACTAAATCCGATGAACACACAAATTTCCCACCTTCAAGTGTGACCCTGAAATTACAAGTTTAGTTACAAACTAAACTAAACTTTAAAGTTACAAGTATGAATTTTGATTCGGTTTTGACGCTTACACGTTGTAAATTCTCGCTGACCGTTGACAAAATGCTCAAAATGCTAGCTTAGTTTAACGAGAGTATATACCTGCCGCTTACGGGGCTATAGTTAATCCAAAATTTAGTTAAATCTTCATTATTTTCAGCACAAAACTAAACAGATAAAATAAACAATGTTTGTCGCTTTCATTTCGACGAGTTTAGCAATTACAGTGACGACGCTCTTCTGATGACAATCTCCGTGTATGCAAACTCACCCAAGCTCACTGGGCTCATGTCGGTTAAAAAGAGGTTATGATACGTTTTGATATACATTTTCAATTGTTTTTCGTATTATTCACTGGCTGTGACTAGTTTTACATTCTGTGGTTTTATCTCATGCGAACTGTCTACTCTCCTCTGGAACTTAATTCCGCATTTCTCCCATATTCAATAAACACTAACACACAATAAATACCACATGTAAAATATACTGTCTGAATGCTTTATTAGCAGGATAAAGTAAGTTTCGTTCAGTTATGGTATGAACAAATGACAGACCAGACAAAACCTTAATGGTAATAACCTAGGAACTAATAATGCACACATTTAATAAAAAATAAAGTAATAAAAGCAATGCAAAATAGATACTAATATTCTGGCAATATGTTATTGACATTCACATTTAGGCACTGAAAAAGTTCAAAATAAAGTAAGACAGTCACACACATAAATACACAGGTAGAGTTTTAGATGAGCTAAATATGCAAAAGATGAGACCTTTCAAGTGCAATAGAAAAGGCCTTACAGTACAGAAACCCCACAAGCCTTTTGAAAATAATTACAGGCTCTGGTTTAATGTTGGTTTATCTTTGCCAACTCATATTTTCCCTCTGCTTACGCTCAAACCATTTTAAAAAGACACAAGCTATTACCTCAAATGCATTTAATACGCCACAGTTCTCCCATATAACTAGATTGCTGCAACTGTAAATGGAGCCTTTTATCTATTCATTTATCTTCAACATTAAGATGACCCCTAATGTGTCACAAGTGAGAGGTTTCAGGCTCGGTTATGTCGTCAGCATTAGGGAAGAATTGGGTATAAAATATCAGCTGTATTACGATTCAGTATAACAAAGCTTTACATGTAGAAGATCACCCAGAAAAAGGCATAGTTATTGTAGATTGTGAAAAAGGTGCAATATGTTGCAAGTTAGCTTTATAGTTTGGCAAGACTGATAGGTGTCAGAGAAAGCCCTATATGGTGAAGCTTTCTACTGGTTACAGAGTGACTACACAGTGTGTCTGTTATGTTGTATAAATAAAGAGAACTCTTATTTAAAAAGGCTCTACAGAATACTTAAAAAGGGTCTAAAAAGCAATCAAGCTGTCTTCATTCAGTGGCCTTTTAAAAAAAAAATGACAGTAAAGTCTCTTATTTTGCTCTTCCCCTCCAGTTGATCTGTTGGCTCCTCAACAACTTTGCATGCTTACACAGGAGTGTTCACACCATATTCTTTATGACGAGTGTTTATAATTCCTTGAAATTGCGAAAACAGCTATCAGCAGAGATTGTACTTTGCAACGGCTCTCTATGACAGCAGCTTCATAGCATTTACTGGAATCATATCATCAGCATAATCAAAACCAATCCCACTTAATGAACAATCTCTTTATGTCTAATATCCACAGGAAAGGCTTTTCGGCACTCCACACAGGAGTCGAGGTGATGGGAACAAAGTGGAGAAATAGTAGTACCAAGTTTCCAAATCGAGCTAATTTCCTAACATTATACAGCTACGATCATTTCACTTGATCTCCAATCCACACTGCAAATGAAAAGATGGTTTAAGAGATGAGAAAACTGTTTGGGTAATACTTTTACAGTTTAAATGCTATATATGGCGCCACAGCCACAGATTGTTAGCTTTTCCATGCACACTGGCTGCTCTTTCATTTTTAGCCCAGTCCTCTGACCCGACCATATTCAGAATAATCTGTTTTGTTTGTTTGTTATGCCACTTAACACTGAACTGTGAGTCAATCAAGCTGAAAAAGGCATCCAACTCAAGGGATAATCCAGTGTTGTGTCTACACATAACAAAAAAACTTGACATGAATGTAATTTTTTTTTTAATCTCTATGATCTTAATTATTTGTAGCCTGTCACAAAGATACATAATTTGCTCCCAATCCTTTAGTTGCATTTACAGAAAATGCCACGGAGGATACTGTTTCACAGGCTTAAAATCGTATTTTTGTACCGAAGAGATGATTCCTAAAGAGCTACCAGTTGATAATTTAGTATATCTCAGCATTGCCTTTTTTTTTCCTTGTGTACATATTCCTTGTGTATATATATATATATAAATATACACACATGTATACAAAATGTGAGGTTGCTCAAGATTTTTGCACAGTACTTTACATAAGAAGCAAGGTTAATGAAAGAACTGGTCTAGTTTTTCAGAATAGACTGCAGTCACTGCAGGACAGTATTTGAAAAATTTAATTTCGATCACAATTCACCACTGCTAGTAGTTATGTGATGGTGGTTTCCATTATGGCCACGCTCCCCTTTGAATTAAAATAAAGCAGTAAAAATGACTACGGTAATGGTAGACAAATAGCGATATTACTAGCTATGAACTGTGCACCAGTAAGGCTTCACGCAACTACATAATTAGGGAGTGTACACAGTGGACCGGTGTCTGGTGTTTTCCCAATGCCCCGTTGTTCCCTGTGAAATGGACTTCACAGGCTATTCAGCCATGTTAAAGCAAGGAGCAAAGGGAGCATAAACAAACCCAGTCTTCCTGCTAAGGGAACTTCCCTGAAAAAAAAATCTTCTACTTGAAACAACCTACACTCTATAACTAATGAAGGCAGCCCTCCCGCTACTCACTGTTCTGTTAATACAAGAATCTCAAATGTCTGTTATTTGTGTTTTTTTTTTTTAGCACAGATGTTTAACATTAAGCTTGTTGTAAGTTACACAGCTATGCTAGCCAGTAAACGTTAGCTTAGCTTGTTAATAGGCCAGTTTTAATAGTAGTTATGGCTTGTTTCCCGAATAGTATTTCGTTTTTAGTTTTAATGGTTGTTATTTATATCACATAACCTCTTAAATCACTTCAACAATGACATCATTAATTAACAATAGGTGTGCAAACTTCATAAATGTATATTTTCATATCATAATCTAAACTTTGATATGCCTTTTGGGCATTAATAAAATGTTATTGTATCCTGTCATTTAGCATGTTCTCTCTTTGATGGGTAATTGAATATCAAGATTAATCTTGACAGTCAATCTACTGTGAAGTGAAGAACCAACCTAGCAAGGTAAACCAATGCTGATTTGGCTTAGTTAGCTCACAACAAGCTAATAGTAGCCAACCATGCTAAATTACTACAGCTGCAGTAAAAGGTGTCTCGTGTAAATAAGCATGTGTGTAATCTCTCAGAGCAATGCATAGAAGGAGTGCTGCTGGTGATGTTAGAGGGTGTTCCACATAGAGGAATTTTATCAAGGGGAGTTCCTTTAGCTGACATTCCCTGAGAAGGGGACAGAGGACAGGGAGTACAGTCCATGTACATTGTGGAATGGAACAGAGATATGAATGTGGATAGAGTATCCAGTGAACTGAGACCTGTACAGGAATGTTGTTCTCTGAGCACCTTACCCCATAACAACAGCAGTCCTCACAAATGAGGAGCCATAACATGCACAAAACAATAATCTCCATTTACAGTATGGCTGAAAGTGGCGACTCGGAGCAACTTCACCATCACCGCTGATATTAAAGGAGTTGTACCATTAAATCAGTACACATTACAAATGAAAAAGATTTAAGAAGAAAAGTTAAAGTATCAGCCAAATCTGCAACCATTTGAAATGACACAGTGATTCCCAGTCTTGGGAATATGGGTATGTGAGGATAAGAAATCATTAGGAAAAGGTAAGATCATGAGACAACTAAAAAGCTCTGAAGTAAATTGAATCTTTAAGCAATTATCTATTTTGGTTTCAATTGTAAAATATGTAAAGGCATGTTTTTTTCTTGGCTTTTACAGGTAGTATTCAGTGATTCATCTAAATGGGACAATGATTGTGGGCTGTATAGATGAACAGAATTAGACTCTGCTGTAAGAAACAAGCTCAGCAGCTCATTTAAAAGAAAGCGAGAAATAAATTTGAACTACCAGTAGTTCGTTTTTATGGTTGTTTGCTTGTTCAAAACTTTAAACTGTGAATGATTCAACTCATTTTAATCTTTGTCAACTGAATAAGCTGAGTAAGCTCTTGCTAGGTGTGAACCCAGCAACCCACAGTGGTATGGATCTTTTCATAAAACTATCACGTTTCTAAAAACTGTGAAAACAGCCCTCCGAGGGTGACATCTCATGAACTTCATTAAGCAAGAGTCAGGGCCAAATGTGGGAGGAGAATTATTAGCACCTCAAAGTCATTTTAAACGCAGAGAGCACTGTTGCGTGAGAGGTGAGAGATCATCTAGTCTTATCGTGATTATACAAATGTTAGTAAAGTCCTTTATTATGAACACAACAGATATACTTCTAGTTGATATTACATTTAGGTTTCCACGCCTCAAAGATGAAATTTCCTCTCAGTTTTTTTGTGAAACTAGGATCTTTACTTTATTTTTTAGGCTCATGGCAGGCATACTGCTTCAGCTGTGTTATTGTAATAGTAGTGTGTCAGCTAAGTAAAGCAGTGAAGTCGGTATATATTTAGTCTGAACGATGGATCTAAGAATATGTTGTATGCATGCAAATCAGATTCCGTTTGTCTGGTTGACAGTTGGATGAAAACCGCGCAGTCTGATCTGACCTCAACTTTACCTGATCTGAACTTGAACTTAGCTCTTTTTTAGAGTAGCACCCTCTATAAGAATGTTAACACCGGTACCTGTTCACAAACTGAAGCATTTAACACTTTAATAGCAACAAACTCATCTTCGGTCGAGCCGACTGGTATAAATTTAGTGTTTACTGGATTTGCCAGATTTGCCAGATTTGCTAGTTTTGGTTTTGGTAGTTTTGATGTCCATCTTGGTCTTCTGAATGCGTGAGAAAATCTCCTTAAAAAGTGCCTTGTACTCTGGAGTGTTCTGCCCCAGGCGCTTGTCCACCGCCTCCACCTGTTTGCTGATGCTCTCAATGGCTTCAGGGGTGGAAGGTGACTGGGTGGGTGATGGGGGAGGTGCCGAGGTGGGGCCCATTGCGCAGTCTTTCATGGATGGGTCTCTGGAGACGGGCCGGGAAGTCTGGACACCGGCGTGACACAAGCTCTCCTCATGGCGCCTGCACTTTCCCAACAACTCCTCGTATTTTTCCAGTAAGGCGTGGTACTGCTCGTCCACCTCCCTGAGGATGGACATCCCTCTCTTCCGGACGCTGTTGGCGTGCAGGGCGTAGCTGCCTCTCCTGCGGCCGGACGCATCGCGGGCCACGATGGCATTGAGCGCCGTGTCACTGCAGCTCTTCCTTACAGGGCTGGACTCAGGTAACGCCTCACCTCCAACACCTCCTCCACCCTCAGCCTCCTCCCTGACGCCACCTCCAGTCTCTCCGACCTCCTCCTCCAGGAAAGTGTCAGTTTCGGGGGTAATATTGAGGACAGTCTGGGTAAGGGCCACGCCGTCATCCTCGCTGCTCAGCAGGTAAGTCCGAGCACGACGTAGCTGCTGCAGCTCCTGCAGCTCCACTTCCAATTCACGGACCCTCGCCTGGCAGCTCTCAGCATCCTGGGGGGGAAAGCAACTTCAGTTTTAACTTACAGTAAATCTACAAAGGTCTGTTGGTGTGTTGAGAGAATATGAGTTTAAACAAGAACAGAACTTTCTTCCACTTACAGTCATGAGTAAAAGAAAGAACACCCTCCTTAAGTTCTCTAGTTTTACAATTCAGGACATAAGAAAAAGCCTTCTGTTCCATATCATGTCCTAAAATAAGATGAATACAACTTCATATGAAAGCAACATGCGACATATCAGGCCGCATCATTATTTATAAACATAAGTAGTGCGTGAAGAAATTGAGCATTAAGGGGTGTGTTAATAAAATGCAAAGGAGGAAAGACATCAGCTATTATCTTAGAGAAGCAGTTGTTGCTGCCATTAATCTGGAAGGGTTATAACCTCATGGAAATGCTTTGGGGTTCTTAAGAGTTCTGTGCATAAACAAATGTCCCCAAATTGCAATGAACTGAAGCAAAGCTGCAAAGAGGAGTAGAACTAAGTTCATCCACAATGATTTGGGAATGATAATAACACAAGATTCTAAGTCTTTGCTGTATTTCTGTTTTGCAGGGTACCTGCACCCGTGTCTGCAGCCGGGAGAACTCTGCAATCAGGAGGTTGCACTCCCTCTCCACTCCTTCCCTTCTCCCCCTCTCAGTCCGGACAGCCGCTCGCAGAGCCGACACCGCCTCCCTCAGGTGCTGGTTCTCTTCCTCAAAAGGCGGACGCTTGGCATCCACGGTGAAGCTCTCGGCCCTGCCCACCACAAACTCATCCTCATACCTGACAAAGAGAGACGTACTTAGCTCGCTCCGTTGTAAGTTTTTCACAAATGCAAATGAGTGAAATCCCTCTGAACTCTTTCACACTGGAAATAACACTCACCTGGGTGCTGTGCAAAGCTCCCTCAGGCATGGAAATGAGTGGATGGTCTTGCGTCGCTCCCTCTTCTCCCTTTTGACTCGGAGCTGCTCCATCGAGCGAAGCTGCTCCACCTGCCCTGACAGAGACTCCACCTGGTTCTGCAAAGCCTCAATAGTCCCTGTCAACCTGGTGTATAGAGAGCAAAAAGGCAAAGCTTATGGATAGAATAAAAGAAGGCACAAAACAGAAGAAAAAGAGCTCCCAGTCCATCGCACCTCTCGATCTTTTGCTGCGAGGCTTTGCTGTCCGTCACCAGAGTGTGGTTGGTGCGTTCCAGTTCTCTGGCTGTGCCGTCCAGCTGCTCGTACACTTTGGCATGCTGCTCGTTCATGTCCCGAAGAACCTCCAGTTGCTTTGTTAGGTACTAAATCGCAAACACATACATATGTTTAGTAGGGACACTAAAATTTCTAATAAAGCAGTCACATCCTGAGAGAGATTTTGTTGCTGCTCTGGCACTTATATCACATGATCTTCATCTGCAGGTGGAGCTTGCCAGTTATCAAACAAATCTGATCACAAATAGAACTTTTCTTTTCATAAGTGATGGATCTATAGCCCTGTACTCAATTCAGTGAAGCCTCAGCCTACAAATACATTCCAAAGTAATGGGTCTGGGTCATCCAGGAAAACACAGACTAAAAAAACTTTATCTAAAAAATGTTTTAGGACTAACCTTTACAGCAGAGAGGTGCCAGAGAGACTTGTTTTATTTGAGAGTTAAAAAAAACATATTCAGGTCAATTGTAATTCCAAAGTTCCTCATTGTATTACTGGATGCCATACAGAGAAACTATGTAGTTAGGAGGTCTATGGTAATATAAGACAAAATACAGTATGGCAATGTACATTTATACAGTGGTGGCTGATAATGTTCCCTGAAAAATATTGCCTGTATCGCAAGAAAAGTATCTGTCCTACCATAATCAGCCACTGAATCCCACGATGAGCTTTTTGTGTGTTCAAAGATGTTGTCATTAACAGAAATTAAATAGAATCCGTCAAGTTAATTAGAATCCAATGAGTGTAGTTCCTTTAATCAAAAATGGCACTTTACAGACTCTGGAATCATTCTGTAAAGTACCAAAGTGCCCATGAAATCAGATATGACATCTAAATAATTTAATTCAATATGTGTTAGCTGCAGGGGTCGGTAGGGAGAGGTCCCTACTGTTGCTCCACCACCGTTAGATGTTCTGGGATTAAAGGAGCAAAGCATCACTGAAGGGTGGCTCCCGGCTGATGAACCTGCAGCTACTGTCGGAAGTACGACAGGCATTAATATATCTATTCTTTTACCTGTGCTTCCACTTGTGTTGCAATATACCTCACTTATACACCAGTATCTACCCCTACAATAACTAAAAATAAAAAATAATAATAAAAAAAGCTGTGGAGGTATTCTTCATGACATGTCCTGGAAAAAGAAATGGTGATTAGTTGCTTAGTACTCAGGAGTCCAGTGAATTTCAGTTCCAAATATCAAAAATAATGGCTCAACTGATGTAGAATGGTGGGAGGGGCCTGATCAGGGCACCTGGAGCTGACCAATCAGAGCAAACTGAGCTTTCTAAGAGGGTCTTGGCTTCAGTTGGAAACACAACAGCTTTACTTGGAATTTTAAGTACTAACATTTGATAATATATGTGAGCACAGAGAAAATGAGAGATGCAAAAACATGTAAAGGGTTATAGGGGGAAAAAAGGTGCCATCACTGAAATGCTCATTAACAGATGATGTCATCTAGTGACATTTATTGATATTTTTCTTCGAAGATTTAACTACATTACATTGGAAATAGTTTGCAACACTGACATAAATATGTGCAAGCTATTAGCACTCTGCAAGCTGTTTTTGGAAGATGGCATTTTTATGTTTGGGGCTCTATTCCAAAGAAAATTCAACTGAATCTTGACATCTTTGGCAGGGCTCTGTGCTTCGTACCTCAATCTCTTGCACTTGCTCCTCATTAGTGATGTACATCTGCTGCAGAGAGTCCTCCAGCTCTTTGTTCCTCTCTAACAGAGTCTTCCCAAGCTCTGCTGCCAAGTGGAGGTCTAGACATCAGAGGGATACAGACAGAAATATTAAAAGGACAAATTAGATTCAAATAGGACAAAAAAGGAAGAGCATGGAAAATGAAGAAAATGTGGAAAGGAAGATTTACGGATTTATGCTAATGAATGAAAAATTGGGGTGGGACTTTAAAAAAAAGGAAGAATTTAGTCTCAAGGAAAAAAGAAATTGCAGCTGCATAATTCATAACACTACTGTCACCATTAATAGGGCACATTGCTCTATTTCAAGCAAGGTTATAATAGGGTTTGGAATAATCAAATAGGTCATCACATCACCCAGTCTGCACCAGTTGTATTATAGAAGGAGGACAGCTGGAGGACAGAGAGGCAGAACTCCTCCCTGCAGCATGTCCCCCTGCAGGTCCTCCACTCTCTGCTGACTAAAAGGTCAGAGACTGATGCCAAAATTATTTGAACAGACAGCTTTCCACTAAGATTCAGGCTATATTTTACCAAGCAAGCTGGCAGATTCATATCTAAAGTATCAAATACAAGTGCTCTTTTGGCAGTCACTGCAACACCGTTCTTATTTGCGTTTCCACACTGCTAATGCACCATCAAAGTAAGATGAGTCACCGTCATCATTCTCAGTTCTGGCTGTGCTCTGACTCAGCAGCACCGACGGCCTGCACTGCTGCATGTCAGCAAGATGTGGCTCGCAACCTCAGAGAAAAGGTGGAGCAAGCTGAACAGCAGCTCACACAGTCCCGGCTCCTGCCTTAATAATGCATAGCGATCAGTGGGAAAGATGCCAGGCCAACACTAATCCTGAGCTGCAAGTGCCCCGTTACAAAGGAGCAAATTGAATGATCTTGTTGTTATCTTTAATGATTTATTTTTCTATTTTAGCTAATTATCAACAGAACTCAAAGATGATTGTTGTCATACTCTGGAGTTCCTCAAAGCTATATGAAGTATTTTTGTTCCTTTTAGCTCATTGTTTTGATTGGCTGTTTTAGTCCAGCCTGCTGTACAGTTGGTGGAGACCAAATGAAGAGCAAAAAGCAGAATTACTGTGTGCTTAAGGGCAGATACATATTTCCAAAAGAATATCAACGTATAAATAGTAGCACAGTGTGAAATTCTGGGTTGTTACTGATATGAAAGGTAATCATTTGTCCGATAGCCGATACCAATTGTTTTAGTCATTCATTTTCCCTTTAATACCAGGGAAACAATGAAATATACATCATAAAATACCGAACAGTGTTAAAGTATTTCAGCCTGTCACACTATATTTGAATGAGTACAACTTCATTAACAGAAGTGTATCAAAAACCTTTATCAGAGACCTTCATATAAGAAGATTCTTTGTGTAAAAAAACAAATAAAATAACTGTCAAAATAATTTTTAAACTACTCCGTGCTAACACGATCAAACTTTTTTTCTTTTTTTGTGTGTGTCTAACAAAATTGAATTTAAATAAATCAGTCAGTTTCAGGGCAAACACAACCAGGACACACCAAAGACGCATCAACCACTGCCATCGGTTAATGTTCTCCTATTTACCGATAGGCTGATAGCAGTCAATGAGCTGAGTATCGACTGATGCTGATGTTAGACCGACACATCCGTGAATCCCTAATAAAAAAAATACATATATGCTAACAGTTATTGTTGCTAAAAGATTTTTTTCTGCTTTCTTGAAGTGGCTACACATTACAGACTTTTCAGTAGTCAAACTAATAACTCATGATATCACATGTCACATCCAATAATACATTATTATCATTAGCACCATGCAGAATATGTCAGTTGCTAAATAATAAGAAATTGCAGCACAGAAATGCAAAAGATTTTGGTTAATTTACAATCAATGGCCTGTTCTTTACTATCATCATTTAGAAAAGCTGGCATTTAATTCGACAGCTGTATTTTCAACACAGCATTTTCTGGCACCACATTCCTCCTTCGCCTCTTCTCACCTTGTTCGGCTAAAATAATGAGCAGCAAGCAAAGCGTGCTGATGCCAGCAGCTCCACATGGAGCAATTCACACGCTGCTGATAGCTTAATGAATTCCTGTGGGGCCCCGGCCTCAGCGGCTCAGGTACCACTGAATGAATCCTTCCTCGAGTGAGTGGATGGCCACCCAGGCCTCTTTTTGTTAGCATGAGTAACTAGAAACACAACTTAAAAGTTGGATTTAACATCTATTATGCGAAACTTGAGCAGCCCATAATAGTAATAATATGAGAACAAATTACCCTCTTAATTACACTGTATGAAGATGTGTCAGAGCTTTCATACAACAAATTTTCTTAGCTACCAATAATACGGCCCACGGAATATCCAGGTACATGAAACCTACACAAAAAGAGTGATTACCTGTTTTAAAAGGCAAAGAAAAGCATACTTGCAGGCTGGAAGACGTGGAGTTTCCCGTTCGTATCAACAATTTCTCCATTTTCCTTTTGTTTCTAACTTTATTTTCAGTCACTGCTTACTTTGTCTTTCATTCACTGTTTAGGTTAAAACAACCACTTGGTTAGGGTTAAGCAAACAAAATGGCTTGCTGTAGTATACACCCTCTCACAACTTATAATTAAAGTTAGAAAATGTCCTTATTCAGGGTTACCAGGTGACGAGACCAGAAAACTTTCTGGTTTACATTACTGTATAAGTTGTGCTGGAGAAAAATGGAAATGATTTTCAACTGTTTTTTTATTTCCTGTCTATTTCAGATTATACAATAAGATTTTGTTTGGATGACAAGCTCAGTCCAGTTGAAAAGACTGGACTCAGGGTAAAAGTTTGTAAATTGATCATCCATACATTTTTAATACCCACTTAATCCAAATGAGGGTCATGAGGGGCTGGTGCCTATCCCAGCTGCCAGGGTAAAACCCTGAATAGGTTGCCAGTCTGTTGCAGGGCCAACACAGAGAAAAACGAGACAAATAACCATGCACACTTGCTCTCACTCCTAAGGTCAATTTAGAATCACCAATTAGGCTACAATACAAGTTTTTGATGGGAAGACGCCGGAGTACCCCTGCATAAGTGGGGACTTCATATTGAAAAAAACCTCTAAAACTCGAACTAGAAACCCTGTTTCTGTAGGGCGACAGTGTTAACCAGCACACCACTGTGCAGTCTTGTAAGTGGACCTAAAGCCTCCAATTCTTTTCCAAAATCAAGAAGGAACTTTAACGTTCATTCAAATGTCCACGTTTTGTTGGTAGAGCCAAAGAACAGTGAAAATGTATTCTTCTCGAATTTTAAGATTTGAGTAACTGCTAGCTCTGGCACACATGCAGTGAATAAGATGGACTGATCAAAACATATTGTACGCAATGTTTCTTTAAGGTATTACGAACTAAATTAGAAAGCTTCTTTTAAATCGTAACCAGAAAGTGCATATGCAATTTGGTGATATCTCCATAGCGTTGGTCTTTCAAAAAAACATTCCATGTTCACTCTTTCAGAGATCGACACGAAATGAAAGCTAATGCTACTCGGTGTGGTTTGCTAACATGTTAGCTATATAAACTATATTCATATGATGTCAGCATTAACTATTCGTACTCTGTTCACAAGTGGCTGAAAAACAGGTATAAGATTTTTATTTGCTGAAAGGTTTCATCAATTCCAAAAACTTTTGGCACACACAAAATCATTTGCTTGAGCTGAGATGAACTGGGTAGTTTGTATTAGCAGCAATAATTCAACAGCTGAACGCAATAAAATTATTCCGAGTACCTTGTTTCTAAACCTTGTTTCTAAAATAAATAAATTATGCAATTTTTTTACAGTCACTGTAATGCTAGCCTGAACCAGCATTCATTCCCAAAACCCAAAACTGAACTGGTAGCTACAGCTGTTTGAAACCAAAGTTCAAAAACCACCAAGTAAAACAAATCAAATACTGTTTGAGCGCCACTGTCAAATATTTAATTCTCTTTAGCTGCCCAGTGAACACAACACAGCCACAGTGACATGAGAATAACAGAGCAAGAAGAGGAGAAAGAGGGGGAGGAGGGGGAGGGAAGAAGAGGGAAAGGAAAACAATAGAATTAAAGGACAAGAGAGTCAATCGATAGAACTCACTCCACAAGAAAACGACTTTGCATGTCAAGACTCGATCGACAGCTGTCTGTTTGCTCAGGACGTGACCTATAAGTTTATCTCATACACATAATCTGGCGACTGGTATTTTCAACCAGCTGCAATGAGAAAAGAGTGTGGTGATGTCTTCCACAGCTGTTTTGTTTTGGTAGGTGCAGATAACCCATGAGATTCACTGGAATGTGGAAACTAATAAGACTTCTCCATTTCCTTTTTTTCCTCCACTGCACACACTTTACATGAAAGGCTCTAGAAAAACTCACTGGCCTATATAGTCCAAATACGCAATATCTCGAAAGATTTTTGGGATCCACCCTCAGACTCTATTTCTTTAATACTTACGATAGTCAAGAAATAACAGGAGAATTGACATAGTTCAGGAAGGAAGCAAAGTCAACCAGTTCTGTTCTCTCAGCTAACACAGCCCCATATGGACCTCTTGCTCCTGAGCCAGGAGAGGCTCTGGCTAACACACAACAGGCTCAAACAAAAATCTTAATCATATGTCGGCATTCCTCCTGTTTTTTTCTGCTTTTAAGGCTTGACATGTGACCTGCATCATAGCCAGCATTTAGATTTCTATCTTATATCTTCAAAAGATTGCTCATGATGCATTGATCTGAATCAGGCGTGTTGAAGCAGGGAAACGTCGAAAACCTGCAGGACAGTGGCCCTCGAGGACCGGATGTGGGGCACTAGGACATAGTGATATCTAGCACTATGAATTGCAAAAGACATACCAAACTCTGCAAATAACACAAAATGCCTGTTTTAGACCCAGTGTTTGGTTTGTCCCTTCTGGGCCACGGTAGTAACATGGCAGAGCAGCAGGGATGGGCACTAATGATATCTTTTGATCTAAATTCCTAATTTTTAAAAGTAATACAGTCCCAATGATTAGATTGTTTTACCTTAACACTAGATACAGGTACTTTAACAAAGTGATGTGTGATTGCTGTTCACCTTATCAGTCTAAATAGGGAAAAAGGGCTGCTGTGCTGTATACACTATAAATAGACATTTAACTGACTAGACGAGGAATTGAGGAACACAATTTGCTTGGCTTTCTTTAATGGTAAAGCAGAGCAATCTGATGATATGACGATACAATACAACTATATTTATCTCAATATAAGATAAATGCTTTCCAGGATCTCGACAATACTCCTGGGAGAAAAATAGAATAACTAATTTAGGTTCCTGTTTATAACTTAATGCACAAGAACATAATTGGTTTGGTCTCCTAGGCACCTTCCTTTGTAGGTGAAAAATAGAACCTGCAGGATGGACCATATATGGCCAAGGATGACTCAGATTCCCCAAAAAGAGACGAAAAATGTAGCAGGGGGGAAAGGGACAAATGAAATAATCCAGTTAGCCTGATGCTATCGACCCAATCTCAGCTACTGTACGTGTAAGAAAGTGAGGAGTTTGATGGATTAATGATGCAGTTGTGTGTAGCAGTTGTGGTAAAGATCCAAATTCTGACCTGAACCCTAAGGGCAGACAGGTTGAGGAAATAAATAAAAATTTATGAGCAAAACTAAAACTGTAACAATGGCAGGAAATCCAGAACACAAAAGGTCACAAAACACAAGGCAGAGGATGGCAAGGAAATACTAGCCTGGCATAAGAACACAATCTCACAATGTGAAACACAGTGAGCACGCACAGAACAAAGGAGAGCCTGGAAATACATACTGATGGAGGATAACGACTGACACAACGCAGGTGCGGTTGTTACTAAACTAGGACCAGGTGTGTGGGGGGGCCAGAAAGCAAGACTTACTGAGAAAAACAAGGCTACAGAACATGAAAACAAATGCAAATAACCACAAAACCAAGACAAGCTTAACAAGGACACGTAAAAAAGCTGTTGCCTATTAGCTTCATTGATAATGATGGCTATTAGCTTCAATGATGTCCTCAAATCCTAAAAGATCTCTTGGAGATCCAGATATACTTGAATTTAATATGTACTTATGTTGTAGCTGGATCGGCAACTTCTATACTTTTTTTTAAAGTTTTGAGTACTCAGATTTACTTTTTTTAATTAGTATTACTGAGTAGCTGTTTCTTATATATTTTCTAAATGGAGAAGTTTTATGGATTTCTTTCTTAGAATTAAAAGTTGGTTTTCCAACTTATTTTGTCTGTTTAAAGGTTTTATATGACAGCTGATATGCAAGGGGTCTGATAGACCATTGATACATGAGTTTGATGATCTTTTAATATAATTTGAGCATCTTTATTCCAAAGCTTGATGATATACGGCCTTTTGAGTAACAATATCGTCGTTAGTCCAAAACTGTCTCCTACTATGGAAGCCTGAACACAAAAAGAACACAAACCTTGATCAGACTTGTTCTAAAGAACAATAGCTTCCCCGCAATACCTGCATGACAACAAGGTAATACAATGTCAACGGTGCCCCTGTCTGATGGCTTCATAGCATCGAGAAATGTCATCCGACAAAAGACCAGCTCGGGCAGTCAGCACTTTGAAGCCCAGCGCTGCTCTGTGAGCTCTGACATCCTCTCTGCTCCATCAAACAGTGTTGCAGAGTCGCATGGAAGCACGCATGTAGACACAGCTTGCATTTTTCTGAGACCAGCCATTTTTACTGTCATCTTAATTTTCAGCCTTCTCTTTTGCTGCGGCTCTATTCGACTCCATCTTTCTTCTTCACCGCCTCCCAAAACAAAGACGAATGAACAGCTATTTTTACTCATGTGCTTTGTGCACAAGAAACAAGTGGGCTTCAGAAATCCACATCGTGATGGCAATCGTGTGTGTTTCCAGTCAAGTCAAATCACAGCATCAGCACCATTTCACCCCAGTTGGAGGAAATGCAATTAGCTGTCCCGAGAGCAGGTGATTGAGAGATGAAGGGAAACAGGAAATGAAGTGAATGGTGCAGAGAACACGATGACTCATGATTCACTTCTACAATGTAAAACTGCCTGGAGGAGGCAGTCATTTAGGCAGAAGATATGATAGAACTTTGGATTATAGGCCATATTGCACATACTTTAAGATGAATGAGGGTTAAATTTGATTATAAACTGGCTGATGAATGCCTTTGATATGTTTAATCCACAGCAATATCCACAAAATAATTGCTCCCAAGAACTAGAACGGAAAATCCTCTTCTCGTCTACATGGAAACTATCTTATTTAATCTGTCTGTCATCACATAAATTGCATATAGGATCAGCACTGACATACATATGCGAACCTTCTAAAGGCTTTTTACATGTTCTGTTCATACTTAAAACCTTTCAAACAATGTTATCAATATGAAACTAAAAAGACCATGATAACGTAGATCAAATAACTTCTCTTGTGCAGCTGGGATAGATTCAGTTATTATGTCAACGTGTAAAGCAGATGGCCTAAATCAACGTGATCCAACCGCAGCCCTACGGCCCTCAATCCTCAGGCCCCTGCACTCTGCTCCAATCCAATTTAAGCACAAGAAAACGACTTCTGATTGAAGAAAAGCCTCAAACTTTCACTTTCCCCTCAACCATTTTCAAAAAAAAAATTGACATGGAAAGTAAGCAACATATTTGCTTAATTTTCATCACATTCCAGCTATAAAGCCTCTTTTACAGTTCTGGTCTGACAGGTGCTTTACTAGACTTCATGTTATCATTCATGTTATTTTCGAGATAACTTTATTTTGTGCACGAGTGCTGTGTATAAGTAGGTTCACATCCTTTAGAACTCTGAAAAGATAAGATTCTTTTAAAATACAGGGAACACAGAGGGTACAATCAATCAAAACAACAGTTGAATGATCAGGGAATATCACCTATAAAGCTGCCTGATAATCCACTAAATCAATCATTTTTCATTGACAGGGGTCACAAGAATCCACTCCAATAAAACTTCTAGAACAAAAAAATAGTTTTAAAGCTGTTGCATCATTTAGCCAGCAGCTGAGTCTGATTTTCACACCAGTATTCTACACTGTCCACTTGTTGGCGATTGGATCACCCACGTAAACAGACCCAGACAAGGTTGAAAATTTTGTTATCTCGTCTTTTAAAGGCCCCATAGGTGGAACAGGAATTTCAAAAAGGCATATAGATTGCTTACATCTTGCCTTAATTGCCAAATTTTCATTCATATTAGACCTATGAGATCATGTAGATTAATCATCAGCTCATGTCGCTACCCTTAAAGTACAGTAAGGTGCAGCTCCACAGCCTGATGGTTTCAACACACATTATTCCAATATGTAAACTAGTCTTACAATTTTAGTGACCACATTATAAAAGCATCTTTCTTCTGCTTATACCAAGATATGATATTGAAGTTTCTATGGATCATTAACCTTGTTTGTTCAAAGAAGCAGCAGTACTTCCTTTTCCAAAATCAAATCATTACGTTGTTGCACTGTTTCACCAATAATTATCATAATATATTGGAGATTTGGGTTAGCCTAAAATGATTGGCAAAAGCCTCCAGGAATACTGAATGAAGTGCACAGGAGCCTCTGCCAATTAATGTATCCTATATATAAAAAAAGAAAAAAGTAATTTCATACAATAATACAAGAGAGATTTTTTTCCAATAAAATCAACCAATCAGTGATGGTACTATGCCTTTACCTAAAGGAAGAAGCGTTACATCTTCCATCGACAACGAATCACAGTTTTCATGTTGACAGTTTCCAACGATGCAAAGGCCTTGGCATGCTTTCAATGTATTGTTTTAAAAGAAACACGATCTGCTCCTAACCAACTCCTTCATTTATCAGTTTATGGAGTGAAATCAGTAGAAGTGAGCATTAAAAACTCCGAATGACGTCTCCCACCACCACAGAGAGCCTTTGTTCAGAGGGCCAGCTGACCGGCCGGTGCCAGCAGCTGACAGAGGGGATGCTGCGGGCACGGCCAGGGAGGATGGTGCCTTATCTTACCCTGCTCCAGGTCCTGCTGGTCGTACCACGGCTCTTCCTCTTCGGTTACGAATTCCTCCATTCTCGCTGAGCTTAGCATGGGTGTCCCCCACCGTCTGAACCCAGGAAAACGACAGGAGTACACCCTCCGACGCCTCAGTCTGAACAAAAGACCTCCAGCAGGCAGGATCCTCCAGAAAGCAGCGGTCGCTCCTTAAAGTGGGAGCTGCGCTCTGGCCCTTCGAGTGTTGTGATGTGCCGTGTGGCGCTACGTGTTTCCTCTCTCCTTCCGCTCCGGGTTTCCTCAGCCTCTCCCTCTCATCCCCCCACCATCACCCGGCACCAACCCATCCCGGTGCTCCGACCAGCCGCTGCTGCAGCTGCACACGACAGACAGACGTGGCAGCGATGTTGCAATAACAGCACTTCCTTTCTGCGGTTTTCAGCCGCACACTCGCGATGCCTTCATGTGCGGCTCGTAAGCTTTGATTTTGTCGCCGCTTATGGTCAACTGTGTAAATGAGTGAAGCTCTAACTACACTCCGTGATTCAGTAGCCTGTTGAAGCACTTTTAGCAGCAATCATTTGGAATAATCATTTTATATGTGATGTTATTAGTCTCACGTCTTGTGGCGAAACTTTGCAACGTTGCTTCCTAAACATTCTTTCGAGTTTGTGGACATTAATTTACCAACAGCTCTATTAAGGCCCAACCACAGCATTTCAATCAGGTTCAGGTCTGAACTTTAACTGGACCATTGCCACACCTTGATTCTTTTCTTTTTCAGACATTCTGTAGATCTGCTGCTGTGTTTGGGATCATTGTCCTGTTGATGGCCCAGTTTCAGCTAAGCTTTATCTGTCGGACAGATGGCCTCACATCTGACTTTAGGATACTTTGGTACACAAAGGAGTTCATGACGGACTCAATGACTGCAAGGTGTCCAGGTCCTGTGGCTGCAGAACCAGCACAAATCATCATCCCTCCACCACCGTGCTTGACAGCTGGTATGAGGTGTTTGTGCTGATATGCTGTGTTTGGTTTCCTCCAAACGTGCTGCTGTGCATTATGACCAAACATCTCCACTTTGGTCTCGTCTGTCCAAAGGACATTGTTCCAGAAGTCTTGTGATTTGTTCAGATGCAACTGTGCAAACCGAAGCTATGCTCTTTTTTCCTACAACCCTTCCAAACAAGTCATTCTTGTTCAGTCTTTCTCTGATTGTACTCTCATGCACTTTAACATTTAACATGCTAACCGAGGCCTGTGGAGTTTGACATGTAGCTCTTGGGTTTTTCACAGTTTCTCTGAGCATTACACTAAAACTGACTGGAGAACCTGTGGAAAAGATGAAAAAACAAATTTTCTCAGAAAATCATGTGCATCAGTTGCGGTCCATCATAGCCTAAAGAAGGGTCAAATGCCACACTTATCTATTGTATTAGTCTATGAGATCGTCAATAGAAGCAATCACAGCTCTTGACAATGCGAAAATCGGCTGTCGTCTTGTTTACTTGCATTTGAAAACTCTTAATATATGTGTAGGTTTTGGTGTAAAAAGGTCACACTTACTTAGCCCTTTCAGGAGGCAGTATTTATGAGTGGGAAGGGAGCGAGGGATCATGGTGCAACACAGCTAACTTTTACTGGGTGGATTTTTTATGCACTTCAACTCATTACAGGTTCCTTACAGTCTGCATTAATGAGTCTTTCTGTCTACCACTTGATGTGCTGTCTGCTGATTTTGGGTGTTCTGAAAACCTGTGGCATTGAAACTAAAGAGCAGATTATCTGTTTGTTTCTGTGATCCGAATTCATTTTGGCTGGTACAAAAATAGAGGTCTAATGTCCATCTCCAAGTGAGTGATTGCTGCTGATCACCATTAAGTCTGTCACAAGAAGTGCTGAACATTTTGTACCACTAGAGGGAGAGCTTTTCCTCCAAACTGCAGTCATTTAGACGAGAAGTCACTCCCAAAGGCATGCTTCTTCCAGTATTTCATCAAAAGTAAATTCTCTATGATAACAACAACACTGTACCTGGCTACACGGCTCTCAAGAATAACTTTCTGCACTGGTTGTACTGGTGCGCCCAACTTTTTTTTCTTAAGTTAGGAGCACCCAAATTTTCGACCGCATCGCATTCAACACCACAGTTTCACAGGTTCACTCTTTTTTAAAAAATTAGCTACCTGTTTTTTTTTAGGCAATATTGACTGGTAAATGATTAACTAACAATATGGTCAACATAAAGTTCTTTATTTGAAGCACACGGAACTAACTGAAAAGTGTTGGTGCTTAAAGTGCTTCACTGAGATGAAATTTAAACTTAAAACATCTCAAGATAAATTGAATGAAAAAATCAACAACACCCCCCTCCTCGTTGGGCTGGCCAGTTGGACGGGTCGCATGAATATTATTATTAGGGCCCGAGCATTATATTATTATTATTATTATCATTGTCTGGACCATGGCCAATCAGAGGGGGGTCCCGTCCTTGACTATCTCTGACTATCTCTGATTGGTTTAGACCATGATATGGGCCTAATGTTGTTGAACCAAAGGGAGGCCCTCAGAGTCACAAGACTTTGTTTTCCCTTGAACGGCTGGTCGCACCTGTTGACCTGCTGATCTATTTTTTTTTTTAGTCGCACCGTTGAGAAATTAGGTCGCAGGTGTAGTCAGGGCTCCACTCTAGAGCCCTAACTACATATTATTTTCCCTCTTGTGCTGCAGACTCTAATCACAAACCTTTCAGTTGTAAATCTGTCTGTACGTTCCAGAGTCCTGTCCTGTCCTGTCACTGTAGTCCCTGATTTCTAATCCTCTTGCCTTGTAGCAAACTTTGTCACCTTCCTCTCGAGTACAGGTTCTGCAGCTGACTTACAGGTTGTTTCAGTGTGAATGACGAGCAGCATTCTAACACGTGGTGACCTGGAGAAAAGTGAAGAAACTCTGAGTAACATTATCAGAGTGAGCCAAGTCTTATTCTATTCTTTCCACTCTTCGGCTAAAACTATGGACCAGTGTCCATAAAGTACCTTCATCATGTTCCTGCTAAGGCTGAAAATTCCATTTTGAGCTTTATCCTCTCATCAAAACTCTGCAGTTGTTCATTTTCTCCTGCAACTGTTTTCCACTTGTCACCACATTTAAACGTCCCAGGCATGAGATTTTATTTTGTGGCAGCAGCCCTGAACTCCCTCTAACCTGTCCGATCCTTGTTTCTTCCGCCCTCCCAACTTACTGTGTGCCTTGTTGCATCTACTTACCTGATGAAAAAAACTGTGACCAAAGAAAAACTACAGATTGACAGACGTCAAGTCCAAGAATAGAACCATGTGGAACACCATACAAACTAAATTCTACCAGATAAATATGACTTAAACCAGACTAAAAAAGTACCCGTGATCCTGATGATAAGTTGAATAAGCTGTTTGAGGCAGTTGTATCACAAGCAGTACTTAGATCTAAAATCCATTTTATTAGTGTTCTGTGCAGATCTCCTAGGATTTCAGATGCTGCTGAGCTCACTAGTTCTTTTCACGAATGCATTAAATAGTTTATTTGGTGAATTCTAAAGTCTCCAGGGAGGACTGAGAAGGAGCCATACAGCCTCCGGGCCAGTAATACAGGAACCTATGCTTGTTTCAGAAATAATAAAAGGACATACACTTGGATGTATGTGGCATGTGCTGCCCCAAAAGTGTTCAGAGCAATTTAGTTATCTTTTTTAAACTCACATAATGATATACTGTACACAGCCTTGATGAGTTACTGAAGCAACAGATGGTGACAGACTCAGACAAGAGATCCAGTCAGAGGAGCTGTTTTTACTCTTTCTGATAGGATGACAGCTTGCTGAGCTGGAAGGACTGATGAGCGTTGGCAAACATGTTCCGGTTTAATAACTTGCTTGACAAAGCAGTTCTCATGTACACATGCTAAAATTATTGGCTTATCTAGATCAGCTGTTGTTGTGATTAGTAATGAGACATTTTGAGGGTACAGCCGGGGGCGATCTGACCTGCAGCCACTACTCTGCTATGACAACACGTCAGATTTTATGGAGGTGTCATCATCATCTACACGCACGCATGAACAGTCATCAAGCTCTGGTTACATTTAATGGAAAAAGTTTGGTTAGAGGGACTGGAAAAGATGCAGAGGTGATTTCAAACAGGCATCTCCTCTACATTCTGAGCAGCTTTGTGGTCGTTGAAAGCAGAGGGGAAATGACCAGCTTTGCTTCATATAGGATGTTTTGTATTGTGAAATCAGTGCGTGCCGTTTACCCCAATGCTTAAATATCATCAGCCTGACTGCACGAGTAAATGGATGAGTCTTTCTCTGCTAATGGCCAAGCTGTGGTGAAGGATGAGTGCAGTAAACATAAACAACACCGATAAGATGAGAGACATGGGTGGATTTAGACCACTACAAACCAGAACATAAAGAGCATAACAAACACAAAAAGCAACCATTGACCAACTGTCCAGCTCAGAACATTGATATTAGAAAAGGAACCACTCATTATCCTAAAAACTTGTTAAGTTAATGCTGGTATTAACATGGTATCTGGGTAATGTCTGTCAGTTTTTCGCAGCTAAGCTTCCACTTCATTTCTCAGGAACACAAAATAAGTGCAAAGATTGGCTTCACAATGGTAATCAGGCCTGCTAGAATGAGGTGTTTGGATCCGTTTATATACATTAAAGTATTTTTTTAGTTCAAAATTTCTATCTAAGAAGGTAACAGTGTGCAGTGTGCAGAGGAAAGGATTATTTATCGAAAATGTAATCTGTTTTTCGCATTATGCCAAACAAGCAACCGAACAGAGATCAGTGGTCACCAGGTTGTGTGACATGTGTTTGTCCTATAAGTTGCCAAAAAGAAGTCTCTATTGTCACTATTTACTGTAGTCTAGCACTGTTGATATAAAGTGGTTGATAAGAAATTAACCCGTCAGTTGAACTGTTGCTCAGACCTGAGCAACATGAGTGCAGGTAATTAATGGTACATTTTTGGGATTTGAACATTTATAAATCACTTATTGCAGCCACCCATAAACCTTGGTCATAATAAAAGCAATCACATATGACAATTCTTATTCACAAGAGAAATCAGCAATAAGCTAATGATGTAAACGATGCAAAGTGTACCACGTGTCTGACACTCATGTGGCTCAAGATTAAGAAAATATCCTGTCACTATCACTGAGTCAGCCTAAAACAAAGCCTGAAAGGAGGATGATTCAATCAGTGGTCTCTTTTCACAAAGGTCCTACTTTATCACACAAAGGTCAGTGGACGCAGGACTGATGATGCACACTGTGCTCCCTGCTGACTCCTAAACCACCCAGCTTTTTCAAAAATAATGTTTGAAATTGATATGATACGTGAATTTACTTTGAGGATTCCATTGTGACACAGGTTTCCAGGTTCGTTAGATGGAATGTAAACCTTCACTGCTGTTACAGCTTTCCTGTTAAAGACTGTTCTTCATGAATTATTTGCCATAAGAAATTCTGACTTCTGTCAGTGATGTATGTGCTGAGGACTCTATGAGCTGTATGTGTGAATAATCCACATGGACATGAGGGATGATCCAAAGGAAAAGTGGGTACCATGCTAACGTACCAGGGAGCCATAAACAACATTTACCAACCTTTAGATCAGCCCAGAAATTCATCATTGCGTTTTACTCTTGCAGCTCAAATGTCATGTTGGCAACAGAAAGCCCTTGTCTTAAGTTAAATGGCTTTGAGTAACCTATATCACACTAAGTGGAAAAACACCAGACAGAAGACAAATTTAGCAACAGCAGTGAGTAAAATGCCAGTGGCCTCCTTGAACAAAACAATGTGCGTCACAACGTGATGAATACTGCTTCGGAAGTCGTATTCTCTGTAAATGTACCACCAGAGAGTAGTGAAGGGCCACCGTAAATTGTATATAAATAGGTTTATTTAAAGCTAAGATATGACACTGTAGAGCTTCTGATGATATTTATGTTGATATTTATTCTGTCAAACGCTACTCTAAAATCATCTGGTCCTTGCCAGATCTGAAAGGGCTGAGGTAAATGCAACTATAGAGTAAAAAAAACAGCCCATTATATATCGCACTGCTTCTTTATTTAATTAACAAAAACTCAGCCAAAATGCAGAAGAAGTGTGTGAAAAAGTACTGTGCAGCTTGCATAGAGATTAAAAGGGTAAGTAGCAGCGAGGTGCTGCTAATCCAATCCATTTGATTAATTGATCATCATCAAGGTTTGAGCACCTCTATAGAAGCAGAAGTTTCGTCACTTTGCTGGTCTAAAGCATTCAGCACCACTATGCCAAGCAGGAAAAATATCAGCAATGATCTTAGAGAAGCAATTGTTGCTGCCCATCAATATGGGAAGGGTTATAAGGCCATTTCCAAACTATTTGGAGTCCATAATTCTACAGAGAGAAAGATTATTCACAAGTGGAAAACATTCAAGACAGCTGTCAATCTTCCCAGGAGTTGACGTCCCAGCAAGTTCACCCCAAGGTGAAAAACCCAAGAGGTACATCTCAGACTCCACAGGCCTCAGTCAGCATGTTAAATATTAAAGTTCATGACAGTACAATTAGAAAAAGACTGAACAAGTATGGCTTGTTTGGAAGGGTTGCAGAAGAAAGCCTCTTCTCTCTAGTAAGAACATAGCAGCACAGCTTAGGTTTGTGAAGTTAAACCACAAGACTTCTAGAACAATGTCCTTTGGCAAAATATTTTGTGAAAACCAAACACAGCATATCAGCACACACAGCTCATACCAACTGTCAAGCACGGTGGTGGAGGGCTGATGATCTGGGCTTGTTCTGCAGCCACAGGACCTGAACACCTTGCAGTCATTGAGTCCATCATGAACTCCTCTGGATACCAAAGTATTCTAGAGTCAGGTGTGATGTCATCTCTCTGACAGCTAAAGCTGGGCTAAAACTGGATCATCAACAGGACAATGATCCCAAACACAGCAGCAGATCTACAGCAGAAAAAGCAAGGTGTTGCAATGGTCCAGTCAAAGTCCAGACCTCAGCCTGACTGAAATGCTGCTGTGGCACCTTAGGAGAGCTGAGCATAAACAAACACCCACGAATCCCAATGAACTGGGAAACAAAACACTAGAAAGAGGAGTGGACCGACAACAATGTGAGACTAGTTTTTCACACAGCATCTGCATTTTGGCTTAGTTTTTGTTACAAGAAAACAGTGGCACAGTGTAATATGTCAGGTATTTAAAACCTAGACAACAAACACTATTGTTTTTATTTCTTTTGTCTTGATAGCTCAAACCTTAGAATTGACAGATGGTGTACTTTGTTGTATGTATTTTTGCTTTTGCCACTGCAAGTTTTATATGTATTTAAAACTGTTCTCCATTATATGAGATAATGAAGTTACAGATTATCGTGAAATTACTTCCAAAACATTCATTTAACACACTTCCACTGCAGGAACTCTGCATTGTGCTCTGATAAAACTTTGGGAAATGAGTAATGGCCATTTCTGAATGAATCAACCGAGGCAGGAATGTCCAAATATCCCCCAAAGCACACCTACCCAAATGACTCTCATCAAAGCCTCTTTTGCTGGGCCTATTTTTCATAGAAAAACCCTGGAGAAAGCAGTTAGGTCAGGCTGCCGTTTCACTAAACAAACAACAGCAAATCAACAGGAACAGCCTCATTGTTCTTTCTTTTTGTCTCTGTTGTGCAGCCAATAATGCCACCCCTGATAACCACAGAATGTCCTCTGTGTCACTTCCCATTTGAGGCAGAGAGGCTACAAGTATGAACCAATAGCAAACATTTCAGTTGTAGCTCTTAAGAAATATGGGTGTCAGCTGGCGGGACACCAGACGGATGCACAAACACCACCCCCTGCTCCTTTTTGAGGGAGCCTCGTCTCCATGGCAACCAAGGACAAAAAAAAAGAGGCCCAAGCACAGCTGGTCTGTAGCAACAGGGAGAGGGAGGGAGGAAAAACAGTGAATGAGTGTTCAGATGTACAGACAGGACAGAGGGTGAGGGGGAGTGAGAGACCGCGTAAGCACCAGTGAAGGAGTTGATTTGGGAAGTAGTTGGAGGAGGGAGGGAGGGAGGGTGAACGATGAGGAGGAGGAGAAAGAGGAGGTACACAAACTTCTTGAGAACGGGAGGAGAAAGTGAACGCATGCTGCGAGAAGAACAGTTCCAGTCACACACAATCTGCTCAAAGGGTCAAGTTACCTCCAAACATCCAGGGCTGCTCTGTCAGTCTGAACTGCAGCAGGCTAATTAGATGAAGAGCTCGAGACCAACAGGCACCAAAACGACAACCTTCAGAAAAAAGGACAGAAAAGAAGGGCAGGGTGGAAAATCAAGAAGAAGAAGAAGTCTGTGGAACATCGCGGGGCTGCTGAGTTTACTTCTTTAAGACAAGAATTAACAAGTGGAAAAAGTGACGCTCTCACTGTGAAGTTGTACACATTCACTGCTGAGGTAAGATTGTTTTTTGTTGCATGTGTTATCTTATGTTGTGCTTCGTCGTTATACTATCCCTTGCACTTCAGTTTCTATGCCTATACGCGAGTAATAAAGTCCAGCACAAAGATAAAAAGCACAAAGTGGATTTATTGAGGTCTGAGCTCTTTTACATCTAGTGACAAAACTAATAAATCTAGTGTTGTTGCATTTATTTTTTTACACTGCCCCAAAGGAAGTGTTGTTTATGGTAGTGAAGCATTCCGTGGGGGGCGCAGAAGAGGGACAAAGACGAGGAGGAGAGTGCAGTGTAAAAAAGGCCAGCAGCAGAGGTCACACATTCTAGCAGGTGGTGGGGGCCGGCGGGGCCCCTGAAACGCTAAGCAATAATACATGCACCCAGAGTAAATGCATGCTTATTCTGGCCTATGAATAACTATATTCCAAGCAGTTTTGATGAAAGATTAGGAAGTGTTAAATGGAGTGGAGTAAAGTTTTAAGAACACATTTTCTGCTGCTGTCTAGAGCAGGCACAACAAATTGATAAAAAAAAAATTAGTTTCTTTCTGCAGACCCACAGACTGATGAATGCCTTTATTCTCACAAGTACAATGAGGTTAAAAGCAACTCCTCATTCAGTGCAAACATGTTGGCAAAAAATATATAACATGTACAGTTTCGTGTCTAAGTGAAACCTTGTGAAAGAGGCATGAAAACCACAAACATAGAAAAAAAAACAATCTGAGGTGCTCGCCTGATGCACTTCCTGAACTGATAAAGAACAACAAGGCATGAAACATTAGTGACACATTTCTGACTACAAATGCATTTTATTCATGTATTATATGCATTATATCTTCATCATATCTGCTTGCTTAGATGCACACTGAAGAATTGGATTTGTGGTATACTATAGAAATGTTCTAGAATGGCTGCCACAGCTCTGGGCATAGTGTCTTTCTTTGCATCTTCTTGCATCCTCTCACTTTCTACAAAGATTTTTTCAGATTTCTGAAACATTTTTCCATGCTGGTTTGGTTGCTGGGCTGCTGGCGTGACTTTTGCTGGTAACTCTGGCACTCTTTTATCATCTGTTATTATGCATAACTATGGCAACAGGAAAGTTACTAACCTAGAGCTAACCAAGCCTTACAAAGCCCAAGTAATGCCTGGAATAAGACCCCAAATCAAGACGTGTTCAAGAGGAGATGTCTCGGATGCAGAGCAGGAACTAAATGAAAACGGCGAAAGAGAGTTATACCATTTCTTCCCTTGATCATCGCTGGAAGTGTGAGATCACTGGCAGATAAAATGGACAAGCTTGAACCCCTGATGAGGACACAGTAGGGAGATCAGGAAGGCAATATTATTATAATATCATTTTTGTTGAGACATGGCAGTGAGAACAATGAACAAGTCTTTGTACCTCTCCACTCAGCTTTAAGACAGAGACTGCAGACAAAGGGGTAACAGTGAAGGAGGAGGATTACAGAGTTTGTTAACAACAGATGGTGTAATCCTGGACAAGTCACTGAGAAAGAGCACCTCTGCGCCCCAGTTGTTGAACTGTTGGCTTTTCTTGCCTATGTAGTCAACTGAAAGAGTTCACCTGTGGCACCTGACAATGCCACATGTACACAATTATCAGCTAAATTGTTTCCAGGCTACAAAAACAACATCCCATCCCACTGATGCCACCTCTGAAGATTTCTACAACACTTTGCTCTCTGTTGCACTTCAACTTTGTACATGTTTGTCAGCTAATTTATATTATGTTATTTTCTCTATTTATAACCACAGCATATCTTAAACAATCATAAATACTGCATTTTCTTTCTGGAATTAATGAATCATTATTGAACTGAATTGAATTGAACTGAATATAAGCACTTGTTTTTAGTTCCAAAACAACGTCTCAGTCGCCCACTAAATATGAAAAAATTAGCCATAAACAGCCCCCTCGACTCTCACCCCACGACCGAAAAGACGCTACACTCATAGACTGTTATACCGACGAAATACAGTTGAATAAAAACCTTCCAAGTTTAAGCATTTGTTGCCTAGCAACGTGAGCGCAGGGAATCTCAGGTACAGTAGCTAGTTTTCGTGATACTTTTAAAGAAGTTAAATAATAAGTTGTTAATACGGTAAATCAAAACTTGCCTTTTTAAATGTAGTTACAAATAGCTTCTAAGAAAGTGTCTGGTGTGTGAGTGTGTATCATGTGAAATAGTTACAGGTTTGAACAATATGAGCAATATGTACTGACAAGAGGTAGCTTTTTAATGCTAGTGCTAGCATAGAATAAAATCTTTTTACATCGATTTAGTCGATAAAAAAATCAAACGTGATGCTTTTAATCGAGTTTATCATTTCATTTACTACAACTAAAGGAGACAATAGCAAAACTCGGACGTCCCGAGGGAGAATGAAAACTTCCTAAACTTTTGCTAATATAAGATTAGCGCAGTAGCAGTAACTGCCATCAAAAGGTAAGGGCTTGTGCTATATATCTTAAATTTACATTTTACAATTATGCATCATAGTGGCAATATTTTGTATAGATCTTTTAACATAAATATTACACAAACATACAGAAACAGATCTGCTAGGAACCATTGCCTAAACATTGCAAAAAAAAAGGGTAAATACATTTATACTGTAGAATAGAATAGATGTATGTAAAATGTAATGTTAAATAAAATGTAAAATATAAATTTTTGCACAAGAAAGAGTTGGTAAAGTAAATAAATGAGAAAGCAGAAATAACACTGCATTTGCAGAAGCCTGCACTTTTCTCCTCACATTTCCTCACCCAAAAGCACTACAAGTTTCATTGGTATTATGGGGTATCATGCAGCTCATGGCAGTCAGCTATAGTTGCTGCTTGTTTAGTTTGATGTGTGAATATAGTAAATACTCTGTTCTGAGGAGAGGTGTTCTGAAGTGGACCAGAGAAAAGAGCTTGACTATTTTATTTCAAATTCTAAAAAAAAAAAATGTCCTCCATTCATCACCGATGCACACGTCTATTCAGACTTTGTGGTTACATCTGTCTTAAACGTCCTGTTCTGTTGCCATTTCACAGCCCTACGCCTTTAACTCCTGCGTAGTGTGTCTAGTATCAGACTGTGAAACCTCACCCACACACAGCTGCTCCAGTGATGATGACAGGCATCACGCTTGAATTGCCAGGCCTGAAATAGTTTGCCCTGTTTACAGTTGAACTGAACGTGCAGGGCGGCTTCTCTTGTGTCTTGATGCCAATGTGGCACAGTCTGTCCACAGACCCACACACTGCAGACATGTGGCCTGTCCACACACACGCACCCACACATTTGTGAAGTTAATTGGCGGGCTAATTAGGGGTGCTGATATGTAATGAGTGACCACTCACAGAGTATTTAGGGAACTGGAGCACATATTCCTACCAGGGTGGATCAGTAATTACAGGGTGGATGTTTGAAATTGAAAAAGAAGGGTAGAGCTGAAGACTGAAATATCTTTTTCTCATTTTTATCAAAAGCGAGCGATACATTCATTCACTGTATCATCTCTTCTTTTTCAAGGGTATCGAGTTCTACAGAGGCTGTATTGCTTGGAGAAAAGAGCCAAGCTATTCTTGCGTCTTGTCTTAAAATCGCCTGCATCCAGAAGCCAGCATGGAAGGGGAAGAGTTTCGGAATATTATTCAGAAGGTGTGGACCAAGCTGCAGGGGCTTCCATATGCAAGTTCGTTGGAGCTGGGAGCCTTCCTTGTTCTCCTCATCTTTGTTGGTGAGTTTTGTCTGTCAGGTGTTTGAGGCAAAGCAATTTGATGTTATGTGATAAAAAGCTGCAAACTAGACTTCAAGCCTGAGTTTAGACACATTTGTTCCTCAAGTTATCAGTGTTCTTAAGAGACGTCTGTGCTTCCCTTTTCTCCTGCAGCCACCTTCCTCTTCATGATCGTGCTCTCCTGCATCCACTGCTGCTGCTGCGGGAAGCCCAAATACCAGGCCTCAAGAGTTCAACCTCTGCACTCCATCTGAAAATGCGACAGGGAACAGATTCTACTGATAAATACGACCCTCCAGCCCCCCTTCAGTCTGTCATGTGATCACCCACATGATGAAAAGCCTTTAATCAGAGTTACAAATAAGTAAATTATTCTTTTCAGGGTCACTGATTTCTTTGGAGAGATCAAGGGAAGCGCTCATTAAATGGGACTGATCTGAAGGATGGAAAGTCGGTGCCAGGATATATCCAGCACTGGGTTAACGACTGCATCAGCATCCAGGGAGCCACGCCACTGGAATCCATATGAATCATCAAGACTCGTTACAAAGCAGAACAATGAAACACTGTGTGGCAGTTCCATGGATGAAAAGAAACAGCAAAAGCTGCTTTGTGCTCCGTGTGTGACAGACGCTCTTTTATTACACGTGTAGTTGCTTTGTATCCTGTCCACATTCATGGGAAACATACATTCCAACATGTGTGTGGGTTGTGGGACTTGAAGTTGCATGTTTTCGACAGACACCGTCCTTTCGTGAAAATAGAGAGCGCCGTCTGCTGGCTCAGTGATGACAAGCTGTTTTTACAAATTGTGCCAATGGAAAAAAAAAATCTGAGCTGTTTATTGTTTGACGCACAACAGTCGCAAATGTATTCTTGTGCAAAACAGAGTTTGCACACAGAGGCAAGGTGAAGTTTCCTTTTTGAGGATATCAGTGAATCTGCCTGCTGACACGTTCAGTTGTTCTTACTGTATGTAAATGTAATAAATGTTTGTTTTTTTGTATTTTAATAAAACAAAGATCTGTCTCATAATGAAAGCACATGTCATTGCATGGTAATCGTGTTACAGTATCCTTCCCATAACTAAGCTCTGATCTAATATCCATCAGAGGAAATGTCTGTGGCACTGTGTGCATACTTTATCGCCACACTTCTCCTTTGGCTCCAACTGTCAACATTTTGAGTTTAAACATTAACCAGGAGCGCTTGTTTTTACTTCGCTGTGCCCACACAAAGACAACTGTTCTGTCCCCAAAGCAAAGCAGGAACAGTTTACCGGGTTTCAGAATGGCTTTTCTGAACACCAAGTAATTGCTATCGGTGATGTTTGGGCTGTTTAGACAGTTCCCCTGCTTTGTGTAGCGCAGAACAGAATTGGTGCACTCACAGTCTGTTGGGAGCCACTGAGCCGTGAGAGGATCATCTAGCAGGACATGGCAGTGGTGAGGTGAGTTTTGAATAGGAACGTGGTCAGCTATAAAAGCCTGTAACGTGTGGAGCTTCCTGAATAAAAAACACAAAGTTTACCCAAAGCTTTGTGACGTCTTCAGATATTTGATCATTATCTGCCTGCATATGCTTTATAAAGGGCAGCGTTATGTCATCAGTTATGTCTCAAGTTAAGTTTTTATCTGCTTTAACACTTCCTGTGCAGCGTGCCCGAGCATGAGACACCCACAGGGTCACCTGAGGACTGGGTGGACTGGTTCCTGGGTCGTCTGCAGCAGGAGCCGTGGGCGCTGGGCGGCTTTGTGGTCATGGCAGTATTCGTGCTGGGAACACTCTCCCTGGTGCTCTTCGCCTTGCTGTACGGATGCTGCTGCAGCCCACATGTTGAGACGCAAAGGAAGAAGCAGCTGAAGAATTCACAAAATGCAGTGATTTAAGACATATCCCTTATAAATTAATGTTACTTTACAGAGAAGAATTTAGTTGAATTTTCTCTGACCCGATTTTTTTATTATTCTTTTGTTTTAGATGTGGTAGTTGCCTGATTTTGGAATCTTTTCACAACCGTTTTGAAGTAAATGTATCAATTTTTAAGATGTAAATGTAGATTAAATCAAATGGTCCTCAAGTTTGTCCATTTCTGTTTGTGCTAACTGAATGACAGCAATCGAGCTGCACCCCAAAAATCAGGTCATTGTTTCTGTTTGAAACTACAACTCTTTCCTTCTGTCGAACTTAGACTCATTTATAAATGCGTAACTGCTACTCATCCCCATTTCCTTTCAAAGAAATTCCCCCCAAAATGACAAGATGTCAAGTTTTTAATAGCCAACGTGAAAAAGATGCTTCATGAAAAGACGGTGAATCTCTGAGGTTCAGTGTGTTGTTTCCTGCTCAACAGGAAGATGCATGCGGTTTATTCTAGAGGACGCAACGTGATGTGTCTTCAAAATAATCATCAGTCCTAAAAAAACAGTGTTCAAATCGTCATAGAATGTCATAAGTGAGACAAGTACAAAGGAAGGTACTTGTGTACAAGTCTAGACACAAAAAACAGCAGATGACAGAGACTGACAGGAGCAGGTCAAATCTAAAATGTACCTTCTGCTAACCAACTAAATTCTCATCTATATGTTATAGTTTTTAACCCTTTACAGTCACCTTTACATGAGATTTTTCAGGCTATGGTGTTTTGTGCTGCACAAGCTTGTCACAAAAAGTGAAATAACCTGTCCTGTAAATTCTGTCCAGTATAGCATCAATACTGTAGAGGACAGAAGTTGATCAGTTTGAGTATAAAAGTAGATCACACACAGACTTTACGGCGGGATACCTGTCCTTTAACTGTTTGTTATTTCAGCTAGTTTGTTTACAGAAGGAGCTGACCTCTATTATTGTTTCACAATTACTACATATCCTGGACATCGATTCTCATAAAAAGAGCATTGCTTAACATGACAACTTAAATGATTATTAATAATGTTCGTTTCCCTACGTGCAGGCTTTTCGCACCATTTAAACTTATTATTAATAATAAGAAGAATTGTAATATTGGTTTTAACGCCATCTTCGGGTGGAACGCGGTTGATTGCGCACACCGCTCACTGCGCAGCGCAGTCTTTCTGACGTTATTACCCTGCGTCGAAGCGTTTATACGACGTACCGTCATGGCGAGCGGCAAGAGGAGTGCTCTTCTTTCCTCTTTAGCAGTCTATGGAGATCCCGACTCTGACCCCGAACCCGATGAGACAGGTATGGTATAATTATTTTCCAAGAATTTCGAGGGACTTTCTTTGGCTTGTAATACGCATTGTGTTGCTTATGACAGACCTTCAGGTGGTAGCTAACATTAGCTTTTTAGCTAACCTAACGTAGTTCATAGTTACTGTTTGTGATGCTTGTTGAAAAATATGAATGTATGAAATCATAACGTTTAATTTTGTTTTCAGTGGGTGCCTTTTGTAGGCAGGTTTCCGTTTGTTAAGTTTATTAAAATGTGTTTGAACTAGTAATGCATTTTTAAACGGCGTTTTTTTTTTAAATAATGTGTGAAGTTACTAAATGTATTCATTGGCCGTAATTCTTACACGTCAATAAAATGTCAATTTGACCATTTCTTTCTGAAAGTGTGCAGTAAAACTGACGGAACGGACCAGACCTAGATTTGAACCCTTTAAGTGGTTCCTCTCTGAGTTATTTGACCGCTCCTGTTTCTGTGTGACGCTTTTTCACGTATCAACAGGGGAACACGGAGGGGGCCTCGTGTATGGCTATGGTGAGGATGACCTGAACCGAACTGAGGACATTGATGACAAAGAGTCTGGAGATGAAGACAGCCGGGAGAGCAACTCGGTCAGTCTTTGAGCTCGAAACTCCTTACAGCTTTTATTGCATCTGTCTCTTGGTTGAATTTCTGGGGGGCTGGAGCCTATCCCAGCAGTCATCGGGCAGAGGCGGGGTACACCCTGGACAGGTCACAGTCCATCACAGGGCCACATATAGAGACAAACGAGACAAACAACCACACACACGCTCACACTCACTCCTAAGGACAATTTTAGAGTCACCAATTAACCTAACATGCATGTTTTTGGACGGTGGGAGGAAGCCGGAGTACCTGGAGAGAACCCTCGCATACACGGGGAGAACATGCAAACTCCACACAGAAAGGCCCCAGCCAGGAGTTGTGGATATAATGTGATGCACTATATCCCTTTACACGCTGGCCCTAAAAATCGGCTTTTCCATCAAAGTGGGAAAGAGTTGAACTGGCATTCAGTCCTACATCAGATGACCCTGAAGTAGTTGATTTTTTGTCAGATCCTGCTCCGATGGAAAAATGATGTACAAGATTTGGCTGGTGTGCGGTGTTCGGGGCAGCCTGTGTGACCATTGCTCTTGTATGTTTTTAAAACGCGCATTTATTGACCAGAATGTCACACTTGGAGGCTGTGAAACGGACAAGAGCACCAGCCTGTTGACTTGACACGAATAAAAGGCACAGCAGATCAGTTTTACTTTTCCGTGTGAGGGCTAGCAGCTCACGCTCTCAGTGCCTCCACAGCCTGTCAGGTGGTCAAATGCCATCTTTTCTCATTGAAAAGAGCTACAGAATTTCCCCTGGGAGCTGTTATTGGATTGTGACAGTTGAATCTTCTTCGACGATTCACACACTGTTGCCTTTTCTTTTGTGTCTAACAAATGAAAACCGTTATTTATGCAGTCAAGCAACGAGATACGAGACTGAAACAGTTTCTAACTGCACAGTCAGTTTGTTCTCGTAGGTTTTTCTTGTTGCAGACTGTGACTGAAAAAGCCCACGCATGCAGTACACAGTCATTTTGGTGTGAAATTGAGTATTTGCTAAGCTTGGAGCTCAGGGGTTTTATAGGTTGTTTGTAGCAGTGTCTGCATTGTATTAAAGTTCAGATCATTTAGTTGTTTTTGAATTGTAACCTCAAAGACAGCATTTTCTTTTGATTGTGTTGTTGTGGGTTCTTTATTTGGGCACTGGGTACCATTAGCAAAGTCTTTGCTTTGGTAACGGTTTTAGATCCACTTATGCTTTTGAGGAGAGTTTCCCAAAAAGCCCCTCTCCTGTAAAGCTTTGCTTCTCCGCCCTCGGCCGAACACACAGCTGTATGAACTGTGCACGTAGACAAAGCTTTTGCTTTTGACTTCACATGTAAACGTAGCTAGATTTGTCTCACCGCTGTCGGGGTGATTTTAGTCAGATGACATTCGATTGTAAACATCCATAACTGGTGAACATGTAGTCTTAATGGGCTTTTACACTTGTTCTGATATCTGTCATATGATACTGCTGTCATACTAAACATCAATAGAAACTACTAAGATAGATAAGATAGTTTTTTGCCATTCAGTCTAAAAATACAGCAAAATGAATTTTACTCCATATTACCCAGCCTAAAAAATCAGTGTTTTCTGGCTAAGACAGCTCTAATAATAAGAATGTACTATAACATGTAGCACAGCTGCACTCCTGTTTATTTCAGTAATTAGTTTTTCTTTTAGTCAATATGTATTAATATGAATCTGCTATATGACTGAATGATAAAGCACTTCTTCCTCTAATGCAGAGTGCAGTTACATGCAGGAGATTGTCTGTTAATGTGTAGGTTTGTAGGTGTTTAAACACAGCGAGCTCAAAATAACACAGAAAGGCTTCATTACCTGTTTACTGCGAAGTTGGGCAAGTTTTCAGCGTCAAGCCGACAAGGTTAAACTGCGTCAAAGGGCCTTTTTCAAAGAAAGCATTTCGGTAGATATCAGAAAATCTTTCCTTGTAGACTCACAATGCTGTGTGTGAAGACAGGATGTGAACTGATTGGCAGCTCTTTCAGACGCACTGTTACAGCTGTCTCTGCACCACTAATAAAGCAATGACACACACAGATGTTTTTCTTCATGGCCACCCTCATAACATGCTGTGTATGGGAGGGCAATAAACATCAATGAAAGCACCCCAAAGGAACTGCAGAGTTGAATCTGTGGCTTTCAGACACTGTAAACAATAAATGGCACAGTTTCAAGCTGAACTTTTCTTTCTGGTTACTCTGTGTGAACAAAGCAAGAGCTGCAGGAACAGTTTTTATTTTTTTTAAGAAAACTGAGAGCTGATCCACAGAAACGATACAGCCTCAAATGCAGAAATTGAAGAGCTTTGTCATCTTCTTCTGATCTACAAGTCACCTTTACACACAAGAAAATCTCAGCAAATTGACTTTAACATGTTTTCTTTTGTGCCCAACGCTTCCCGATTCTCTCCTAAAGAATCCCTCTGAGAGGTTGTGATGAGTGGAGTCCAACGCTTCCCCAGTCCTTTGTGTGTGGGGGTCGTCTTGCTGTTCTCGCCTTCTTTGACCCTGACAGTATTAACCTTCTGCAATTTTTGTTTTTATAGGAAATGGACGAATCAGACGAGGGGAGGGACGCAGATGATTTTGAGGTATTTAGACAGCCACCTGCTGAGGGATAGATTGGGTTCAGAGGGCGTCTGTGTTCACTAGATGGTGCTGTGGGTTTAAGTATGTCTGGTGAATTATTGAGTGGTAGCTAAGACCTGCTGAGTGACTTGCATTTGAAGCATGCTTTGAGTTGCTTGTTTTCTGCATTCTCATACGTCTTAAAAAAAAAGTACTACAGTGTTGTTTGTCAGAGCACGTCGCTTCCAGCTGCCTCCCTTACTAACACCCCCCTCCTGTGTGTGTGTGTGTGGTGTGTGTGTGTGTGTGTGTTACAAAGCTGTATTACAGAGCTGGACAGCGCACTGGCTTCCTGCTGTGCTGTTTGGTACAGGTCCCCCAGGTGAAAGTGACTCCCAATTCTTTCAGATAGTGACAATAAGTCAGTCTGAGGCTTTGTTTTACAGCCCGGCTTTGACTGACAGCAATCTGATAAGATGATGTTTTGTGTGCCGTGTCATGAACGGGGATGAAAGCAAAGGCAATTTAAACAACAGGATAATTGAAAGTGATTTATGATGCGGTTTCCTAATATTACACGTGTCGATATGTTGAGCATGAGCCCCATGAAAGACACAGGAACTATTACCTTTGCCTCACAGCATTCCACTCAGTCAGTTTCTGCCGTTTGTTTCTGAATATTTGACTGATGTGTAAGAAAACTAATGAATTGTTTAGATTTGTGTACGTATTCATCAGCTGACAGAAGGAAAGTGAATGTCTTCTTCTGTTTCACAACACAGTGCCTGGGCCTCATTTATTATTTATCATTCGATTGGCTCGGAGTGCATTCCGTTTAAACATTTATGGGACACTTAACAGACTGGAGTCATCTCTAGTCCCAGCCACCAGGCCTTTGAGGAATGTTGGCCTTTTTAAATATATATATATATATTAGTTTTGTTAATGTGTGTATCCATTAGAATACATAAACTTTGGAGTGTCTGGAGAACAAGCAGGCGACTGGGACTGCAGTGGATGTTGTCACATGTGCCTCACAGCTGGAGGTTCTGTGCTGCAGATCGATTCTCCCAACGGGAAATATCCCCGAGTGATAGAGCGCAAAGGAAACAGGTCATAAAGCAAATTGAAAAATGAATAGACCTATAAGTACCACATGCATTTGAACCGATCTGGGTTATTTTGGAGCAACAGGTCAGCTCTTATCAGGATGTGTGCCCACTTGCTGTGAATCTGCAGAAAATCTACAGGATCAGTTATTTCTCAGATTTATATTTAGGGAGCTAAAATGGGATCTCCACTGTCAAGTGTTAGGAAGAGGATGAGTAACTTTTGGTATCTGCACGATTAGAGGCATCACAAGTCCATGTGGTGCTCGGATTTCTACAGATGGCTCCATGACGTTCACAGACAGTTGAAATTAGAAGTGGTTTATTTTAATTGGAGGCACTGGTTATATTTATTCTGTGGTGTCTTGTCATGGGGGATTTTTATGTTCTCTCAGCTGGAAAGTTGTTTCTGCTGCTGTTGTTTTTTTAAACGTACTCTGACTCCTCACCTTAGAGTGAAGGGCAGATAAAAGCGAAAGAAACGTCAGGTGGGGATAAGTGAAGCGTTGAGTGCCATCTATTTATTGATCGGACATACATTTTCTGTTTGGATTTTTGCCAGCAAGCTCTGCGGCGCTTTTCTCTCTGTCGGCCCTCCTCCTCATGATTTGGCAAAGTTCAGGACCATTCCTTGATGTGCTCGTGTTGGTTGCTAGGTGACGAAATGACTCCTGTGAATAACAAGACTGTTCCTTTGTGCTGAACCTGTGTAACTTTCAGATTGTTGGCACAACAGGCGGCATATTTTAGGGACTATACAAGACAGTCCAATGCACCCCCCCCCCCCCCCCTTTCACCCCCTCCCCCTGTCCTGCTGTGCCAAGGCATTCTCTGGAAACGGCCTCGATTTACTATTCTGCTATCTTTGACTTCTTAGAAACTATTATCCTGTTGCTGCAGCGTCTGTGATTTGTAGGTTTCAGGTCCACATGGAATGACCTTCTGTATCCAGTTCCAGATATTTTACTTTTATTTGACTTCATTTAACTTTTATTGACATTTCATCTCACCAGCCTAACAACAACCCACTGTAATTAACTATATCCTATACCCCTTATATTTCCCAGCACTGAGCATTAATGATTGCATACTTTCTCTTATTTAAAGATGGCCTAAATGTTCCATGTGTCTCTGTTTCTTCCCTCCTCCCCTTTCCACTCTCTTCTTTTTATTACAGATCCCAGAAGCTGAAAAAAAGGACCCCAATGAGCTTGTTGGTGAGTGGAAACATAAACTGACCAGCTCTTAAAGGATAAGCGTGATTTCTGCTTTATATGCATAGCTTTTCATTGTACTTTCACATTTGCAGATAAGATTTTATTCTGCAGTAATAGTTTTAATTGTTTTTATTTTATTTTTTTTCCTACAAACATTGAACATATAAAAAAGCTTTTAATTTTATGGCTTTTAAACTCTATGCTAAAAAAATATACTCTCAAGAAATATTAACCTTAAGTCACTATGACGGTGGTGTAAAAATAGAGGCATTCTAAGTTATTTCTAAAGAAGAGTGCCTTGGAGTTTTTTTTATTTTATATATTCTAGTCTCAACTATCCAAAAAGCACCTCAGATGGATATTGTTGAAGTCCTCCTTCACAAACAATTGTTTAAATATCACAATTTAAATTGTGAGTGAGTGAGCTGTTAGCTAGCAGCTGTTAGCTAGCTGCTGTTAGCTAGCAGCTGTTAGCTAGCAGCTGTTAGCTAGCAGCTGTTAGCTAGCAGCTGTTAGCTAGCAGCTGGCTTCTTTCTTTCTTTTTTTTTTACTAAGCCTCATTGAACATACAGTCGCATTGGAAATAATTGTACGACTGAATTACACTGATGTTAGAATTGATCATTGCTTAGACGAGAAATGGAAGGCAGATGGCAGATTCTGGTTGATAGAGATGTGGGAGGGGCCAGATTAGCATAGTCATAGATAAGGACCAAATAAGGAAGCAGAGGTAGAGTCATATCCTGAGTACTTTTAAAAGCAGAAGATGTTTGTTTTTGTTTTTGTTTTTAAATCCTGGCAACTTTTTTACATTTACAACTTTGATTGAGGAAAGTTGTAATTGGACAGTGTAAAAATGTAAGGACTTCAGGACTTTATCATGTTTGCTAGGTGTTGGCACAGTAAAGGTATGAATCATTTACCAGACTTGGCTTGTATTGGTGATGCTTTGTTGTCTGACAGATTGGTTATAAAGGTGTACTTGGCAGTGGTCAGTGAGTAAACTCTTACCTGTACAGGTGTGCATGCAAGTGTCAGATCAGACGGATATGAGTTATGCAGGGAGTGGCGTTTAGTACAGTGTTCTGTTTGCCCTAACCCCCCCCCCCCCCCCCCAAAATCTGTTACTTAGGTGCAAAAGAAGGATTATCCCTGGCAGAGAAAAACAATATATAAACAATTTTAAAGGAATGTCTCTTTGCCCAAGTATAGGAGCTGCTGTTGTGACTTCCATCTTGAGAATGAATTTGATGAATTTCGCCTGCAGACTTTTGTTATCACCGTTTCTTCTCTTCATGTTTGTTGCCCTGAAAAGCAGAGAAAAGTGAAATGCAGCAGATCAATTTTTTGGGTTTCAAAATAAGCCCCGTCAGTGTGCCTTGGTGTCGGAGCGTGAGTCACAGCCTGGGTTTGGACTCTTGACATTCCTGCAGTGGAGCTCAGCTCCTCCGTGCTGCCTCTCAGTAAATGTCACAGTGTGTCTGGCAGGAAGCCTCCCATCAGCAAGCTGAAGACTGCTCTTTGTCTGTTGACTGAAGGGATTCACATTGTCCGTCTGTCCAAAAAGACCCTCAGGGCACAGATTGAGACTTTCTGTCTGCTTTTTTGGGAAGGCAGATGGTAATTTAGAAAAGAATATCATCTTTCTCCGTTACTGTTATAGTCTTCCTGACTGTGCCGATGAATATTCCTCCTACGCTGAGCTGCATTTTAAACAGGGATATTTGTTACATATACTGTGATTTAATAATACTTCCACTGTGTGTGTACAGAGTGTATTGTGATGTTTAAATTCGGGCTTGTTCAACAAGGATACAACGTTATCAGGGAAATCTCAGGTTGTCTCCTGTGGATTAGCAAGCATCTACAATGCAGAAGCCCAAACTGTGTCTGCGTCGGATCGAGCATGTCTGTGTCTGTTCGAGCTTAATGAAGTACCGAGCTACCAACTAATGCCTCTGAGTCATCAGACTTGTTGGATCTAGTTTTTCATTGTTGGAGGCTACAGTATCTACCTGTTTTATGATGCAGGCTGCACAGACTTGTTACACGGGAGCATTGATGTTAATTTATCTTTGCATTGATTAACCAAAGATCTAAAGATCAAAGAACTTTGCTCTAACACCAAAACAGAGTGTGTTCAAAACCAGCGGAGAAAGGGAGGTAGCGCTCCTCCTCTGAACTTTCCACACATCGTGTTGCATGTCGGTTTGTGTCTGAATACAACACATGAACGTATCAATAGTCTGTGGAGGACGATGTTTACAGAACTGTGCAGAAGTGTTGAGCTCCCAAGCTGCCAGACTTGTCTGTAATCTTTTGAGCAATGGTGAGGTTTCCTGATGGTCTTTGAACGTTTTAAATTGTATTGTTATCCTGTTGCAAAGACGCACATTTAATTCCAGTTTCTTTGTCGTATCTGCTAAAAAATACCGAAGATAACTCAGTCATACGGACAGGAAATAGTATTTTTGCACCAACAGGTTGATTGCCATGTCCTCCAAGAAGCCTGGAGAACTTTCCCTGAAGACTACTTAAAGATATGAGACGAAAGTTTGTCTCAGAGGGTTCAGGATGTGTTGAAGAATAAAGGTGCTCAGATCAAATGTTGACTGTTTTCAGCTGACGGGCTCTAAAGAAACGAGTGGAGGCTGAATACGTTATACTGACACAGCGCTGTGTGTGTCGGCAGACGGCATGAAAAGCCTGTCCTGAGCCTGATCAGCAGCAACATGTTTGAACTATCATGTGTTTTTGTTCAGTTATGTTAAAGAAATAAGCAGTAAACAGACTGATGAACTTGGTAGTGTATGAATGTGATCTCAGATGTGTCCAGACAGCACTTTAAAGTTACGTATTGGGCGTCTTTGTTTTTTTTTTAGTTTTGCTAATATTGCAAATTGTTGTTACAAGTGAAAGTGGTTGAGGTAATTGAAGGGCTTATGTGCTGGTGGAATTTTCCCCTGATGTTTTGTAAGTCGAAGTGTTCGACACGACCAAGTCAGCACTTCAGAAAAGGATCTTCTCGTGTTGGGTCAAGTTTTAACCCGTCTGCGTTCTCAGCAGAATGTCGGCGGGCGTGAGACCCTGCATTTGGAAATTTTCCCGCGTGTTGACGTCTCGCTGCGCTTAGTTCACGACATGACTGACAACCCTGCGTGAAGGCAAAGACGATCTGTCTTATTGAGATTTAGGAGTGACACTGAAGAATGCCTGGCCTGCAGTCAGTGAAAGCTGAGGGAGACGAGTCGAGCAAGGGGAGCAAAACAAGGGACAGGTCCAAAAGGAGGGAAGGGAGCCTCCCTTCCTCATGCAAGCCCCAACAGCAGCCACACCCGAGCTGGGACGTGCACTCCTCACAACCACATTACCCCATAAAACCTGCTGCCATACAATTTATACTCAGACGGGGATGCACAGGAATTTCCCAGTTTAACACGCATTAAGTGAATATCCAACCCCCCCCCCTCCCATCTGTTCTCCATCTGTTCTGTTATCTGTTAGATTTGTTCCTCCTGTTGCTTTTAGCTTTGTATCGCACTGTTTTTCTTTTTAGTTGATGCTTCTGCATGTGAAAACACGCAGAGAAGAGGAAAAGCTGCTGAGGTGGAATCGTATGAGGGCTCATGTTTATGCTTCTGTCTTGCCAGCTCTGTTCTCAGAAAAGGTGAGGAACATGTCACCTGATGAGATCAGGATCCCTCCCGAGCCTCACGGGCGCTGCTCAAGCCAACTACAGGTACCCACCTGCCATCTCCAGCACTCATACAGCCACATACATTGCACACAAAGCCCACCGTTTGCTCCGTAGTTCTGGGGCTCTGGGAGGAGGTTTGACATCACAACCAGCAACAGGAGCTGTTTCATGAAGGCTTGCAGATGTGGTGCATAAACACTTCCAGATGCTAAAGTCATCCTATTAAAAGATGAAGTCTTGTTATTGGCTTCTAAAGGGACATGTATACGTTTTTTGATTTAGGAAGCCATGATGAAGACTTTTAAGTGTATCGGGAGCTGAAAACTACCTCATCCTTTAAGATGTCTGTGGATGTCGGTGCACTGAAAATAAGCTGTTGTCGAAGCTAAATGAATAACTTTGCAGTTTCAGTCGCTCCCTGCGGGGTTAGAAACGCATTTTGGTAGCAATATAAATTCTGAGGCTTCCCCCTGTAATTACAGCCTCACACAGTGTCATCCCCGGTCAGCTGAGTATCAGCACCACTGCTCCGGTTTGGCCTTTCTGCTGCACTTTTGGTGCTCTTTACATCACTGAGGTTTTGTTGTGAGGCGCTAAGACAGGTCAGGACACACAGCTGACTGGGTAAATGTAGAGCTCAGCAGCTTCCCCTGAGGGCTGACACTCCCTTATCAGTCAGAGGAACAACTGATGATTCACCTTCTACAGAACAACCTTGATTAGCCTGTCCTCGGGTCACAGCAGCAGGAGTTCATCAGAACGGGATTTAATTGGATTTAGCAACATATCAGGTTTTCACAATCCAGTGGAATTTCAACCCCGTCAGAGCACCGTTGCTAGAATGCATCCATGTTATGAACCGTATCTAAGTGCTTTTCACAATCATGTCCTTACTGTGGGATTAGAGCAACTATCACTGAGCGTTTACAGTTTACCACTGGGCCCACTTTTACACTACCCATTGTGTGGCAGTAAGCTTTCCTGCTTGGTTAAATACTCTTTCCAAGATTGAATTACCAGTTGCATCACAGTCTTTTTGCTTTTAAAACGCATCAGAGTTATTTTTGATGGTTTGGACCATGTTGTCATGCCAATAAATGAACTGGTGTTAATATTTAGGAATTTGCTCTTTTGTATGTAGTTGGTAAGGCGACGTCAGGGAGGAAATGATAAGAACTTAAAGGATTTCTCCTTTTTAAGCGGCATTCCTTTCTCCCATCTTGTTCCACGCATCACTCCGTGTGCCAGCTCCCTGTGGCCAGCTTAAACCTGGTTGTCAAATGTTTCTCAGAGGTATCAGAAATGTCTCCCACAATAGCCCCGTTCACACTGACCCTTACCCGGTCGGAGCTGATCAAATACATAAGTTTCATCCATTTGATAACATTTACTTTGCATCCCGATGAGTGTAGAAAAGCAGTGGAAGCCAAGTCCAAGCAGAGGTGTCCATTTCTTTTCATCTAAACTGATTTGCTTGTTTTTTTCTGACAGGAGAAGATCCACAAACTGTATGAGAGGAAGCTCCATGGAGATTTTGACACAAACAGCCACATCCAGAAAAAGAAGGAATTTAGAAACCCAAGGTATGCACGCAAAGCAGTGAACACACACACACACACACACACACACACACACACACACACACACACACACACACACACACACGCGCACGCAGGCTGCACATGACACCTGGTACTTATTTCTTTTTTTCATAAAACCAACCAAAACCAGCTACATAAAGATTTTCTGCACGCGTGTCTTATCAGACCGTTTATTGCTTTTCTTTCAGTATTTACGAGAAGCTCATTCAGTTCTGTGGTATAGACGAGCTGGGAACCAACTACCCAAAAGATATGTTTGATCCTCATGGCTGGTCAGAAGACTCCTACTATGAGGCTCTCGGTAAGCCTGTTTATTTTGTCCTCCCACGTCTGTTGTGATGACAGCTCAGCTCTCATAATTGTGTGTTATCCTTCCAGCCAAAGCCCAGAAAGTGGAGATGGACAAACTGGAGAAAGCCAAGAAGGAGCGAACCAAGGTGAGGATAATGACAAAAGGAGTGGATTAGCATGTGCTGCTCTGCGTCAAGGGGCAAGTCTCCACCAGCCGCTCTTCAGTTCTGCTCGATGCTCCTCACCAGAAGCACGGGAGTCAGCTCTGCCAAGTTCAGCTTTCATAACCGCAGCACAGACACATCCCAGCACAGCCAGACAGCTCAGTCATGCCCACTCTGGGCTTTCATGTAAAAACAAACCCCATCAGTAGAAGCGAAATAGTCTTAAAGAGGCAGATGTTCTGTAAAAGCTGACTTTGGAGAGGCGGGTGAATTGGGATGTTTCATGCTGCCATCATAAGCAGCAGCTTTAAACTTCACAACAATGAACTTAAACGGATGTTTTCGACATGTTTTTGTGTTCCTCAGATCGAGTTTGTCACAGGAACTAAGAAGGGCTCCAACCCCTCCAGCACAGCAGCCTCCACCACCAGCAACACCACCTCCACCACAGCCGCAGGTGAACCGTGGCGCCCCAGCGGCTGACACGCCGTTAACATGTTTGTCCTCCACTCTGGTTGTGGCTGCCAGTTCAGAGAGCGTAACACACGAGCGCCCCTTCCAATACAGAACAAGTCTGTCATGTAAACGTGGCGGTTGGAGCGCAGCAAGCTCAAAATACTTGAAGCGGTTGAACAAAGCCAGCTTGGTATTAAAATTCAGAATAATTTATATCCACGTTAGCGAGCCGTCTTCTTTCCTTTGCTGCTGCATTCCTGAATATTTTGTTACCGCCACCTGAATGTCAGTGGTGTTGCTCGAGAACCTTTAAGTAGTAGTGTGTGCCAGGCACTACCCGGCGTGAGCTGAAAGCTTGTGGTAAACAATGTTTATCACCATGCTTGTGTAATGACAGTCCAGGCTGTCCAGCCTGCACAAATGGGCTGCTTGGACGTGTTTTAGGCTGTTCTGATGATGGGAGCGTTCATCCTTCTGTTTATCGGAGATTAAATGGCTTGTTGATACATTTTAAAAGAACATAGTGAGGCAGAAGTCCACATGAATCTGT